>NC_057797.1:416886470-417512894 GCF_018294505.1 Triticum aestivum | reverse complement strand
TTTTCTTTTATTTAATCTTTTCGGTTTTATTAAATTATTTCAATTTTGTAGAATGTGAGAACAACACCTAAATATGGTATGTTAAAGATACCACTGCCACATTAATTTGGACAGCTAAATAAAATAGTTTAATATTTTACAAAATACAAAAGGCATTTACTTAATTTCTTTTGCTGCTATTTTATTTACCTTTGAGCATTTAAACATTTTATAAAAATGTGTTTACTCCACCATAATTAACTTTGTAATATTTGACAACCCCCGAACATTTTAGTTTTAATTTTTGAAAACTTTTATCGCCATCATAATTTTGAATTGAATTTCGAAACCGTTTTGAACTAACTCGAGATTAGCAACTATAATCGAGGTGACGTGGCAACACTAGCAGAGGATCACTGTAGCTTAATTACCCGGGCGTCACACCAATCGATCCAAGTACCGAACTCACGGCACCTCCGCGATCTGCACACGTTCAGCTCGATGACGTCCCTCGAACTCTTGATCTAGTTGAGGCCGAGGGAGAGATTCGTCAGCACGATGGCGTGGTGATGGTGATGATGGAGTTACCGATGCAGGGCTTCACCTAAGCACTACAACAATATGACCGAGGTGGAAAACTGTGAAGGGGGGCACCACACACGACTAAGACAAATCTTGGAGTGCCTTTGGGGTGCCCCCTGCCCACGGATATAAAGGAGGGGGAAGAGGAGGCCGACCTAGGAGGGGCGCGCCTATAGGGGGATTCCAACTAGGATTCCCAATCCTAGTTGGAGTCCCCTTCCTTTTCCAAGAGGGGAGAGAGGGAAGGAGTAGGAGAGGGAGAAGGAAAGAGAGGGGGGCGCCACCACCTCCCTAGTCCAATCCAGACTTGCCATGGGAGGGCGCGCGGCCAACCCTTGATGCCCTTCTCTCCTTTCCCGTATGGCCCATTAAGGCCCACTATTTCCCCCGGCGAATTCCTGTAACTCTCCGGTACTCCGAAAAATACCCGAATCACTCAGAACCTTCCTGATATCCGAATATAGCCTTCCAATATATTGATCTTTACGTCTCGACCATTTCGAGACTCCTCATCATGTTCGTGATATCATCCGGGACTCCAAAAAACCTTCGGTACATCAAATCACATAACTCATAATACAAATCGTAATCGAATGTTAAGTGTGCGGACCCTACGGGTTCGAGAACTATGTAGACATGACCGAGACACATCTCCGGTCAATAACCAATAGCAGAACCTAGATGCTCATATTGTCTCCCACATATTCTACGAAGATCTTTATCGGTCAAACCGCATAACAACATATGTTGTTCCCTTTGTCATCGGTATGTTACTTGCCCGAGATTCGATCGTCGGTATCCTCGTACCTAGTTCAATCTCGTTATTAGCAAGTCTCTTTACTTGTTCCGTAATGCATCATCCCGTAACTAACTCTTTAGTCACATTGCTTGCAAGGCTTATAGTGATGTGCATTACCGAGAGGGCCCAGAGATACCTCTCCGACAATCAGAGTGACAAATCCTAATCTCGATCTATGCCAACTCAACAAACACCATCAGAGACACCTGTAGAGCATCTTTATAATCACCCAGTTACGTTGTGATGTTTGATAGCACACTAAGTGTTCCTCCGGTATTTGAGAGTTGCATAATCTCATAGTCATAGGAACATGTATAAGTCATGAAGAAAGCAATAACAACAAACTAAACGATCATAGTGCTAAGCTAAAGGATGGGTCGTGTCCATCACATCATTCTATAATGATGTGATCCCGTTCATCAAATGACAACACATGTCTATGGCTAGGAAACTTAACCATCTTTGATTAACGAGCTAGTCAAGTAGAGGCATACTAGGGACACTCTGTTTGTCTATGTATTCACACATGTATCAAGTTTCCAGTTAATACAATTCTAGCATGAATAATAAACATTTATCATGATATAAGGAAATATAAATAACAACTTTATTATTACCTCTAGGGCATATTTCCTTCAGCATCACACCAAGCTATGGCCAGGGACCTCTTCAATGAAATTTGCAAAGTTGATTATGTGAACAACAACCTAGCTGGGTCATTCAATTCCAAAATTAGGAAGTGGAAGGGGATACACATTGTGGACTTGTTTGGCAAAATAAGGCAGTTCATAATGGAGAAGTTTGATTTGAGACAACAAATTGCAGCCACCACAGACATTGGGCACATTATAATCCCCAAAATTATGATAAGGCTTCATGCTAAATCTAAAGACCTTGACATGACCATAGTCAAACGAAGCACATTTGAGGCAGAAATTACTGCAATTGACAAGGAAAAAAGAGAGTGGAGATATCCTGCTAATTTGCAAACAAGGAGTTGTAATTGTAGAAAGTGGCAAATAACAGGACAACCATGCATACATGCTCTATACTTTATCACATCAATGAGAGGTCCAGTTAGTGAGATTGATCAGTATGTACATGACTATTTCTCTTTAGCAAAATTAAATGCAACTTATGTTGACAATTTACCATTCTTGGAGGGCAAGAAATAGTGGGAATTGGTAGATCCAGGATTTAAATTGTGTGCTCCAGTGCAAAATAGGCCCCCTGGTAGACCTAGGAAGACAAGAATTAGAGCAAAGTCATAGGGGAAAGGACTTGGAGAAAGGACCATGGCAGCCATTGCAAAGAGTCCATTGACCCTACATTTGGAGAAGAGGAACACTGGGGTGCTGATAATGCAATTGATGAACCTCTAGATGTTGAAACTGATGAAGCTACAGATGTTGAAAATGCAACAGATGTTGAAAATGCAACATATGTTGCATATGCAATAGAAGCTGAGCATGCACCACAAGATGGAGATGCGCCATCTCCTGTGGAAGTTCCTACAGTTGCTGCTACAGATGTTGCCGCAGCACCTCCAACAATTGAGCATGCGGCCAGTCAGGATGCAACAACAGTTGGTAGTGCAGTGAGGTATTTTTTGTACTTTATTTCTTACATTGCTTCTTAAAGTTTTTGAGTGTTTGCTAACTGACTTCTATCATTTATTTATAACTTTGCAGCCCAAGAAAAAACTACAAAATACTAGCCGAGAGAGGACAATCACCACTAAAGAAGAATATGCAAACTGCAGAAGAGGAGACTGTAGGTTCTGTCACTAGAAGCAACAATCTCAGCAGGTCTTCTACTCCAGTTCTGAGCAAGAATGTGAACATCAGAAGGAGTTCTAGGCTCTCTTCAGACCCAACTTGCAACACTAGGAGCAAGAATAAATAGTTCTGAAGTGTTATCTTGGTTTTGTGAGCTGTTAGCTTGTCTTTTTCAATTCAAAATTGTATGGTGATGTACCAGATTTGTGGTAGTATGCTATGAACTATTTGTTGCTTTTCTGAACTCTAAGCTAATCTTCCAAATGTATAATTTGCAACTAATGTAAAACTTCTATCTCATGTGCTATGTGCTATCTCAAGTGTCATTTGCTATGTGCTATCTCATGTGGTAAATCTGCTCAAAATAAATAGAACATTTCCTGATGAAACATGTCACATTACATTACCAGTACAACCTTGGTCAAAACACAACTAATTGAGATAGTTCACAACTCACAACACTATCTTACATTACATACCATCATCCAATTAGTATGGATTCTTAGACCACTCACAAAACAATGCTGATAAAATTCTAATGAAAAGAACTATGAGAAACCCCCATGTTTGCATAAGCTCGTTTCTCTTCTTCATCTTCAACTTTAGCTTCTTGTTCTTCTCTGTTATATACATCACCCTGTGCTCCAAAGCATGAGCTTTTAGCCAGATTTTCTCCAATCCTGCATGAAGTTCCTCAAATACACGAGCAACAAGATCTGCCAGAGGCAAGTCAATCCAAACAACCCAGTCACATTCAGGGAGCTGCAAAATTATAACTTCGGTAAAAGAATTGTATTATTTGCAACTAATCAAATCCAATGACACACAAAATAGAAATTACATCATGAGGGCACCCCAGGAACCTTTGTCCCATGCTTGCTCCTCCCCGGGCGACATGACAAGCAGGAACAAGCCCATGCCGCGGGCACTGATGACCCACAATTATAAGGGATCAATTGTAGCTCTTTTCGATAAGTAAGAGTGTCGAACCCAACGAGGAGCAGAAGGAAATGAAAAATGGTTTTCAATAAGGTAATGTCTGCAAGTGCTAAATTGTCAGTAGCGGGGTAGTTTGATAGCAAGATAGTTTGTAATGAGCAAGTAACGATAATAGTAACAAAATTGCAGCAAGGTAGCCCAATCCTTTTGAGGCAAAGGACAGGACAAAACAGTCTTTTATGATAAGCAAAGCGTTCTTGAGGGTACACGGGAATTTTATCTAGTCACTTTCATCATGTTGGTTTAATTCATGTTCGCTACTTTGATAATTTGATATGTGGGTGGACCGGTGCTTAGGTGTTGTTCTTACTTGAACAAACCTCCTACTTATGATTAACCCTCACGCAAGCATCCGCAACTACGAGAGAAGTATTAAGAATAAATTCTAACCATAGCATTAAATTTTTGAATCCAATCGGTCCCTTACGGAATAGCGCATAAACTGGGGTTTAAGCTTCTGTCACTCTCGCAACCCATCATCTAATTGCTACTCCATAATGCATTCCCTTAGGCCCAAATATGGTGAAGTGTCATGTAGTCGACGTTCACATGACACCAATAAGGGAATCACAACACACATACTATCAAAATATCAAACACATATCAAATTCACATGATTACTTACAACATGATTTCTCCCGTGACCTCAAGAACAAAGGTAACTAATCACAAGTAATAATGATGCTCAAGATCAGAGGGGTATTAAATAGCATATTGGATCTGAACATATAATCTTCCATCAAATAAACCATATAGCAATCAACTACAATATGTAATCAACACTACTAGTCACCCACAAGTACCAATCTATAGTTCCGGTAACAAGATTGTAACATCCCAAATTTTCAATTTGGAATGTTATATATAGGTCATCCATGAATATCATATTTTATTGCATTTCGTTTTTGTGATCCTCAAAATTCTAAGCAACTCAAGGACCCACGGAGAGAGTTGGGTGACGAAGCTATGTACCTAGGGTAGGGTCATGGATCTGTCCAAGATACCCTCCCCAAGGACATCTCTAAAAGAACCAGAAGCAGTCAAAGAGAAATCATCATCCACTCGACCCAAAAGCTATGTTCCACTCAACAGTCTTGAAGACACTCGGCCATACGAACAACCACTCGACCACCAGAAGATGTGAAGCCTCTCACTCCGCAATGGTCGGGATTTAAGTCATAGCTTTAATAATCATTTATAGCACTTTACTTCGGACGTTACCAGTAACGCTCCTCCTTTATGAACATTGAACCCTGTGTAACGGAGGGGAGCTGGGGTCCTGGCACACTCTATATAAGCCACCCCCCCTCGTCTGGGACAAGGGTTCGCACCCCCTGTAACTCACACGCATATATCCAGTCGACCGCCTCTGGGCTCCGAGACGTAGGGTTGTTACTTCCTCCGAGAAGGGCCTGAACTCGTAAAACTCGCGTGTACAACTCCTCCATAGCTAGGATCTTGCCTCTACATTCCTACCCCCCATTCTACTGTCAGACTTAGAACCACGATAGTTGGCGCCCACCTTGGGGCCGGTGTCTTAGCGACTTTTTGGAGAAGTTGCAATTTTTCCGATCCCCTTCATCATGGTTTCAGGCGGAGGTTTTGGCTGAGGGCCGTGAGATCCGTCTCGGCGCGCTCGTGTTTGTCGCCGACGACTCCGCTTGGCTTCAGGAGGCTCCACTCGACATCGACGCACTCACCGTCCGCGGGGCGACGCACTTTCGCGCGTGCGTCCGCGGCGTCCTCCTGCGGCAGCCGTCGACCCAGTATCGATCAGCTCCTATGGCTTCCCCCTCCCTGCGGCCCGCTGGAGCAAACGTTCCGGTCGGTCAAGGCTTCAGCGGTGGGTGAAGCATGCGGTGGCTCGTCAATCGGCCACCCCTCAAGTCGCGGAAATCGAGCCCGACGAAACCCTCTACGGCTTGTTCGATCTATCGACTGGCTCCATAGAGACCGCATCCGAGTGCGATAGCAGCGACCCCGCAGCAGAAGTTTTGATGGTTAATGGACCACGCAGTCCTCCTGGCTTCACCCGTGAAGACGAAGGCGATGGGAACGGTGATCCGTCGCGCGTTCATGAAGAGTACTGCCCCGAACCCCTCTCCTCGCAGCGGAGAGAAGAACTTCGCCGCCGGAACATGGATGCACTTCACACTCCTATCGTTGGAGAAACCCCTAAGGCCCAGGCCTTGGAGGAGGCGCGCCTGGCCAACTTGGCTGAGCGCACTCGACTGGAGAATCTCCAGCGCGCACTCGACGAGCGTGCTCGACAGCGTGCTCCTGAATCCAGTCGACGTCAACTCTTTCCACCTCCGACTCAGGTATACCGAACTCCGATCCAGAATCTCGCAGCTGCAGCCCGGATAGCGGAGTCGATCCAACCTTCCCAATCAGAAGCTGGTCGAGGCCTGGTGCAGATCCGAGTTTTGCTCTGTGCAGCAGGAGAGCAGAATACAACAGTATCTCAGTCGCAGAATAGGATCCATAGCAGGTCCGTGGTTGCAGACACAGTTCAATCGGCTCACAACCCAAGATCGCCCCCGAGGCATGAGGGACGTGGAGACCGACAAGATCAGTATAGAAACCGTGAGCAGTATGATCACCGACTCGATCGCGATGATCGTCATCGAGTGCCCACACCTCCCCCAAGGAGTGGGTCGTACGTGCCTCGGCAACATGATGACAGACGCCCTCACAGTATGGGGCGAGGGGTTCCAGTCGACCCCAGAGAGCCGGGCTTTGATGCAAGATCTATTCTCATTCAGGGCTTGGTCGACAGAAACAGAGCTCACCGAGAGGGTCGTGACAGAGATGTACCAACCAGCAGGAGGGTGCATGTCTCAGGTCTGGAGTGCCTCAGCAGGGCCATCAGGGCTGCAGTGATTCCTCCCAACTTCAGGTTGGCGACTGGAGTCAGTAAGTTCACTGGCGAGTCCAAGCCTGATACTTGGCTTGAAGACTACCGAGTGGCTGTCCAGATTGGTGGCGGCAATGATGAAGTGGCCATGAAACACCTTCCTCTGATGCTGGAGGGCTCGGCTAGAGCATGGCTGAATCAGTTAGCACCAAGCAGTATTTATACTTGGGAAGATCTTGTCCGAGTATTTGTCAGAACGTTCGAAGGGACTTGCAAATGGCCGACAGGGCTGACCGAATTACAGTGTTGTGTGCAGAAACCGAATGAGTCTTTGAGGGATTATATCCAGAGATGGATCACATTGCATCACACGGTGGAGAATGTGTCTGATCACCAGGCAATTTGTGCCTTTAAAGAAGGTGTCAAGTATCGGGAATTGAATATGAGGTTCGGTCGGACAGGAGATATGACTCTGACTCGGATGATGGAAATTGCCACCAAGTATGCCAATGGTGAAGAAGAAGACCGGCTCCGGAGTGGCAAGCACAAAATAGTCGCCGATGAAACCGGAGGAGGTAACTCCAGTCGGAAACAGAAGCGCAAGGCCGAGCCAGCCGCCCCTGGTGAAGCTTTAGCTGTGACTCAAGGAAAGTTCAAGGGGAAGCCCAAGGGGCCGTGGAACCCCAAGAAAGTAAAAGATCAAGATGGAAATGATGTGCTGGATTTGCCATGCCACATCCAAACTAAAAAAGATGAAGAGGGTAATTTCATTTACCCGAAGCATACCACTCGACAGTGTCGACTCCTAATCCAACAGTTCCGAGAGAAACAGCCCAAGGAAAAGGAGAAGGAAGCAAACAAGGTTGAGGATGAGGAAGAGGATGATGATGGTTATCCCCACGTGAATTCCACCTTGATGATTTTTGCTGACGTTGAGAGTAAAAGTCGATTGAAAGTCATCAGCAGAGAAGTGAACATGGTCGCTTCGGTGACACCCAGTTATTTGAAGTGGTCCCAGAATGCCATTACATTCGACCAGTCCGATCACCCAGCGCACATAGCCACCCCTGGGAGGCAAGCGTTGGTGGTCGACCCAGTAGTAGAAGGCACCCGACTGACAGAGGTTCTGATGGATGGTGGTAGTGGCCTGAATATACTATATGCAGAGACATTGAAAGGAATGGGCATTCTGATGTCCAGACTCAGTGAGAGTAATATGAGTTTCCATGGGGTCATTCCAGGCAAGAAGACTGCATCACTCGGCCAGATTGCTCTCGACGTGGTTTTCGGTGATTCCAAGAATTACCGCAAAGAAAATTTGACATTTGAAGTTCTGGATTTTCAGAGTGCCTATCATGCTATTCCGGGCAGGCCAGCTTACGCACGTTTTATGGCTCGACCATGTTACGTGTACCTCAAATTGAAGATGCATGGTCCCAAAGGGGTGATCACTATCACTGGTAATCGGAAGAAGGCAGAAGAGTGCTTCCAGAAGGGTTCAAAGATCGCCGATGCACAGATGGCCGTGGTAGAATTGCAAGAATATCAGAAAAATGCAGATCCGAGTGATTTGTTGCGAGCCAAGAAGCCCGCGACAGATTCATCATTCCAGTCGTCTGGCGAAACAAAGTCGATTCACATTCACCCGACAGACCCCAATGCTGCTCGACTCACATTTCAACCACACTCGACTCCAAATAGGAAGAAGCGCTCATCCAGTTCCTCCGCGAGAACTGGGACATATTTGCATGGAAACCTTCGGACATGCCAGGTGTTCCTAGGGGACTGGCTGAGCATCATTTGCGAGTCGACCCAAAAGTGGAACCAGTCAAAGAACATCTTCGACGGTCCGTCGTATAGAAGAGGAAGGCAATCGGTGAAGAGGTGGCTCGGCTTTTGGCAGCTGAGTTTATCCGTGAGTTTTACCACTCCGAGTGGTTAGCTAATGTTGTCATGGTCCCAAATAAGGACGACTCGCTTCGCATGTGCATTGACTTCAAGCTTATCAATCGGGCCTGCCCGAAAGATCACTTTCCTCTCCCTCGCATCGACCGGATAGTCGACTCGACTGCAGGGTGCGAGCGTTTGTCCTTTTTGGACGCCTACTTCGGGTACCACCAGATCCGTCTGTACGGACCCGACGAGATAAAAAAAGCTTTCATCACCCCATTTGGGTGCTTCTGTTATGTCACTATGCCATTCGGTTTGAAAAACGCTGGAGCCACATTCATGCGGATGATTCAGAAGTTCCTGCTCACTCAGATCAGTCGGAATGTGGAAGCATACATGGATGACATTGTGGTCAAGTCACGTAAAGGTTCTGACCTATTGACTGATCTTGCTGAAACCGTTGCCAACCTCAGAAGGTATGATATCAAGCTTAATCCATCAAAGTGCACGTTTGGAGTTCCGGGCGGAAAATTACTCGGTTTTCTCGTTTCCGAACGAGGGATCGATGCTAACCCAGAGAAAGTGGGTGCTATACTCCGGATGAAACGCCCTGTGCATGTGCATGATGTCCAGAAGCTTACTGGTTGCTTGGCCGCCCTAAGTCGATTCATTTCTCGCCTTGGTGAAAAGGCACTGCCTCTTTACCGACCGATGAAGAAATCAGATAAGTTCAAGTGGACTCCTGAAGATGATGCAGCATTTGCAGAGCTAAAAGCCCTGCTTTCCACCCAGCCAGTGCTTGCTACCCTAATCAGCAAAGAGCCTTTACTGCTTTATATAGCAGCCACTGGATAAGTCGTCAGTACAATACTTACGGTCGAGCAGGAAGAAGAGGGAAAACCCTATAAAGTTCAGCGCCCAGTTTATCATATTTCTGAAGTTCTGACTCCGTCAAAGCAGAGATATCCGCACCATCAGAAGCTCGTTTATGGGATTTACATGACCACGAAGAAGGTTGCACACTATTTCTCTGATCACTCTGTTACAGTCGTTAGCGATGCTCCATTGTCAGAGATTCTGCACAACAGAGATGCAACTAGTCGAGTGGCAAAATGGGCGATTGAACTCCTTCCCTTAGATATCAAGTTTGAGGCAAAGAAGGCTATTAAGTCCCTAGCAATAGCAGATTTCCTCGCCGAGTGGATTGAACAACAACTGCCGACTCAAGTTCACTCGGAGCACTAGACCATGTTCTTTGACGGATCCAAAATGCTGAATGGTTCCGGTGCTGGGGTGGTTTTGGTATCCCCCTGAGGAGACAAGCTCAGATATGTCCTCCAGATTCACTTTGATTCCTCCAATAATGAAGCTGAATATGAAGCACTCCTGTATGGGTTGCGTATGGCCATCTCACTCGGCGTCCGTCACCTCATGGTCTACGGCGACTTAGATCTGGTAGTCAATCAAGTGATGAAGGAGTGGGACGTCAGAAGCCCAACCATGACTGGTTACTGCAACGCGGTGAGGAAGCTGGAAAAGAAGTTTGAGGGGTTAGAGCTCCATCACATACCCCGACTGAAAAATCAAGCAGCCGATGACTTAGCAAAGATATGTTCCAAGAGAGAAGCCATTCCCAGCAATGTGTTTTTGGAGCATATTCACACACTGACAGTTCAGGAAGATCCTTTTACTGAAGAGCCCCCGCAGCCTAGGAGCGCCACAAATCCGTTTGAAGTCGAGGTCCTAGCCGTGGTCGACCTGATCATGGAGGTTCCGGCCATTACTCCTGACTGGACAGTGTCGTACATTGCGTACATCCTTAGGGAAGAACTCCTAGAGGATGAGGAAGAGGCTCGACAGATCGTCCGTCAATCCAAGGCCTTTACTGTGATAAGAGGACAACTGTTCAGGGAAAGCGTGACTGGAGTCGGACAGAAATGCATAACGCCAGAATAAGGTTGAATGATCCTCAACGACATCCACTCGGGGACCTGTGGTCACCATGCGTCCTCTCGGGCCATCGTGGCTAAAGCATACCGAGCCGGATTCTATTGGCCACGAGCAAATGAAATGGCGAAAGATATAGTCAACAGATGTGAAGGCTGCCAGTTTTACTCTGACATGTCTCACAAGCCAGCGCCAGCCCTGAAGACCATTCCCCTCGTCTGGCCCTTTGCTGTTTGGGGATTGGATATGGTTGGACCACTGAGAACTAGTAGGAGCGGATTCACTCATGTGCTCGTAGCAGTCGACAAGTTTACCAAATGGATCGAAGCTAAACCTATCAAGAACCTTGAAGCCGGCACCGCTGTTAGTTTTATCAGAGAATTGACATTCAGATATGGAGTTCCACACAGCATCATCACGGACAACGGGTCGAACTTTGATTCTGATGAGTTTAGAGCTTTCTGCGCTTCTCAAGGCACATAGGTTGACTATGCTTCAGTCGCTCACCCGCAGTCGAACGGACAAGCAGAAAGAGCCAATGGCCTAATTCTCAAGGGATTGAAACCCCGACTGATGCGTGATCTCAAGCACGCAGTAGGCGCTTGGGTCGATGAACTTCCGTCAGTTTCTGTGGGGATTGAGGACAACTCCCAATCAGTCGACTGGACGAACTCCTTTCTTCTTGGTCTATGGAGCCGAAGTTGTTCTGCCAAGTGACCTGCTCCACAATGCACCCCGAGTCGAGCTCATCTCCGAAGAAGAAGCAGAGCAGGCCTGTCAGGATTCAGTCGACCTCTTAGAGGAGGAAAGAGAGATGGCCTTGATCCGGTCGACCATTTATCAGCAAGACTTGCGTCGATTCCACGCTAGGAACGTGAGGAGCCGAACCTTTCAAGCGGGAGACCTGGTTCTTCGAGTGGATCAACAGAAACCACACAAGCTTGCCCTGGCTTGGGAAGGCCCCTTCATCATCACCAAAGTTCTCCACAATGGAGCATACGATTTTTACAGTGTTGAGCATCAGAAAGACGAGCCACGGGCTTGGAACACGGAGCTGCTCCGCCCCTTTTATACTTAAGCACTCATTCGAATAAAATGTAATAAGAAGTACCTTTGTAATTTGTTCGTCAAAGACAAGAGCTTTTCAGTCTTCTCGCATGATGGTTGTTGCTTTTATTTACCTCTGAAATCCCCCAGTGGGTGGGCTTAGCCGCGAATCCGTTCCGCCTAAGTTCGAAAGAAAATCCTACCGAGTGATGGGTAAGCCTCTCACTCGGGAGGCTTAGCCGCGAATCTGTTTCGCCTAAGTTTGTAAAATCCTACCGAGTGGAGAGCTATCCCCCCACTCAGGGGCTTAGCCGCAGTCTAGTACTCGCCTATGTTCTCCCACTCGGAGGCTTAGCTGTAGTCCAGTACTCGCCTAAGTTGTAAAATCCTACCGAGTGGAGAGCAATCCTCCCACTCAGGGGCTTAGCTGCAGTCTAGTACTCGCCTAAGTTCTCCCACTCGGAGGCTTAGCTGCAGTCCAGTACTCGCCTAAGTTTGTAAAATCCTACCGAGTGGAGAGCAATCCTCTCACTCGGGGGCTTAGCTGCAGTCTAGTACTCGCCTAAGTTCTCCCACTCGGAGGCTTAGCTGCAGTCCAGTACTCGCCTAAGTTTGTAAAATCCTACCGAGTGGAGAGCAATCCTCCCACTCGGGGGCTTAGCTGCAGTCTAGTACTCGCCTAAGTTCTCCCACTCGGAGGCTTAGCTGCAGTCCAGTACTCGCCTAAGTTTTTAAAATCCTACCGAGTGGAGAGCAATCCTCTCACTCGGGGGCTTAGCTGCAGTCTAGTTCTCGCCTAAGTTCTCCCACTCGGAGGCTTAGCTGCAGTCCAGTACTCGCCTAAGTTTGTAAAATCCTACCGAGTGGAGAGCAATCCTCCCACTTGGGGGCTTAGCTGCAGTCTAGTACTCGCCTAAGTTCTCCCACTCGGAGGCTTAGCTGCAGTCCAGTACTCGCCTAAGTTTGTAAAATCCTACCGAGTGGAGAGCAACCCTCCCACTCGGCGGCTTAGATGCAGTCTAGTACTCGCCTAAGTTCTCCCACTCGGAGGCTTAGCTGCAGTCCAGTACTCGCCTAAGTTTGTAAAATCCTACCGAGTGGAGAGCAACCCTCCCACTCGGGGGCTTAGCTGCAGTCCAGTACTCGCCTAAGTTTAAAAAATCCTACCGAGCAGAGAGCAACCCTCCCACTCAGAGGCTTAGCTGCAGTCTATTACTCGCCTAAGTTCGGAGCTACGCCACAAGTACAATGTGCGCTCCATCCCTATCCGCAAGGACGACGAGGTGCAGGTCGACTGCAACCTTCTCCTTCGGAGCTACGCCACAAGTACAATGTGTGCTCCATCCCTATCCACAAGGATGACGAGGTGCAGGTCGACTGCAACCTTCTCCTTCGGAGCTACGCCACGAGTACAATGTGCGTTCCATCCCTATCTACAAGGACGACGAGGTGCAGGTCGACTGCAACCTTCTCCTTTGGGACTACGCCACAAGTACAATGTGCTCTCCATCCCTATCCGCAAGGACGATGAAGCGTAGGTCGACTGGAGTCACCACCTCAGAGCTGCATCTCCAGCGCAAAGACTATTCCGAGCAGTGAACAAAGTCCACTTGAAGGCAAAACGCAAGCATATTCGGAAATAAACCAAATTCGGATAAAATGCTAAAGTTCCAAGAAGCAAACCAAAAGTATTTGAGCATCAAGCCCGAAGGAGTTTAACGGTTACAGCAATCACTCGGCATTCCGAGGCAAATTTAAGGCAGATTCAAGTCTCATAAGTTTATTCACTCGGCAGGAGGAGGGCTGGCAGGCTCGACGAATTCGTCCAAGTCGATCCCATCCGCGATCCGAGTGGCAGCAGCGATGAAAGTCTCCATGAAGGACTGGAAGTCATGCTTTTTGGTGTTAGTGACCTTGATCGCCGCTAGCTTGTCTTCACGAGCTTCCTTGCAGTGGACTCGCACCAAGGACAGCGCCACATCAGCACCACACCGGGCGGAGGACTTCTTCCATTCTTGCACTCGGTCAGGGATCTCGTTGAGTTGAGCCATCAGGGATTCCAGGTCATTTTGAAGCATCGCCCTTGGCCAGAGCAATGAGTCGACTCGTGAGACTGCTTCCTTCAGACGCGCGAGGTAGCTTGTGACGCCGGTGACACGAGACTCCAGTCGGAGCACGTTAATTGCAGTTTCGTCGCAAATTGGAGAAGCGATAGGGTCCAGACCCGTCTCGACCCTTCCAGTTTCCTCGTCAAAGTCTTGGCAGAATTCTGCAGTCAAAAAATTAGTGAGTCGACTAGACAGGGTTCATTTGCAAGCATCAACACAATCGGGGTGAAAGGAGTACCTTCCAACATCAGACAGAGCTTCTTGGCGAGAGTTCTCAGATAAGCTTCCGTGTCATTCCTCTTGTGGACCGCAGACTCCAGCTTTTCATTCAGGACAATTTTATCCTTCTTCAGACGACTCACTTCTCGGTTGGGCTCATTGAGGTGGGACTTCAGTTTGTTCACCTCCCCTTCCAACGCTCCGACTGAATCCAGCTTCTGGTCTGCAAGGGCAGTTTTATCTTGGGCTTCTTTCTGTGCGGCGGCGAGGTCCGAGTCCTTCTTCTCCAGAGCCAACTTCATTTTCTCTGCAAAAGAAGCAATCGAATCAAACAAGAGATCGAAGAAATATATTGAAAGACAGTCGACCAGTAGTTACCTTCCATACCAACAGCTTCATCTTGAGCTTTCTTCAGATTCTGCTGGGCCAATTCCAAGTCGAGGTTGATTTGCCTCTGCTTCTCCTCAAGTTCAGAAAACTTGGAAAATGAGAGTACAAGACTTCTGCAGAAGGCAAAAGACGTGTCAATCGACAAGATCAAAGGTTGTTTACTTCCGAGTGGATAAAACCTAAAGAGGTCACTTAAGACCCCAGCCGACTGCACGCAGTCGACTATGGTCTCGGGGACTACACCCAGCGGGTGCACTTGGTGTGCCCCCGCTGATCCAGACCCCACTCGACCGGTCCGCCCAGGTCGAGTAAAAAAACTATTCAGACCCCGGCCGACTGCCAGCAGTCGACCGCGGTCTCGTGGACTACACCCAGTGGGTGCACTTGACATGCCCCCACTAGTTCAGATCCCATTCGACCGGTCCGCCTGGGTCGAGGGGAAGAAAAGAAAGGAAAAAGAACTCAGACCCCAGTCGACTGCCAGTCGACTATAGTCTCGGGGACTACACCCAGTGGGTGCACTTAGCATGCCCCCACCGGTTCAGATCCTACTCGCCCAGACCGAGTGGAAGAGCGCAAACACTAAAGACAACAAAACACCCAGCGGGTGTACAGATTCGACACAAACAACAGGAGATTGTATAGAAGAAAAATTTTCGGGTAGCATATCCTGATAGAACAAGATCAGTTGAAAGTTTACTTACCTGGACATTGGCCTAGAGAGCAACGCTAGCGTCGTAAGCGGCCTGGCTATTCTCGTGCACCATCGTCATCCGCTCCATCCTCACGTTAGCCTGACGGATGGCTTCTGCAGCCGCATCCGACTAGTTTTCTGGGACAGGGTAGCTGGTGAAGAAGAGGGTAGACGACCCAGGTGCAGTAGCTCGGACCTCCAAGGCGTGAGATGGGACGACTGAAGGAATCACCGGTACAGTCGACGATGTGGGGCACTCACTCGACAAGGGTACAATGAAGGTTACAGAGGCCCCGCCCGCGTCTTCAGATTGATGGACGTTTGGTGTTGTCGTTGGTCCCTGCTGAGACGCCTTACCAACCGCCACCTTTTTATTCTTCCTGGGCCTAGGAGCCACATCTTCATCGTCATCTAGGAGATCGATGATGTTGGGTGGAGCTGCGGAGAAGATCAGTCGACTCCAAATTGAACCGCTAGAATTCAATCGATCGAGTAGTCAAGAGCAAGATCATAAGAGTTTTTACCTGGGTTGGAGGTGACCGCATCTTCCATCTCCTCGTCTCGGTACTGGTAAGAAGAGGTTCCTGATGTAGCAGCACTACAAAGGCTCGCACCCAGTCGGTTACGTTCTGTTGCTCGAGTCGACGAAAAGAACAAGTCAGATGATTACCCGGAGATGGTAGGGACGGTCACTTTGATCCTGGGCAAAGCCTTTGGCAGTTTGGAGGAGGTGTCTTTCTATGCTTTTGGCGCTGGAGGCGGCACAAACTTGGGTTGCTTCGGAGCCTTCTCAATCGGCGCTGGGGAAGACGTCCGGGGGCGCTTCAAAGACTGCCCAGTCGGCGCGGTCGCCAGGTCCGGGGTGCTCGCCGGGTCGTGAGTGTGCTTGGATCTCCTCTCTCTGCGAGGAGGCGAGTCGACCTCTTCGTCATCAGTTGAGTCGTCGCTCTCCTCGTCCTCCTCAGCATCCGAGTGCCACTCGCCGCTCTCGCCCCCGCTCGCTCCTTCCTCGACGTCTTGCCCCTGCACTCCATTGGGCATCGAGTACATGTCAACGAGGGCCTGAAAGGACAACGATCGAAAGAAATTCAGTCGACCATCAACAAGGTGTCACACAAAGAATCAAGAAGATACTCGACAAAGCAGTGTCATACCTGTTCCGGTTGGCGCGAGTGGTCGAATGGAATCACCCTCCTAGACCCCGAGGGATTGTCTTTGTTGCTGGTGATTCCCTTCAGCCACTTCTCCAAGGTGTCTTCGCTGACGTCCTCCGGGTGGATCCGAGTGGAGTCCTCAAGCCCCGAGTACATCCACATCGGATGGTCACGGGCCTGAAGCGGCTGGATGCGTCGACTGAGAAAGACCTCCAGCAGGTCCATCCCAGTCACCCCGTCGCGGACAAGTTGGACGACCCACTCGACCAACACCTTGACCTGCGCCTTCTCTTCTGGGACCACCTTCAAGGAGGAGGGCTTCTCCACTCGGGCTAGGGAAAAGGGAGGAAGTCCAGTCGACTGGCCCGGAGTCGGTTGGTCCTTACAGTAAAACCAAGTCGACTGCCATCCCTGGACCGAGTCGGGAAGGATCATCGCTGGGAAGGTGCTCTTGTTCCTCATCTGCATCCCCAGACCCCCGCACATCTGAACCACGTGCGTCCTCTCATCACTCGGATTGGCCTTTTTGACCGACTAGGAGCGGCAAGTGAAGATGTGTTTGAAGAGACCCCAGTGCGGTCGACAGCCCAAGAAATTTTCAAGCATTGACACAAAGGCAGCCAGATAAACTATGGTGTTTGGAGTGAAGTGGTGAAGTTGAGCCCCGAAGAAGTTCAGAAAGCCACGAAAGAAAGGATGGGGAGGCAGAGAAAACCCGCGATCGACGTGGGTGGCAAGGGGAACGCACTCACCCTCCCGCGGCTGCGGCTTGGTCTCGTTCCCCGGGAGCTGCGCCGATTTGTGGGGGATCAGTCCCCCCTCCACCAGGTCGTCGAGGCCGTCCTGGCTGATCGTCGAGTGGATCCAATCACCCTGGATCCAGCCCAGTGGCAGGTCGGATCTTGACGAGGATCCCCCCGACTGGTCCTCTTGCCCTTCGCCTTCGCGGTCGCCTTCTTCGCACGCTCCAGCACCACTGTCTTCTCTTTTCCCATGGCGGCGGATCGAGTTCGAGCGGGGTTTTGATGCAGAGAGCGGAAGCGTGCGCGGCGGAGAGGTCCGAGGAAGAAGAAAGAGAATGGGAGCGCGCGGTGCGAAGACCCGGTCCGGTACCTTTTATAAGGTCATTCCCCGAGTGACTGACTGGTAGGCCCAGATGATCTAAACAAATCCCGCAATAGTCGCGCATGAAATACGTGGCGAAAAAGGTGGCGTAGAGATCGATGCGACCTGCCTAATCCGTCCCGATTACCACGGCCTCACCCGTCCGGCACGCTTCCCAAAATTCGAATCCTGCGAAATCTGTGGAGAGCAGAGCAGCTTGTCAGACTGAAAACGTCCTCCACATTATCATTCGGAATTCTACCATGAAAATTCACTCGACAAAAACTAAGAATGGACCAAGGCGACTGAAAAAGAAGTTGACGTTGTCTCCTCAGTTCATGGCTCCAGAACAAGTTATACTCACAACACGAACAACGAGTCGGAAGTGTTCTCAACTCCTTCCCCACTTAAACCCCGATCCACTCAGGGGCTAATGACGAAGCTATGTACCTAGGGTAGGGTCATGGATCTGTCCAAGATACCCTCCCCAAGGACATCTCTAAAAGAACCAGAAGCAGTCGAAGAGAAATCATCATCCACTCAACCCAAAAGCTATGTTCCACTCGACAATCTTGAAGACACTCGAACAACCAGAAGATGTGAAGCCTCTCACTCCGCAACGGTCGGGATTTAAGTCATAGCTTTAATAATCATTTATAGCACTTTACTTCGGACATTACCAGTAACGCTCCTCCTTTATGAACATTGAACCCTGTGTAATGGAGGGGAGCTGGGGTCCTGACGCACTCTATATAAGCCAACCCCCTCGTCTGGGACAAGGGTTCGCACCCCCTGTAACTCACACGCATATATCTAGTCGACCGCCTCTGAGCTCCGAGACGTAGGGCTGTTACTTCCTCCGAGAAGGGCCTGAACTCGTAAAACTCGCGTGTACAACTCCTCCATAGCTAGGATCTTGCCTCTACATTCCTACCCCCCATTCTACTGTCAGACTTAGAACCACGACATTGGGGATTTCATGTTTTTCATATTTGAATTTTATCAAATATCGAAACAAGGATCACTTTGGTTTTAATTGTTTTTCTCTCCGAAAAATATTTCATATTAAAATGTATGAGAGGCGATAATATGACTTCTCCAAAATAAAAGTAATATTGGAGGAAAAATATTAAAATCAAATAAACAATTTCATTTGGATTTTATTGCTATTTTATTTGAATTAGGAAAAATATGCATTTTTTAAAATTGCATTAGAGGCCCAAATAAATGTTCACTTTGTCCGCAATATTATTGGAGGACCGTGAAAATTTATTTCAGGATTTTTGGAATCAGTTTAGTATTTTTTTATTTGTTTTTCCGCGTCAGGATTATTTTAAAAAAAGTGCACCGACCTAACCGGGCCGTGCCCAACCCGGAGACCGCCCGACCGGCCTTTAAAGGGCGAGCCCCGAAGCCCGCAACGCCGCCAGCCCCGCCCCGAAACCCTAGCACCGCCGCCTCGAAAACCACGCCGCCACCGCCGCCAGTTCGTGCCGTCGCTGCCGCCCGCCCGCCCGCCGGAGCCGCTGCTGCCACTCGCCGGAGGTAGAAACCGCCGCCGCCTCGGTTTTTATCTGAGAACTGTTCGTTTTTTTATAAAACCCTAGATTCGTTTTTTAGATCGGTTCGGTTTTTTTTGATTTAGTTATTTAGCGGACGTTCGTCCATACGTTCGTTTTAACGAACATTGTTCGTTAGTTAGACACAGACAGCGAACATTCGTTCGTTAGCCTATTCGTCTCGTTTTACTTTTCCAGGGTTTTTCCGCGATTATTTTCGATCGCGATTTCTGCCCTAATCTTCGTTCTAGTATATCTTTTCGCTCGTTTATCCAAATCAGGTGAAACAAGCGCCTAGATCTTCGTATCGAATTCCTCTTTCTGTTTAACCAACTTGAACAACATTTTGGTACTGTAAAATTTGACTTTAGTCCAGATTAGTAAACGGATCTTGTTTCTTTCGTAGTTTGAGTTTCGTTGCTCCGTTTGATTTGATTCTTTTTGCAAATCAAATCTCTTCAGTTGAGTTTTCAGATTCGATCTTCTTATTTGAGTTTTACCTGTGCATCTTTGCTTGGGTGCTTATGTATGCTATTGTTTGTTTGCGATAGAATTCCCGGAGTGCGAAGCGTTCTACTACGAGTCTCTAGGTTTTGTGGATCGTCAGCAAGGTAAGTAACACATTGATCATACCCCTTTATTACCCAGTTTTTATGCATTAGTTTAAACCCTCACACATTGCATGAGTAGGATCTCTTAACATGTGGGTCTGGGAAGTAGCTGATGAGGTAGAACCTATTACCTATTTTATTATCAAACCCTTGGGAGTTACTTCTACGCTATGCTTATATTGCCATGTTATGCCCGTAGACGTGGTTTGGGTTTGAGTGTAACCATGACAGATGTGAGTTGTTATTTAATGGTTCAACTTAAGGTGGCAACTTTAATACACATCTGGGTGGATTGCTTGTTGGCACCTGGAGAATCCAGTGTTGTCCTAGGATATCCTGGAGTACCCGTGTGATCATCCTACGGTCCGCCACCCAGGCTCAAAGGGATCATAAGATTATTCACGCTAGAAACTTCCGTGTGCAGCCACAAGCCATTATGGGCTCTGGCATAGTTGAGTATGTTGCATGACCTCTTTCAGTGGTGGGCTAGCAGATGTAGGGGAAAGTAGGTGTAACTGTCCACCCAGGGTAAAGAGTTAATGCTTCTGAAAGACTGTGTATCGGTCATCCGTTTCTCAAACACCATGTAGTGCGAGAAATCAAATGGAGGAGATCGAGTCTTGTGGGGAAAAGTGCGCAAACCTCTGCAGAGTGTATAAACTAATCATGGTTAGCCGTGTCCCCGGTTATGGACATCTTGAGTATCTGGTACTTGAATTATTGATTTGATCTCATCACTTTAACTTAATTTGACGGGTGTTAATGACTACTTTAATTGGGATTGAGTTGGAGGAACCTTCTCAATGATGTTACAACTACCATGATAGTTAAATAAAACATATTCCTTTGTTGTAGGGAAAAATTGGCTTTTCGCAAAACAATATAACCATAGAGCCTCCACCAGCCATATATGCATGTAGTGATAGCATTTATCTGTTCATTGCTCTACTGTGTTATATTGCCAGCATATTCCATGTGCTGACCCGTTTCGGGCTGCAACATATCATGTTGCAGACTTTTCAGACGACGAGTAAGGTGCAATAGGTCGATTGTCATGCACTCAACTATGCCGTTGGAGTTGATGGACTCACTTTATCTTCCAAGCCTTCTGCTGTTATCTTATTTAGATGGCCTTAAGCCATATACATTGTAATAAGTTATCTTTTGAGACATTCGATGTAATAAGTGTGTGATTGCTACTCTATTATAAATCCTTCGAGTATTGTGTGTGTCAGCATTACCGATCCAGGGATGACACTGAACACAGAGACTTGATCGTCTGAGGTCGGGTCGCTACAAGATGGTATCAGAGCACACGCTGAATGTAGGACATGACCACTAAGATGAGCCATATGTCACTCTTCTCTACTCATTTCTGACTCCTCTCCATATTCTACTCTTTAGGATGGCGGACTCAAGGAACAAGTTTACACAACCAGATGAAGACACGCCCTTTGGACGACACTTGAAGGAAGTCACTAGGTATCTGAACATCGGAATACCAAGCTTCACCGGGACCTACACCGCCACCTTATCAGAATAGGAACGTTGGATGATTCGAGTTCAAGTTCCAGGAAGGACATTCACGCCAGTCACTGAGCCCATAGAGTTTTCTTTTGATGCACCCACCTGGAGTCTAGGAAAGAGCATGGCAGCCCACATCGCCATGGGACGCATTGGCGAAGTTTATCACAAGGATTCTAAGGACACTATCTACCAGATATGTGGGCGCCGAGATGAGCAATGGGAGATGATCAGCACCAGAAAGGACAGGTCCATTGCAGCCTTCATCCAGGAGTTAAATCATCACATTCGTCGCCAGGAGAACCAGATATGCGCAAGCATGATAGATTTGAAGAAGGCGATGACCAGGATCACAGAGCTAGAAGAGGAACTCAAGTCTACACGTGATGGATATAAGGAGGAAATGACGATACTTGTGGAGAAGAATGACGACCTAACAAGGAAGCTAGGAGTTTTCATGGGAGACCCCGCGCCAGGAGGAGAAGACGACAAACCCAAGGAGATTCGTTCTGAAGACTACATCATCATCGACGACACCGACTCCGACCCTGATGGTAGTGATGATGATTATGAAGATGAAGCTGGAGCAGATATCATGGAGTCTTCCACCAATCAAAATTTCTAGATGACCACCGTATAATTAGTAGTATTCCCCCCATGTATATATTAGTAGTCCGAGCACTGTAACGATAGTTAGATAAAATGTATGCCCTTGCTTGATATTGTTTTGGTGTGATATTTATTGTGTTTTGTCTCATGTGCATATGGGTAGTGTTTTCTCATTATACCTCAGTCTATTCTAATCTCTCCCCTCTAAACCCATCAGATGCCTCCGAGACGTGACCCCAGATTTGCTTTTCCACCGGAGCTCACTCAGTTGATCCAGCAGCAGAATACACTGATGCAGTTGCTAGTTCAGAATCAGGGCAACAACAACAACAACAATAACAACAACCCACCCACCACCTCCAGTTGACAACTTAGCCCATTTTTTGAGGTTACAGTCGCCGGTGTTTTCCAGTAGCACCGAGCCCATAGTTGCGGATGACTGGCTACGCAGGATCAGAAGCGAGTTAAACACTGTCGGTTGCACAGATGCTGAGAAGGTGCGTTTTGCCGCACACCAATTGGATGGACCCGCAGCCGCATGGTGGGAGAATTACACAACCACTTTCCCCATAGCCAATGTTACTTGGGAGCAGTTTCAGCAAGCATTCCACACTGCTCATGTCTCAACTGGAGCTATGAGTATGAAGAAGCGTGAGTTTCACAACTTACGCCAGGGCAACCGTACTATAGGGCAGTACGTGGAGGAGTTTAGCAAGCTAGCTCGTTATGCCCCAGATGGCGTGGCCACCGATGCCGCTAAACAGGAGAAGTTTATGGAAGGGCT
This sequence comes from Triticum aestivum, assembly GCF_018294505.1. Lineage (NCBI taxonomy): Eukaryota > Viridiplantae > Streptophyta > Magnoliopsida > Poales > Poaceae > Triticum > Triticum aestivum. The sequence goes on along the minus strand of NC_057797.1, from coordinate 417,490,260 downwards.
GAACGATGAGATGACTATGCAGTTGATGGTGGCAACATTCAACAACTACCAGGAGTTGGTAGATAATGCTCTTATGATTGAAGGGAAGCAACAGTAGATTGAGAGCCGCAAGAGGAAGTATGGGCAAGGAAAGTACAATTCAGGAGCTTAGCAGAAACCCCGTTTCACCCTGAACTCGGGAGGATTTACCCATAACCATGGACGCCACACCCATAATGGAGGAATTCTGCATAACCACCATGGCCCTAGGAATGGAAATGGGAGTGGAGCAGGCAGCATTAAGAACCGCTCTAACCCAAGCACGCCCGCCAAGAAGGATTTAAGTCACATCACTTGTTTCAAGTGTGGGAAGACTAGACACTACGCTACTAAGTGTTCTGAAGCAAAGAATGGAAATGGCAATGGAAGCTCTGGGAAGAAGCCCAACCCTTTCAACAAGGGACAAGTGAACCACGTGAACGTGGAGGAGGTTGAGGAGCAGCCAGATGCAGTTATCGGTAAGTTTTTGGTTAAGTCATTTAGTGCAGTAGTTCTTTTTTATACTGGTGCATCACATTCATACATTTCAAGGGGATTCGTGGATAAATATAAGTTGCCCACTAAAGTACTTAGGACACCCATGTTAGTAAGCTCACCAGGAGCGGAGTATATGACAAGTCAGGGATGTTTTCAGATGCCATTGGCCATAGGTAGGCACTAGCACAAATGCCCGTGCGATGCAACGGGTGAGATATTTTATTTACAAAAAATAACGGGAACGATAATCAATGTGGCCATAAAAAACGGTCTTCACAACGGTAGGCGACAGAGCAAGGAGTTGTCTTCTCACTGGACGTGTTTGGCCCATGAAATCTTGATAGTGGTGGGGTTGGTAGGCGTGGTGGCGATCACCCAACTCGTGCTTTTTTTTCCGCGTCCGCCTCCATCTCGGGGTTGTGCATGCCTCCTCATTTGATGGGTGTGTGACGACCTTCGGGACACGGTTGCTTCGACCACTCTCCTACAACTGTGTAACCGGATGGATTACTAATCGCAGCGCATAAATCCTGTTTCATAAGCATAATCAGGCATGAATGTCCCTTCATTGTGATGGTTTATTCTCTTTGATTATTTTAGCGCTCACGTATCAACCATTTTTTTCTAATTAGAGCCAAACAACATATACTCTTTTATTGGCAGATGCCCATATTTTTTTAGTTTATTTCCAACCAGGATAGAACAAACGCGCGCTCTAATCAATGGCCAACACAAATATTTAAGAAGATACGATAGCTTCAGATTTTATTTATTTATTTATTTATTATTTTGAACATTCAAAGAAAACCGCCGAATATTCTTGGAAACGTTAATTTTTTTGAAAGCCCGGACAGTTCTAAAAAAATATTAACATTTTTCTTAAATTCCACATAGTTTTGGAAAAACACAAACAAAATTAGAAACGGGAGTAGTAATTGAAATTAATAAACAATATTTTGAAAACAAGAACTATTTATACAACAAAACATTATTATTATTTTTGAAAAGGGGAACATTAACAACATTTTTAAAATGTTTTATTAGACGCAAACATTTTTTTGTATTTATGAACTTTTCACTAAAATAGGAATATTGTTTGAATATCCAACATTTTATAAAATAATAATTTTATAAAAAATATCGAACAATTCTGAAATAGATTTATTTTAAATTGCAACATTTTTAAAATGTTGAGGAAATTACGAAACCAAATTTTTAAGTTGCTAATATTTTTTAAGACAGGAATAAAATTTTGTAATGCTAATTCTTTTGAATATTTGAACAAAAATTGAAATTCTGAATACATTTTGTATATTTTTATTTCCCGAAACAATAAAAATAAAGAAGGGAAAAATAAAAATTAAACCGAAACCGAATACATAAAAAACAAAAACAGGCCTGCCCAGTCTTGGGCGACTTGTGTGTACATTCAACTCTTTGTCGCCACATGCGACAAATAAGGTCCTAGCGACGCATGGGCAGGGTAATTACCGGGTTGGTTTTGTTGGGCTGGAGTGCGCCTGGCCCAGTTGCGGTATTCTGGACAAACTTTTTGTCTTTTCCAGTGGAGAGACACACAAAAATTTAGTACCACCTCGGATAGCAAAAAATTATTTTCGGCGGTGAACGGATGAAAATATTGGAGAAACGCACCTTGCTTTATTAGTAGGTATAGATGTTTTCCCCTCAGACTTGATAATTTTGGAATCCCAAGGATTGGATGTGATACTCGGTATGGATTGGCTATCGATGTATGGAGGAAACATCGATTGCGCCAGTAAGTCAATTCTGCTCACCACACTGGAAGGGAAAATGATTAAGTATGTATCCAGGTATACTCCTAAGAGTACTCACGTAAATTCCCTCTCGGGAGTTGTACAGGAAGAAGTGGTTGTAGTGAAGGATTACCCAGATGTATTTCTAGAGGAACTACCAGGCATGCCCCAGATCGAGATATTGAGTTTTTGATAGAGCTATTGCCAGGCACCGGACCAATATCGAAGAGACCATACCGGATGCCTGCAAATGATCTGGAGAAGATTAAGTAACAGATTAAGGAGTTATTGGAGAAAGGTTACATTCGGCAAAGTTCGTCACCATGGGGAGCCCCAGTGCTCTTGGTTGAGAAGAAGGATAAGTCTCTGAGAATGGTTGTTGATTATCGGGCATTGAATGAAGTAACGATCAAGAACAAGTACCCACTGCCTATGATCAATGATTTGTTGACCAGCTGCAAGGAGCAAAAGTCTTTTCCAAGATCGATCTGCGACCAGGATACCACCAGCTGAAGATTAGAGAACAAGATATACCTAAGACAACTTTCACCACAAGGTACGGGTTGTATGAGTACACGGTTATGTCATTCGGATTGACTAACGCCCCTGCCTATTTCATGAGTATGATGAACAAGGTGTTCATGGAGTTCTTGGATAAATTTGCCATGGTGTTCATTGATGACATTTTGGTGTACTTGAAGAATGAAGAGGAGCATAAGGAGCATTTGCGCTTAGTTCTCGAGAAGCTCAGGGAACACCAGTTATACGCCAAGTTCAGCAAATGTGAGTTTTGGTTGAAGGAAGTTGGATTCCTTGGACATGTTATATCAAGAGAGGGTATAGCAGTAGACCCTACCAAGGTTCAGTCAGTCACTGAGTGGTTGGCACCCACCTCAGTTGGAGAGATCCGCAATTTTCTTGGACTCGCGGGATATTACCGGAGATTCATTGAGAATTTTTCTAAGATTGCGAAGCCCATGACGACATTGTTGAAGAAGGACACCAAGTTCCATTGGACTGAAGAATGTGAAGCAAGTTTCCAGGAGTTGAAGAAACGTTTGACTACAACCCTAGTGCTGATTCTGCCAGATATACGCAAGGATTTCCAATTGTATTGCGACGCCTCTCGCTTAGGACTTGGAGGAGTACTTATGCAAGACGGAAGAGTTGTTTCGTATGCCTCACATCAACTTCGACCGCATGAGTTGAATTATGACACCCATGATTTGGAGTTAGCAGCTGTAGTGCATGCGCTCAAGACTTGGAGACATTTTCTTATTGGAAACCATTGTGATGTGTACATGGATCACAAGAGTTTGAAGTACATTTTTACTCAGAAGGAGCTGAACCTCAGGAAGAGGAGATGGTTGGAGCTTATAAAGGATTATGATATGAAGCTGCACTATCATCCAGGAAAGGCCAATGTCGTAGCATACACTTTGAGCTGGAAGAGTTATGCCAATACCTTAGTAACAGGAGGTTTGCCAAAGGAGTTAGCCGACGATCTCAGGGAACTCTATTTTGAGATTGTTCCTACAGGTTTTGTTGCAGCGATGGAAGTTCAATCTACATTGTTGGGAAAAATTCGTGAAGCTCAGAAGGATGACAAGGAAATGGCGGAGATAAAGGAGAAGATGAGTGAAGGAAAAGCCAACGGTTTTCGTGAGGACGAGCATGACACCATGTGGTTCGAGGACCGTGTTTATGTGCCCAATAATGTAGAGATCAGGAAGTTAATACTACAGGAGGCACATGACTCACCATACTCGATACAACTCGGAAACACCAAGATGTATTTGGATTTGAAGGAGCGTTTCTGGTGGACTGGTATGAAGAAGGATATTGCTGAGTATGTAGCCGTATGTGATGTATGTCAGAGAGTGAAGGCAGAACATCAGAAGCCAGCAGGATTACTGCAACCTATGCCGATACTCGAATGGAAGTGAGACAAGCTTGGCATGGATTTTATCACCGGATTACCCAGGACCCGAGCGGGATATGATTCTATCTGGGTAGTAGTGGATCGCTTGACCAAAGTAGCTCACTTTATCCCCGTGAAGACCACTTATACCAGTGCGAAGTTGGCCAAGATATATATGACCAGGATCGTATGTCTGCATGGAGTTCTGAGGACCATCGTATCAGATAGAGGAACGTAATTTACTTCAAAGTTTTGGCACTAGCTGCACCAGACTTTGGGTACCAGGCTAGAGTTCAGTACAGCCTTTCATCCGCAGACGGATGGACAGACCGAGAGAGTCAATCAGATTCTGGAGGACATGTTGAGAGCTTGTGCACTAGATTATAGATCTAGTTGGAATGATAATTTTCCCTACGCGGAGTTCTCATACAATAACAGCTACCAGGCTAGTTTGAAGATGGCACCTTTTGAAGCCTTGTATGGAAGGAGGTGCAGAACACCGTTGATGTGGGATGAAGTTGGAGACCATCAGTTGTTTGGACCTGATTTGATTAAGGAGTCTGAAGAAAAGGTTAAGCTAATTTGAGATAGACTGATGGTAGCTCAGTCCAGACAGAAGAGCTATGCAGACTCAAGACGCAAGGAGGTAGTCTATGAAATCGGAGACAGAGAATATCTCCGTGTGTCACCACTACAAGGAGTTAAACAATTTGGAGTTAAGGGAAAGTTAGCCCCGAGATTTGTAGGACCGTACAGTATTTTGGAACGCATGGGAGAGGTTGCCTACAAGTTGGAGTTACCCGAAGGACCGTCAGGAGTTCATGATGTGTTTCACATTTCCCAGTTGAAGAAGTGACATGCAGAGATGGCCGATGTTCCTCTGAGAGATCAGTGCCCCTGGAAGCAATTTAGTTGGATAGTGATTTGACATATGAGGAGAAACCTGTTAAGATTCTCGAGGTTGCCAGCCGAGTTACTCGCAACAAGGTTATCAAGTTTTGCAAAGTTCAATGGAGCCACCATACCGAGGATGAAGCCACCTGGGAACGAGAGGATGATCTACGCAAAGACCACCCACACCTATTTTCTAGCCAACCCGAATCTCAAGGACGAGATTCATCTTAAGGGGGTAGGTTTGTAACATCCCAAATTTTCAATTTGGAATATTATATGTAGGTCATCCATGCATATCATATTTTATTGCATTTTGTTTTTACGATCCTCGAAATTCTAAGCAACTCAAGGACCCACAGAGAGAGTTGGGGATTTCACATTTTTCATATTTGAAATTTATCAAATATCGAAACAAGGATTACTTTGGTTTTAATTGTTTTTCTCTCCAAAAAATATTTCATATAAAAATGTATGGGAGGAGATAATATGACTTCTCCAAAATAAAAGGAATATTGGAGGAAAAATATTAAATCAAATAAAGAATTTTATGTGGATTTTATTGCTATTTTATTTGAATTAGGAAAAATATGTGTTTTTCAAAATTGCATTAGAGGCCCAAATAAATGTTCACTTTGTCCGCAATATTACTAGAGGACCGTGAAAATTTATTTCAGGATTTTTGGACTTTGTTTAGTATTTCTTTTATTTTTTTTTCCGTGTCAGGATTTTTTTTAAAAGTGCACCGACCTAACCGCGCCGTGCCCGACCCGGACACCGCCCGGCTGGCCTTTAAAGGGCGAGGCCCAAAGCCAGTAACACCGTGAGCCCCGCCCCGAAACCCTAGCGCTGCCGCCTCGAAAACCGCATCACCACCGCCGCCGCTCGACGCCGGCGCCTCCCCGTCGCGTCGCCGCCGCCGCCCGCCCACCCGCCGGAGCCGCCGCCGCTACTCGCCGGAGGTAGAAACCGCCGCCGCCGCCTCGGTTTTTCTCTGAGAACCATTCGGGTTTTTATAAAACCCTAGATTCGTTTTTTAGTTCGGTTCGATTTTTTTGGTTTTGTTATTTAGCGGACATTCGTCCGTACGTTTGTTTAACGAACATTGTTTGTCAGTTAGCCGTAGACAACGAACGTTCGTTTGTTAGCCAGTTCATCTCGTTTTATTTTTCTAGGGTTTTTCCGCGATTATTTTCGATCGTGATTTCTGCCCTAATCTTCGTTCTAGTATATCTTTTCGCTCGTTTATCTAAATCAGGTGAAATAAGCACCTAGATCTTCGTCTCGAAGTCCTCTTTCTATTTAACCAACTTGAATGAGATTTTGTTACCGTCAAATTTGACTTTAGTCTATATTAGTAAACGGATCTTGTTTCTTTCGTAGTTTGAGTTTCGTTGCTCCGTTTGATTTGATTCTTTTTGCAAATCAAATCTCTTCAGTTGAATTTTCAGATTCGATCTTCTTATTTGAGTTTTACCCGTGCATCTTTGCTTGGGTGCTTATGTATGCTATTGTTTGTTTGTGATAGAATTCTCGGAGTGCGAAGCGTGCTACTACGAGTCTCTAGGTCTGCGGATCGTCAGCAAGGCAAGTAACACATTGATCATACCCCTTTATTACCCAGTTTTTATGCATTAGTTTCAACCCTCACACATTGCATGAGTAGGATCTCTTAACATGTGGGTCTGGGAAGTAACTGATGAGGTAGAACCTATTACCTATTTTATTATCAAACCCTTGGGAGTTACTTCTACGCTATGCTTATATTCCATGCTATGCCCGTAGACGTGGTTTGGGTTTGAGTGTAACCATGACAGATGTGAGTTGTTATTTAATGGTTCAACTTAAGGTGGCAACTTTAATACACATCTGGGTGGATTGCTTGTTGGCACCTGGAGAATCCAGTGTTGTCCTAGGATATCCTGGAGTACCCGTGTGATCATCCTACGGTCCGCCACCCAGGCTCAAAGGGATCATAAGATTATTCACGCTAGAAACTTCCGTGTGCAGCCACAAGCCATTATGGGCTCTGGCATAGTTGAGTATGTTGCATGACCTCTTTCAGTGGTGGGCTAGCAGATGTAGGGGAAAGTAGGTGTAACTGTCCACCCAGGGTAAAGAGTTAATGCTTCTGAAAGACTGTGTATCGGTCATCCGTTTCTCAAACACCATGTAGTGCGAGAAATCAAATGGAGGAGATCGAGTCTTGTGGGGAAAAGTGCGCAAACCTCTGCAGAGTGTATAAACTAATCATGGTTAGCCGTGTCCCCGGTTATGGACATCTTGAGTATCTGGTACTTGAATTATTGATTTGATCTCATCACTTTAACTTAATTTGACGGGTGTTAATGACTACTTTAATTGGGATTGAGTTGGAGGAACCTTCTCAATGATGTTACAACTACCATGATAGTTAAATAAAACATATTCCTTTGTTGTAGGGAAAAATTGGCTTTTCGCAAAACAATATAACCATAGAGCCTCCACCAGCCATATATGCATGTAGTGATAGCATTTATCTGTTCATTGCTCTACTGTGTTATATTGCCAGCATATTCCATGTGCTGACCCGTTTCGGGCTGCAACATATCATGTTGCAGACTTTTCAGACGACGAGTAAGGTGCAATAGGTCGATTGTCATGCACTCAGCTATGCCGTTGGAGTTGATGGACTCACTTTATCTTCCAAGCCTTCTGCTGTTATCTTATTTAGATGGCCTTAAGCCATATACGTTGTAATAAGTTATCTTTTGAGACATTCGATATAATAAGTGTGTGATTGCTACTCTGTTATAAATCCTTCGAGTATTGTGTGTGTCAGCATTACCGATCCAGGGATGACACTGAACACAGAGACTTGACCGTTTGAGGTCAGGTCGCTACAAAGATTGAACACAAGAGATGAACTAGGGTTTGAGAGGAGATGGTGTTGTTGAAGATGTTGATGGAGATTACCCTCCCCAAGATGGGAGAGTTGTTGGTGATGATGATGACGATGATTTCCTCCTCTGGGAGGGAAGTTCCCCCGGCGGAATCGCTTCGCCGGAGGGCAAAAGTGCTCCTGCCCAAGTTCCTCTTCGAGGCGGCGGCGCTTCGTCCCGAAAGTCATTCTCTTATTTTTTTCTAGGTCAAAAGGACTTATATACCAAAAGATGGGCATCGGAGGTGGGCTGAGGAGGCCACAACCCCCCAGGGCCCCTGGCGCGCCCAGGTGTGTTGTGCCCACCTGGTGGCCCCCCTCTGGTAGTTATTTGCTCCAATAATTCTTATATATTCCATAAAAATTCCCCGTGAAGTTTCAGCTTGTTTGGAGTTGTGCAGAATAGGTGGCCTGAGGTAGCTTTTCTAGGTCCAGATTTCCAGCTGCCAGAATTCTCCCCCTTGGTGTATACCTTGCAAATTATGAGAGAAAAGGCATTAGAATTACTCCAAGAAGCATTATTGTGGATAAAAACATTATAAATAACATTAAGAAAACATGATGCAAAATGGACGTATCAATGATACACACAAACTCATCTGAAGCTTGATCTCCTTTAAAATACTCCTTTTGTAAAGAAATATAAGATCTTTTGGATCACTAGGCGCCAGAAATCCTTCTTGCTACCTCTTGAGCTTGCGTTGGTTTTTCCCTTGAAGAGTAAAGGGTGATGCAGCAAAGTAGCGTAAGTATTTCCCTCAGTTTTGAGAACCAAGGTATCAATCCAGTAGGAGACAACGCGCAATCCACCGAATACCTGCACAAACAAACACCAACCTCGCACCCAATGCGATAAAGGGGTTGTCAATCCCTTCACGGTTCTTTGCAACATGAGATCTGATAGAGATGGATAAACGGTAAAGTAATATTTTTGGTATTTTTGGTTTATGGAACGGAAAGTAAAAGATTGCAAAAGAAAGTAAACAGGAAACTATAATTGCAGATCGGAAACTTATATGATGAATATAGGCATCACGTCTGTGTCAAGTAGACCAAAACAATTTTGCATCTACCACTATTACTCCACACATCGACCACTATCCAGCATGCATCTAGAGTATTTAAGTTCATAAAGAACGGAGTAACGCCTTAAGCAAGATGACATGATGTAGAGGAATTAACTCAAACAATATGATGAAACCCCCATCTTTTTATCCTCGATGGCAACAATGCAATACGTGTCGGTTCCCCTTCTGTCACTAGGATCGAGCAGCAAAATTGAACCCAAAGCTAAGCACTTCTCCCATTGCAAGAAAAAACAATCTAGTTGGCCAAACCAAATCGATAGTTCGAAGAGACTTGCAAAGATATCAAATCATGCATAAAAGAATTTAGAGGAAATTCAAATAATATTCATAGATAAGCTGATCATAAATCCACAATTCATTGGATCTCAGCAAACACACCGCAAAAGAGTATTACATCGAATAGATCTCCAAGAACATTGAGGAGAACTTTGTATTGAGAAACAAAGAGAGAAGAAGAAGCCATCTAGCTACTAGCTATGGACCCGTAGGTCTATGGTAAACTACTCATGCTTCATCGGAGAGGCAATGGTGTTGATGTAGGATCCCTCCGTGATCGAATCCCCCTCCGGAGGATGCCGGAAAAGGCCCCAAGATGGGATCTCATGGGTACAGAAGGTTAACTCTCATCCCTCACATTACATTATTCGCCATTTGCCTCTCGTTTTCCTCTCCCCCACTTCTAAAACGATTTTTGAAAAGATTCGCCTTTTCTTTGCCCCTCTTTCGTTCGTCTTTTTCGTTTGCTTTTTGTGTGCTCGTGTGTTGAATTGCTTGCTTTGTCACGATGGCTCAAGATAATACCAAATTGTGTGACTTTTCTAATACCAACAACAATGATTTTATTAGCACTCCGATTGCTCCCGATGCTAATGCAAAATCTTGTGAAATTAATACCACTTTGCTGAATCTTGTTATGACAGATCAATTTTCCGGCCTTCCCAACGAAGATGCCGCATCCCATCTTAATAATTTCACTGATTTGTGCGATATGCAAAAGAAAAAAGATGTGGATAATGATATTGTTAAGTTGAAGCTATTTCCGTTCTCGCTTAGGGATCGCGCTAAAACTTGGTTTCCATCTTTGCCTAAAAATAGTATTGATTCATGGAATAATTGTAAAGATGCTTTTATTTCCAAGTACTTTCCTCCCACTAAGATCATCTCCATTAGGAATGATATTATGAACTTTAAGCAACTTGGTCATGAACATGTTGCACAATCTTGGGAGAGGATGAAATTGATGATTAGAAATTGCCCTACTCATGGTTTGAATTTGTGGATGATTATACAAAACTTTTATGCCGGGTTGAATTTTGCTTCTAGAAATCTTTTAGATTCGGCCACGGGAGGCACTTTTATGGAAATTACTTTAGGAGAAGCTACTAAACTCCTAGATAATATTATGGTTAATTATTCTTAGTGGCATACCGAAAGATCTTCCACTAGTAAAAAAGTGCATGCGATTGAAGAAATAAATGTTTTGAGTGGAAAGATGGATGAGCTTATGAAATTGTTTGCTAATAAGAGGGCTCCTATTGATCCTAATAATATACCTTTGTCTACTTTGATTGAAAACAATAATGAACCTATGGATGTGAATTTTGTCGGTAGGAACAATTTTGGTAATAACGCGTATAGAGGTAATTTTAATTCTAGGCTGTTTCCTAGTAATTCCTCTAATAATTATGGTAATTCCTACAACAATTCTGATGGAAATTATAATAAGATGCCCTCGAATTTGAAAATACTGTTAAAGAATTTATTAGTTCGCAAAAGAATTTCAATGCTTTGATTGAAGAAAAACTTCTTAAGATTGATGATTTGGCTAGGAACATGGATAGAATTTCTCTTGATATTGATTCTTTGAAATTTAGATCTATTCCACCTAAGCATGATATCAATTAGTCTCTCAAATCCATGAGAATTTCCATTGATGAGTGCAAAGAAAGAATCATTAAGATGCGTGCTAAGAAAGATTGGTTTATAAAAGTGTGTTCTTCTAGTTTTCATGAAAATAATGATGAAGATCTTAAAGTAATTATTTAACTGCTGTGGAATCTTTTTTTCCAATGTAAATCTTGATAAATATGGGACAGGAGATGAGTCAACTTTAGTTAGAAGGCGTCCCAATGATTCGGAGGTTTTAGATCTTGATGCAAAAATGGATAAAAGTGGGATCTTGATGCAATGAACCCACTCTTTTGGATTTCAAGGAATTTAATTATGATAATTGTTCTTTAATATATTGTATTTCCTTATTGCAATCCATGTTGAATTGTCCTCATGCTTATAATCCAAACAAAGCTTTTAGTAAACATATCGTTGATGTTATGATGCAACCTTTTGAAGAAAAGCTTGAATTGGAAGTTTCTATCCCTAGAAAACTTTATTATGAGTGGGAACCTACTATTAAGATTAAAATTAAATATTATGAATGCTATGCTTTGTGTGATTTGGGTGCTAGTGTTTCCATGATTCCAAAAACTTTATGTGATGTATTAGGTTTCCGTGAATTTGATGATTGTTCCTTAAATTTGCATCTTGCGGATTCCACTATTAAGAAACCTATGGGAAGGATTAATGATGTTCTTATTGTTGCAAATAGGAATTATGTGCCCGTGGATTTCATTGTTCTTGATATAGATTGCAATCCTACATTTCCTATTATTCTTGGTAGACCTTTCCTTAGAACGATTGGTGCAATTATTGATATGAAACAAGGAAACATTAGATTTCAATTTCCGTTAAGGAAAGGCATGGAACACTTCCCTAGAAAGAAAATTAAATTGCCTTATGAATCTATTATGAGAGCCACTTATGGATTGCATGCCAAAGATGATAACACATAGATCTATTCGTGTTTTTATGCCTAGCTAGGGGCGTTAAACAATAGCGCTTATTGGGAGGCAACCCAATTTTATTTTTGTTCTTGCTTTTTAGGTCCTGTTTTGTAATAATTTTTTTCATCTAGCCTCTGGTTAGTTGTGGTTTTGTGTTTTAATTAGTGTTTGTGCCAAGTAAGACCTTTGGGATAGCCTATGGTGATAGTTGATTTGATCCTGCTGAAAAATAGAAACTTTTGCGCCCAGGAGATTAGTTTTCATTTTTAACAAAAGCGCGATAAAAATACTGATTCTTTTTGCAGAGGATAATAAACAAATTGTATAGGACTTCCTAATTTCTCAGGATTTTTGCAGTTACAGAAGTATTCTAAATATCCAAATTGCTACAGACTGTTCTGTTTTTGACAGATTCTGTTTTTCGCGTGTTGTTTGCTTATTTTGATGCATCTATGGCTAGTATCAGGAGGTATGAACCATGAAAAAGTTGGAATAGAGTAGATATTACACCAATACAAATAAAGAATGAGTTCACATCAGTATCGGAAGTGGTGATTTATTTTCTTATACTAACGGATCTTCTGAGATTTTCTGTTGGAGTTTTGTGTTGTGAAGTTTTCAAGTTTTGGGTAAGGATTTGATGGACTATGGAATAAGGAGTGGCAAGATCCTAAGCTTGAGGATGCCCATGGCACCGCAAGGTAATATTCAAGGGTGTCAAAAATCCTAAGCTTGGGGATGCCCGGGAAGGCATCCCCTCTTTTGTTTTCGTCTATCAGTAATTTTACTTGAGGCTATATTTTTATTCACCACATGATATGTGTTTTGCTTGGAGCGTCTTGTATGATTTGAGTCTTTCTTTTTAGTTTGCCACAATCATCCTTACTGTACACACCTTTTGGGAGAGACACGCATGAATCGTGATTTATTAGAATACTCTATGTGCTTCACTCATATCTTTTGAGCTAGGCAATTTTGCTCTAGTGCTTCACTTATATCTTTTTAGATCATGGTGGTGGTTTTATTTTATAGAAATCGATGAACTCTCGTACTTCACTTATATTATTTTGAGAGTTTTTAGAACAGCATGGTAATTTGCTTTGGTTATAAAATCAGTCCAAATATGATAGGCATCCAAGAGGGATATAATAAAAACTTTCATATAAAGTGCATTGAATACTATGAGAAGTTTGATTCCTTATGATTGTTTTGAGATATGAAGATGGTGATATTAGAGTCATGCTAGTAAGTAGTTGTGAATTTGAGAAATACTTGTGTTAAGGTTTGTCAGTCCTGTAGCATGCACGTATAGTGAACCGTTATGTAACGAAGTTGGAGCATGAGATGTTTTTTGATTGTCTTCCTTATGAGTGGCGGTCGGGGACGAGAGATAGTCTTTTCCTACCAATCTATCCCCTAGGAGCATGCGCGTAGTACTTTCTTTCGATGACTAATAGATTTTTGCAATAAGTATGTGAGTTCTTTATGACTAATGTTGAGTCCATGGATTATACGCACTCTCACCTTTCCGCCATTGCTAGCCTCTCTAGTACCGCACAACTTTCGTCGGTACCATAAACTGTGACGCCCCGAGACCGATGTGCCAGGTGTCTTCCTGTTATTCGCTGTTGTTGCCATGTCATTTGCTTGCGTGTTGCATCTTGCCATGTCATCCTGTGCATTGCATCATCATGTTTTTCAAAACTTGCACTAGTCCGGGTCTCCCAGTTCCGTCCGTTGTCCGTTCTGAGCCCAGACACACTTGCACGCGCCCGCGGCACGTCCGAAATATTATTTTATAAGTGGCCGAAAAATGTTCTCGGAATGGGTTGAAAGTTGGTGTGTGGTCTTATTTTAGTGTAGATAGACCACCTGTCAAGATTCATCGCATTCGGGGTTCATTTGATAGCCCAACCGTTAAACTATAGCGGCATTATAGCTGGACACATGTCGGACGTTTTCGGTCTCCGGAAACAGTCGCCGGGCCTCCCTCCCTCTCTTCTCTTCTCTCAGCTCGAGACCGTCTACACAACCCACTACCTACCGCCAGGCCCAACTTAACCTCTCTCGTCAGCCCGCGGCCCTCCTCGCGCACGCGTCCGAAATCTATCCCGGACCCGACCCAGACAGTCGTTACCGTTGTGTCCGGATCATCCCCAAACATCTACAAAACGTCACCGTTTTCTTACTTGGACTCCCTAGCCTTTATTTTCTCGACCGCCCGATTGCGATCGGAGGGACGGATTAGCCCCTACCCAAAAATCCTATTGCTATATATAGTCCAACCCCTAGACCAAACCCTTAAATTTAGGAGCCTTGTCCCATCGAACTGCCGCCACTCATCCTGTCTCTTCCTCCTCGGGTTCATCCCCGATCCAAAAAAAGCCCCTCCTCGCTTTCACCACCATACCAACCAGAGCCCCCTCCTCCCCGCCTCCTCCTCGTCGCAATTGAGCCCGAGCGCGCCACCCGTGGCCTGCAGGCCGACCGTGTCGCCGCTCCTCCCCTGCTCTTTCCTTCTCCTTCCCTGCATCTCTTTCTTTCTCTCAGTTTTTCCCTCTGCCCCGCAGGAACCAGGAGCTTCACGCTATGGTTGATTCCCTCGCCGAGCTCCTCAAATCCGTTCCGCCGGAGTTCCTCGTCGCCGGGAATCGCCTCCCTGAACCTCGGACTGCCCGGATCCACCGCGCCCACGTGGACCTTCCCCTTGTCCGGAACCGCCGTTGGCAGGCCTCATCTTGGCCGAGTGCGCCGCTGCTGCTGTTTCCGTTCGAACGAGCCTGCACCGCCGCGCGCCTGCATCCGCGACGGAGACGACGTCGATGGCTCCTGCTTCCCCTGCTGCATCGCCCGTTGGATCCGCCGCCCTCCGTCACTGCTCTGCCGCCGTCCCCCTGCGACCTCTGCTTCATGAACGAGCGGGAGAAACACCTCTGTTGACCGCGCTCGTCCCTGCCTCGATCCAATGGGATCGGCAGGGACACGACCGATCCAGTACCCGAGTGGGCCGACCTGCCAGCGCCCTACCGGCCTCCCCTCTCCACCAGCTGGGCCAAGGCCCATGGGTGAGGACACGCCCAACCTCTCCCCTATTCCTGTTGGGCCAACAAGACTTGGCCCTGTTGGGGAACGTAGCAGAAATTCAAAATTTTCCTACGTGTCACCAAGATCTATCTATGGAGAAACCAGCAACGAGGGGAAGGAGAGTGCATCTACATACCCTTGTAGATCGCTATGCGTAAGCGTTCAAGAGAACGGGTTGAAGGAGTCGTACTCGTCGTGATCCAAATCACCGGAGATCCTAGTGCCGAACGGACGGCACCTCCACGTTCAACACACGTACAGCCCGGTGACGTCTCCCATGCCTTGATCCAGAAAGGAGAGAGGGAGAGGTTCAGGAAGACTCCATCCAGTAGCAGCACAATGGCGTGGTGGTGGTGGAGAAGCGTGGTACTCCAGCAGGGCTTTGCCAAGCACCGCAAGAGACGAGGAGGAGAGAGGTAGGGCTGCGCCAGGGAGAGATCAAATCGTGTGTCTTGGGCAGCCCAAAACCCCCACTATTTATAGGAGAAGGGAAGGAGGGTGCGCCCCCTCTAGGGTTCCCACCCCTAGGGGGCGGCATCCCTAGATGGGATGGAGGGGGGGGGGGGGGGGCGGCCAAGAGGGGGAGAGGGGGGCGCGCCCTAGGGTGGGCCTTAGGCCCATCTGCGCCTAGGGTTTCCCCTTCTCCTCCTAGCTGCGCCTTGGGCCTTGTGGGAGGCGCACCAGCCCACTCAGGGGCTGGTCCCTTCCCACTCTTGGCCCATGCAAGCCTCCGGGGCTGGTGGCCCCACTTGGTGGACCCCCGGGACCCTCCCGGTGGTCCCGGTACGTTACCGATAAAACCCGAAACTTTTCCCGTGACCAAAATAGGACTTCCCATATATAAATCTTTACCTCCGGACCATTCCGGAACTCCTCGTGACGTCCGGGATCTCATCCGGGACTCCGAACAACATTCGGTAACCACATACAAACTTCCTTTATAACCCTAGTGTCATCGAACCTTAAGTGTGTAGACCCTACGGGTTCGGGTACCATGCAGACATGACCGAGACGTTCTCCGGTCAATAACCAACAGCGGGATCTGGATACCCATGTTGGTTCCCACATGTTCCACGATGATCTCATCGGATGAACCACGATGTCGAGGATTCGATCAATCCCGTATTCAATTCCCTTTGTCTAGCGGTATTGTACTTGCCCGAGATTCGATCGTCGGTATCCCGATACCTTGTTCAATCTTGTTACCGGCAAGTCTCTTTACTCGTTCCGTAACACATCATCCCGTGATCAACTCCTTGATCACATTGTGCACATTATGATGATGTCCTACCCAGTGGGCCCAGAGATACCTCTCCGTCACACGGAGTGACAAATCCCAGTCTCGATTCATGCCAACCCAACAGACACTTCCGGAGATACCTGTAGTGTACCTTTATAGCCACCCAGTTACGTTGTGACGTTTGGCACACCCAAAGTATTCCTATGGTATCCGGGAGTTGCACAATCTCATGGTCTAAGGAAATGATACTTGACATTAGAAAAGCTTTAGCATACGAACTACACGATCTTTGTGCTAGGCTTAGGATTGGGTCTTGTCCATCACATCATTCTCCTAATGATGTGATCCCGTTATCAACGACATCCAATGTCCATGGTCAGGAAACCGTAACGATCTATTGATCAACGAGCTAGTCAACCAGAGGCTTACTAGGGACATGGTGTTGTCTATGTATCCACACATGTATCTGAGTTTCCTATCAATACAATTATAGCACGGATAATAAACGATTATCATGAACAAGGAAATATAATAATAACCAATTTATTATTGCCTCTAGGGCCTATTTCCAACAGTCTCCCACTTGCACTAGAGTCAATAATCCAGTTCATATCGATATGTGATTAACACGCAAGGTCACATCCCCATGTGACTAACACCCAAGAGTTCTGGGTTTGATCATGTTATGCTTGTGAGAGAGGTTTCAGTCAATGGGCCTACGGCATTCAGATCCGTATGTACTTCGCAAATCTCTAGGTCATATTATAAATGCTGCTTCCACGCTCCACTTGGAGGTATTCCAAATGGTTGCTCCACTATACGTATCCGGTTTTCTACTCAGAGTCATTCGGATAGGTGTTAAAGCTTGCATCGATGTAACCCTTTACACCGAACTCTTTATCACCTCCATAATCGAGAAACATGTCCTTATTACTCCAAGGACAATTTTGACCGCTATCTGGTGATCCACTCCTGGATCACCTTTGTACCCTCTTGCCATACATGTGGCAAGGCACACATCAGGTGTGGTACTTAGCATGGCATACCGTATAGAGCCTATGCCAAAAGCATAGGGGACGACCTTCGTCCTTCCTCTTTCTTTTGCCGTGGTCGAGCTTTAAGTCTTAACTTCATACCTTACAACTCAGGCAAGAACTCCTTCTTTGGCTGATCCATCTTGAACACCTTCAAGATCATGTCAAGGTATGTGCTCATTTAAAAGTACCATTAAGCGTTTTGATCTATCCTTATAGATCTTGATGCTCAATGTTCAAGTAGCTTAATCCAGGCTTTCCATTGAAAAACACTTTCAAATAACCCTATATGCTTTCCAGAAATCCTACGTCATTTCTGATCAACAATATGTCAACAACATATATTCATCAGAAATTCTATAGTGCCCCCACTCACTTCTTTGGAAATACAAGTTTCTCATAAACTTTGTATACACCCAAAATCTTTGATCATCTCATCAAAGCATACATTCCAACTCCGAGATGCTTACTCCAGTCCTTAGAAGGATTGCTAGAGCTTTGCATACTTATTAGCATCTTTCAGGATTGACAAAACCTTCCGGTTGTATCACATACAACCTTTCCTCAAGAAAATCGTCGAGGAAACAATGTTTTGACATCCTATCTGCAAGATTTCATAAATAATGCAGTAATCTCTAATATAATTCCAACAGACTCTTAGCATCGCTACGAGTGAGAAAGTCTCATCATAGTCAACTCCTTGAACTTGTCGGAAAAAATCTTAACGACAAGTCGAGCTTTCTTAATGGTGATACTTACCATCATTGTCCGTCTTCCTTTTAAAATCCATCTGTACTCAATAGCCTTACGACCATCGAGCCGTTCTGCCAAAGTCTACACTTTGTTTTCATACATGGATCCTCTCTCGTATTTTATGGCCTCGAGCCATTTATCAGAATCCGGGCCCACCATCGCTTCTCCATGGCTCGTAGGTTCATTGTTGTCTAGCAACATGACTACCAAGACATGATTACTTACAACTTTGAAGTAGTATGCATCCTTGTCATCCCATGAGGTTTGGTAGTGACTTGATCTGAAGTTTCATGATCACTATCATAAGCTTCCACTTCAATTGGTGTAGGTGCCACAGGAACAACTTCCTGTGCCCTGCCACACACAAGTTGAAGAGACGGTTCAACAACCTTATCAAGTCTCCACCATCCTCCCACTCAATTCTTTTGAGAGAAACTTTTCCTCGAGAAAGGACACGATTCTAGAAACAATCCCTTATTCCTTTCGGATCTGAGACAGGAGGTATACCCAACTGTTTTGGGTGTCCTATGAAGATGCATTTATCCACTTTGGGTTCGAGCTTATCAGCCTGAAACTTTTTTCACATAAGCGTCGCAGCCCCAAACTTTTAAGAAATGACAGCTTAGGTTTCTCTAAACCATAGTTCATATGGTGTCATCTCACCGGAATTACGTGGTGCCCTATTTAAAGTGAATGCGGTTGTCTCTAATGCCTAACCCATGAACTATCGTGGTAATTCGATAAGAGACATCATGGTATGCATCATATCCAATAGGGTGCAATTATGATGTTCGGACACACCATCACACTATGGTGTTCCAGGCTGTATTAGTTGTGAAACAATTTCCACAATGTCTTAATTCTGTGCCAAACTCGTAATTCAGATATTCATCTCTATGATCATATCATAGATATTTTATCCTCTTGTCACGATGATCTTTCAACTTCACCCTGAAATTACTTGAACCTTTCAATAATTCAGACTCGTGATTCATCAAGTAAATATACTCAACATCTACTCAAATCATCTGTGAAGTAAGAACATAACGATATCCACTACATGCCTCATCACTCATTGGACTGCACACATCAAAATGTATTACTTCCAACAAGTTGCTTTCTAGTTCCATTTTACTGAAAACGAGGCTTTCAGTCATCTTGCCCATGTGGTATGATTTGCATGTCTCAAGTGATTCAAAATCAAGTGAGTCCAAACGGTCCATTTGCATGGAGTTTCTTCATGCATATACACCAATAGACATGGTTCGCATGTCTCAAACTTTTCAAAAACGAGTGAGCCTAAAGATCCATCAACATGGAGCTTCTTCATGCGTTTTATACCGATATGACTTATGTGGCAGTGCCACAAGTAGGTGGTACTATCATTACTATCTTATATCTTTTGGCATGAACATGTGTATCACTATGATCGAGATTCAATAAACCATTCATTTTAGGTGCAAGACCATTGAAGGTATTATTCAAATAAACAGAGTAACCATTATTCTCCTTAAATGAATAATCGTATTGCGATAGACATAATCTAATCATATCTATGCTCAACGCAAACACCAATCTTGATGGTAGAGGGAGCGTACGATATTCGATCAACCTTGGAAATACTTCCAACACATATCGTCATCTCACCTTTAGCTAGTCTCCGTTTATTCCGTAGCTTTTATTTCGAGTTACTAACACTTAGCAACCGAACCGATATCTAATACCCTAGTGCTACTAGGAGTACTAGTAAAGTACACATTAACATAATGTATATCCAATATACTTCTATCGATAGCCTTCTCATCTACCAAGTATCTAGGGTAATTCTGCTCCAGTGGCTGTTCCCCTTATTACAGAAGCACTTAGTCTCGGGTTTGGGTTCAACCTTGGGTTTCTTCACTAGAGCAGCAGCTGATTTGTTGTTTCATGAAGTATCCCTTCTTGCCCTTGCCCTTCTTGAAACTAGTGGTTTCACTAACCATCAACAATAGATGCTCCTTCTTGATTTCTACTTTCGCGGTGTCAAACATCGCGAGTATTTCAAGGATCATCATATCTATCCCTGATATGTTATAGTTCATCATGAAGCTCTAGCAGCTTGGTGGCAATGACTTTGGAGAAACATCACTATCTCTGGAAGATCAACTCCCACTCGATTCGAGTTATTGTGGCACTCAGACAATCTGAGCACAAGCTCAACGATTGAGCTTTTCTCCCTTAGTTTGCAGGCTAAGAAAAATCGTCGGAGGTCTCATACTTCCTGACGTGGGCACGAGCCTGAAATCCCAATTTCAGCCCGCGAAACATCTCATATGTTCCGCGACGTTTCGAAAAATGTCTTTGGTGCCTCAACTCTAAACCGTTTAACTGAACTATCATGTAGTTATCTAAACGTGTATGTCCGATGTTCGTAACATCCACAAACAACGTTTGGGGTTCAGCACACTGAGCGGTGCATTAAGGACATAAGCTTTCTATTGTCCGCATAATTGCTACTGTCAACTTTCAACTATATTTTCTCTAGGAACATATCTAAACAGTAGAACTGAAGCGCGAGCTACGACATAATTTGCGAAGACCTTTTGACTATGTTCAGGATAATTAAGTTCATCTTATGAACTCCCACTCAGATAGACATCCCTCTTAGTCATCTAAGTGATTACATGATCCGAGTCAACTAGGCCGTGTCAGATCATCACGTGAGACGGACTAGTCATCATCGGTGAACATCTTCATGTTGATCGTATCTACCATACGACTCATGCTCGACCTTTCGGTCTCTTGTGTTCCGAGGCCATGTCTATACATGCTAGGCTCGTCAAGTCAACCTAAGTGTTTGCATGTGTAAATCTGTCTTACACCCGTTGTATGTGAATGTTAGAATCTATCACACCCGATCATCACGTGGTGCTTCGAAACAACAAACTGTCGCAACGGTGCACAGTTAGGGGGAACACTTTCTTGAAATTATTAAGAGGGATCATCTTATTTACTACCATCGTTCTAAGTAAACAAGATGCAATAACATGATAAACATCACATGCAATCAAATAATAGTGACATGATATGGCCAATATCATATAGCTCCTTTGATCTCCATCTTGGGTCTCCATGATCATCTTGTCACCGGCATGACACCATGATCTCCATCATCATGATCTCCATCATCGTGTCTCCATGAAGTTGCTCGCCAACTATTACTTCTACTACTATGGCTACCGGTTAGCAATAAAGTAAAGTAATTACATGGTGTTGTTCAATGACACGCAGGTCATACAATTAATAAAGACAACTCCTATGGCTCCTGCCGGTTGTCATACTCATCGACATGCAAGTCGTGATTCCTATTACAAGAACATGATCAATCTCATACATCACATATATCATTCATCACATCCTTTTGGCCATATCACATCACATAGCATACCCTGCAAAAACAAGTTAGACGTCCTCTAATTGTTGTTTGCATGTTTTACGTGGCTGCTATGGGTTTCTAGCAAGAACGTTTCTTACCAACGCAAAGACCACAACGTGATATGCCAATTGCTATTTACCCTTCATAAGGACCCTTTTCATCGAATCTGATCCGACTAAAGTGGGAGAGACAGACACCCGCTAGCCACCTTATGCAACTAGTGCATGTCAGTCGGTGGAACCAGTCTCACGTAAGAGTACGTGTAAGGTCGGTCCGGGCCGCTTCATCCCACAATGCCGCCGAATCAAGATTGGACTAGTAACAGTAAGCATATTGAACAAAATCAACGCCCACAACTACTTTGTGTTCTACTCGTGCATAAAAACTACACATAGACCTAGCTCATGATGCCACTGTAGGGGAACGAAGCAGAAATTCAAAATTTTCCTACGTGTCACCAAGATCTATCTATGGAGAAACCAGCAACGAGGGGAAGGAGAGTGCATCTACATACCCTTGTAGATCGCTATGCGGAAGCGTTCAAGAGAACGGGTTGAAGGAGTCGTACTCGTCGTGATCCAAATCACCGGAGATCCTAGTGCCGAACGGACGGCACCTCCGCGTTCAACACACGTACAGCCCGGTGACGTCTCCCATGCCTTGATCCAGCAAGGAGAGAGGGAGAGGTTGAGGAAGACTCCATCCAGCAGCAGCACAACGGCATGGTGGTGGTGGAGGAGCGTGGTACTCCACCAGGGCTTCGCCAAGCACCGCAAGAGACGAGGAGGAGAGAGGTAGGGCTGCGCCAGGGAGAGATCAAATCGTGTGTCTTGGGCAGCCCAAAACCCCCACTATTTATAGGAGAAGGGGAGGAGGGTGCACCCCCTCTAGGGTTCCCACCCCTAGGGGCAGCATCCCTAGATGGGATGGAGGGGGGGGCAAGAGGGGGAGAGGGGGGCACGCCCTAGGGTGGGCCTTAGGCCCATCTGCGCCTAGGGTTTCCCCCTTCTCCTCCTAGCTGCGCCTTGGGCCTTGTGGGAGGCGCACCAGCCCACTCAGGGGCTGGTCCCTTCCCACTCTTGGCCCATGCAAGCCTCCGGGGCTGGTGGCCTCACTTGGTGGACCCCCGGGACCCTCCCGGTGGTCCCGGTACGTTACCGATAAAACCCGAAACTTTTCCGGTGACCGAAACAGGACTTCCCATATATAAATCTTTACCTCCGGACCATTCCGGAACTCCTCGTGACGTCCGGGATCTCATCCGGGACTCCGAACAACATTCGGTGACCACATACAAACTTCCTTTATAACCCTAGCGTCATCGAACCTTAAGTGTGTAGACCCTACGGGTTCGGGAACCATGCAGACATGACCGAGGCGTTCTCCGGTCAATAACCAACAGCGGGATCTGGATACCCATGTTGGTTCCCACATGTTCCACGATGATCTCATGGATGAACCACAATGTCGAGGATTCGATCAATCCCGTATTCAGTTCCCTTTGTCTAGCGGTATTGTACTTGCCCGAGATTCGATCGTCGGTATCCCGATACCTTGTTCAATCTCGTTACCGGCAAGTCTCTTTACTCGTTCCATAACACATCATCCCGTGATCAACTCCTTGATCAGATTGTGCACATTATGATGATTTCCTACCGAGTCGGCCTAGAGATACCTCTCCATCACACGGAGTGACAAATCCCAGTCTCGATTCGTGCCAACCCAACACACACTTTCGGAGATACCTGTAGTGTACCTTTATAGCCACCCAGTTACATTGTGACGTTTGGCACACCCAAAGTATTCCTATGGTATCCGGGAGTTGCACAATCTCATGGTCTAAGGAAATGATACTTGACATTAGAAAAGCTTTAGCATACGAACTACACGATCTTTGTGCTAGGCTTAGGATTGGGTCTTGTCCATCACATCATTCTCCTAATGATGTGATCCCGTTATCAATGACATCCAATGTCCATGGTCAGGAAACTGTAACCATCTATTGATCAACGAGCTACTCAACTAGAGGCTTACTAGGGACATGGTGTTGTCTATGTATCCACACATGTATCTGAGTTTCCTATCAATACAATTATAGCATGGATAATAAACAATTATCATGAACAAGGAAATATAATAATAACCAATTTATTATTGCCTCTAGGGCATATTTCCAACAGGCCCAGTATTGTTTTTTTCCTGCTGCTGTGTTTTTTCTCTTTTATCCAGTAAAGACAGAATTGCAGAAAAGACCTTCAACTTCATGCATTTAATATCTCACAAACCGTGCTACGGATTAAAACAAACTTAATATGAAACTTGCTTAGTTTTTCATCTAGTTTAATAATATGTTGTTTTCATCCATGTTTAAAATATTTGAAATGCTGTTTTTTTTAAATTTGCTCCTATGCCATGTTAAAATACTTTAATTCATAACTAAATAACCATAGCTCCGAATTTAATAAACTTTATATGTAAATGGGGTGGAAAAATGCGTAGTTTAACATGGTGTACTTGTTTTGCATGTTTAATAACTCTAAAATTGTGTGTGTTTAAGGCAGAACAGCACCAAACCTAATATATGCATATGGGGATTTATCGGAATTGTTGTTCGTTGTTTCCGGCCTCATTTAAACTTGACTAGATAGGTAGTTTTACTTTGCTTCATCCTCTTGCCATGTTAATCAACATTTAATATTGTTGGGTACATAAACAAGATCGAACTAAATAAGTCATGTGGTGTTTCGTCAATATGCAACGGAGTTGCATGTTGAGCTCCACTTAAGTTGTAGGATTGTTTGTGCATTTTGCCATGCCATGCTTCATTAAACCGGACATGCATCATACTTGATTGTGCATCATGCCATGATTATGTGATGGTTGTTTACCATGATTGTTTGTTTCTTTCTGGTGTTGCTTCTTCGGGTTGGTTCCGATAACGTCGCATTTGTGAGGACCTGTTCGACTACGTATGTTTGTCTTCTTCATGGACTCGTTCTTCTTCCTTGCGGGATTTCAGGCAAGATGACCATACCCTCGAAATCACTTCTATCTTTGCTTGCTAGTTGCTCGCTCTATTGCTATGCCTATGCTGCGATACCTACCACTTGCTTATCATGCCTCCCATATTGTTGAGCCAAGCCTCTAACCCACCTTGTCCTAGCAAACTGTTGTTTGGCTATGTTACCGCTTTGCTCAGCCCCTCTTATAGCGTTGTTAGTTGCAGGTGAAGATTGGAGTTTGGTCCTTGTTGGAACATGGATATTTTGTTGGGATATCACAATATCTCTTATTTAATTAATGCATCTATACACTTGGTAAAGGGTGGAAGGCTCAGCCTTATGCCTGGTGTTTTGTTCCACTCTTGCCGCCCTAGTTTCCGTCATATCGGTGTTATGTTCCCGGATTTTGCGTTCCTTACACGGTTGGGTTATAATGGGAACCCCTTGACAGTTCGCCTTGAATAAAACTCCTCCAGCAATGCCCAACATTGGTTTTACCATTCGCCACCTAGCCTTTTCTTTCCCTTGGGTTCTACAGACTCAAGGGTCATCTTTATTTAAACCCCCTGGGCCAGTGCTCCTTTGAGTGTTGGTCCGACCGAGTAGACTACGGGGCCACCTCGAGGCAACTTGAGGGTTGGTTTTACTTGTAGGATGTCTCATCTGAGTGTGCCCTGAGAACGAGATATGTGCAACTCCTATCGGGATTTGTCGGCACATTCGGGCGATGTTGCTAGACTTGTTTTACCATTGTCGAGGATGTCTTGTAACCTGGATGCCGAGCCTGATCGGATTGTCTTGGGAGAAGGAATATCCTTCGTTGACCGTGAGAGCTTGTGATGGGCTAAGTTGGGACACCCCTGCAGGGATTTTAACTTTTGAAAGTCGTGCCCGCGGTTATGGGCAGATGGGAATTTGTTAATGTCCAGTTGTCTAAAACCTAAAGTTTATCTTAATTAAAATGCATCAACCGCGTGTGTAACCATGATGGTCTCTTCTCGGCGGAGTCCGGGAAGTGAACACGGTGTTGGAGTTATGTTTGGCGTAGGTTGTTCTAGGATCACTTCTTGATCATAGTTTCTCGACCGTGCTTTTGCCTTCTCTTCTCGCTCTCATTTGCGTATATGTTAGCCACCAAATATGCTAGTCGCTTGCTGCAGCTCCACCTCATACCTTTTACCCTTCCTATAAGCTTAAATAGTCTTGATCGCGAGGGTGTGAGATTGCTGAGTCCCCGTGACTCACAAATACTTCCAAAACTAGCTTGCAGGTGCCGTTGAACCCTGCAGATGACGCAACCAAGCTCAAGGAGGAGCTCGATGAAGATCTTGTCCTTTGTGTTGTTTCGTTCTAGTTGATCAGTAGTGGAGCCTAGTTGGGGTCAATCGGGGATCTGTGTAGCTTTTGGGGTAGTCTTCTTTTATTTTGGTTCCGTAGTCGGACCTTGACTGTATCTGGATGATGTAATGCTTTATTCATGTAATTGTGTGAAGTGGCGATTGTAAGCCAACTATGTATCTCTTTCCCTTATGTATTACATGGGTTGTGTGAAGATTACCTCACTTGCGACATTGCTTTCAATGCGGTTATGCCTCTAAGTCGTGCTTTGACACGTGGGAGTTATAGCCGCATCGAGGGCGTTATAAGTTGGTATCAGAGCCTTCCCTGACCTTAGGAGCCCCCTGCTTGATCGAATCGCTGGCATTATTGAGTCTAGAAATGTTTTGAGTCATTTAGGAATTATATATATCAGAGAGTTAGGACTTCTTTTTACTCCCCAGTCCCTTCGTCGCTCTGGTGAGGCATCCTGACGTAGAGTTTTGACTCTTCTCTTCTCAAATTTCACTAAAAAAATTTAGGATCACGCGGGTATCTTGGAATCATTCCGATAGATTTGTGACGAGAACATTGTTCTTGGTGCCTCCTGTCATTTAGGGGTTGTGGCAGTGTCCCGGGGAGTTGAGCTCCAAGGTGTTGTCGTCACAATTTTATCGTTGCAGTTCTGGAATACCTGAGTTTAGTTTCACCGACATAAAAAATCTCTTTTATGCAGTTGTTGGTGAGATAACCTCGACGCCACCCAATACTGGGGCGGGAGTTCGGGAGTATTGCCATAACTCGTATAACAGATGCTTTTCGAAGGTTGAGGTAAACGATTTCCGAATGTTTCTTGGTTATGTGTTGAAGGATGGATACAGCTGGATGTAGGATTTGTTAGTTTTGGGTGAGATATTATGCTTCCCTGTATCCCCAACACCTGATTGCATAACCGGAAAGTTTCGGGAGTTTATAAGTGGGAATTCAAGTAGCTTTTAGGATATCTTTCCGACAGATGTTTGATATGAAATTGGGGTTCGACGTCTAGTGGTCCACCTATTCACGGTTGGTTTTACAGTGGTCTCGTTGTGTCTTAAAGAGTCCTTGGCTGTGCCAACTCGGGGACGCTTCGTATGTCATGTGCACTGCCTTGTACATGATGGTGCTGTATGATCGAGCCCGTGTAGGCCCCACCACGAAAACTTCGGACGAAATCTCTATCATATGTTTGTTCCGGCTTATTTTGCAAGCCAAACCCTTGTTTCGTTTTTGAGTTGTGGTATTCGAGTTGCTTCGAAGTCAAGAGTTGATTCCATACCTTTCCTAAGTAGTGTTCTCATATTTCTATGTGAATACTAATCCTTCTTGATCATCGAGATTGTCATGTCAATCCTTTTCAACCGGTGTGTCTCTCTTCAAGTGGATCCGATCACTTCAACATTAGCAAGATCAATTATCAGTTCTTCTCAACGGTGTTTGCTTCATTCGTTCCAAGTTGCCTTTATTTTCCCACCCACCCACCCCCTTTTCTTCAAGGACTCAGATTTCTTAATCAAGTATCCTTTTATTCATGAGAAGTTTCATCGTTCTCCCTGTCAATGTTCTTATCCGGTGATTCTCATGAAGATTTTAACGGAGCTACTAGTTTATCATTCTTCGTTCTCTTTTCTTCTTCGGTGGATTCAATTCAAGCCTTATGTGTTGATCACATACTATTTTCCTTGTTTCAAATGCTTTTCTTATGCTAGTGCACCTCATAATCATTCCCCGCTTGCTATTCAATTGTTCCGGAGTGCTGAGGATATCTCGAAGATTCGTGTTTCCACCCTACATTCGCTCAAGCTCTTTCGAGGATGTTATCTCAGTCAAGCCATTTATTTCAATCGGCGCAATATTCCTTTTAAATCATTCTACGGTGTATCTTTTGGGTGGGCCCTAACCCACATGTCTTTTTCCAGGATCTTACCTAACTCTTCTAATTCTTTTCGGAGTTACTCTCAAATTCTTTTCCAAGTTTGACGTAAGAATGAGTTACCATCAGTCAAATGCCTTTTCTCCAAGATCTTTCAAATTCTTTTCATCATTGGCTCAACCTTTCCATTCTTCATTCCGGAGTGCCTCTACAATTCTTGGTGGTGTTTCTTGTCATAATTCTCAAATTTTGAAGACCGAAGAAGAGTTTTTCCTCCTTATCTTATTCGTTCTCTCAAAGATTCATGATTCTAGTTTGAGGCCATCCTCTCATAATTGTTTTTGATTGTGGGAATTCTTTTCATCCATTCGGAGCATTTCACGAGTTGTTTTCTCTTTTCCTTCCTACGGAGCCCTTCATTTCAGAAGACTTATTCATTCTCAGCCTTCAGCTCACTTTCTCCAAATCTTACCGGTGCATCATCCAAGTATTCTCTTCCCAGCTCGGGATCTCTTTGTTTCACGTGTATCTAAATTCTCTCAAACATCTTCGTTCAATTGTTAATTCTTCCTGGTGTTTATTTATCTTTTGTTCGTTCTTTTTCAATTCTTACGGTGGTTTGCTCAAAATTCACTTCCATGGTTATCATATCAATTCTTTCGTTCTTTTCAATCCTACCGGTGTTTTGTTGAAGAGCTTATCAAGTTACCGATATCTCTCTTAATCCTTTTCAACGAGAATAAGTAGTATGCCAAATCTGTTTGCTCGTCATCAATTTAAATTGATGAAGGATAAGCATGACATAATTCTTATTCTTGTTTCTTCCTAGTGATTAATTCCTTATTTCGGAGGTCCATCAAATTCCTGAATTCAATTGTTTCATCTTCTCTTTTTCCCGGACTTCCAAGTTCTCTCAATTATTTCACCATGGAGATTCATCTAAATCGGTACAAGGATTCACCTTGTGTTTTCAACTTATCTTTACTTCCGTTTGATCATTCTTTTGCTTTCCTACCAATCTATCCCCTAGGAGCATGCGCGTAGTACTTTCTTTCGATGACTAATAGATTTTTGCAATAAGTATGTGAGTTCTTTATGACTAATGTTGAGTCCATGGATTATACGCACTCTCACCTTTCCGCCATTGCTAGCCTCTCTAGTACCGCGCAACTTTGGTCGGTACCATAAACCCACCACATATCCTTCCTCAAAACAACCACCATACCTACCTATTATGGCAATTCCATAGCCATTCTGAGATATATTGCCATGCAACTTTCCACTATTTCGTTTATTATGACATACATCATCATTGTCATATTGCTTTGCATGATCATGTAGTTGACATCGTATTTATGGCAAAGCCACCGTTCATCATTTTTTAAACATGTCTCTCTTGATTCATTGCACATCCCGGTACACCGCCGAAGGCATTCACATGGTCATATTTTTGTTCTAGTGTCGAGTTGTAATTCTTGAGTTGTAAGTAAATAGAAGTGTGATGATTTTCATTATTAGAGCATTGTCCCATGTAAGGAAATAAAAAGAATAAAAAGGGGAAATGCCAAAGAAAAGAGAAGGCCCAAAAAAAGAGAAAGAAAAAAATGAGAGAAAAAGAGAGAAGGGACAATGTTACCATCCTTTTTGCCACACTTGCGCTTCAAAGTAGCACCATGATCTTCATGATAGAGAGTCTCCTATGTTATCACTTTCATCTACTGGTGGGAATTTTTCATTATAGAACTTGTCTTGTATATTCCAACGATGGGCTTCCTCAAACGCCCTAGGTCTTCATGAGCAACCAAGTTGGATGCACACCCACTTAGTTTTCTTTTTGAGCTTTCATAAACTTATAGCTCTAGTGCATCCATTGCATGGCAATCCCTACTCACTCAAATTGATATCTATTGATGGGCATCTCCATAGCCCGTCGATACGCCTAGTTGATGTGAGACTATCTCCTTCTTTATGTCTTCTTGTTGTAGGGTGGAACCCTAAGTGGAGATCTTTCACGAATTGGAGAGGGATCCCCAAGAATAAGATGAACACAAGAGGGAAAACAAGAGGAACACTCAAGAACAAGTCCAATCACACATCCACTAGACCAACAAACACACAAGATCCACAAGGTACATGGACAATCAAAGGGAAACAAGATACATGGTAGAGTTCATCCCAAATCCTATGAAGGAGATGAGGGCTTGATGATCTAGATAGATCCTTCCATAGATGGGGGCTTTATACACTAGGGATATTCTCCAATGGAGGTCTTTAACTCCAAGGGAGTCTTCTCTCTCTCAAGAGGAATCCCGCAAGGGGAGGTACATGAGCTAAGCTCTAATATCTAGGTCTATTCTTAGCTCCCTTCTAAATGGAGGAGGAAGAGGAGTATATATAGGTCCAAGGGATGAAGGGGTAAGCAGGGGAAAAATGGGGATTACATGGGCAAAGCCCGCAGCAACACTCAGGGGGGCCCCGTGTGCACGGGGTATCCAGAGACGTGACGCATGAGCCCGTGCGCACGGGGTCCGTGGGGCCCGTGGACATGGGGGGTCCCGTGCGCACGGTACACTCCCGTGCGCACGGGGGCTTCAGGATCACCAGCCCGGGAGGCCCTTGGGCACGGGGTCGGGGGGCCCGTGCGCACGGGGTCGCCTGGGAGCTGCTGTCTTCTTCTTGGCTCTTCCTTCTCCGCTTCCAGGCTTCCCTCTTGGATGGTGTAGATGTTCTCTTCTTCTTGGACTCCTCCTCGATGAATGTGTAGCTCCGCTCACACCTATGTATGCACACGAGAGAGGGGTCAAGTAGTATACCATCCTCGAAAGGTACAAGTGGACACGTGTAAAGGAGATGATTCACCTTTGTATGCATGAAGTTGATGTGGCACGTGTCACTTGCCAAATGGACTCTTGACATGGTGATGTCCATAGGATGCTCCGCATCATCCCCTCCTCCTTGGTAAAGATCCAACCTCGGATCGAAATCCAAATCACCATGGGAAAGAGACGATGTCGCCGTATAGAATTTGACGATCACCAAGCATTCATCATCTTGTAGCTTGAAATGGGCACTCTCCAATGTCGCACCATCTTGTAATTCCTTCAAAAGGAGCAAAGATAACAAGCACTTGGAAAAACAAATGTGGTTGGCATTAAAGCAAAACCGAGCATTCGAGAGGTGAGTCACCAAAACAAGTGTTGTCATCAAGCATAACATATGGTTTGACAAAGAAGTGTGGCATGACATTTAAGCATAATAGTTGAGCACAATCAAGGACATCATGGAAACAAGCATGTAGGTGTGAGGTAGCAATGCAAATATGTGTGTCAAGAGAATAAGCATCTACCTCAAACTCATAGAAAGCATGCATAAGGCGCTCCACAAATGGTCTATGGTATGCATATGAAGCATTCACAACACCAAATATAATGATATGTCTAAACACATGGGGCAAGTGCAAGACAATCCAAGCATAATGTGCACGGGGTGTAGTTAATATAGAGTGGCACTCAACACAATAGAAAGAGCAATTGTTTATCATGTGCGAGGCAATCATAGTGATCAAGTAGTGCAAGCTAGTAGTGCGAAGATGCAACATACTAGAAGGAATTCATGGCAAGCATGTCATGTGAACAAATAGTGGGCATGAATAATTCACATGACATATCACAAGCATGAAAGAAAGATATGAGGAGGGTATCATCATTGTATTGGCAAGAAGTCCTAGGTAAACAGCAATGGAACATCATGACTCTCCCCACACAAGAATCAACAATAGCATGAGGCACATGATAAACATGGAAATAGTAACAAGGATCAATCATGGGTAGATGGAAGCAAGGATCACAATTGCATGGCAAAATCATGTAAAGATGTAACACCCCAGATGTAACTTTCCCTATTTGTACTCCAACTCTTGCCGTTTCTGGCGTTAAGTTATATTTATTTCCTCGGGTTCGGGTTTTGTCTCCGTGTGTTGTTTTATTTGTCATACATCTCATATCATGTCATCATATGCATTGCATTTGCATACGTGTTCATCGCATGCATTCGAGCTTTTTCCCCGTTGTCCGTTTTGCATTCCGGCGCTTCGTTCTCCTCCGGTGGACTTTTCTAGCTTTCTTTCGTGTGTGGGGTTTAAACATTTCCGGATTGGACCGAGACTTGCCAAGCAGCCTTGGTTTACTACCGGTAGACCGCCTGTCAAGTTTCGTACCATTTGGACTTCGTTTGATACTCCAACGGTTAACCGAGGGACCGAAAAAGCCTCGTGTGTGTTGCAGCCCAACACCCCTCCAATTTGGCCCAAAACCCACCAAACTCTGCTCCATGTCCTAGAGCGTTCGATTACGATCGCGTGGCCGTAAACCGCACCTCATTTGGACTCTCCTAGCTCCACTTATGCCTATAAATAGCCCCCCCCCGTTTTTCGAATCTCGGATCTCTCCCCGTCCAACCCTAGCTAAAAAAAACAGATCCTGCCGCCGCCGGACGTGTCCGCGCCAGGCCGAACAACGTCCGGATCGCACCCGCCGCCGCCCGCAGCCACTCGCGGGGCGCCACGTGGCAGCCGGCCGCCGCCGCCGCCGCGGCCCGCCCGGCCCGCGCAGGGCCCCCGAGAGCCCATCGCCCCGCCGCCCGCGTCCGGTCGCCCCGCCGCCGTCTTCTCCCGCGCCGGCGCCCGGAGCCGCCACGCGCCGCCACCGTCGCCTGGGCGCCCCCTCGCCGGATCTTCTCGCCGGCTCCCGCCTCACGCCGTGGTCGCCGCCTCCAGCCGCCGCCGCGCCACCCCGCCGCGTCGGTCGCCGCGCCCGCGCCGCCTCGCCGCCGGCGCCCCACTCCGGCGAGCTCTCCGCACCAGCCGGCCCCTCCTCTCCTCACTCCGGCGACCGCGACAGCTCCGGCGAGCTCGGATCCAGCCGTGCCTCGGTTTCCATGCAGATCTGAGATATTTTGAATCGGGGTTGACTTTTCCCCCTCCGAATCCTAATTTTTGTGCATACTTTGACCGGCCGTATCTTTGCATCCGTAGCTCCGATTTGGGCATATAGCATATCAAAATGTTCGCCTCGACAAGTACATCAGTTCATTCTATTGCATCGTTTTCATTTGAGTTCATCTTGACGCCCAAAATGCTGTTAGAAGGAGGCTTCGTGAGATATTTGTCAGATCTGCTAGTTCATCTTAGACTTTTGTCATTTTTGCCATGATTATTATGTGCATGCTACGCCTGTGAGTCCTTCATGTGTTTTGTTAAGCATTTTGTCTTCTTTCCAGAGGTGCAACCCATGCATTTTTAGGATGTGTGTGGTGACTTGTGCAAGCTTGCAAAGTGAGGCACCCTGTAAATCTGTTTTCAGGGACTTAGTAGTTTTCACCAAGTCTGGGATTATTCAGTTCGTGATGCCATATGTTCAGCTTGTTTCCTAGTGATCCGTGCCTCTTTTGAGGATGATCAGTAAAGGAGTTTTGTTAATCATGTTATGCTCTATCCATCCATGTCTTTGTTTGCAATTATGGAGCACCCTAGCTTGAGTCAATCGAGCTCTACTTTTGCTTCGTTGTGAATCTGGGCAGATCGTCAACTCGTTTGCGATTTTGCCGATGCTATTGTAGTTGATCCGTGCATGCCATGCCATTGTTCTTGTAATGTCTAGCTTTTATTTTGTGCCTTCTTAAAGGATATATGCTTGCCTTGCCATGACTTGCATCATAGTGAGTGCATCGAGCTCGTTTACGTGCCTTCGTGAGTTATATTTCAGCATGTCTCACTTTTCACTAAGTCTGAAAACTGATTGTGTTTTAGCTATGTTCGTGTGCCTGTTAGTATATTTTGTGAACCCTTTTGGCCCCAGGTCACTTTGGGTCTTTTGTTAAGCTTGTTGAGTAGCTCCATGCCATGTTCTTACTTGTCTTAATCAGGTCATGTATCATGTTGTTTTGCTGCTCCGAAGAGGGCTTCGTGATATGAAATTCCAGACAAGTGTTAATTTAACTAAGTCTGGAATCTGTTTTGCATTTGCGTTTTTGCCTTGCTTGTTTGAACCTCCTAGTGGATGAATTGGCCGTGGCTCAGTGCTAGTCTTTTGTTAAGCATCTTGTGTGCATCCCTGCCATGTATTTTGTTGTCATATTTGGTGGCTGTAGCATGTTCATCTCATTGCATTTAGATGCCTACTTGCTGTAAATCGTAGGCCGGTGTCAATTTTGAATCGCTTGCCATTTCCAAACCGTAACTCCGATTCCGGCGTTCTTTATATCGTTTTCAAGCGATTTCATCTCATCTTTCCAGTGGCACCCTTGGAATTCCAAGTTGAGGCCAGGTTCGTGCATTCCCTGTCATATCTTGTATTTTGCATCCCGCATCGCATCCCGCATAGCATATCATCATTGCATCATTTTGCTTGGTCTTGCACGTGGTTGATTTTGTCTTTGTTGCTTGTTTGTCTTGTTTGGGTAGAGCCGGGAGACGAGTTCGCTACCGAGGAGCCCGTTGAGTTTGCTTGTGAGGATCCAGTCAACTCTGACAACTGTGCAGGCAAGATGATCATACCCTCGAAATCACTACTATCTTTGCTATGCTAGTTTGCTCGCTCTTGCAATGCCAATGCTATGATGCCTACCTTTTGCTTGTCAGCCTCCCAATTGCCATGTTGAAACTCTAACCCACCATGTCCTAGCAAACCGTTGATTGGCTATGTTACCGCTTTGCTCAGCCCCTCTTATAGCGTTGCTAGTTACAGGTGAAGATTGGAGGCCGATCCTTGTTGGAACACCTTTTATTACTTGTTGGGATATCATTATATTGCTATGTTATCTTAATGCATCTATATACTTGGTAAAGGGTGGAAGGCTCGGCCTCTCGCCTAGTGTTTTGTTCCATTCTTTCTGCCCTAGTTTCCGTCATATCGGTGTTATGTTCCCGGATTTTGCGTTCCTTACGCGGTTGGGTTATAATGGGAACCCCTTGATAGTTCGCCTTGATTAAAGCTTTTCCAGCAATGCCCAACATTGGTTTTACCATTCGCCACCTAGCCTCTTTTTCCTTGGGTTACCGGAGCCCGAGGGTCATCTTATTTTAACCCCCCCGGGCCAGTGCTCCTCTGAGTGTTGGTCCGACCGAGTAGACTGCGGGGCCACCTCGGGGCAACTTGAGGGTTGGTTTTACTCGTAGGATGTCTCATCTGAGTGTGCCCTGAGAAAGAGATATGTGCAGCTCCTATCGGGATTTGTCGGCACATTCGGGCGGTGTTGCTGGTCTTGTTTTAACCTGTCGGAGTGTCTTGAGTTACCGAGATACCGAGTCTGATCGGAACGTCTTGGGAGGAGGTCTATTCCTTCGTTGACCGTGAGAGCTTGTCATGGGCTAAGTTGGGACTCCCCTGCAGGGATTGAACTTTCGAAAGCCGTGCCCGCGGTTATGGGCAGATGGGAATTTGTTAATGTCCGGTTGTAGATAACTTGAACCTAAATTATTTAAAATGAATCAACTGAGTGTGTTACCGTGATGGCCTCTTCTCGGCAGAGTCCGGGAAGTGGACACGGTGTTGGAGTAATGTTTGCGCAGGTTGTTCTGTAGTTTGTCGCTCGTGCTTTGCCTCCTCTTCTCGCTCTCTTTTGCGAATAAGATAGCCACCATATATGCTAGTCGCTTGCTGCAGCTCCACATATATATTGCCTTACCCTTCCTATAAGCTTAAATAGTATTGATCGCGAGGGTGCGAGATTGCTGAGTCCCTGTGGCTCACAGATACTATAACTCCAGATGCGGGTCCAGGTGATTTCGCTCCAGGTGATGAGTACGAGCTCAAGTGGGAGTTCGACGAGGACTCTCAGCGATACTACGTTTCCTTTCCCGATGATCAGTAGCGGTGCCTAGTTGGGGTTTGATTGGGACCGTTGTCGCATGTTGGGTTTTCTTCTATTTTGGCGCCGTAGTCGGGCCATGAGTGTTTGGATGATGTATGTTATTTATGTACTCTGATGTGACGTGGCGAGTGTAAGCCAACTATGTTCTCCCCTTTATTATTCATATTACATGGGATGTTGTGAAGATTGCCTAACTTGCGACATATGCCTTTAATGCGATTATGTCTCTAAGTCGTGCCTCAACACGTGGGAGCTATAGTCGCATCAAGGGTGTTACAAGTTGGTAATCAGAGCCTTCCCCGACCTTAGGAGCCCCATTGCTTGATCGTTTTTAGCGGCCGAGTTGTGTCTAGAAAAATGTTTTGAGTCTTTAGGAATTATATATCGGAGAGATTAGGAATTCTTTTTACTTCCCAGTCTCCTCATCGCTCTGGTAAGGCTTCCTGACGTAGAGTTTTAACTCTTCTCTTCTCAAATTTCACTAAATTTTTTTTTAGGATCACGCGAGTATCTTGGAATCGTTCTGATGGCTTATGATGAGAACATTGTCTTGGTGCCTCCTGTCAGGGGTTTAGTGGAAGTGTCCCGGGCAGTTGAGCTCTGAGGTGTTGTCGTCATAATTTTATCATTGCAGTTTTGGAATACTTGAGATATGTTCGCCGACATTGAAAATCTCTTTTATGCAGTTCGTTGGTGAGATAACCTCGACACCACCCAGTACTGGGGCGGGAGTTCGGGAGTATCGCCATAACTTGTATAACGGATGCTTTGCGAAGGTTGAGGTAGATGGTTTCCGAAGGTTTCTTGGTTATGTGTTGAAGGATGGATACAGCTGGATGTAGGATTTGCTAGTTTGGGTGAGATATTATGCTTCCCCTGTATCCCCAACACCTGATTGCATAACCGGAAAGGTTCGGGAGTTTCACAGGTGGGAATTCTAGTAGCTCTAGTTCTTCTTCCACGGATATTGGTTTGAGATTGGGATTTCTTACCGATTATTCGTTCTTGATCCATACCTTCTTGATTTATTTCTCTACCTTAATTCTACGTGGCTTCTCAATTTAGGGATATGTGACCACTTCAAGAGGAATGCATTCGTTCATTTTGTTCAGATGTGAAGACTATATGTTGCAATTTTCATTCCGTTGGATTCAGCTTCAATATTTATCTGTCAATGTGCTAATGGTGGTCAACCTCTTCAGGATGGCTCCACCAATGCCAAAATATCGAGGGTCTTATCCGGCCTAGTTCTTCTCCGTGGGGTTGTGGTGTTCTTTTTGTGAAGAAGAAGGATGGAATGGACCGACTTTGTGTTGATTATCGTCCAGTGAACAAGAAGACCATCAAGAACAAATACCCTCTTCCCAACATCAAGTGGCTCATTTTCTGCCTATCAAAGAGTCGATCACTGCAGCTCAATTGGCGGAACTCTATACCTCTCGCATTGTCTCTCTGCACGGTATTCCTCAAGTGATATCTTCAGAACGTGGCAGCATCTTTACCTCCAAGTTTTGGGATTCTTTTCAGAAGGCCATGGGTACTAACATCCGCTTCAGCACACCTTTCCATCCTCAAACAAGTGGTCAAATCGAGCGTGTCAACCAGATTCTCGAAGATATGCTCAGGGCTTGTGTGATCTCCTTCGGCATGAAGTGGGAGGATTGTCTTCCTTATGCTGAATTTTCCTACAACAACAGTTTTCAAGCAAGTTCGGGCAAGACCCCTTTTGAAATTCTGTATGGCAGGAAGTGCCGTACCCCTCTCAACTAGTCTGAAACCGGTGAACGTCAGCTTTTGGGTAATGACTTAATCACAGAAGCAGAAGAAATGTGCAAAGTCATTCGTGATAACCTCAAAGCAGCCCAATCCCGCCAGAAGAGCTACTATGATAGTAAGCACCGTGATTTGGCTTTCGAGATCGGAGATCATGTTTAGCTCCGTGTCTCTCCTATGAAAGGTACTCGTCGCTTCGGTATCAAAGGGAAGCTTGCCCCTAGATACGTGGGACCTTTCAAGATTGTCAGCAAGAGAGGCGACCTCGCCTATCAACTCGAGCTTCCTTCAAACTTTGCAAATGTTAATGACGTGTTCCATGTCTCTCAGCTTCGAAATTGCTTCAAGACTCCTGACCGCACCGTCAACTTCGAGGACATTGAGCTCCAAGAAGATCTCTCTTATCGTGAGCACCCAGTTGCTATTCTTGGAGAGACTGAACGCAAGACTCGCAACAAGTCAATCAAATTTCTCAAAGTCAAATGGTCACACCATTCCGACCGTGAAGCTACCTGGGAACGCGAGGATCACCTCCGTTCTGAGTACCTGGAGTTCTTTCAGTCCTAGATCTCATGACGAGATCTTTTCGTAGTGGTGGAGTGTTGTAACACCCCGGATGTAACTTTCCCTATTTGTACTCCAACTCTTGCCATTTCCGGCATTAAGTTATATTTATTTCCTCGAGTTCGGATTTTGTCTCCATGTGTTGTTGTCTTTGTCATACATCTCATATCATGTCATCATGTGCATTGCATTTGCATACGTGTTCATCGCATGCATTCGAGCTTTTTCCCCGTTGTCCGTTTTGCATTTCGGCGCTTCGTTCTCCTCCGGTGGCCTTTTCTAGCTTTCTTTCGTGTGTGGGGTTTAAACATTTCCGGATTGGACCGAGACTTGCCAAGCGGCCTTGGTTTACTACCGGTAGACCACCTGTCAACTTTCGTACCATTTGGACTTCGTTTGATACTCCAACGGTTAACCGAGGGACCGAAAAGGCCTCGTGTGTGTTGCAGCCCAACACCCCTCCAATTTGGCCCAAAACCCACCAAACTCTGCTCCATGTCCTAGAGCGTTCGATCACGATCGCGTGGCCGAAAACCGCACCTCATTTGGACTCTCCTAGCTCCACTTATGCCTATAAATAGCCCCCCATTTTTCGGATCTCGTATCTCTCCCCGTCCAACCCTAGCTAAAAAAAACAGATCCCGCCGCCGCCGGACATGTCCGCGCCAGGCCGGACAACGTCCGGATCGCACCCGCCGCCGCCCGCAGCCACTCGCGGGGCGCCACGTGGCAGCCGGCCACCGCCGCGGCTCGCCCGGCCCGCGCAGGGCCCCCGAGAGCCCATCGCCCCGCCGCCTGCGTCCGGTCGCCCCGCCGCCGTCTTCTCCCGCGCCGGCGCCCGGAGCCGCCACGCGCCGCCGCCGTCGCCTAGGCGCCCCCTCCGGCCGCCGCCGCGCCACCCCGCCGCCTCGGTCGCCGCGCCCGCGCTGCCTCACCGCTGGCGCCCCACTCCGGCGAGCTCTCTGCACCGGCCGGCCCCTCCTCTCCTCACTCCGGCGACCGCGACAGCTCCGGCGAGCTCGGATCCAGCCGTGCCTCGGTTTCCATGCAGATCTGAGATATTTTGAATCGGGGTTGACTTTTTTCCCTCCGAACCCTAATTTTTGTGCATACTTTGACCGGCCGTATCTTTGCATCCGTAGCTCTGATTTGGGCATATAGCATATCAAAGTGTTCGACTCGACGAGTACATCATTTCGTTCCATTGCATCATTTTCATTTGAGTTCGTCTTGACGCCCAAAATGTTGTTAGAAGGAGGCTTCATGAGATATTTGTCAGATCTGCTAGTTCATCTTAGACTTTTGTCATTTTTGCCATGATTATTGTGTGCATGCTATGCCTGTGAGTCCTTCATGTGTTTTGTTAAGCATTTTGTCTTCTTTCCAGAGGTGCAACCCATGCATTTTTAGGATGTGTGTGGTGACTTGTGCAAGCTTGCAAAGTGAGGCACCCGGTAAATCTGTTTTCAGGGACTTAGTAGTTTTCACAAAGTCTGGGATTATTTATTTCGTGATGCCATATGTTGAGCTTGTTTCCTAGTGATCCGTGCCTCTTTTGAGGATGATCAGTAAAGGAGTTTTCTTAATCATGTTATGCTCTATCCATCCATGTCTTTGTTTGCAATTATGGAGCACCCTAGCTTGAGTCAATCGAGCTCTACTTTTGCTTCGTTGTGAATCTGGGCAGATCGTCAACTCGTTTGCGATTTTGCCGATGCTATTGTAGTTGATCCGTGCATGCTATGCCATTGTTCTTGCCATGTCTAGCTTTTATTTTGTGCCTTCTTAAAGGATGTATGCTTGCCTTGCCATGACTTGCACCGTAGTGAGTGCATCGAGCTCGTTTACGTGCCTTCTGAGTTATATTTCAGCATGTCTCAGTTTTCACTAAGTCTGAAAACTGATTGTGTTTTAGCTATGTTCGTGTGCCCGTTAGTATATTTTGTGAACCCTTTTGGCCCCAGGTCACTTTGGGTCTTTTGTTAATCTTGTTGAGTAGCTCCATGCCATGTTCTTACTTGTCTTAATCAGGTCATGTATCATGTTGTTTTGCTGCTCCGAAGAGGGCTTCGTGATATGAAATTCCAGACAAGTGTTAATTTAACTAAGTCTGGAATCTGTTTTGCATTTGCGTTTTTGCCATGCTTGTTTGAACCTCCTAGTGGATGAATTGGCCGTGGCTCAGTGCTAGTCTTTTGTTAAGCATCTTGTGTGCAACCCTGCCATGTATTTTGTTGTCATGTTTGGTGGCTGTAGCATGTTCATCTCATTGCATTTAGGTGCCTACTTGCTGTAAATCGCAGGCCGGTGTCAATTTTGAATCGCTTGCCATTTCCAAACCGTAACTCCGATTCCGGCGTTCTTTATATCGTTTTCAAGTGATTTCATCTCATCTTTCTAGTGGCACCCTTGGAATTCCAAGTCGAGGCTAGGTTCATGCATTCCCTGTCATATCTTGCATTTTGCATCCCGCATCGCATCCCGCATAGCATATCATCATTGCATCATTTTGCTTGGTCTTGCACATGGTTGATTTTGTCTTTGTTGCTTGTTTGTCTTGTTTGGGTAGAGTCGGGAGACGAGTTCGCTACCGAGGATCCCGTTGAGTTTGCTTGTGAGGATCCAGTCAACTCTGACAACTGTGCAGGCAAGATGATCATACCCTCGAAATCACTACTATCTTTGCTATGCTAGTTTGCTCGCTCTTGCAATGCCAATGCTACGATGCCTACCTTTTGCTTGTCGGCCTCCCAATTGCCATGTTGAAACTCTAACCCACCATGTCCTAGCAAACCGTTGATTGGCTATGTTACCGCTTTGCTCAGCCCCTCTTATAGTGTTGCTAGTTGCAGGTGAAGATTGGAGGCCGATCCTTGTTGGCACACCTTTTATTACTTGTCGGGATATCATTATATTGCTATGTTATCTTAATGCATCTATATACTTGGTAAAGGGTGGAAGGCTCGGCCTCTCGCCTAGTGTTTTGTTCCACTCTTGCCGCCCTAGTTTCCGTCATATCGGTGTTATGTTCCCGGATTTTGCGTTCCTTACGCGGTTGGGTTATAATGGGAACCCCTTGATAGTTCGCCTTGATTAAAGCTTTTCCAGCAATGCCCAACATTGGTTTTACCATTCGCCACCTAGCCTCTTTTCCCTTGGGTTACCGGAGCCCGAGGGTCATCTTATTTTAACCCCCCCGGGCCAGTGCTCCTCTGAGTGTTTGTCCGACCGAGTAGACTGCGGGGCCACCTCGGGGCAACTTGAGGGTTGGTTTTACCTGTAGGATGTCTCATCTGAGTGTGCCCTGAGAAAGATATATGTGCAGCTCCTATCGGGATTTGTCGGCACATTCGGGCGGTGTTGCTGGTCTTGTTTTAACCTGTCGAAGTGTCTTGAGTTACCGAGATACCGAGTCTGATCGGAACGTCTTGGGAGGAGGTCTATTCCTTCGTTGACCATGGGAGCTTGTCATGGGCTAAGTTGGGATTCCCCTGCAGGGATTGAACTTTCGAAAGCCGTGCCCGCGGTTATGGGCAGATGGGAATTTGTTAATGTCCGGTTGTAGATAACTTGAACCTAAATTATTTAAAATGAATCAACTGAGTGTGTTACCGTGATGGCCTCTTCTCGGCGGAGTCCGGGAAGTGGACACGGTGTTGGAGTAATGTTTGCGCAGGTTGTTCTGTAGTTTGTCGCTCGTGCTTTGCCTCCTCTTCTCGCTCTCTTTTGCGAATAAGATAGCCACCATATATGCTAGTCGCTTGCTGTAGCTCCACATATATATTGCCTTACCCTTCCTATAAGCTTAAATAGTCTTGATCGCGAGGGTGCGAGATTGCTGAGTCCCTGTGGCTCACAGATACTATAACTCCAGATGCAGGTCCAGGTGATTCCGCTCCAGGTGACGAGTACGAGCTCAAGTGGGAGTTCGAGGAGGACTCTCAGTGATACTACGTTTCCTTTCCCGATGATCAGTAGTGGTGCCTAGTTGGGGTTTGATTGGGACCGTTGTCGCATGTTGGGTTTTCTTCTATTTTGGCGCCGTAGTCGGGCCATGAGTGTTTGGATGATGTATGTTATTTATGTACTCTGATGTGACGCGGCGAGTTTAAGCCAACTATGTTCTCCCCTTTATTATTCATATTACATGGGATGTTGTGAAGATTGCCTAACTTGCGACATATGCCTTCAATGCGATTATGTCTCTAAGTCGTGCCTCGACACGTGGGAGCTATAGTCGCATCGAGGGTATTACAAAAGAGGCATAGCACGCAAAGTGAACAAGATACAATGGACATAAAGTGACAAGTGATATATAGCCCATAGCCTTGTGAGAGCCAAGTAGAAGAGATGCGCGTAGTCGTTGCGCCAAGGGAATGGTTGGAAGGACAATCCACGGGATCCCAAATCGTCGTTGCTCTCAAGAGCTCGTTTTGTCAACTCTTGGGATCGAGAGGTTGACGAGTATACATGAGTACCTACACAGAACAAAAACAAAGGGAAAATTGTGTCTGCGTGGTAGATGTACACATCATCCATCATGATGCGCATGTGCTTGTGTTGGTTAACACAAAATATCCAATGCTCAAATAAATGAGTTGCATGATATCGAAACATGTCATCCATCATGAGAGGTTTGTTGTTATGTATAGAATAATGGATACTCAAGTTGTGTAATGCATCATGGGAAATATCTAGAGCATTGTTATGCGTGGAATGCATATGGTGCAAGCAATGATGAGGATCATGCAAAATATGGAATGCATCAAAATCTCCTAAAATGTATGAGGAAACTATGGGGGTCTCCTCATGAGCAATATTGGAAACATCATATGGAGAAAATGGACGACATCCAAAACAATGCATATCCGAAGCTAGGTGGTCATGGCATGTCATATGAGATAAATGATGCAAAGGAAGCATATCAATATCATCACAAGAAAAACAAATGCCAATAACCATGGGCTTGTCATCTATGCCATAGGTGCAAATTGGGTTTATTTTAATGTCATATGCATAGTCACTATGATGAGATTGCAAATATGACATATGATTGATCTCATGCATAGCATATGACAAGTCAAGCGGATTGTCAAACATGATGTGACCTAGAGAATTGTCACAAGAAATCCTATGTAACATGGCATCACAACTAAGAGACTTCACATGGCAATCATCATACTCATCATAAATGGGTAAATCATTGCATGGGGAAATCATACTAGCATGAAGCATGTCAATAGGGGGATCAACATCATGAAAGCAATCAATGTCAAGAATGTCCACTAGTGGGACTAGAGCATCACCGTCACCTATGTTACCGTTTTCATTCCACTCAAATGGTGTAGGTGAGGTGGGAAAGACCAAATGGTGGTCATCTTCATCTTGATGGAACCATGTGGGGGTTGCATCATCGTATTCCACCATGGCCATCATCTTGTCCATAGGAAGGACGAAGTCGTCGAGGATCGGCGCATCATCATAAATGGGACCTAGCACCAAATGAGAAGACACAATAGAGGTAGAGGTCAAGTCGTTAGTGTTGAAAGTGGCCTCACATGACCTATAAACTATCTCACTCTCTCTATGTGGTGGTTCACTCACTCCCTCAAGGTAGGTGCACTCAAACTGACATATGGTGGAGTCACTCATCTCACTCACGTGGTGGGGGTTGTGGCTCTCCTCAGATGGGAGTTGTGGCAACTCGTCATATATGGGGCTAGTGGCGAAGTCACTCTCACTCTCAATATGGTGGCACAAGGCACTCAAGTCATCATATGTCGCCGTTGTCGAAGGGAAAATCCCATGCTCAACCATCTCCCTTGAGGGGCTTCCGAAGATGGAA
This sequence comes from Triticum aestivum, assembly GCF_018294505.1. Lineage (NCBI taxonomy): Eukaryota > Viridiplantae > Streptophyta > Magnoliopsida > Poales > Poaceae > Triticum > Triticum aestivum. The sequence goes on along the minus strand of NC_057797.1, from coordinate 417,446,501 downwards.
GTATCGCCCTCGCTCGTAGGTGATCGCCTTGGACTTGATGATGTCGAAGTAGGCGTACTCGTGGGAAGTAGGCGAAGATGTCATACGTCCAAAGGCGAAGATGCCTTGACGTCAGTTGGCGAAGATGCGAAAGTTGTTGTCGAAGCCGCAACCTTGGGGTCGATGGTGCTGTTCTATAGAGCCCGTGCGCACGGGGGTGCAGGAGGAAGTGGGCACGGGGGTCCAAGGCCCGTGTGCACGGGGGTGGCAGAGAAGCCTACTCTTGTCCCGAAGGTCGCTCTTCATGGTCTTGTCCATGTTCTTGGGGGTTGCCTCGAAGATGATGACGGTGCCGCGTGGTACTTGCATCGCATGGCCGTAACGAAGACTTGCGACGTGAGCGTCTCCGCCTTGAAGACGACGAAGAGGAAGAAGACTTGTAGTTGGCCCACACGTGTCGGATGTCATCCAATTGTGCGTCCAACTTGGTGTCGATGTAGTCCCTTGCCCGTACTTCGCGTTGTTGAATGTCGATGATGAGTCGCTCAATGCCTCGCATTGCTCGTTGTAGTCTGAAGATGGGCGTTTTGGTGATGTAGTTGTTCGTGTCGTCGTTGTCGTGGAAGAATGGAGATGAAATGCCTTGCCTATCCATCACAAGACTCGAGCAAAGGTGAGTAGGAAATGAGATAAACAATACCAAGCTACCTTTTCCCGAAGTTGAGGATGTATCTTGTATCACTCAATGTGAAATGAAAGAATAGTGGAATTGGTACTGGACTTGTTCACTCACACCTACAAAGTAAAGCTTATGGTCGAGCTCGGTGAGGATAGTGGCACAAAAATTTGATGCAAATTGTTAGCAAGAGTCAATAATGTTGGAAAAGATTCACAAATTCGCAAGTGAAACCAGTAGACCAATAGCAATGGGTGGTACACGGAAACACACACACGGATAGATAAATGGGGTCGTGCAACCAAGGAATGAGCACAAAATTTGGAATCCACGGAAAACGCTCGTGTTGCACAACTCAAGAGAGACGCTAGCATGATTGCTCAATAGGCGGATACGACACTTGTGCACAACCTATAAGATGCAAAATGTATGAGCTTGCTACCTCTTGAGCACTGCGTTGGATTTCCCCGAAGAGGAAGGGATGATGCAGCAAAGTAGTGTAAGTATTTCCCTTAGTTTTTGAGAACCAAGGTATCAATCCAGTAGGAGGCTACGCACGAGTCCCTCGTACCTACACAAAAACAATAGCTCAACGCAACCAACGCGCTTAGGGGTTGTCAATCCCTTCATGGTTACTTACGAAAGTGAGATCTGATAGAGATGATAAATAATATTTTTGGTATTTTTGGTATAGAGATGCAAAGTGAAAAGTAAAAGGCAAAGTAAAAAAGCAAAACAATAATAAAGTGATGGAGATTGATATGATGAGAAAGAGACCCGGGGGCCATAGGTTTCACTAGTGGCTTCTCTCAAGAGCATAAGTATTCTACGGTGGGTGAACAAATTACTGTTGAGAAATTGATAGAACTGAGCATAGTTATGAGAATATCTAGGTATGATCATGTATATAGGCATCACGTCCGAGACAAGTAGACCGACTCCTGCCTGCATCTACTACTATTACTCCACTCATCGACCGCTATCCAGCATGCATCTAGAGTATTAAGTTAAAAACAGAGTAACGCCTTAAGCAAGATGACATGATGTAGAGGGATAGTTTCATGCAATATGATAAAAACCCCATCTTGTTATCCTCGATGGAAACGATACAATACATGCCTTGCTGCCCCTTCTGTCACTGGGAAAGGACACCACAAGATCGAACCCAAAGCTAAGCACTTCTCCAATGGCAAGAAAAACCAATCTAGTAGGCCAAACCAAACTAATATTTTGAAGAGACTTGCAAAGATAACCAATCATACATAAAAGAATTCAGAGAAGATTCAAATATTATTCATAGCTAGACTTGATCATAAACCCACAATTCATCGGTCTCAACAAACACATCGCAAAAAGAAGATTACATCGAATAGATCTCCACAAGAGAGGGGGAGAACATTGTATTGAGATCCAAAAAGAGAGAAGAGGCCATCTAGCTACTAACTATGGACCCGTAGGTCTGAAGTAAACTACTCACACTTCATCGGAGGGGCTTGGATGATGATGTAGAAGCCCTCCGTGATCGATGCCCCCTCCGGCGGAGCTCCGAAACAGGCCCCAAGATGGGCTCTCGTGGATACAGAAAGTTGCGGCGGTGGAATTAGGTTTTTGGCTCCGTCCCCGATCGTTTGGGGGTACGTAGGTATATATAGGAGGAAGAAGTACGTCGGTGGAGCTTCGAGGGGCCCATGAGGCAGGGGTGCGCGCCCTAGGGGGGCGCCCTCCACCCTCGTGACTGCCTCGTGGCTTTCTTGATGGAGGGTCCAAGTCTCCTGGATCTTATCTGATGAGAAAATCACGTTTCCGAAGGTTTCATTCCGTTTGGACTCCATTTGATATTATGTTTCTCCGAAACACTGAAATAGGCAAAAAACCAGCAATTCTGGACTGGGCCTCCAGTTAATAGGTTAGTCCCCAAAATAATATAAAAGTGGAAAATAAAGCCCAATATAGTCCAAAACAGTAGATAATATAGCATGGAGCAATCAAAAATTATAGATACGTTGGAGACGTATCAAGCATCCCCAAGCTTAATTCATGTTCGTCCTCGAGTAGGTAAATGATAAAAAGAGAATTTTTGATGCGGAGTGCTACTTGGCATAATTTTAATGTAATTCTTCTTAATTGTGGTATGAATATTCAGATCCGAAAGATTCAAGACAAAAGTTCATTTTGACATAAAAATGATAATACTTCAAGCATACTAACTAAGCAATTATGTCTTCCCAAAATAACATGGCCAAAGAAAGTTCATCCATACAAAATTATATAGTTTAGTCATGTTTCATTTTCGTCACACAAGAATGCTCTCATCATGCACAACCCCGATGACAAGCCAATCGATTGTTTCATACTTTAGTAATCTCAAACCTATAAACTTTCACGCAATATATGAGCGCGAGCCATGGACATAGCACTATGGGTGGAATAGAATATAACGAGGGGGGTTATGTGGAGAAGACAAAAAAGGAGAAAGTCTCACATCAATGAGGCTAATCAATGGGCTATGGAGATGCCCACTGATTGATGTTAATGCAAGGAGTAGGGATTGCCATGCAACAGATGCACTAGAGCTATAAATGTATGAAAGCTCAACAAAAGAAACTAGTTGGTGTGCATCCAACTTGCTTGCTCACGAAGACCTAGGGCACTTGAGGAGGCCCATTGTTGGAATATACAAGCCAAGTTCTATAATGAAAAATTCCCACTAGTATATGAAAGTGATAACATGAGAGACTCTCTACTATGAAGATCATGGTGCTACTTTGAAGCACAAGTGTGGTAAAAGGATAGTAACATTGTCCCTTCTCTCTTTTTCTCTTATTTTTTGAGGCCTTTTCTTTTTTATGGCCTTTCTCTTTTTTTGGGCCTTCTCTTTTTTATGGCCTTTTTTATTTCTCACTTGGGATAATGCTCTAATAATGATGATGATCACACTTCTATTTATTTACAACTCAATGATTACAACTCGATACTAGAACAAAGATGACTCTATATGAATGCCTCCGGCGGTGTACCGGGATATGCAATGAACCAAGAGTGACATGTATGAAAGAATTATGAATTGTGGCTTTGCCACAAATACTATGTCAACTACATGATCATGCTAAGCAATATGACAATGATGAATGTGTCATGATGAATGGAATGATGGAAAGTTGCATGGCAATATATCTCGAAATGGCTATGGAAATGCCATAATAGCTAGGTATGGTGGCTGTTTTGAGGAAGATATAAGGAGGTTTATGTGTGAAAGATCGTATCATATCACGGGGTTTGGATGCGCCGGCGAAGTTTGCGCCAACTCTCAATGTGAGAAAGGGCAATGCATGGTACCGAAGATGCTAGCAAGGATGGAAGGGTGAGAGTGCGTATAATCCATGGACTCAACATTAGTCATAAAGAACTCACATACTTATTGCAAAAATCTACAAGTCATCAAAAACCTAGGCACTACGCGCATGCTCCTAGGGGGGTAGATTGGCAGGAAAAGGCCATCGCTCGTCCCCGAGCGGCACTCATAAGGAGGACAATCAAATAACACCTCATGTTTCAAATTTTTTGCATAACGTTTACCATACGTGCATGCTACGGGACTTGCAAACTTCAACACAAGTATTTCTCAATTTCACAACTACTCAACTAGCATGACTTTGATATTATTACCTCCATATCTCAAAACAACCATCAAGCATCAAACTTTTCTTAGTATTCAACACACTCATAAGAAAGTTTTATTATTAATCTTGCATACCAAGCATATTAGGATTTTAAGCAAATTACCATGCTAATAAGACTCTCAAAATAATCTAAGTGAAGCATGAGAGATCAATAGTTTCTATAAAACAAATCCACCACCATGCTCTAAAAGATATAAGTGAAGCACTGTAGCAAAACTATAAAGCTCAAAAGATATAAGTGAAGCACATAGAGCAAAACTATAAATCTCAAAAGATATAAGTGAAGTATATAGAGTATTCTATCAAATTCCAAATCATGTATGGCTCTCTCAAAAGATGTGTACAGCAAGGATGATTGTGGTAAACTAATAAGCAAAGACTCAAATAATACAAGACGATCCAAGCAAAAAACATATCATGTGGTGAATAAAAATATAGCTCCAAGTAAAGTTACCGATAGAAGTAGACAAAAGAGGGGATGCCTTCCGGGGCATTTCCAAGATTTGGCTTTTAGGTGTCCTTAGATTATCTTGGGGGTGCCATGGGCATCCCCAAGCTTAGGCTCTTGCCACTCCTTGTTCCATAATCCATCAAATCTTTACCCAAAACTTGAAAACTTCACAACACAAAACTCAAAATAGAAAATCCCGTGAGCTCCGTTAGCAAAAGAAAACAAAGCACCACTTCAAGGTACTGTAATGAACTCATTATTTATTTATATTGGTGTTAAACCTACTGTATTCCAACTTTTCTAGGTATTCTAAACTATTTTACTAGCCATAGATTCATCAAAATAAGCAAACAACACACGAAAAACAGAATCTGTGAAAAACAGAACAGTCTGTAGTAATTTGTAGCTAGCGCAAGATCTGGAACCCCAAGAATTCTAAAATAAATTGCTGGACGTGAGGAATTTATCTATTAATCATATGAACAAATAATTAACTAAATATCAGTTTCCAAGTAAAAATGACAGAAGTTCTCGTGAGCGCTAAAGTTTCTGTTTTTTAAAGCAAGTTCAACAAGACTTTCCCCAAGTCTTCCCAACGGTTCTACTTGGCACAAACACTAATTAAACACAAAAAACACAACCAAAACAGAGGCTAAATAAATTATTTATTACTAAACAGGAGCAAAAAGCAAGGAATACAAATAAAATTGGGTTGCCTCCCAACAAGCACTATCGTTTAACGCCCCTAGCTAGGCATAACAAGCAAGAGTAGATCTAGGTATTGCCATCTTTGGTAGGCAATCCATGTTGGGGAACGTAGTAATTTAAAATTTTCCTATGCACACGCAAGATCATGGTGATGCATAGCAACGAGAGGGGAGAGTGTTGTCTATGTACCCTCGTAGACCGAAAGCGGAAGCGTTATGACAACGCGGTTGATGTAGTCATACGTCTTCACGGCCCGACCGATCAAACACCAAAACTACGGTACCTCCGAGTTCTAGCACACATTCAGCTCAATGACGATCCTCGGACTCCGATCCAGCAGAATGTCGGGGAAGAGTTCCGTCAGCACGACGGTGTGGTGATGATCTTGATGTTCTACCGTCGCAGGGCTTCGCCTAAGCACCGCTACAATATTATCGAGGATTATGGTGGAGGGGGGCACCGCACACGGCTAAGAGACCAATGATCAATTGTTGTGTCCATGGGGTGCCCCCTGCCCCCGTATATGAAGGATCAAGGGGGTAGGCGGCCGGCCTAGGAGGAGGGCGCACCAAGAGGGGAGTCCTACTCCCATCGGGAGTAGGACTCCTCCTTTCCTTGTTGGAGTAGGAGAGAAGGAAAGAGGAGGAGAGGAAGAAGGAAAAGGGGGCTGCACCCTTGTCCAATTCGGACCAGAGGGGGGCCGCGCGCCTCCTTCCTTTTGGCCTCTCTCCTCTATTCCCGTATGGCCCAATAAGGCCCATATACTCCCCGGCGAATTCCCGTAACTCTCCGTACTCCGATAAATACCCGTATCACTCGGAACCTTTCCGATGTTCGAATATAGTCGTCTAATATATCGATATTTACATCTCGACCATTTCGAGACTCCTCGTCATGTCCCCGATCTCATCCGGGACTCCAAACTCCTTCGATACATCAAAACTCATAAACTCATAATATAACTGTCATCGAAACTTTAAGCGTGCGGACCCTACGGGTTCGAGAACAATGTAGACATGACCGAGACACGTCTCTGGTCAATAACCAATAGCGGAACCTGGATGCTCATATTGGCTCCCACATATTCTACGAAGATCTTTATCGGTCAAACCGCATAACAACATACGTTGTTCCCTTTGTCATTGGTATGTTACTTGCCCGAGATTCGATCGTCGGTATCTCAATACCTAGTTTAATCTTGTTACCAGCAAGTCTCTTTACTCGTTCCGTAATACATCATCCCGCAACTAACTCATTAGTTGCAATGCTTGCAAGGCTTAAGTGATGTGCATTACCGAGAGGGCCCAGAGATACCTCTCCGACAACCGGAGTGACAAATCATAATCTCGAAATACACCAACCCAACAAGTACCTTCGGAGACACCTGTAGAGCACCTTTATAATCACCTAGTTACGTTGTGATGTTTGGTAGCACACAAAGTGTTCCTCCGGTAAACGGGAGTTGCATAATCTCATAGTCATAGGAACATGTATAAGTCATGAAGAAAGCAATAGCAACAAACTAAATGATCAAGTGATATGCTAAAGGAATGGGTCAAGTCAATCACATCATTCTCTAATGATGTGACCCCGTTAATCAAATGACAACTCATGTCTATGGCTAGGAAACTTAACCATCTTTGATTCAACGAGCTAGTCAAGTAGAGGCATACTAATGACACTCTGTTTGTCTATGTATTCACACATGTATTATGTCTCCGGTTAATACCATTCTAGCATGAATAATAAACATTTATCATAAGATAAGGAAATAAATAATAACTTTATTATTGCCTCTAGGGCATATTTCCTTCAGTCTCCCACTTGCACTAGAGTCAATAATCTAGTTTACATCGTCATGTGATTTAACATCAATAGTTCACATCACCATGTGATTAACACCCATAGTTCACATCGTCATGTGACCAACACCCAAAGGGTTTACTAGATTCAATAATCTAGTTCACATCGCTATGTGATTAACGCCCAAAGAGTACTAAGGTGTGATCATGTTTTGCTTGTGAGAGAAGTTTAGTCAACGGGTCTACCACATTCAGATCCGTAAGTATTTTGCAAATTTCTATGTCAACAATGCTCTGCACTAAGCTACTCTAGCTAATTGCTCCCACTTTCAATATGTATCCAGATTGTGACTTTGAGTCATCTGGATCAGTGTCAAAACTTGCATCGACGTAACCTTTTACGAGGAACCTTTTGTCACCTCCATAATCGAGAAACATATCCTTATTCCACTAAGGATAATTTTGACCAATGTCCAGTGATCTACTCCTAGATCACTATTGTACTCCCTTGCCAAACTCAGGGCAGGGTATACAATAGGTCTGGTACACAGCATGGCATACTTTATAGAACCTATGGCTGAGGCATAGGGAATGACTTTCATTCTCTCTCTATCTTCTGCTGTGGTCGGGTTTTGAGTCTTACTCAACTTCACACCTTTGCAACACAAGCAAGAACTCCTTCTTTGACTGTTCCATTTTGAACTACTTCAAAATCTTGTCAAGGTATGTACTCATTGAAAAACTTATCAAGCGTCTTGATCTATCTCTATAGATCTTGATGCTCAATATGTAAGCAGCTTCACCGAGGTCTTTCTTTGAAAAACTCCTTTCAAACATTCCTTTATGCTTTGCAGAATAAATCTACATTTATCTCGGATCAACAATATGTCATACACATATACTTATCAGAAATTCTGTAGTGCTCCCACTCACTTTCTTGTAAATACAGGCTTCACCGCAAGTCTGTATAAAACTATATGCTTTGATCAACTTATCAAAGCGTATATTCCAACTCCGAGATGCTTGCACCAGTCCATAGATGGATCGCTGGAGCTTGCATATTTTTTAGTACCTTTAGGATTGACAAAACCTTCTGGTTGCATCATATACAACTCTTCTTTAATAAATCCATTAAGGAATGCGGATTTGTTTATCCGCTTGCCAGATTTCATAAAATGCGGCAATTGCTAACATGATTCGGACAGACTTAAGCATAGATACGAGTGAGAAACTCTCATCGTAGTCAACACCTTGAACTTGTCGAAAACCTTTTGTGACAATTCTAGCTTTGTAGATAGTAACACTACTATCAGCGTCTGTCTTCCTCTTGAAGATCCATTTAATCTCAATGGCTCGGCGATCATCGAGCAAGTCAATCAAAGTCCATACTTTGTTCTCATACATGGATCTCATCTCAGATTTCATGGCCTCAAGCCATTTTGCGGAATCTGGGCTTACCATCGCTTCCCCATAGTTCGTAGGTTCGTCATGGTCAAGTAACATGACCTCCAGAACAGGATTATCGTACCACTCTGGTGCGGATCTCACTCTGGTTTACCTACGAGGTTCGGTAGTAACTTGATCTGAAGTTACATGAGCATCATCATTAGCTTCCTCACTAATTGGTGTAGTAGTCACAGGAACAGATTTTTGTGATGAACTACTTTCCAATAAGGGAGCAGGTACAGTTTCCTCATCAAGTTATACTTTCCTCCCACTCACTTCTTTCGAGAGAAACTCCTTCTCTAGAAAGGATCCATTCTCAGCAATGAATATCTTGCCTTCGGATCAGTGATAGAAGGTGTACCCAACATTTTCTTTTGGGTATCCTATGAAGACGCACTTCTCCGATTTGGGTTTGAGCTTATCAGGTTGAAACTTTTTCACATAAGCATTGCAACCTCAAACTTTAAGAAACGACATCTTAGGTTTCTTGCCAAACCATAGTTCATATGGTGTCGTCTCAACGGATTTAGATGGCGCCCTATTTAACGTGAACGTAGCTGTCTCTAATGCATAACCTCAATATGATAGTGGTATCGGTAAGAGACATCATAGATCGCACCCTATCTAATAAAGCCCTATTTAACTATTTCACATTGGTTTAACCGAAGGCCAAACTCGTAACTCAAATATTTTACTTCTTGCGATCATATCGTAGAAACTTTTATTTTGTTACGATGATTCTCCACTTCACTTCTGAAATTCTTTGAACTTTTCAAATATTTCAGACTTGTGTTTCATCAAGTAGATATACCATATCTGCTCAAATCATCTGTGAAGGTCAGAAAATAACGATACCCGCCGCGAGCCTCAACATTCATCGGACTGCATACATCAGTATGTATTATTTCCTACAAATCTGTTGCTCGCTCCATTGTTCCGGAGAACAGAGTCTTAGTCATCTTGCCCATGAGTCATGGTTCGCAAGCATCAACTGATTCATAATCAAGTGATTCCAAAAGCCCATCAACATGGATTTTCTTCATGCGCTTTACACCAATATGACCTAAACGGCAGTGCCACAAATAAGTTGCACTATCATTATTAACTTTGCATCTTTTGGCTTCAATATTATGAAAATGTGTATCACCACGATCGAGATCCAACAAACCATTTTCATTGGGTGTATGACCATAGAAGGTTTTATTCATGTAAATAGAACAACAATTATTCTCTAACTTACATGAACAACCGTATTGCAATAAACATGATCCAATCATATTTATGCTCAACGCAGACACCAAATAACATTTATTTAGGTTCAACACTAATCCCGAAAGTATAGGGAGTGTGCGATGATGATCATATCAATCTTGGAACCACTTCCAACACACATCGTCACTTCACCCTTAACTAGTCTCTGTTTATTTTGCAACTCCCGTTTCGAGTTACTACTCTTAGCAACTGAACCAGTATCAAATACCGAGGGGTTTCTACGAACACTAGTAAAATACACATCAATAATCTGTATATCAAATATACCTTTGTTCACTTTGCCATCCTTCTTATCCGCCAAATACTTGGGGCAGTTCTGCTTCCAGTGACCAGTCCCTTTGCAGTAGAAGCACTTAGTCTCAGGCTTAGGTCCAGACTTGGGTTTCTTCACTTGAGCAGCAACTTGTTTGCCGTTCTTCTTGAAGTTCCCCTTCTTCCCTTTGCCCTTTCTCTTGAAACTAGTGGTCTTGTTAATCATCAACACTTGATGCTCTTTCTTGATTTCTACCTTCATTGATTCATCATCACGAAGAGCTTGGGAATCGTTTTCGTTATCCCTTGCATATTATAGTTCATCACGAAGTTCTACTAACTTGGTGATGGTGACTAGAGAATTATGTCAATCACTATTTTATCTGGAAGATTAACTCCCACTTGATTCAAGTGATTGTAGTACCCAGACAATCTGAGCACATGCTCACTGCTTGAGCTATTCTCCTCCATCTTTTAGCTATAGAACTTATTGGAGACTTCATATCTCTCAACTCGGGTATTTGCTTGAAATATTAACTTCAACTCCTGGAACATCCATATGATCCATGACGTTCAAAACATCTTTGAAGTACCGATTCTAAGCTGTTAAGCATGGTGCACTAAACTATCAAGTAGTCATCATATTGAGCTAGCCAAACGTTCATGACGTCTGCATCTGCTCCTACAATAGGTCTGTCACCTAGCGGTGCATTAAGGACATAATTCTTCTATGCAGCAATGAGGATAAACCTCAGATCACGGATCCAATCCGCATCATTGCTACTAACATCTTTCAACTTAGTTTTCTCTAGGAACATATGAAAAATAAAACATGGGAGCTAAACGCGAGCTATTGATCTACAACATAGATATGCTAATACTATCAGGACTAAGTTCATGATAAATTTAAGTTCAATTAATCATATTACTTAAGAACTCCCACTTAGAAAGACATCCCTCTAATCTTCTAAGTGATCACGTGATCCAAATCAACTAAACCATGTCCGATCATCACGTGAGATGGAGTAGTTTCAATGGTGAACATCACTATGTTGATCATATCTACTATATGATTCACGCTCGACCTTTCGGTCTCCGTGTTCGGAGGCCACATCTGTTATATGCTAGGCTCGTCAAGTTTAACCTGAGTATTCCGCGTGTGCAACTGTTTTGCAACCGTTGTATTTGAACGTAGAGCCTATCACACCTGATCATCACGTGGTGTCTCAGCACGAAGAACTTTCACAACGGTGCATACTCAGGGAGAAACATATACTTTGATAATTTAGTGAGGGATCATCGTATAATGCTACCGTCAATCAAAGCAAGATAAGATGCATAAAAGATAAACATCACATGCAATCAATATAAGTGATATGATATGGCCATCATCATCTTGTACTTGTGTTCTCCATCTCCGAAGTACCGTCATGATCACCATCGTCACCGGCGCGACACCTTGATCTCCATCGTAGCATTGTTGTCGTCTCGCCAATCTTATACTTCCACGACTATTGCTACCGCTTAGTGATAAAGTAAAGCATTACAACGCGATCATATTGCATACAATAAAGCGACAACCATATGGCTCCTGCCAGTTGCCGATAACTCGGTTACAAAACATGATCATCTCATACAATAAAATTTAGCATCATGTCTTAACCATATCACATCACAACATGCCCTGCAAAAACAAGTTAGACGTCCTCTACTTTGTTGTTGCAAATTTTACGTGGCTGCTACGGGCTTAGCAAGAACCGTTCTTACCTACACATCAAAACCACAACGATAGTTTGTCAAGTTGGTGCTGTTTTAACCTTCGCAAGGACCGGGCGTAGCCACACTTGGTTCAACTAAAGTTGGAGAAACTGACACCCGCCAGCCACCTATGTGCAAAGCACGTCGGTAGAACCAGTCTCGCGTAAGCGTACGCGTAATGTCGGTCTGGGCCGCTTCATCCAACAATACCACCGAACCAAAGTATGACATGCTGGTAAGGAGTATGACTTATATCGCCCACAACTCACTTGTGTTCTACTCGTGCACAACATCAACGCATAAAACCTAGGCTCGGATGCCACCATTGGGTAACGTAGTAATTTCAAAATTTCCTACGCACACGCAAGATCATGGTGATGCATAGCAACAAGAGGGGAGAGTGTTGTCTACGTACCCTCATAGACCAAAAGCGGAAGCGTTATGACAACACGGTTGGTGTAGTCATACATCTTCACGGCCCGACCGATCAAGCACCGAAACTACGGCACCTCCGAGTTCTAGCACACGTTCAGCTCGATGATGATCCCCGGACTCCGATCCAGCAGAATGTCAGGGAAGAGTTCCGTCAGCACGACGGTGTGGTGACGATCTTGATGTTCTACCGTCGCAGGGCTTCGCCTAAGCACCGCTACAATATTATCGAGGATTATGGTGGAGGGGGGCACCGCACACGGCTAAGAGATCAATGATCAATTGTTGTGTCCATGGGGTGCCCCCTGCCCCCGTATATAAAGGAGCAAGGGGGGAGGCGGCCGGCCTAGGAGGAGGGCGCACCAAGGGGGGGAGTAGGACTCCTTCTTTCCTTGTTGGAGTAGGAGAGAAGGAAAGAGGAGGAGAGGAAGAAGGAAAAGGGGGCTGCACCCCTTGTCCAATTCGGGCCAGAGGGGGGCCGCGCGCCTCCTTCCTTTTGGCCTCTCTCCTCTATTCCCGTATGGCTCAATAAGGCCCATATACTCCCCGGCGAATTCCCGTAACTCTTCGGTACTCCGATAAATACCTGAATCACTCGGAACCTTTCCGATGTCCGAATATAGTAGTCCAATATATCGATCTTTACGTCTTGACCATTTCGAGACTCCTCATCATGTCCCTGATCCCATCCGGGACTCTGAACTCCATCGGTACATCAAAACTCATAAACTCATAATATAACTGTCATCGAAACTTTAAGCGTGCGGACCCTACGGGTTCAAGAACAATGTAGACATGACCGAGACACGTCTCCGGTCAATAACCAATTGCGGAACCTGGATGCTCATATTGGCTCCCACATATTCTACGAAGATCTTTATCGGTCAAACCACATAACAACATACGTTGTTCCCTTTGTCATCGGTATGTTACTTGCCCGAGATTCGATCGTCGGTATCTCAATACCTAGTTCAATCTTGTTACCGGCAAGTCTCTTTACTCGTTCCTTAATACATCATCCCACAACTAACTCATTAGTTGCAATGCTTGCAAGGCTTAAGTGATGTGCATTACCGAGAGGGCCCAGAGATACCTCTCCGACAATCGGAGTGACAAATCCTAATCTCGAAATATGCCAACCCAATAAGTACCTTTGGAGACACCTGTAGAGCACCTTTATAATCACCCAGTTACGTTGAGACGTTTGGTAGCACACAAAGTGTTCCTCCGGTAAACGGGAGTTGCATAATCTCATAGTCATAGGAACATGTATAAGTCATGAAGAAAGCAATAGCAACAAACTAAACGATCAAGTGCTATGCTAATGGAATGGGTCAAGTCAATCACATCATTCTCTAATGATGTGACCCCGTTAATCAAATGACAACTCATGTCTATGGCTAGGAAACTTAACCATCTTTGATTCAACGAGCTAGTCAAGTAGAGGCATACTAGTGACACTCTGTTTGTCTATGTATTCACACATGTATTATGTTTCCGGTTAATACAATTCTAGCATGAATAATAAACATTTATCTTGAGATAAGGAAATAAATAAAAAATTTATTATTGCCTCTAGGGCATATTTCCTTCAATCCATATGTGGCTCTCATGATAGATTCATATGGTAATTTTATTTTCTTTCTAGGGAAGAGTTACATGCCCTTTTTAATGGAAATTGAAATCTAATATTCCCTTCCTTCATATCAATAATTGCACCAACCGTTCTAAGGAAAGGTCTACCGAGAATAATAGGGCAAGAAGGATTGCAATCTATATCAAGAACGATAAAATCTACAGGCATATAATTCCTATTTGCAACAATAAGAACATCATTAATTCTTCCCATAGGTTTTTTAATAGTGGAATCCGCAAGATGCAAGTTTAGAGAGCAATCATCAAAATTACGGAAATCTAGCAAATCACACAAAGTTTTGGGAATAGTAGAGACACTAGCACCCAAATCACACAAAGCATAAAACTCATGATCTTTAATTTTAATTTTAATAGTTGGTTCCCACTCATCATAAAGTTTTCTAGGGATAGAAACTTCCAATTCAAGTTTCCCTTCATAAGATTGCATCATGGCATCAACAATATGTTTAGTAAACGCTTTATTTTGACTATAAGCGTGAGGAGAATTTAGCACGGATTGCAACAAGGAAATACAATCAATCAAAGATAAATTTTCGTAATTAAATTCCTTGAAATCCAATATAGTGGGTTTAGCAACATCTAGGGTTTTAATTTCTTCAATCCCACTTTTATCAAATTTAGCATCAAGATCAACAAATTCCAAATTCTTAGAACGCCTTCTAGGTGAAGGTGGATCATATTCAGTCCCATCATTATCAAGATTCATGTTGCAAAACAAAGATTTAATAGGGGAAACATCAATAACTTTTAGATCTTCATCATTATTTTCAAAGGAACTAGAAGAACACGCTTTTATAAAGGCATCTTTCTTAGCACGCATCCTAGCGGTTCTTTCTTTGCACTCGTCAATGGAAATTCTCATGGCTTTGAGAAACTCAATGATATCATGCTTAGGTGGAATAGATCTAAGTTTCGAAGAATCAACATCAAGAGCAATTCTATCAACGTTCCTAGCCAAATCATCAATCTTAGGCAATTTTTCTTCAATCAAAGCATTAAAATTCTTTGGCGAAGTAATAAATTCTTTAATATTAGATTCAAAATCAGAGGGCATCTTATTATAATTTCCATAAGAATTGTTGTAGGAATTACCATAATTATTAGAGGGATTACTAGGATAAGGCCTAGGGTTGAAATTTCCTCTATATGCGTTGTTACCAATATTGTTCCTACCAACAAAATTCACATCCATAGATTCATTATTGTTCTCAATCGAAGTAGACAAGGGCACATCATTAGGATCAGAAGAAACACTCTTATTAGTAAATAATTTCATAAGTTCATCCATCTTTCCACTCAAAACATTAATTTCTTCTATCGCATGCACCTTTTTAGTAGATCTTTCAGTATGCCATTGAGAATAATTAACCATAATATTATCTAGGAGTTTAGTAGCTTCTCCAAAAGTGATTTCCATAAAAGTGCCTCCCACGGCTGAATCTAAAAGATTTCTAGAAGCAAAATTCAATCCAGCATAAAAAATTTGTATAATCATCCACAAATTCAAACCATGAGTAGGGCAATTACGTATCATTAATTTCATTCTCTCCCAAGCTTGTGCAACATGTTCATGATCAAGTTGCTTAAAATTCATAATATCGTTTTTGAGAGAGATGATCTTATCGGGAGGAAAATACTTAGAGATAAAAGCATCTTTGCACTTGTTCCATGAATCAATACTATTTTTAGGCAAAGACGAAAACCAAGCTTTAGCACGATCTCTAAGCGAAAAAGGAAATAGCTTCAATTTAACAATATCATTATCGACATCTTTCTTCTTTTGCATGTCACACAAATCAACGAAGCTATTAAGATGGGTAGCGGCATCTTCACTAGGAAGGCCGGAGAACGGATCTTTCATGACAAGATTCAGCAAAGCAGTATTAATTTCACAAGATTCAGCATCGGTAAGAGGAGCAATCGGAGTGCTAAGGAAATCATTGTTGTTGGTATTGGTGAAGTCACACAATTTAGTATTATCTTGAGCCATCGCTACAAACAAGCAATCCAACACACGAGCAAACAAAAGGCAAACGGGCAAAAAGAGGCAAATAGAGAAAGAGAGGGAGGATAGAGAGAGAGGGCGAATAAACGGCAAGGGTGAAGTGGGGGAGAGGGAAATGAGAGGCAAATGGCAAATAATGTAATGCGGGAGATAGGGATTGTGATGGGTACTTGGTATGTTGACTTTTGCGCAGACTCCCCGGCAACGGCGCCAGAAATCCTTCTTGCTACCTCTTGAGCACTGCATTGGATTTCCCCGAAGAGGAAGGGATGACGCAGCAAAGTAGCGTAAGTATTCCCTTAGTTTTTGAGAACCAAGGTATCAATCCAGTAGGAGGCTACGCACGAGTCCCTCGTACCTACACAAAAACAATAGCTCAACGCAACCAACGCGCTTAGGGGTTGTCAATCCCTTCACGTTCACTTACAAAAGGGAGATCTGATAGAGATGATAGATAATATTTTTGGTATTTTTGGTATAGAGATGCAAAGTGAAAAATAAAAGGCAAAGTAAAAAAGCAAAACAATAATAAAGTGATGGAGATTGATATGATGAGAAAGAGACCCGGGGGCCATAGGTTTCACTACTGGCTTCTCTCAAGAGCATAAGTATTCTACGCTGGGTGAACAAATTACTGTTGAGCAATTGACAGAACTGAGCATAGTTATGAGAATATCTAGGTATGATCATGTATATAGGCATCACGTCTGAGACAAGTAGACCGACTCCTGCCTGCATCTACTACTATTACTCCACTCATCGACCGCTATCCAGCATGCATCTAGAGTATTAAGTTAAAAACAGAGTAACGCCTTAAGCAAGATGACATGATGTAGAGGGATAGTTTCATGCAATATGATAAAAACCCCATCTTGTTATCCTCGATGGCAACGATACAATACATGCCTTGCTGCCCCTTCTGTCACTGGGAAAGGACACCGCAAGATCGAACCCAAAGCTAAGCACTTCTCCCATGGGAAGAAAAACCAATCTAGTAGGCCAAACCAAACTGATATTTCAAAGAGACTTGCAAAGATAACCAATCATACATAAAAGAATTCAGAGAAGATTCAAATATTATTCATAGATAGACTTGATCATAAACCCACAATTCATCGGTCTCAACAAACACACCGCAAAAAGAAGATTACATCGAATATATCTCCACAAGAGAGGGGGAGAACATTGTATTGAGATCCAAAAAGAGAGAAGAGGCCATCTAGCTACTAACTATGGACCCGTAGGTCTGAAGTAAACTACTCACACTTCATCGGAGGGGCTTGGATGATGACGTAGAAGCCCTCCGTGATCGATGCCCCCTCCGGCGGAGCTTCGGAACAGGCCCCAAGATGGGATCTCGTGGATACAGAAAGTTGCGGCGGTGGAATTAGGTTTTTGGCTCCGTCCCCGATCGTTTGGGGGTACGTAGGTATATATAGGAGGAAGAAGTATGTCGGTGGAGCTTCGAGGGGCCCACGAGGCAGGGGTGCGTGCCCTAGGGGGGCGCCCTCCACCCTCGTGACCACCTCGTGGCTTTCTTGACGGAGGGTCCAAGTCTCCTGGATCTTATCTGATGAGAAAATCACGTTTCTGAAGGTTTCATTCCGTTTAGACTCCGTTTGATATTATGTTTCTACGAAACACTGAAATAGGCAAAAACAGCAATTCTGGGCTGGGCCTCCGGTTAATAGGTTAGTCCCCAAAATAATATAAAAGTGGAAAATAAAGCCCAATATAGTCCAAAAGAGTAGATAATATAGCATGGAGCAATCAAAAATTATAGATACATTGGAGACGTATCAGAGCTTTCTATCCCAAGTATGCTATGTGTATGATGTTCCGATGTTTTGCATACAATGATCCAAGATGATCAATATGGTAGTATGATATGCAATGTGGTGATGCTATGGCTCTTGCTTACAAGCTTCTTGCTCTCTTTTCTTTTGCTTAAAAGCTTATTCTCTTTTTTTCTTTTTTTTTTGATATGGCCACCATGAGAAATGCACAAACCAAGATAGCAATTTTGTATATGCGGGAACAATCTTGTGGCACAAGAGATGATATTATTCCAAGATGATACCAATATGATATGGTATGTCTGCAATGGAAGGTGCGGATCACTAATGTGCACAAGTAACGTTGTCGGCAATACTCAAATGGCTAGTCTCGATAGGCAAGTGACGCAAAATGGGCCAAGGGTTAACAATGTAATGGCAAGAATGTACAATGATGGGATACCACGATACCAAGATGATATAGAGGTTACCGTTCTTGCTTACAGTTAGGTTATCAAAATGGTGAAGTGGTCGATGTCGATGACGACCTCGTGGCGATGATGAGTGGCAGTGGTCTTGATGTAGATACCAAGATGATGTAGACCCGTCCCTTAGTAGTCGAAACACCTTAGGAAATGGTAAAACCGCAAACTCAAAATCTCATATGGAAAAGGTCAAATGGTGGAAGCGGAGATGGCAATGCAGAAGTGGTGGTGGTGGTTGATGAAGAAACGTCCGTCCCTAAGTAGCCGAAACACCTTAGGAGACTCAAGTCACCACTCAAACAACCACAAATGCTATATGGAGCAAAAAGGGTTAGGTTGCGGAAGGCTATGGTGGTTTTGCGGATGATATGGTGGAGGGCCTAGGCAAAGATACCAAAATGTCAAAAATTTGATGGAGTCAAATGGTGATGGAACCTATTTAGGTGGATGGGGGATGTCAAGAGCTACTCAACGAGCTAAAGAATGCGAAAATCAGACTCCGGATGTGGAAGTTATGGCCGAAAGGGTGAAGTGCTCGCGGCTGGCCTGGGAGGGCCGTGCGCACGGTACACACACCGAGGGCACGGGGTCACCTGGGACACGTGGGTTTGGCGGATTTCTTCACGATCTGGGCTCCAAATGGATGGATTTCGTTGGTGGAGTGTAGCTGGGGGTATGGGGGTGGTATGGGAGGGTGGGGGTGGGCGAAAACCAAGTGGCCGAAGCGCACTGGAAGGGTCATGCGCACGGGGTCTGCGAAGCCCGTGTGCACGGGGTGTTCTGCGAGCGGACAAACTGCTCTGGATCCGTAGGTAATCTCGAATCTTAGGTCAAAATGGAATGATGGAAGGTAGGGGAAGGTGGAGGAACGCTAGCTCCACTTGAAACCAAGCAAATCCATGGATCAAATCCAACAAAAACTCCTCAAACCAACAAATCACAAAAAAAATTGGGGCTATTTTTGGTGGGGAATTTTCGAATTTGGGACAAAATCAACAAAACTAGGCTAGAAAACAAAGAGGGATCTCCAATTTCGTGAGAAACCATGGCTCTGCTACCAAGATGTTGTAGGGTGGAACCCTAAGTGGAGATCTTTCACGAATTGGAGGGGGAATCCCAAGAACAAGGTGAACACAAGGGGGAAAACAAGAGGAACACTCAAGAACAAGTCCAATCACACATCCACTAGACCAACAAACACACAAGATCCACAAGGTACATGAACATCAAAGGGAAACAATATATATGGTAGAGTTCATCCCAAATCCTATGAAGGAGATGAGGGCTTGATGATCTAGATAAATCCTTTCCTAGATGGGGGCTTTATCCACTAGGGATCTTCTCCAATGGAGGTCTTGAACTCCAAGGGAGTCTTCTCTCTCACAAGAGGAATCCCACACGGGGAGGTACATGAGCTAAGCTCCAATATCTAGATCTATTCTTAGCTCCCTTCTAAATGGAGGAGGAAGAGGAGTATATATAGGTCCAAGGGATGAAGGGGTAAGCAGGGGCGAAATGGGGATTACATGGGCAAAGCCTGCAGCAACACTCAGGGGGGGCGTGTGCATGGGGTAAGTGGAGCCCGTGCGCACGGGGTATCCAGAGACGTGACGCATGAGCCCGTGCACACGGGGTCCGTGGGGCCCGTGGACACGGGGGGTCCCGTGCGCACGGGGGCTTCAGGATCGCTAGCCTGGGAGGCCCGTGGGCATGGGGTCGGAGGGGCCCGTGCGCACGGGGTCGCCTGGGAGATGCTACCTTCTTCTTGTCGCTTCCTTCTCCGCTTCCAGGCTTCCCTCTTGGATGGTGTAGATGTTCTCTTCTTCTTGGACTCCTCCTCGATGAATGTGTAGCTCCGCTCACACCTATGTATGCACACGAGAGAGGGGTCAAGTAGTATACCATCCTCGAAAGGTACAAGTGGACACGTGTAAAGGAGATGATTCACCTTTGTATGCATGAAGTAGATGTGGCACGTGTCACTTGCCAAATGGACTCTTGACATGGTGATGTCCATAGGATGCTCTGCAACCACCGTCTATTCCACCTATAGTGCTATGTCCATGGCTCACGCTCATGTATTGCGTGAAAGTTGAAAAGGTTTGAGAACATCAAAAGTATGAAAAAATTGCTTGGCTTGTCATCGGGGTTGTGCATGATTTGAATATTTTGTGTGATGAAGATGGAGCATAGCCAGACTATATGATTTTGTAGGGATAAGCTTTCTTTGGCCATGTTATTTTGAGAAGACATAATTATTTTGTTAGTATGCTTGAAGTATTATTGTTTTTATGTCAATATTAAACTTTTGTTTTGAATCTTACGGATCTGAACATTCATGCCACAATAAAGAGAATTACATGGATAAATATCTTAGGTAGCATTGCACATCAAAAATTCTGTTTTTATCATTTACCTACTCGAGGACGAGCAGGAATTAAGCTTGGGGATGCTTGATACGTTTCCAAGGTATCTATAATTTTTTATTGTTTCATGCTACTATATTATCTATTTTTGATGTTTTATATGCATTAATATGCTATTTTATATGATTTTTGGGACTAACCTATTAACCTAGAGCCCAGTGCCAGTTTCTGTTTTTTTCTTGTTTTAGAGTTTCGCGGAAAAGGAATAACAAACGGAGTCCAAACAGAAACAAACTTTCCTGATGATTTTTCTTGGACCAAAGGACACCCAGGAGACTTGGAGTGCAAGTTAGCAGAGCCACGAGGTGGCCACAAGGGTGGAGGGCGCGCCCAGGGGGTAGGGCGCGCCCCCCAACCTTGCGGGCCCCTCAGTGACCCCCTGATGACCCGCAAGTATAGGGGGTCTATCATAGTCCTTTCGATAAGTAAGAGTGTTGAACCCAACAAGTAGTGATACGTCTCCAACGTATCTATAATTTTTTATTGTTCCATGCTATTATATTATCTGTTTTGGATGTTTAATGGGCTTTATTATACACTTTTATATTATTTTTGGGACTAACCTACTAACCCAAGGCCCGGTGCAAATAGTTGTTTATTTGCCTATTTCAGTGTTTCGTATAAAAGGAATATCAAACGGAATCCAAACGCAATGAAACCTTCAGGAGAGTTATTTTTGGAACAAACGTGATCCAGGGGACTTGGAGTGGACGTCAAGAAAGAAGCGAGGCGGCCACGAGGCGGGGAGGCGCGCCTGCCCCCTAGGCACGCCCCCACCCTCGTGGGCCCCTCGCAGTTCCACCGACCTACTTCTTCTTCCTATATATATCCATATACCCCGAAAACATCCAGGAGCACCACGAAACCCTATTTCCACCGCTGCAACCTTCTGTACCCAAGAGATCCCATCTTGGGGCCTTTTCCAGAGCTCCGCCGGAGGGGGAATCGATCACGGAGGGCTTCTACATCATCACCATAGCCTCTCCGATGATGGGTGAGTAGTTTACCATAGACCTTCGGGTCCATAGTTATTAGCTAGATGGCTTCTTGTCTCTCTTTGGATCTCAATACAAAGTTCTCCTCGATCTTCTTGGAGATATATTCGATGTAATTCTTTTTGCGGTGTGTTTGTCGAGATCCGATGAATTGTGGGTTTATGATCAAGTTTATCTATGAACAATATTTGATTCTTCTCTGAAATCTTTTATGTATGATTGGTTATCTTTGCAAGTCTCTTCGAATTATCAATTTGGTTTGGCTTACTAGATTGATCTTTCTTGCAATGGGAGAAGTGCTTAGCTTTGGGTTCAATCTTGCGGTGTCCTTTCCCAATGACAACAGGGGCAGCAAGGCACATATTGTATTGTTTCCATCGAGGATAAAAAGATGGGGTTTATATAATATTGCTTGAGTTTATCCCTCTACATCATGTCATCTTGCCTAATGCGTTACTCTATTCTTATGAACTTAATACTCTAGATGCATGTTGGATAGCGGTCGACGTGTGGAGTAATAGTAGTAGATGCAGAATCGTTTCGGTCTACTTTTCGTGGACGTGATGCCTATATACATGATCATGCCTAGATATTCTCATAATTATGCACTTTTCTATCAATTGCTCGACAGTAATTTGTTCACCCACGGTAATACTTATGCTATCTTGAGAGAAGCCACTAGTGAAACCTATGGCCCCCGGGTCTATCTTTTATCATATAAGTTTCCAATCTAGTTTACTTTGCAATCTCTACTTTCAATCTATATCATAAAAATACCAAAAATATTTATCTTATTATCTCTATCAGATCTCACTCTCGTAAGTGATCGTGAAGGGATTGACAACCCCTTTATCACGTTGGTTGTGAGGTTCTTATTTGTTTGTGTAGGTGCGAGGTGACTTGCGTGTAGTCTCCTACTGGATTGATACCTTGGTTCTCAAAAACTGAGGGAAATACTTACGCTATGCTGCATCACCCTTTCCTCTTCAAGGGAAAACCAACACAGTGCTCAAGAGGTAGCAAGGAGCAGAAGGAAATGATAAGCAGTTTTCAGTAAGGTATTCTCTGCAAGCACTGAAATTATCGGTAACAGATAGTTTTGTGATAAGGTAATTTGTAACAGGTAACAAGTAATAAAAGTAAATAAGGTGCAGCAAGATGGCCCAAACCTTTTTGTAGCAAAGGACAAGCCTGGACAAACTCTTATATAAAGGAAAGCGCTCCCGAGGACACATGGGAATTATCGTCAAGCTAGTTTTCATCATGCTCATATGATTCGTGTTCGGTACTTTGATAAGTTGATATGTGGGTGGACCGGTGCTTGGGTGCTGCCCTTCCTTAGACAAGTGCCACTTATGATTAACCCATCTTGCAAGCATCCGCAACTACAAAAGAAGTATTAAGGTAAACCTGACCATAGCATGAAACATATGGATCCAAATCAGCCCCTTACGAAGCAACTCATAAACTAGGGTTTAAGCTTCTGTCACTCTAGCAACCCATCATCTACTTATTACTTCCCAATGCCTTCCCCTAGGCCCAAACAATGGTGAAGTGTCATGTAGTCGACATTCACATGACACCACTAGAGGAGAGACAACATAAATCTCATCAAAATATCGAACGAATACCAAATTCACATGACTACTTATAGCAAGACTTCTCCCATGTCCTCAGGAACAAATGTAACTACTCACAAATCATATTCATGTTCATAATCAGAGGGGTATTAATATGCATAAAGGATCTGAACATATGATCTTCCATCGAATAAACCAACTAGCATCAACTACAAGGAGTAATCAACACTACTAGTAACCCACAGGTACGAATCTGAGGTTTTGAGACAAAGATTGGATACAAGAGATGAACTAGGGTTTGAGATGAGTTGGTGCTGGTGAAGATTTTGATGGAGATTGACCCCCTCCCGATGAGAGGATCGATGGTGATGACGATGGTGATGATTTCCCCCTCCCGGAGGGATGTTTCCCCGGCAGAACAGCTCCGCCGGAGCCCTAGATTGGTTTCGCCAAGGTTTCGCCTCGTGGCGGCGGAGTTTCATCCCGTGAGCTTGCTTATGATTTTTTTCTCGAACGAAAGACTTCATATAGCAGAAGATGGGCGCCGGAGGCCTATCAGGGGGCCCACGAGACAGGGGGCGCGCCTAGGGGGGTAGGGCGCGCCCCCACCCTCGTGGCCAGGGTGTGGGGCCCCTCTAGTTAATTATTTCACCAGTATTTTTATATATTCCAAAACGTGCTCCCATGAAGTTTCAGGACTTTTGGAGTTGTGCAGAATAGGTCTCTAATATTTGCTCCTTTTCCAGCCCAGAATTCCAGCTGCCGGCATTCTCCCTCTTCATGTAGACATTGTAAAATAAGAGAGAATAGGCATAAGTATTGTGACATTATGTGTAATAACAGCCCATAATGCAATAAATATCAATATAAAGGCATGATGCAAAATGGACATGTCAACTCCCCCAAGCTTAGACCTCGCTTGTCCTCATATAGCAGAAGATGGGCACCAGAGGGCTTCCAGGGGACCCACGAGGCAGGGGGCGCACCCAGGGAGTAGGGCGCGCCCCCACCCTCGTGGATGGTGGGTGGCCCCCCTCTGGTGCTTCCTTCGCCCAATATTTTTCATATATTTTGAAAATGACTCCCGTGGAGTTTCAGGACTTTTGGAGCTGTGCAGAATAGGTCTCTAATATTTGCTCCTTTTCCAGCCCAGAATTCCAGCTGCTGGCATTCTCCCTCTCCATTTAAACCTTGTAAAATAAGAGAGAATAGGCGTAAGTATTGTGACATAATGTGTAATAATAGCCCATAATGTAATAAATATCGATATAAAAGCATGATGCAAAATGGACGTATCAACTCCCCCAAGCTTAGACCTCGCTTGTCCTCAAGAGGAAGCCGAAATCAAAAAATATGTCCACATGTTTAGAGATAGAGGTGTCGATAAAATAAAATACGGACATGAGGGCATCATGATCATTCTTAGAACAGCAACATATATATATATATATATATATATATATATATATATATATATATTGTCATATGATTTCTTATGCTAAAGTAACAATTCATTCACAATTTCAAGTATGAATCAAAAACTTCATTGAAAACTAAGAAACTATAATCTCAGTCATTGAAGCAATTGCAATTTATCGTAACATCCGAAAGAGTTAATATAAGAGATTTTCAGCAAGTCCACATACTCAACTATCATTTAGTCTTTCACAATTGCTAACACTCATGCAATATTTATGGGTATGAAGTTTTAATCGGACACAGAGAAAGATAGGGGCTTATAGTTTTGCCTCCCAACCTTTTACCTCAAGGGTAATATCAACAATAATAGTTCATGAAAACTCACGTCCAATTAGCTATATATATCAGGATCTTTCCAACACACAGTGCTTGCCAAAGGATAAAATTTAAAAAGGAAAGGTGAAGATCTCCATGACTCTTGTATGAAGTATAAGACAAGAATAAAAGATAGGCCCTTCGCAGAGGGAAGCAGAGGTTGTCATGTTCTTTTATGGTTGGATGCACGAAATCTTAATGCAAAAGAACGTCACTTTATATTGCCACTTGTGATATGGACCTTTATTATGCAGTCCGTCCCTTTTATTTCTTCCACATCACAAGATCATATAAAGCTTATTTTCTCCACACTAATAAATCATACATATTTAGAGAGCAATTTTTATTGCTTGCAACAATGACAACTTACCTGAAGGATCTACTCAATCCATATGTAGGTATGGTGGACTCTCATGGCAAAACTGGGTTTAAGGATATTTGGAAGCATAAGTAGTATCTCTACTTGGTGCAAGGAATTTGGCTACCATGAGAGGGAAAGGCAAGCTCAACATGTTGGATGATCCATGACAATATAATTTATTTCGGATGTAAGAAAGGATAACCCATTACGTTGTCTTCCTTGTCCAACCTCAACCTTTTAGCATGTCATATTTTAATGAGTGCTCACAATCATAAAAGATGTCCAAGATAGTATATTTATATGTGAAAACCTCTCTTTCTTTATTACTTCCTATTAATTGCAACGATGACCAAAACTATGTTTGTCAACTCCCAACAACTTTTATTCATCATACTCTTTATATGTGAAATCATTACTCTCCATAAGATCCATATGATCTCTTTATTTCTTTTTATTCTTTCTCTTCTCTTTTATTTTTATTCCTTCCTGATCGTGGCAAGATAATCAGGCCCTTGACTCATAACTAATCTTTATTATATATAGCTCACATACTCGATTACATAGAAGGATCATAAAGCAAAACTCAAACTAGATCATACTAAAACTTTATTGTACTAGATCAAGATATAACCAAAAGGATCGAACTAAGAAAAATGGTAAAGATAAAAGTGTGATGATGATACAATACCGGGGCACTCCCCCAAGCTTGGCAGTTGCCAAGGGGAGTGCACATACCCATGTGTTTATATCTCTTTCCTCGGGGGTGGTGATGGTGGAGTTGTTGATGATGTAGGCTTGTCGTCCATCTTCCAAGGCATAGGCTCACCATCGTAAAAGGATGATCGAGTCTCCAGGATCCTGAAATCTGCAGCCAAACTCATCCTCTTGAATCTATATTCATACTCACAGTTTTGGTTTTGTAGGTCATAGATCTGGGCTTGGAGGCGCTCAATTTTCTCGTGAAGCTTGAAGATGGCCTCCCCAATGTTCTTGGCATCCAGCTTCTGGTTGTTGGTGAACTCCGTGATCATTATATGATTGGCGTCGAGTCCACGTTCCACCATCTCTTGGCACTTGAAAACTTGTTGCTCCATTGCCTCGAGCCTTGTCTCCACACTTCCGGTCCTCCTTGGTCCCTCAACATCGCAGATGTGCATCAACCCCTCACGCATCTCAATGGTTTGAGGATGTTGCAGCACTTCCATGAGGTAGGGGTTGATGACCTTCTCGAAGAACTTGTCCTTGGGGGCACTTGGAGACGTCATGGTGATCTAGATCTATCAGAAAAACAGCTCAAAACAAAAACAAAGGATATTTGCGTGGTACGGTGATCAAAACCTTCGGGGGATTATATAATGAATTTTTACCGACCGAAAGAAGTATCGTGCAAGAAAACGGAGTCCAGAGAGCACACGAGGTACCCATGAGGCAGGGGGCGCACCCAGGGGGTAGGGCACGCCCTCCGCCCTCATGGAAGCCTCGTGTCCTTCCCGGACTGCTTCTTATTTTCCTATTTTCTTAAATATTCCAAAACAGAGAAAAATTGCTATTAGAACTGTTTTGGAGTCAGTCTACTTACAGTACCACATACCTCTTCCTTTTCGGAGTCTAAAACGTTCTAGAAAGTGTCCCTTATGTATTCCTCCGGGGTTACGGTTTCAATAACATTAGTTTCAACATTTATGGGATTACCTGAGATATAATGTTTGATTCTTTGACCGTTCACCACCCTCGGATTTGTGCCTTCGAAGTTGTTGAGTTTTGTGGCATCGGAACGATAGACCTCCTCGATGACGTAAGGACCTTCCCATTTAGAGAGGAGTTTTCCTTCAAAAAATCTTAAACGAGAGTTGTATAACAATACATAATCACCTACATTAAACTCACGTTTTTGTATCCTTTTGTCATGCCATCTTTTATTTTTTTTCTTTAAACAGTTTGGCATTCTCATAGGCCTGGGTTCTCCATTCATCAAGTGAGCTAATGTCAAAAAGCCTCTTCTCACCGGCAAGTTTGAAGTCATAGTTGAGCTCTTTAATGGCCCAATATGCCTTATGTTCTAGTTCGAGAGGTAAGTGGCAAACTTTTCCATAAACCATTTTATTTGGAGACATACCCATAGGATTTTTATATGCAGTTCTATAGGCCCATAATGCATCATCAAGTTTCTTGGACCAATTCTTTCTAGATCTATTAACAGTCTTTTCCAAAATTAATTTAAGCTCTCTATTACTTAATTCTACTTGACCACTAGACTGTGGATGATAAGGAGAAGCAATTCTATGATTAACGTCATACTTAGCAAGCATCTTATGAAAAGCACCATGAATAAAATGTGAACCACCATCTGTAATTAAGTATCTAGGGACTCCAAACCTTGGAAAAATAACTTCTTTAAGCATCTTAATAGAGGTGTTATGATCAACACTACTAGTTGGAATAGCTTCTACCCTCTTAGTAATGTAATCAACAACAACTAAAATATGTGTATACCCATTAGAGGAAGGAAACGGTCCCATATAATCAAAGCCCCAAACATCGAATGGTTCAATAACAAGTGAATAATTCATAGGCATTTCTTGATGTCTACTAATATTAACAATCCTTTGACATTTGTCACAAGACAAGACAAACTTACAGGCATCCTTGAAGAGAGTAGGCCAATAAAAACCGGATTGCAAAACCTTATGTGCAGTTCTATCTCCAGCATGGTGTCCTCCATAAGCCTCAGAGTGACACTTGTGTAGGATCTATTCCTGTTCATGCTTAGGTACACAACGTCTAATAACACCATCTACTCCTTCTTTATAAAGGTGTGGGTCATCCCAAAAGTAATGTCTTAAATCATAGAAGAACTTTTTCGTTTGCTGGTATGTGAAACTAGGTGGTATAAATTTAGCAACTATGTAGTTAGCATAATCAGCATACCATGGAGCAGTACAAGAAGCATTTATGACAGCTAGTTGTTCATCAGGAAAGCTATCATCAATAGGTAGTGGGTCATCAAGAACATTCTCTAACCTAGACAAGTTGTCTGCAACGGGGTTCTCAGCTCCCTTTCTATCAATAATATGCAAATCAAATTCTTGTAGAAAGAGAACCCATCTAATAAGTCTAGGTTTAGCATCTTTCTTTTCCATAAGATATTTAATAGCAGCATGATCGGTGTGAACAGTTACTTTAGAATCAACAATATAAGGTCTGAACTTATCACAAGCAAATACAACTGCTAAAAATTATTTTTCACTAGTAGCATAATTTCTTTGGGCACTATCTAGAGTTTTACTAGCATATTGGATAAAATTTAATTTCTTATCAACTCTTTGTCCTAGAACATCACCTACAACATAATCACTAGCATCACACATGATTTCAAAGGGTAAATTCCAATTAGGAGGCTGAACAATAGGTGCAGAAAATCAAAGCTTTCTTAAGTATTTCAAATGCTTCTACACAATCATCATCAAAGACAAAAGGAACATATTTTTGTAAGAGATTAGTCAGAGGCCTAGAAATTTTAGAGAAGTCCTTAATGAACCTCCTATAAAAAACCGGCATTACCAAGGAAACTTCTTATACCTTTGATGTCCTTAGGACATGGCATATTTTCAATAACATCAACTTTAGCTTTATCAACTTCAATACCTCTTTCAGAAATTTTATGCCCCAAGACAATACCTTCATTAACCATAAAGTGGCACTTCTCCCATTCAAGACAAGATTAGTTTCTTCACATCTCTGCAAAACTCGATCAAGGTTGCTTAAGCAATCATCAAAAGAAGTTCCATATACAGAAAAATCATCCATGAATACCTCAACAATCTTTTCACAAAATTCAGAGAATATAGCAGTCATACATCTTTGAAAGGTAGCAGGTGCATTGCATAAACCAAAAGGCATACGTCTATAAGCAATGGTACTGAAAGGGTAAGTAAAAGTTGTCTTTTCTTGATCCTCTTTTGGCATAGATATCTGAGAAAAACCAGAATAACCATCTAGAAAGCAAAAATGTGTATGTTTGGATAATTTTTCTAGGATTTGATCAATAAAAGGTAAAGGGTAATGATCCTTTTTAGTAGCTTTATTTAATTTGTGGAAATCAATTACCATTCTATAACTATAACAATTCTTTGTGGGATCAATTCATCTTTATCATTAGGAACGACAGTAATACCTCCCTTCCTAGGGACACAATGGACAGGACTTACCCACTGACTATCAGCAACGTGATAAATGATACATGCCTCCAGAAGCTTTAGTATTTCTTTTCTTACCACTTCTTTCATCTCAGGATTTAACCATCGTTGGTGATCAACAACCGGTTTAGCGTCCTTTTCCAATTTTATTTTGTGCTGGCATAGAGTGGGACTAATGCCCTTAAGATCATCAAGAGTATATCCAATAGCAGCACGGTGCTTCTTTAGAGTTTTCAATAATTTCTTTTCTTCATGCTCTGAAAGGTTAGCACTAATAATAACAGTATATATCTCTTTCTCATCAAGATAAGCATATTTAAGAGTATCAGGTAAAGGTTTAAGCTCAAACACGGGATCACCCTTGGGTGGAGGAGGATCCCCTAGGATTTCAACATGCAAGTTGTGTTTCAAAATAGATCCCTGTTTAAATAATACTTCATCTATTTCCCTTCTTTCATTCATAAATATATCATTTTCATGGTCGAGCAAATATTGTTCTAAAGGATCATTAGGAGGCACGGCAATAGAAGCAAGACCAATAATTTCATCTTTACTAGGCAATTCTTTATCATGGGGTTGTCTACGGCATTTAGCAAAATTAAACTCATGAGACATATCTCCCAAACCAATAGTAACAACATCCTTTTTGCAATCTATCCTAGCATTAACAGTATTCAAGAAGGGTCTTCCAAAATATAATGGGACAAAAGTTATCTTGTGGGGATCCAAGAACAAGAAAATCAGTAGGATATTTAACTTTCCCACACAAGACTTCAACATCTCTAACCATCCCAACTGGTGAAATAGTGTCTCTATTGGCAAGCTTAATTGTAACATCAATTTCCTCTATTTCAGAAGGTGCAATATCATGCATAATTTCTTTGTATAAGGAATGAGGTATTGCACTTGCACTAGCACCCATATCACATAACCCATGATAGCAATGATCTCCTATTTTAAAATAAATAACATGCATGCCTACAACATGTCTATGTTTATTTTTAGTGTCAGGTCTAGCACTTCTAGCAGCTTCATCACAGAAGTAAATAACATTCCCATCGATATTATCGGCCAAGAGATCTTTAACCATAGCAATACTAGGTGAAATGCTAGTTATCGACTAGATGGGGGGTGAATAGGCGATTTTTATGGAAGTCTTCAAAACATGGGGGCTTTGAAGACAAACAGTAGAAATGAACCTATTAATATGCAGCGGAAGGTAGACTACACTAGACAGGCCCTAGTCAAGTAAGCAATGAAGTGAAAACACGAAGACTATCAGAAGCTAGGTAGTATGGATCAAGATGGAAGATAGTATGAAGCCAATCAACAACGGTCTTCACACAGTGAAGTCAATCATATCATGCAAGCATGCAATGACTTCATGAAGACAAGCAATAAGTAAAGAGAGGTAGAAGATAGAACCAGTTGCTTGATGAGGACAGGTATTTGTTGGACCAGTTCCAGTTGCTATGACAATTGTACGTCTGGTTAGGGAGGCCGAGATTCAACTCAGAAGACCGCATCTTTACCTTATTCCCCTTGAGCTAAGGACACACAGTCCTCACCCAATCACGCTAGTAAGTCTTCAAGGTAGACTTCCAAACCTTCACAGACTTCGTTCATCGGCGATCCACAATGACTCTTGGATGCTCAGAACGCGACGCCTAACCGGCTGGAGGATTCACAGTCCTCAAGTGTAACAAGTCTTCAGGTCACGCAGACAGAAAGACTTCAGTGATGCCTAACACTCTTTGGCTCTGGGTGTTTAGGGCTTTGTCCTTGCAAGGATTTCTCTCTCAAAGGCTTCGGAGATGGGTTGCTCTCAAACGACAAAGCCGTGCACTAACTCTGAGCAGCCACCAATTTATGGTGTAGGGGGTAGGATATTTATAGCCAGGAGCCAACCCGACCTGTTTTGTCCGAAATGACCCTGGGTCACTAAGGAACTGACACGTGTCCAACGGTCAGATTTCAAACACACGCGGTAGCTTGACTTGGGCTACAAGTAAAGCTGACTTATCCAGCTCTGGATAAGATTTGCTCTCATTGGTCTTCGCTCGAAGACATAGGATTTGGTTGAGCATCACTTCAGTGATTCTGACTTTGTTCACTTGGACCCCACTTAACAGTACGGTGGTTCCTATGACTCAACAAAGAAGAAAAGGAAACTACAAAACAACTATGTCTTCGCACTCCATAGTCTTCATACAATGTCTTCTCATGTCATAGTCTTCAATGTGAAACTCTTCACTGACCACAATTGTCTTCAATGTCTTCACATATTTTAGGGGTCATCTCTGGTAGGTAAACCAAATCAATGAGGGACTACTACGTGTGTTACCCTATAATTCTCACAAACACATTAGTCCCTCAACCAAGTTTGTCGTCAATACTCCAAAACCAACTAGGGGTGGCACTAGATGCACTTACAATCTCCCCCTTTTTGGTGATTGATGACAAACTGGTTGAAGTTTTCAACGGGGATAAAAGTATGTGAAATTGTAAGGATAAGGTATTGTCTTCATGAGTATAAAAAGGCTCCCCTTAAAGATGCGCATATAAATAGTTTGCATTTGAATGCAAATGCACATGGCAGGTTTTACTTGTGGAGATCCTCTTCAACTTATGAAGACAATTCATCATGCATGAAAGGATACAATGAAGATAATGACATGCATAATGAAAAATGGACATCTGCGGAATGACTTCGTGCCGAATTTATCATCGCACATGCGGAATTTATTGTCGCATCACATAGTTAATAGAAAAGGTAGCAGACGACCATCAAGTTTTAAGCGTTACAACTCAAAGAACCAAAAGTATCAAAAGCGAGAGTTGTAAACACTTGGCAAAAAGTATAGCAACCACCCATAAAGACCCGGTTAAAGACTATCAACTCATATGCTTCTCCCCCTTTTGTCAGTAAGGACCAAAAAGGTTTGAAGAGATAGAACTTCTACTTGTTCCCATGAGTAGGTGGAGGTGCAGGGTCGACGTTGGAGTCCGGTGGTGCAGAAGAGCTTGGTGTAGTGTCGATTCGCGGCGAAGTTGTAGTGGGTGAAGTAGCATCATCTTCGTCATCGACGAATCTGTCATCGACAGTGGCCGCCAAGGAGGAGTACTTCGAGTCTTCGAGTGAGGAAGTCCGACGCAAGAGAGCGTTCCTGGGAGGAGTGGAGTCAAATTTGAATCGCTCTGTGAAGCCATCCTGTTGAAGATCATCTTCAGAGCTTAGCAATGTCAAACTCTTCCACGACCGCCAACAGGTTTCATGTGTGACAAAGGCATTCTTGGTAGCAAGATTTCAAATGCGATTAACATCCACCAAGAGGCTCTGCATCTGGTGCTTGAGCCAGTCATGATGCTTATCCTATTTTTGATGTAATGCCACGAGAAGCTCTCGGTCATTGAGAGCGCGAGATCGCTTCCGAGGCCTTTGAGCCATGGTGCTTTCAATGGCTTCAGTGGTTGCACGACGAGGTGCACGAGTGTTACCAGCCAGAGGATAAACACGAGTTGTAGCAAGAACTCCTTCAATGGGTTGAGTGAAGCTTTGGTGATCTGCATTGTGAAGATATATAGGCTCCTTGGCAGGTTCAGGGTAGATGGCTTCATCATGCTGAGCATTTGACTCATGTTTGGCTCAGGCTTCTGAAATATGCTCTCCAAAGCATTACGGTGAAGCTGACAACCAGGTTTATAGTGTTCACCTGGAGTGGGCAGGGCAGTAAGCTCAATTATATCTTGGGCTTTGGCTTCATTGTGTACATCGTCTATCATCCACTCAAGGACCCAAGTCTTCGGATCCCTGTTGTAGCCACGAATGTGAAGAGTGGCATAGAATTGTAGCAGAAGCTCCTCATTCCAATTTTCTTTGTCGGTCACAAACTGTAGAAGGCCAGCATATTTGAAGCAGTCTAGGGCTTCTTCCAAGTAGGGTAGGCCAGAAATGGCTTCACAGTCGAGACGCATATGGGAAAAATGTGCCCTTGATTGTATAGGACACAAGAATAATAATTGCGCTGTTGATAGCTCCAGAACCAATCTGATGAAATTCTTGGCTGCGAATATGGGTTCTTGGCACTATCAAAGAAGGTGTTGTGTGCTTTGAAGCCATTCACATTGAACGATCCTGGCGAAGTCGCAGTACCTGGAAACCTGGGCAGCCTGGGCTTTGGCTTCTGGACCTGAGGCATGTGCTCCACATGATAGTCAAACTGCGGTCCGGGAGCAAGCGGAGGAACCAGAATGGGCCAATGGACAGTGACAAGTTGACCACGATCGAATGGTTGCTCAATGGTGTGAGGCCTTGGAGGCAGTACAGGAGCAGATGCATTGACTTGGGCTTCAATCTGCACATTGGCTTCAGGTGCAACATTGACTTCTGGCACCATATTCATTGCAGGCGCCACATTAGCTTCAACCATGACAATGTCATTGGCTTCAGTAGTGTTGTTGGTGGCCGCCTCAGTGTT
This sequence comes from Triticum aestivum, assembly GCF_018294505.1. NCBI lineage: Eukaryota > Viridiplantae > Streptophyta > Magnoliopsida > Poales > Poaceae > Triticum > Triticum aestivum. The sequence continues at coordinate 417,412,294 of NC_057797.1, read as the reverse complement.
TTCAACCTCCACTTGAGTAGCTGGAGGGTCGGGCACTGACTCGTTCTCCTCAAGGACAACTTCTTGGTTGGTAGGGGGTGTGGCAACTCGCTCTTCTTCTTGATGGGGTTCTTATTGGTCATTGGTGATGCAGCCGGAATGTCTTTAGCAGCTGCTGCTCCGGACTCATAGACGTTCACAGTTGGAGTGGCGTCAGGAAACACTTGTCGTGCCGCTGAGTTGTTTTGCACTTCTCCTTCTTGAACGCTCGGCATGGCGACCTGTGGCCTAGGGCCTTTGCAAAGCCTGCGTAATGCGGGCGACGCCTTTGGAGATGGGGTGGTCTTCACCATGTAATTTTCATCATCAAATACCGGAGTGGTAACTTGAGGAGGGGGAGTACTGGGTGTGTCTTGGCTTGGTGTGTCTTGGGGGTGATTAGCCCATGATGCATCCTGAGCAGTTGGCGTCAATGGACGACCAATGCTGATGAATTCGCTGTTAGTGACAACAGGCGATGATACCGGTTGGTTCTCGATCTGAGGAAGGACTTCATCATCATCTACATTGTCGTGATGACCAATGTCTTCAGCTGTGATGGGGTCAGCAGCTGGAATGTCTTCAGCTTCAGGAGCCTCTGTGGAAGCAGGCTCATGAAGTACTAGCTGACGTTCTTGGTTGGAAGATGTAGGACAAGCAACTGAGATGGGCTCGACAACGAGGGGCTCTGAGGGAGCAACCCGATCTTTCTTCAAAGACTTTGTCTTCCGCTTATTGGTCTGTGGGGCATCATCAGTGGCATTCTTGTTCTTGTGCTTTCTAGCTTCGGCCTCAGCTGCCCTAGTCTTCTTTAGTTCTGAAGCAGCTGTGGGAACCTTAGGCTTCCAGCCTGTCATGCTGGCAGGGAAGACAATGCTAGGTGCTTCCTGCCTTACTTCTTTAGTGTGTCCCGCAGCAGACTTCTTCTTCTTTTTGGCAGCCATTCCGGGGTAGATACCAGGGCGCCCCAGTGCCTTGCGCTTCTCAGCCTCATTATGCTCTTGCACACATTTTTCAGCGAAGTATTTCATTCTCTCTCTTGAACCTTTAGCTTCCTTGCATTTCTGGTGAAACTGCTCCTTGAGCTCATGCAGCATCTTCTTGAAGCTTTGAACATCAGCCACGCTGAGATTGGCCATGTTCCTCCTGAACTGAGCTTTCTCATAATCAATCTTGTTTTCCAGTTCAACGATCTTCTGAGCCAGAGCCAGCTCATTAGCAATGGCACTGTGGAAAGAGACACTGATGCCAATTGGAAGCTCAATGTCATCAATGATGATGCTGGGGTTGTCAAACCATTAATCAATGAAGTTGTTCAAAATATCCACATCAAAAAGGGGCAGATCGTTGAAGATCTCCGCCTCCTCCTTGCTCTTTATGAGCATCTCAAGAGCATCATCACCAAGATCGTCGTTGCTGGACAGATCAATGGTGGCTTCTTCATTCCACAAAATATCAGCTGGGGTCAGTTCTTGCCCAGAGCGCTGGATGGGATTCTTCTGCTTTGAAGACTTCTCGGTCTTCTTGGAGATGCGAGAAAGATCTTCAGACTGCACACTTGCTTTAGGAGGTGCAGTGGCCAGTGGCTTCGCATGCGAAACTTTCGATGCTGCAGAGGGCTTTGAAGCCTTTGATTTCTTCTGCTTCTACTTCGGTGGGGCTGGCGCTTCTTTAGAATCCGCGTCGCCAGCTGAGTGATCCATCGCAGCCCCTTGGAAAGCAATGTGAGTGATGAGACCTTCAAGGTTGTAGAAGGGACCTATCTCATTGGGTTCAGCTTCACGTGTGCCATCAGCCCGTGGAGCAGGTGGACTAGGGTTGAAGTCAAGGCCAAACTGCTTCTTGTTCTTCTTGGCAGACTCTTTGGCAAACTGAAAGTTGTTCTTGAACAGATTGTCATCGCGACACCATAGCAAACTGGATGGGTCGGCATCTTCAGGCTGAGGTCCTTGGACAATGCAAGGGTAGAAGCCTTGGGCAATAGCTTCAGGCTTGGACTTGGGCTGCAGACCTTTGTATACTATATCTCCCCATGGTCGCTTGATGGCATTCTTTTCAGCATACTCAACGATCACAAATTTGTACTTGAACCATTCTTCGGCCTAGTATCTTCGAATCCATTGGATTCGAGTCTTGCGCTCACCATAGGTTCCTTCAGGATCTGACTTGTACAGTTCAAAGAGATCTGGTGGCAGGTCCTTGGCTGTATCCCCACAGCGCTGCCTGCCACCCTTTCTAGCTGGTTTGTCAGTGGCCATAGCATTCAAGCTGAAAGGCTTCAAAACTTGCAAAGGCTTCCGTCTGTTGGTCAGACAGGAACTGGCTTCAGGAGAATTGTTGTGACGCTATAAGAACTCTACAAATGAATGCTGACTATGAGAACCAAGGGATTCTACCACGGACATGTACCTGCGACAGTATTAGAGATGTGAGGGAAGGGGAAGATGTCATATGCATTCTCAGAAGATTTTGAAGATAAATCAGTTTGAAGACATTGACCTCATGGCGCGAAGACATTCACTTATTTGTTGAGAGTTGGTTCCAGATTTGTACGAATCCAAGAATAGGTACAAGTGATGAATCTAACTAGTAGTGAAGCATAAGTGGATATACTAGGCATGATATGAGATGCAGAACATGATAGATCCAATTTTGTAGGGTTAGAAACCACTTTTGGTGGAGAGGGATGGATCTATTGGATCAAAAAGGCAATAAAAGGCAAGTTTTAATTACCACACAAAGAACTACTAGATGGAGTGGAGTTGGAGGCCGAGCAGTTCAATCTGCCGTGCCCTAACTTGGCGACGGAAGACACCCACAGCGGCGACGGAGGAGACGAGGTCCGCGGCCGGCGTGAGGACGGCGTCGGTGAGGTCGCGGCAGCTAAGTGCTTCGTCGCCGACATCGTCGAGAGCTAGCAGTGGCGCTAGGGTTTGCGCGAGGTGGAGAGGTGGGAGAAGGATTTTAGACCGCGATGTGATGTGTATTTATAAGGAAAGGGACAACACAACACAATTACGCAGGTGCCCCTGGCGGTTCACATCTGAGGGAAACATGGCAAGCATGCAACACATTGGAAGTTGTTCCATGTTCCCATGCACGCCTGGAGTGTCGGGTGGTCGTTCCGGCTTCTCCGGGTTTCAGGCAATAAGGATATAGCATTTAAAACAGATTCAATTTTTGTCTCTGTATCTTCTACTGACAAGGACGCAGAGAAGACATTTGACAGTTTCAATAGATGCATATGATTTGGATAAATAGAATTTGGGGTAGAAGCATAGAAGTGGTTAGGGTCCGATCACATTCACTTAGGTCAAAAGATTCAAACATGAAGACATAGCTATAAGTGAATGTTGTAGAGGACAGAACACCAATATATGTATATATCAATATGATACCAAATCAATATTGTGAAGATAAACATGAAGTCGAATCAATGTTGAAGACAAAACCAAATGTGAAGATTATGCAAATATGACGCCAATTAAAAAAACTTCAAACACGAGTTTGGTGGTGGCGTTACCCACCGTATAGGAAGTATTAGACCCAGACACGGCGCACAATTATCGTGGCGCTCCGAAGTCAATTTTTGCATTAATGTATTCACACTTAGTATGCATGTCTTCATTATTTGAAGATATACGTTACTTCGTGTGTTGCACATCTAAGTCAGCTCATGCATAAGCGTTAGGATGTGTGTCCAACTACATGACGTTTGAGGATTCTAAGATATTTAGCTCACACCGCAACTTGCAAAACCTTTTCTCATCCAAGGGCTTTGTGAAGATGTCTGCCAATTGCTCTTCAGTGTTGACATGAATGATATCAATATCTTCCTTCATGACATGATCTCTGAGAAAGTGATGACGGATCTGAATGTGCTTTGTCTTCGAATGCTGGACTGGGTTGTTGGCAATCTTGATGGCGCTTTCATTGTCGCAGTAGAGTGGCACATGCTTCAGATGGATGCCATAGTCCTTGAGAGTTTGCTTCATCCACAGGAGCTGAGCGCAACAAGATCCAGCAGCAATGTATTCAGATTCAGCAGTGGAGAGAGACACACAATTCTGCTTCTTTGAAGACCAACAGACAAGAGATTGTCCAAGAAAGTGACATGTGCCTGATGTAGACTTGCGATCAACCTTGTCACTAGCATAATCAGCATCTGAGAATCCAACTAGATCAAACTATGAGCCCTTTGGATACCATAATCCTAGTGTTGGGGTGTAAGCCAAATATCAAAGAATTCGCCTCACAGCTAAGTGATGCGACTCCTTTGGTGCCGGTTGGAATCGGGCACACATGCAAACGCTAAGCATGATATCTGGCATAGATGCACACAAATAGAGTAAAGAACCAATCATGGAGCAGTATACCTTTTGATCGAACTCTTTACCATTGTCGCCGGGCCCCAGATGACTTTTGGTTGGCATTGGCGTCGTGTATCCCTTGCAGTCTTGCATTCCAAACTTCTTCAGGCAATCTTTGAGGTATTTCTCTTGAGATATGAAGATGACGTTGCTTTGCTGACGGATTCGAAGACCAAGGAAGAACTTCAGCTCACCCATCATGGACATCTAATATTGCTCTTGCATCATGTGTCCAAACTCATCACTGTATCTTTTGTCAGTGTAGCTGAAGATAATGTCATCCACGTTGATCTGGCACACAAAAAGTTCACAATCGTATGTCTTCGTGAAGAGAGTGGGATCCAGGGAACCAGGTTTGAAGCCTTTGCTCTTCAGGAAGTCTTTGAGTGTGTCATACCAATCACAAGGGGCTTGTTTGAGGCCATACAATGCCTTGTTGAGCTTATAAACCATATCAGGATGTTTTGGATCTTCAAAGCCAGGTGGTTATGCAACATACACTTCTTCTTCAATCTTGCCATTGAGAAAGGCACTCTTCACATCCATTTGATATAGGAGGATGTTGTGATGGTTGGCATAGGCTAGCAGAATGTGAATGGCTTCAAGCCTAGCCACCAGAGCGAATGTTTCATCGAAGTCAATTCCTTCAACTTGAGTATATCCTTGAGCAACGAGACGAGACTTGTTTCTGACAACTTGACCATGCTCATCTTGTTTGTTGCGATAGATCCATTTTGTGCCTATGATATTGTGCTTGCGAGGATCAAGACGCTTGACCAGTTCCCGTACATTGTTCAGCTCGAACTGTTGAAGCTCTTCTTGCATAGCTTGAATCCATTCAGGTTCCATGAAGGCTTCAACAACTTTCTTGGGTTTAGATACGGACACAAATGCAAAGTGCCCACAGAAATTTGCTAGCTGAGTTGCTCTTGAACGAGTAAGGGGACCAGGTGCATTGATGCTATCAATTATCTTCTCAATCTGTACTTCATTTGCAACACGAGGATGAACTGGACGAAGATTTTGCTCTTGCTGATCATTGTCTTCATCTTCAGCATTGGCTTCAGGTTGATTTGGTGCAGAAATGATAAGTTCTTCTTCAGCCTATGCCTCTAAAGGTATGATTTCTCCAGTACCCATAAGCTTGATGGATTCACTTGGTGAGACTTCATCTAGCACATTTGGCAGGTGCTCTCTTTGTGAGCGGTTAGTTTCATCGAACCACACATCCACAGTTTCAGCCACTTTATAGTGAAAGAGGTTGAAGACTCGGTAGGAGTGCGAATCCTTTCCGTAACCAAGCATAAAACCTTTATGTGCTTTCGGTGCAAATTTTGAAGTGTGATGTGGATCCTTGATCCAGCACCTGGCACCAAATACTCTGAAGCTTACGTTTGGCTTCTTACCAGTCAGTAGTTCATATGATGTCTTCTTTAGAAGCTTGTGAAGATAAACACGGTTGATGACGTGGCATGCAATATCAATAGCTTCAGGCCAGAACTTCCTTGGACTGTACAAGTTCCTCATGCCAGCATGCCCTAGCCTCCGATGCCAAAGCCAGCACTCTGGAGCTTTTGCTAGAGGACATACGGCCAACTGTGGTCCTGCTGAGAAATCTACCATGTATAGATCACCTTTTCGGTACCCTTCAAAGACTAGAGACTTGTCAGATTCCATTAAAACAAGGCAACGATATTTTCCAAATACCACAATCATGTTCAAGTCACAAAGCATTGAGACAGACATTAAGTTGAAACCAAGGGATTTAACAAGCATCACTTTATCCATGTGCTGATCCTTTGTAATTGCAACTCTACCTAGACCCAATACCTTGCTTTTACCAGTGTTAGCAAATGTGATATGACTCTTGTCAGATGGACGTAAGGTTGAGTCCATGAGAAGACTTCGATCGCCAGTCATGTGGTTAGTGCATCCACTATCAATAATCCATTCTGAAGCAGCTAGTGTCATACCCTACAGTGCAGTTAGGGGGATAGGCTTCATGAAGAGTATTGTGAAGCATAAAAATTTGACGAGCAAGTTCATTATAAAAGCTCAGATCTAGGTTAGGACTGATAGGATGATTGGCAAGTGATTCAGGAACGAAATACATAATAAGACCATTTGGGAATTTTATCTTGCGCCCCACAAGATGTTTTAGGTCCCCAGCAATAGCATCTGACGCCTTTGATTTCCGGCTGGAGACCTTTCCCTGCAAAAGAGAGTTAAGTTTTCTTAACCACCCACATCTTTAGGGGTGGCTTCGAAGCAATGAGTCTAAGTGCAGCATCTGAGAACTTTGGCTTTGGAGTTCTAGCAAATAGTCTTGCAGGAGGTGAATAATACTCATAAGAATAAGCAGAATAGTTCTTGGTCTTATGAACATGGCGGTTTGATGAAACACGCTCATATTCATAGGCCTGAGTATGGGTTCCCTGCAAAACATTTGTGTTAGGGTGACTTTGGTGAGTCCTCTATCTGTATGAAGCCTTTAGACCATGTGAAGCCTTTGGTCTGGGGTTTGTCTTCTTCTCAGGTGGTTTCATGATGACATTCACCTGAAGATTTTCAAGACAACTCTTGGGCACCCAGATCTTCTTCAAAGGTGGTTTATTCCTGCAGTTAGTACCAATATACCTGGCAAACACTTCACCATTCTGATTCTTAAACAGTTTATAGTTTGCATCAAAGGATTCATCAATGTAAATCGGGTTAGCACAGGTGAAGCCAAATAATGTAGAAGGATCCACTGAAGGTCCCTTCGTAGCAACCCATGTGGTTTTGGGGTACCGCTCAAGCTTCCAGTAAGAACCATCAACGTTCATTTTCCTTTTGAACGCAACACCCTCTTTCCTAGGGTTTCGGTTCAGAATCTGTTTCTTGAGGACATCACATAGTGTCTGATGCCCTTTGAGACTTTTGTACATTCCTGTCTCAAGCAATGTCTTCAACCTAGCATTCTCAGCAGCATAGTAGTGGTATCCTCAGTAGAGGGGTTAGTTACCACATCAGCAGTTGAAGATATTGCAATAGTAGTAGTAGTAGAACATCCAACAACGGAAGTAGCGTTATCATGCTCAAGGCATTTTAGACATGGTGGTTCAAATCCTTCTTGAGCGGGACTGATCTATTGGGCGCGAAGTGACTCATTCTCTTTTTGAAGATCTTCGTGAGCCGCTCTCAAGTTCTCAAGTTCTTGCTTCCTTTGAAGATAATCGTAGGAAAGCTTTTCATGAGTAGTTGAGAGCGTTTCATGATGACTTTCAAGTTCTTCGTACTTGACATGAAGATTTTTAATGTCTTCAATTAAGGACTGAGTTCGAGTCATTTTCGCGTCCAACAGGTCATCGCTTTTGTCTAACAGTTTTTGGATATGTTCCATAGCAGTCTGTTGTTGTGTTGCAATTTTAGCAAGTGTTTTGTAACTTGGTTAGATTTACATTCAGAGTCATCTTCACTAGATGTTTGATAGTGAGCATTGCGTGAGTTTACCTTGGCACCGCGTGCCATGAAGTAGTAGGTGGGAGCAGAGTCATCCTCTTTAGCATCAGCGTTGGTGAAAAGGCCATCGTCTTTAGTGTTGAAGATGGACTTGGCAACGTATGCTGAAGCTAAAGCCAGGGTTGCCACGCCTGAATCAGATTCCTCTTCAGACTCCATCTCCACCTCCTCAGATGTAGACTCCACCTATGAATCCATTTCCTTGTGAACAAATGCACGACCCTTGCTAGATGAGCTCTTCTTGTGTGATGAAAACTTCGACGAAGACTTGGAAGAAGACTTTGAGGATTTCTTCTTCTTCTTCTTGTCATCAGAATCATATTCCTTGCTCTTCTTCTTCTTGTTGTTCTCATTGTCCCATTGAGGAAATTCAGAGATGTAGTGACCAGGTTTCTTGCACTTGTGGCACATTCTCTTCTTGTAGTCACGGGAGGAAGCTTCATCATTTCTTGAGCTGGATCTTGAAGACTGTCTGGAGCCTTTCTTCCTGGTGAACCTCTGGAACTTCTTCACGAGCATGGCAAGTTCCTTTCCAATGTCTTCAGGATCCTCAGAACTGCAGTCAGATTCTTCTTCAGATGAGGAAACAGCCTTTGCCTTCAAAGTGCGAGCTCGGCCATAGTTGGGACCATAGATATCTGTTTTCTTAGAGAGCTGGAACTCATGTGTGTTGAGCCTTTCAAGTATGTCAGATGGATTGAGAGTCTTGAAGTCAGGGTGTTCTTGAATCATCAGGGCCACGGTGTCAAATGAGTTGTCGAGTGATCTCAAGAGTGTCTTGATGATTTCGTGCTTGGTGATCTCAGTGGCGCCAAGTGCATGAAGCTCATTTGTGATGTCAGTGAGGCGATCAAACGTCAGCTGAACATTCTCATTGTCATTTCTTTTGAAGCGGTTGAAGAGATTGCGAAGAACGCTGATCCTTGAGTCTCCCTGGGTTGAGACACCTTCATTGACCTTGGAGAGCCAGTCCCAGACTAGCTTTGTAGTTTCTAGAGCACTCACACGGCCATACTGTCCTTTGGTCAGATGACCACAGATGATGTTCTTGGCACTAGAATCCAATTGAATGAGCTTCTTGACATCAGCTGGGGTGACGCCTTCACCGGCCTTGGGAACGCCGTTCTTGACGACATACCAGAGGTTGACATCAATGGCTTCAAGATGCATGCGCATCTTATTCTTCTAGTAGGGGTAATCAGTGCCATCGAAGATAGGGCACGCAACGGAGACTTTGATTATCCCTGCAGTCGACATAGCTAAAAGTCCAGGTGGTTAAACCGAATCACATAGAACAGGGGAGCACCTTGCTCTGATACCAATTGAAAGTGCTAGTTATCGACTAGAGGGGGGTGAATAGGCGATTTTTATGAAAGTCTTCAAAACACGGGGGCTTTGAAGACAAATAGTAGAAATGAACCTATTAATATGTAGCAGAAGGTAGACTACACTAGATAGGCCATAGTAAAGTTAGCAATGAAGTGAAAACACGAAGACTATCAACAGCTAGGTAGTATGGATAAAGATGGAAGATAGTATGAAGCCAATCAACAATAGTCTTCACATAGTGAAGTCAATCATATCATGCAAGCAGGCAATGACTTCATGAAGACAAGAAGTAAGTAAAGAGAGGTAGAAGATAGAACCAGTTGCTTGGTGAGGATAGGTATTTGTTGGACCAGTTCCAGTTGCTGTGACAACTGTATGTCTGGTTAGGGAGGCTGGGATTCAACTCAGAAGACCGCGTCTTCACCTTATTCCCCTTGAGCTAAGGACACACAGTCCTCGCCCAATCACTCTGGTAAGTCTTCAAGGTAGACTTCCAAACCTTCACAGACTTCGTTCACCGGCGATCCACAATGACTCTTGGATGCTCAGAACGCGACGCCTAACCGGCTGGAGGATTCACAGTCCTCAAGTGTAACAAGTCTTCAGGTCACGCAGACAGAAAGACTTCAGTGATGCCTAACACTCTTGGGCTCTGGGTGTTTAGGGCTTTGTCGTCGCAAGGATTTCTCTCTCAAAGGCTTCGGAGGTGGGTTGCTCTCAAACGACAAAAGCCGTGCACTAACTCTAAGCAGCCACCAATTTATGGTGTAGAGGGTAGGCTATTTATAGCCAGGAGGCAACCCGACCTGATTTGTCCAAAATGACCCTGGGCCACTAAGGAACTGACACGTGTCCAACGGTCAGATTTCAAGCACACGCGACATCTTGACTTGGGCTACAAGTAAAGCTGACTTATCCAGCTCTGGATAAGATTTGCTCTCATTGTCTTTGCTCGAAGACATAGGATTTGGTTGAGCATCACTTCAGTCACTCTGACTTTGTTCACTTGGACCCCACTTAACAGTATGGTGGTTCCTATGACTCAACAAAGAAGAAAAGGAAACTACTAAGCAACTACGTCTTCGCACTCCATAGTCTTCATACGATGTCTTCTCATGTCATAGTCTTCAATGTGAAACTCTTCACAGACCACAATTGTCTTCAATGTCTTCACACATTTTTAGGGGTCATCTCTGGTAGGTAAACCGAATCAATGAGGGACTAATACATGTGTTATCCTGCAATTCTCACAAACACATTAGTCCCTCAACCAAGTTTGTCATCAATACTTCAAAACCAACTAGGGGTGGCACTAGATGCACTTGCACTAGGTTCAACTTTAATTTGCTCAGGGGGTGTAGGTGTTCTAGTATTACTCATATGAACCACAGTTGAAGCTTTAGCATGATCCTTTATTCTAACAGGGAAATGTGGTTTCTTAATATAAGCAGTAGGAACAACAGGATCAACATTATAAGTGATAGTCTTTTCTTCAACTTTAATAGGTGCAACTACTTTTACTTCAATGGGAGGACTATAATTAAACCACTTCTACTTAGGCAGAGCCACATGAGTAGCAAAGGATTCACAGAAAGAAGCTACTATCTCAGAGTCAAGTCCATATTTAGTGCTAAATTCACGAAAGGCATCGCTATCCATAAAAGATTTAACACAATCAAACTTTGGGGTTATACCTGACTCCTTACCTTTGTCAAGATCCCAATCTTCAGAGTTGCATTTAATTCTCTCCAATAAATCCCATTTGAATTCAACAGTATTTATCATAAAAGAACCAGTACAAGAAGTATTGAGCATGGAGCGATTATTGAGAGAAAGCCGAGCATAAATTTTTTGAATAATAATTTATCTTGAGAGCTCATGATTGGGGCATGAATATAACATTGACTTAAGCCTCCCCCAAGCTTGAGCGATGCTTTCTCCTTCGCGAGGCCAAAAATTATATATATAATTACGATCATGATGAACAAGATGCATAGGATAAAACTTCTGATGAAATTCCAATTTCAATCGGTTGTAGTTCCATGATCCCATATCATCACATAGCCTAAACCATGTCAATGCCTTTCCCTTAAAAGATAAAGGGAATACCTTCTTCTTGATAACATCCTCGGGCATACCTGCAAGCTTAAATAATCCACAAACTTCATCCACATAGATTAGGTGTAAATCGGGATGCAATGTTCCATCTCCTGTAAAAGGATTAGCTAGCAGTTTCTCTATCATACCCGAAGGAATTTCAAAGTAAACATTTTCAGTAGGTTCAGTAGGTTGAGGAGCAACTCTTTGTTGTACTGGTCGGGGTGAAGATACCCCGAACAAGCCCCTCAAAGGATTATGTTCCATAGTAACAAGTGACAGTAAATTTCACCACACTATATAAATTTTTCCTTACCAAATTCAACCTACCAAAGGTGCTTCACTCCCCAGCAACGGCGCCAGAAAAGAGTCTTGATGACCCACAAGTATAGGGGTTCTATCGTAGTCCTTTCGATAAGTAAGAGTGTAGAACCCAATGAGGAGCAGAAGGAAATGATAAGCAGTTTTTAGTAAGGTATTCTCTGCAAGCACTGAAATTATCGGTAACAGATAGTTTTGTGATAAGGTAATTTGTAATAGGTAACAAGTAATAAAAGTAAATAAGGTGCAGCAAGATGGCCCAATCCTTTTTGTAGCAAAGGACAAGCCTGGACAAACTCTTATATAAAGGAAAGTGCTCTCGAGGACACATGGGAATTATCGTCAAGCTAGTTTTCATCATGCTCATATGATTCGCGTTTGCTACTTTGATAATTTGATATGTGGATTGACCGGTGTTTGGGTGCTTCCCTTCCTTGGACAAGCATCCCACTTATGATTAACCCCTCTTTCAAGCATCCGCAACTACAAAAGAAGTATTAAGGTAAACCTAATTGTCGGTGTCAAAACCGGCGGATCCCGGGTAGGGGGTCCCGAACTGTGCATCTAGGCGGATGGTAACAAGAGGCAGGGGACACGATGTTTTACCTAGGGTTATATAGAGTCGGTTACAATGGTAGGAGATATACATATCCGTATCGCCAAGCTTGCCTTCCACGCCAAGGAAAGTCCCTTCTGGACACGGGACAAAGTCTTCAATCTTGTATCTTCATAGTCCAGGAGTCCGGCCGAAGGTATAGTCCGGCTATTCGGACACCCCCTAATCCAGGACTCCCTCAGTAGCCCCCGAACCAGGCTTCAATGACGACGAGTCTAGCGCGCAAATTGTCTTTGGCATTGCAAGGTGGGTTCTCCTCTAAATTCCGTGTACCTGTTGAATAGTGTCCGGTTTCTTGTAAATGTAGTGCTCCTTGGCTTCTATGCCCAATAATGGCCATCTTCCACGTGTCAAACGAATACGAAAAGTCAGGGTGTTTTTTTATATTTACACCCCTAGCCGCGTGAATGAGCCGCCTATTTAAGGGGATGAGGATTTAGATCCAAACCACACCTTCTCCCCTCTGCGAGTATTCATCAGAGCGTATCCGACAGAGGTCCATTCCATCATGGCCGGCCGCCGCAGCTCCTCCTCTCGCCCTTCCAGCCCTCAGCCTGGAGATTGGAAGAGGTGCTCCATCCCGCACAGCGAGCTAGTGATGCTCCAGACCAAGGGATTTCTCCCCCCGGCCTATATGGTCCCGGTTCGAGCCGGACTTGCCACCTATAATGGCGGAGAGCAAGCGGAGAGCGCCCCCAATCCCTCCAAAGGAGAGCGGGTATGCCTTGTCCCTTACTTAATAAGAGGGCTCGGATTTCCAATTCATCCATTTCTACGGGGGCTCCTGGAGTTCTATGGCCTCCAGCTGCACAACCTCACGCCTGCCTCCATATTGCATATCGCGGGCTTCGTAGCCCTTTGCGAGCTATTTTTGGGCTGCGAGGCTCATTTCGCGCTATGGAAAAGGCTATTCTGCCTTGTGCCCCGTTCTCAGAAGGGGTCAATATATCAAGTGGGCGGAGCCGAAGTGTGGCGCATCGCCGGGACCGGATATCTATCCAGAACCCCAAAGAAGGCGTCCAAGGACTGGCCTTCGGAATGGTTTTATATAGAGGACGTCCCGCTGCCAGATCCTGTCCGGATCGGCCTCCCTGAGTTCGACAGTGCTCCCCTAAAGAAGCGCCTAAGCTGGCGTCCATGGAGCCCTCAGAGGGAAAGCGACAAGGACGTTCTTTACCTGATGGGCCGGATAAGATTGTTAGCTCATTCCGGACTGACCATGATCGGGGTCATGGCCGCATGCATCATGCGAGGGGTGCAGCCGCTCCAGTATAGAGGCCACCCCATGTGGGACTTCAACGGGGAGGACGACGCCACCCGCCATGGCCGTAAGGGGCCGGATTCGGCTGCCGCTCTAATAAAGACCTTGTCCGCTTTGTACAAGGGAGAAGAGGAGGAATTTCTCCGCGTCAACCCACAGGGTGGATTTTCTATGTATAATCCCCCAAGTTGGGTAAGTGGACACTTTTACTTGCCCATCCGTTTTATATTCCCATCGTTAAATATTCAGTCTAACAATTTCAACGCAGGAACTGTGCTAGGCTGTCAAAGAAATAAACAGCCCTCCTCCACAACCCGAGGATCCGGGACGGTCCCTCGACCCGGCCTCTCAAGAGGATCCGGACTTATCTGTGGAGCTGATTGATGGGGTGTTTCATCAATTGAGCAAGGACAACGCCTTGGTGGCCATTACGGCCGATTACCTAGGGCTACTCCCAGCCTCACAGGTAATTGAGACCGAAGTCCCAGCACTTTGAAAAGGGATCTATCCTCGCGTGTTTTCGATTGCCGTTTGACAACCGTGTTTTGCAGGGGAGGTCCTTGAGACGGGAGGCCGAGCCTGCGGCGACTAGCCAACGAGGGGCGGCAAGGCCCCGCGGGCTGAAAAGAAGTGCGGTCCGGACTGAGACGCCGGCGCAAAGGTATAGCACGCCATCTTATTCCCAGGTGTTATTCTTTTAAGGCATTCTAACGCTCGTGCTTTCTTCAGGGCGAAGAGAGCTCGCAGGACTATATCCGGAGAGGTTGCCAATCGCGCCTCCACCAGCCAGGCTCCAAAGCCTGGTCCGGAAGCGAAGGCGAACACAAGGCGCGCACCGGACGCTCCTCCGACAGAGGACGCGGACAGGCTGTCTGCCACCAATTCCGAGGTGGAGAGTGCCATGAACCACATGCATCGCCGAACAGTTCTTCGCGATGCTTGTTTCTCCCAAGAGGCATTGGATGCCTGCAATTCGGGAGATGCGTACCTCCATTCCGCTCAAAATGGTCTAGCCAGAGCCACGGAGCAATATGTAAAAGACATATGGGTAAGAAAATTTTGGTAATTATATATACCAGTAGCCCCCGAGACTTGAAACAATTAGAATAACTGATTTAAGGATCTTTTGTTATGCAGGTTCTTACAGAAAAGAATACCCTACTATCCCAGGAGCTGGAAGAGTGCAAAGCCCAACTTGAGGCCGCACTATCCGCGGCAGGGGAGCCCAAGGAGACCCCCTCTGGTAATATATGCTTCGAAAGATAAGTATTTTGCGAAGTGCGGCGTGTGTGCAAATCTGACAAATGAAATTGTAGATGGCGCCGGATTAAATCCGGAAGAGCAACAACTCCTATGCCAGCTGAAGGCTGGTGAGAGCGTGCTGACAAAGGTGAGGCGGGAGAAGAACGATCTCCAAGATGCCAACACCAAGCTGGGCGTTGAACTGAAGGATGTTCGTGCCCAGCTGTTGAACTCCGTTAAGGAGAATCAGTGGCTTCGACACGGCATATTTAGTAAGTGCTTAAACGAACTTTGAAAAAAGAGTTCGGCGAGGAAGTCGACTAACAGAGTAATGTCTGTAGGTATGCTAACAGGTCGTCCTGCAGAGGAAATGCCCGGTTCTACTGGTGACCTTCTTCCCGAGCTCTCACAACTGCACGAGTGAGTTCGGCAGGTGATGCAAGGCATCGCCCAGGCCTTGTGGCCATCCGTCTCCATGCCCGAAGGCCTTGGAGAGCTTGTAGAGAAGCTGAAGGGAGCGCAGCGGCGCTTCCGATTGTGGAAGATGTCGGCCTGCCGTCAAGGCGCCAAGGAGGCATGGGCCATGGTGAAGATGCGATACACGAAGGCTGACCCAAACCACATGGCCGAGGTCGGACCCATGGGGCCCGATGGGAAGGAGATCCCTGTGAGCTTAGTATACGGCCAAGTAGAGTTGGCCGCAAAGTATTCCCAACAGGACTGTAAACTAGACAGTCTGTTAGATGGTATTGAAGAGGAATACAATCAATTAGATTGACTATGTAATTTTAATTGACATGTGTAATGCCTTCTAGCCGGATTGTAGATCGTTTGTCATGGCCGACCTTTTTGCTTCAACCTTGGGACCTGACGGTCTGGAGTGTGTCTGAATGCCCTCGCGGTTATATAAGAACCGGGGTATGCATGGAGACCAGGCGTAGGGGTCATTAGTGCTTGAACAGACAAGTGCCCAACTAGTTATGTTATATTACATGGTTAGTAAGAAACATCTTCCAGGGAGAATAGTTCCATTAGGGGTTCCTTTCCCTCGGAGGCATGCCCTAAAGTGCATGTCCATTCTGCGAAAAGAGACACAGGAAAAACATATGGGGGCGTATAGATAAATAAAAAAAGATCATCTTTAGTTCACCGACCGAATATTCCCTTAAGAATGCTAGCTTTCGGCTTCACCCAGTCTGAGGTACACATCCGGCTGACCCGGCAGTAACAATCGCAGAGGTGCTCGCTTTACCACCTAGCCGAACAATCGGGAACGTAGGGGTAAGCACAGGAGCCAGGCAACCCAGCTTGGCCAAAACTTAAGTCATATCGATGCATATAATGGCGAATAAAAGGTACATGCGGAAGTGTGACACATGTGTTGGGCATGAAGCCCGTATAAATAAGCTTCTGTTTAAAGAAGCCCCTAGGTTTAATGAGCGCGGATAGCGCGTCACTTTATGAGCCTTTAAAGGCTATAAGAGAGAGGGAGGGAGAAGGAGAGAAATGTAAGACACAAAGTATATAAAAATGGACAGAGGAAGGAGACGAACACAGAGTCCGGCGCTAGGCATAGAATCTTCGTAGACGGGCTGCGTTCCATGGGTTCGGCTCGAGTCAGTTATCCGATGCATCTCGCAGGCGGTACGCTCCACCAGTCAGGACTTGGTCGATTATGAAGGGACCTTCCCACTTGGGCTTGAGTTTGTCATTTTTCTTGTCCGGCAGGCGTAGAACTAATTCGCCAACGTTGTAATTTTTGGCCCGTACTTCTCTGCTTTGGTATCTTCGAGCCTGCTGTTGATAGAATGTGGAACAGGCTTTTGCCACGTCACGCTCTTCCTCCAAGGCGTCCAAACTGTCCTGCCGATCGAGCTCGGCTTCTCTTTCTTCGTACATGCACACTCGAGGTGAGTCATGAATTATATCGCAGGGCAAAACTGCCTCTGCATCGTACACCATGAAGAATGGTGTGTATCCGGTGGTGCGATTCGGCGTGGTCCGCAGCCCCCAGAGTACGGAGTCGAGCTCCTCTACCCAGTGCGTGTTAGATTCCTTAAGGGACCGCACTAATCTGGGTTTGATGCCGCTCATGATAAGACCATTTGCACGCTCAACCTGGCCGTTAGTTTGTGGGTGATAGACGGAAGCATAATAGAGCTTGATGCCCATGTTTTTGCACCAGAGTTTTACCTCGTCGGCCGTAAAGTTCGTGCTGTTATCAGTGATGATGCTATGGGGGAAGCCGTAACGGTGTACAACCCCGGATATAAAGTCTATCACCGGTCCGGATTCGGCCGTCTTAACAGGCTTGGCTTCTATCCATTTGGTGAACTTATCCACCATGACTAGTAAGTATTTTTTTTCTTGTGGGTTCCGCCTTTAAGGGGTCCAACCATGTCAAGCTCCCAGACCGCGAAGGGCCAAGTGATGGGGATAGTTTGGAGGGCGGTGGGTGGCATATGGCTTTGGTTTGCAAAAAGCTGGCAACCGACGCATCTTTGGACTAAGTCATGGGCGTCTGCCCGGGCCGTCGGCCAATAAAAGCCTGTACGGAAGGCCTTGCTTACAAGGGACCGAGCTGCAGCGTGATGACCGCCGAGTCCGACATGAATTTCAGCCAGGAGGTTCCGCCCTTCCTCTTCGGAGATGCACCTTTGAAGGACTCCGGTAGTGCTTTTCTTATAAGGCTCTCCCTCATGGACTTTATAGGCTTTAGATCGCCGCACTATGCAGCATGCCTCATTTTGGTCCTTGGGGAGTTACTGCCTAGTAAGGTAGGCGAGGAATGGTTCTGTCCATGGGGTGATGACAGCCATTATTACGTGGGTTGAAGGTGTTATTTCATTGGCACAGGCTCCAATTATGTCAGAGTGTTCGCTGTCGGGCAGTGCGGTTGGGTCCGGGCTGTTATTGCCGGGTTCCCCTTCCCATACTACGGATGGCTTGAACAGCCTTTCCAGGAAGATGTTGGGGGGGACTACATCGCGTTTTGCGCCGATGCGTGCCAGGACATCTGCCGCCTGATTATTTTCCCAGGCTATATGGTGAAATTCGAGCCCTTCGAACCGAGCTGACATTTTTAGGACGGCGTTGCGATAAGCTGCCATTTTTGGATCCTTGGCATAAAAGTCTCCATTTATTTGGGATATTGCGAGGTTTGAGTCCCCGCGCACCTCTAGGCGTTGAATGCCCATGGATACTGCCATCCGGAGACCATGTAAAAGGGCCTCATATTCGGCTGCATTGTTGGAGTCTGTGTATATTATCTGGAGTACGTATTGAACTGTGTCTCCTGTGGGGGACGTCAAAATGACGCTAGCCCCTAGACCGACCAACATTTTGGAGCCATCGAAGTGCATGACCCAGTTTGAATATGTGTCGTACTCTTTAGAGAGTTCGGCCTCCGTCCATTCTGCGACGAAGTCGGCCAAAACTTGCGACTTGATAGCACGCCGTGGATTGTAAGTTATGTCGGACAGGAGGAGCTCGATGGCCCATTTTGCAATCCGGCCCGTTGCGTCACGGTTGTTTATAATATCGTTAAGTGGCACTTCCGAGGCTACTGTTATTGAACACTCTTTAAAGTAGTGTCGCAGCTTCCGGGATGCCATAAATACCGCGTACGCAATCTTTTGATAATGCGGGTACCGTGACTTGCACGGAGTAAGGACAGTGGACACATCGTAGACCGGCTTTTGAAGGGGGAATTTGTGTCCGTCCGTTTCTTGTTTGACGACGAGCACTGCGCTTACGACCTGATGGGTTGCTGCAATGTATAATAGCATTGGTTCGCCAATGTTTGGCGCGGCCAGGACTGGGTTTGTTGCCAAGATGGCTTTTATTTCATCAAGTCCGGCTGTGGCTGCATCCGTCCACTCGAAGTGTTTAGTGCGCCGAAGGAGGCGGTAAAGGGGTAGGGCCTTTTCTCCTAAGTGGGAGATAAAGCGGCTTAGAGCCGCCACGCATCCGGTTAATTTTTGTATTTGTTTGAGGTCCTTCGGGATATCCAATTGTGACAGAGCTCGGATCTTGGCTGGATTTGCTTCAATTCCTCTACCGGATACAATGAAGGCCAAGAGCTTTCCGGCTGGAATGCTGAAAACGCATTTTTCCGGGTTGAGCTTGATGTCGTATATTCGGAGGTTATCGAATGTTAGCCTCAAGTCGTCTACTAGAGATTTGACATGTATTGTTTTAACGACCACATCATCTACGTATGCCTCCACTGTTTTGCCGATCTGGTTTGCCAGACATGTCTGAATCATGCGCTGATATGTTGCGCCAACGTTTTTGAGCTCGAAGGGCATTGTGTTGAAGCAGAATGGGCCGTATGGTGTGATGAATGCCGTTGCGGCTTGGTCTGACTCTGCCATTTTTATTTGATGGTAGCCGGAGTATGCGTCGAGGAAACACAACGAATCGTGTCATGCGGTAGCGTCGATAATTTGATCGATGCAGGGGAGAGGGAAGGGATCCTTTGGGCAAGCCTTGTTAAGGTCTTTGAAATCAACGCACAGGCGCCAGGATTTGTCCTTCTTTGGTACCATCACCAGGTTTGCTAGCCAGTCCAGGTGTTTTATATCTTTGATGAATCCGGCCTCCAATAGCTTGGTTAGTTCCTCTCCCATGGCCTGTCTCTTAGGTTCGGAAAAACGCCGAAGAGCTTGTTTGACTGGCTTGAATCCTTTTAGGATATTTAAGCTGTGTTCGGCCAGCCTGTGTGGGATTCCTGGCATGTCTGAAGGGTGCCAGGCAAAAATGTCCCAGTTCTCTCGTAGGAACTCTCGCAGTGCGGCGTCTACATCAGGGTTTAACTGTGCCCCGATGGAAGCTGTTTTATTGGGGTCCGTTCGATGGACCTGGAATTTGACTATTTCGTCCGCCGGTTTAAAGGAGGTGGACTTGGATCTTTTATCGAGTATCACATCATCCCAATTCATCATGGAGCGCAACGCAGTCAGTTCCTTAGCCGCTAGGGCTTCGGATAGCGCCTCGAGGGCCAGTGCGGCTGTCTTGTTTTCGGCGCGGAGTGCTATGTACGGATCACTAGCGAGAGTGATGATTCCGTTAGGCCCGGGCATCTTGAGCTTCATGTACCCGTAATGGGGTATTTCTTGGAAGACTATAAACGCTCCCCGCCCTAGCAGAGCGTGATATCCGCTACTGAAGGGGGCCACCTGGAACATGACCTCTTCGGACCTGTAATTATTCAGCATGCCGAACACCACATCTAGTGTGATTTTTCCCGTACAGCGCACTTCTCGACTGGGGATTATTCCTCTAAAGGTTGTGCTGCTTCGCTCAATGCGGTTCCAGTCTATTTCCATTTTTTGAAGGGTTTCCTCATAAATGAGGTTCAATCCGCTGCCGCCATCCATGAGTACCTTGGTAAGACGAAAGCCGTCCACTATTGGACTGAGGACCAATGCGGCTGATGCTCGGGCTGTTCGGAATTTAGGTTCATCACTGGCGTTAAAAGTAATAGCCGTGTCACTCCATGGGTTTATTATTGCTACTTGGTAGACTTCGGCAAGGCTACGAAGTGTTCTTTTTCGCATATTATTTGATGCGAAAGTCTCGAAGACTGTTAATACCGTACTAGTTTCTCTGGGATGGCTTTCTGTGGCTTCTGGAATTAGAAGATCTTCGCCAATTTTTGCCACCTGCCGGAGTATCCAACATGCTCTAAGGCTATGAGTTGGTGTGGCGCCCTCTGCACTGTGAATTTTACAGGGTCCATTAAGCCATCCTTCCAGTACGGTTCCGTGCCCTGTAGAGGGCTTTTTCTTTTTGGTATTGAACCCGGGTGTCTGGCGATGATGCACCCTTTTATTTCGGACTGGGTTTGTATTCAGGGTCGGATTGTCCCAAAATTTTATTTTGGTTTTCCAGGCGCTTTCCATCGCACAGTACTTTCGTACTATGGATGCCAAGTCAGCGAAGCGTGTAATATCACGGCGACTTATAGCGTTGAGGATTCCCTTGTCCGTGCAATTATTGCAGAAGAATGAAATTGCGTCTTCCTCGCGGCAGTCCTTTATCCTGTTCATAACCAGGAGGAATCTGGCCCAGTAGTGATGTACTGTTTCTTCGGGCTCTTGCCTAATTTGGGATAGATCGCTTATGTATGGGTGGGTGGGTGGAATCAAATCCGAAACCTCACCCAATCTGAGACCTAGGGGCCAAGGAGTTTTCGAACTTGGAAGTTTGGATTCTTGGATGCTGTCCAATGAATCTAGCCTGTCGCCTGACTTTAAGTTCAGGTCTTGAGTGATGTCCTCCCCTCCGTGGGTATCCGGCTTGGAGGGATCGGGAATCCAGACATAGCTAGTCCTTAAGATAGATGAAGGGTCGCTGCACTGTCCCTCTTCCACGGCAACATGATGGGTGACCTGGGGAGAGTTAATCTCTCTCAGATCGGGTTTAGGCCCAACCTGGTTGTAATCCGTAGCGACTCCAAGGGCGGCGATGTGATCCAAGAGCTCGTTTAGGGAAGAGAGCTCCATTGGATCTAGCTGCTCGACGAATTCCAAGCTGACGTGAAGATTGCTTTCGATGACCCGAGAGGTCATCATCGGCGCAGCAGCCGAACAGGCGGTCATAAGGAAACCACCTAGCCGGAGAGTTTGGCCGACAACCAAAGCTCCCTTAGAAACGGTGTCATCTTTAAAGACGGGATGAGGCATCCCTCCTGATGGCGACGACACAGAGGAACTCTCAATGAAAGCACCAATCTCGGTGTCAAAACCGACGGGTCTCGGGTAGGGGGTCCCGAACTGTGCGTCTAGGCGGATGGTAACAGGAGGCAGGGGACACGATGTTTTACCCAGGTTCGGGCCCTCTTGATGGAGGTAAAACCCTACGTCCTGCTTGACTAATATTGATGATATGGGTAGTACAAGAGTAGATCTACCACGAGATCAAGGAGGCTAAACCCTAAAAGCTAGCCTATGGTATGATTGTCTGTTCCTACGGACTAAAACCCTCCGGTTTATATAGACACCAGAGAGGGCTAGGGTTATATAGAGTCGGTTACAATGGTAGGAGATATACATATCCGTATCGCCAAGCTTGCCTTCCACGCCAAGGAAAGTCCCTTCCGGACACGGGACGAAGTCTTCAATCTTGTATCTTCATAGTCCAGGAGTCCGGCCGAAGGTATAGTCCGGCTATTCGGACACCCCCTAATCCAGGACTCCCTCACTAACCATAGCATGAAACATATGGATCCAAATCAGCCCCTTACGAAGCAACTCATAAACTAGGGTTTAAGCTTCTGTCACTCTAGCAACCCATCATCTACTTATTACTTCCCAATGCCTTCCCCTAGGCCCAAACAATGGTGAAGTGTCATGTAGTCGACATTCACATGACACCACTAGAGGAGAGACAACATAAATCTCATCAAAATATCGAACGAATACCAAATTCACATGACTACTTATAGCAAGACTTCTCCCATGTCCTCAGGAACAAACGTAACTACTCACAAATCATATTCATGTTCATAATCAGAGGGGTATTAATATGCATAAAGGATCTGAACATATGATCTTCCATCGAATAAACCAACTAGCATCAACTATAAGGAGTAATCAACACTACTAGTAACCCACAGGTACCTATCTGAGGTTTTGAGACAAAGATTGGATACAAGAAATGAACTAGGGTTTGAGATGAGATGGTGCTGGTGAAGATGTTGATGGAGATTGACCCCCTCCTGATGAGAGGGTCGATGGTGATGACGATGGTGATGATTTCCCCCTCCCGGAGGGATATTTCCCCGGCAGAACAGCTCCGCCAGAGCCCTAGATTGGTTCCGCCAAGGTTTCGCCTCGTGGCGGCGGAGTTTCGTCCTGTGAGCTTGCTTATGATTTTTTTTCTCGGACGAAAGACTTCATATAGCAGAAGATGGGCACCGTAGGCCTTCCAGGGGGCCCATGAGATAGGGGGCGCGCCCAGGGGGTAGGGCGCGCCCCCCACCCTCGTGGCCAGGGTGTGGGCCCCCTCCGGTTAATTCTTTCACCAGTATTTTTTTATATATTCCAAAATGTGCTCCAGTGAAGTTTCAGGACTTTCGGAGTTGTGCATAATAGGTCTCTAATATTTGCTCCTTTTCCAGCCCAGAATTCCAGCTGCCGGCATTCTCTCTCTTCATGTAAACCTTGTAAAATAAGATAGAATAGGCATAAGTATTGTGACATTATGTGTAATAACAGCCCATAATGCAATAAATATCGATATAAAGGCATGATGCAAAATGGACGTATCACCCCCTGACCTAGATCTTCCTCCTATATATACACATATACCCCAAAAACTTCCAAGGGAGCCACAAAACCACTTTTCCACCGACGCAACCTTCTATACCCGTGAGATCCCATCTTGGGGCCTTTTTCGGCATCCTGCCGGAGGGGGATTCGATCACGGAGGGCTTCTACATCAACACCATTGCCTCTTCGATGAAGTGTGAGTAGTTTACCACAGACCTACGGGTCCATAGCTAGTAGCTAGATGGATTCTTCTCTCTCTTTGATTCTCAATACAAAGTTCTCCTCGATGTTCTTGGAGGTCTATTCGATGTAATACTCTTTTGCGGTGTGTTTGCCGAGATCCGATGAATTATGGATTTATGATCAGCTTATCTATGAATATTATTTGAATCTCCTTTGAATTCTTTTATGCATGATTTGATATATTTGCAAGTCTCTCCGAACTATCGATTTGGTTTGGCCAACTAGATTGGTTTTTCTTGCAATGGGAGAAGTGCTTAGCTTTGGGTTCAATCTTGCGGTGCTCGATCCTAGTGACAGAAGGGGAACCGAAACATATTGTATTGTTGCCATCGAGGATAAAAAGATGGGGTTTTCATCATATTGTTTGAGTTAATTCCTCTACATCATGTCATCTTGCTTAAGGCGTTACTCCGTTCTTTATGAACTTAAATACTCTAGATGCATGCTGGATAGCGGTCGATGTGTGGAGCAATAGTAGTAGATGCAGAATCGTTTCGGTCTACTTGACACAGACGTGATGCCTATATTCATGATCATTGCCTTAGATATCGTCATAACTTGGCGCTTTTCTATTAATTGCTCGGCAGTAATTTGTTCACCCACCATAATATCTTCTATCTTGAGAGAAGCCTCTAGTGAAACCTATGGCCCCCGGGTCTATTTTCCATCATATAAGTTTCCGATCTACAATTCTAGTTTCCTATTTACTTTTTTTGCAATCTTTTACTTTCCTTTCCATAAACCAAAAATATTACTTTACCGTTTATCCATCTCTATCAGATCTCACGTTGCAAATAGTTGTGAAGGGATTGACAACCCCTTTATCGCGTTGGGTGCAAGGTTGGTGTTTGTTTGTGCAGGTATTCGGTGGCTTGCACGTTATCTCCTACTGGATTGATATCTTGGTTCTCAAAACTGAGGGAAATACTTACGCTACTTTGTTGCACCATCTTTTCCTATTCAAGGGAAAAAACAACGCAAGCTCAAGAGGTAGTAGTGACCCAATGAATTCATATAATAGAATTAACAATGTAAATGTAATTAAATAACTCAATTTCCTATTGATATGCTAACACGTGGATGTTGAATTCGCAGCTGCAAAAACACCATGTACATATGCTTCTAAGCTTGGCGCTCCACAAGGGTGGCGCCAGCGGGCAGCGTGTGAGCTTTTCGCGCTCCACGTGAAGAAGGTTTTGGCAGACATGCAGAGATGAGCTGGTCCATTGGTCTGACTCTCAGAGGTAGGACACTGCGTCCCTCCCCACTGCTGGCACCAAGAGAAGAAAGAGCATAACAGTGAGGGCCTGGGTGTGAAGGATTGTCGGCATAAGGAGCAAGGGAGTGGTGAACTGACGAATGACAATGAATGTTTTTTGAGGGAAACTGTCTATGAATGATGGGTCCCAATTCGATTGTCAACCTTAGATATATACTCTGGTGGTGTGGACCTACCATTCGGCCATCGATGGATGTTGGATCGCTCCATGCATGGACTTGTTATTCAACAGGGCACATGGAAGGAGAACTAGCATGCGGAAAATTATTACCTCATGGACCTGCCCTTCCTCTCTCTTTTGGCAACAATGGACCTACCATTCCACCCACGCCTGGACAATTACCAAGAACTTGACATTGAGGGGCAAGTATTATATGCCAAAAGCAGCTTGGAAGAACCAATAGTATGACACTACACTCATATGTCAGTTTAAGAAGTTGCAAGCCAATTCCATTGCACATGTTCTAGAAAATTGTGCGGGGACTTGCCCCCTCATGATCTAAAGGTACTAAATGATTATCCCCAATATGGATACTTGACTTCTTGGTTCATGAATATGCTCATGCCTTCTAGCCCTAATTTATAAGCAGCTATCCTTTGGTGCGCTCGAGCAGGTGGCGGCGCGGGTCGAGGGCGGCGCCAATGGGCAAGTCTTTGATGCTCCATGTGAAGCAGGTTCTGGCAAACACACAGACATGAGCGGGTCGATTGGTCTGGCTCGCAAATGTACAACTCTACTTCCCTCGCTACTGTCGGCAATAGGATAACAAAGAGCATCACATCAAGGGCCTGGGTGTGAAGTATTATCACCATAAGGTATAGGGGAGTGGCAAACTGATGAATGATGAATTGATGATGAATGTTTTCCTAAGGGAAACTAGTGATGAATTGTGGGTTTCCTATGATTAGAGGTAAACCTAGCACGACTCAGAAGATTAGGATCTAGACTGCACACTATCTTTAATTTAACTTAATGATCATGTTTCCTAAAACTAGTGTAGGTTGGGGACTTTATCCTCCATTGTATCTTGTATTTTGTACACATTTAATTAATGAAATTTATTGTATAGAACTAATGTCCTACAGTCTCGAGCTTCAAAAAATGGTGGTTTCCCCATTCGATTGTCAACCTTATATAATAGCTTGCTACTTGTGAGCTGCATTGGGATTTTCTCGAAGATGAGAGGATGATGCAGTATAGTAGAGATAAGTATTTCCCTCAGTTAAGAACCAAGATTGTCAATCTAATAGGAGAACCACACGAAACCTCGCTAATAGCACCTACACACAAAAGAGCAAATACTTGCACCCAACGCGATCAAGGGGGTTGTCAATCCCCTCAACGGTTATTTGCAAGGATCAAATCTCATAGTGATAGATAGATAAATAAAAAATAACAGTAACTAAATTGCAGCAAGGTATTTTTAGATTTTATATATGATAAAAGTAGACCCGGGGGCATAGTTTTCATTATAGGCTTATGTCTCGAACAAAAAGCATACAATGGGTAACAAATTACCGTTGAGCAATTGATAGAAAAACACATAGTTATGACAATATTCAAGGCAATGATCATGTATATAGGCATCATGTCCGAGACAAGTAGACCGACTCCTGCCTGCATCTACTACTATTACTCCACCCATCAACAGCTATCCAGCATGCATCTAGAGTATAAAGTTCATAAAAACGGAGTAACGCCTTAAGCAAGATGACGTGATGTAGACAAAGTAAATCCAACCAATATAAATAAACCCTGTCATTTCCCCCTTAGTGGAAACAACACAAATACATGTCTTGTCCCCTTCTATCACTGGGATATAGAGCACTGCAAGATTGAACCCATTACAAAGCACCTCTCCCATTGCAAGATAAATCAATCTAGTTGGCCAAACCAAACGGATAGATCAGAGAGAAATACAAAGCTATAATAATCATGCATAAAAGAATTCAGAGAAGACTCAACTAATATTCATCAATAATCTGATCATAAACCCACAATTCATCAGATCCCAACAAACACACCACAAAAGAAGATTACATCGAATATATCTCCAAGAACATCAAGGAGAACATTGTATTGAAGATCAAAGAGAGAGAAGAAGCCCTATAGCTACTAGCTATGTTCCGTAGGTCTGTGGTAAACTACTCACACATCATCAGAAGGGTAGCAAGGTTGATGTAGAAGCCCTCCATGTTCGATTCCCCCTCCGGCAGAGTGCCGAAAAAGGCCTCCAGATGGGATCACGGAAGAACAAAAACTTGCAGCGTCGGAAAAAGTATTTTGGGTGGCTCTCTGTTGGTTTCCCAATTTTAGAGAATTTATAGAGGTGGAATTAGGTCAGACGGAGCCACGAGGAGTCCAAAAGGCATCAAGGCAAGCCTACCCCCCGGGTGCGCCCTGTTTCCTTGTCGTCTCCTCATTTGCCTCCTTCTCTCCTCCCAAAGCTTCTAGGGTCTCTCTTGTCCAGAAAAAATCGTCAAAAAGTTTCGTAGCGTTTGGACTTCGTTAGGTACCGATTTTCTGGAAAACCAAAGACATGCAAAAAATGACAATGACACTTGGCACTAGGTTAATAGGTTAGTCCCAAAAAATGATATATAATTGTATATAGAACATCCAAGATTGATACTATAATAGCATGGACCAATAAAAAATTATAGATACATTAGAGATGTATCAAGCATCCCCAAGCTTAATTTCTGCTCGTCCTCGAGTAGGTAAATGATAAAAACAGATTTTTGATGTGGAATACTACCTAACATGTTCATCATGTAATATTTCTTTCATGGCATGAATTTTTAGATCTGAATGATTCAAAGCAATGGATGTGCCATTCGATTGGCAATGAATGTTGGTTCGCTTCATGCATGGACCTACTATTCAACGGGCATAGAGATGGTGAACTAGTGTGTGAACCATTATTTTCTTATTTTGACAACAATGGACCTACCATTCAGCACGAGCATGTCCAATTCCCCGAGAACTTAACACTGAGGGGAAAGTATTATACGGCAAAAGTAGCTTAGAACCAAGAATATGACACTACACTCATATGCCCGCTTAAGAAGTTGTAAGCCAATTCCCTTGCATACTTTCTGGAAAACAGGGGGCTTGGCCCCCTCATGATCTAACGTACGAAATGATTACCCAATATGGATGCTACCTATTGGTTTATGAATGTGGTCATGCATTTTTACCCCCTCTCAAGTTTTCCCTTGGGCCTGACCCTGGTTGGATCGACTTGTTAGTACTCATTAAAAATCTGATAGTTGCATATAAAGATTCAGGAGTGACAACTAGTACATGCATGTGCCTGCCACAGTAAAATTCACACCGCTCCCCCTACATGTTGTCTACAACACTTTAGGTACATGCAGGTGGCAGCCGCTGCAATGATCACAAAAATTTCCAGGGAGCCTGCCACTATCTTTGTGACCTTGACGATGTGGGAGAGCAGCTATTCTTCGGTGCGCTCGGGCATGTGTGGTCGAGGGCGGTGCTAGCGGGCAACTTGTTGCTTGCTCTCTTGTAAGGGTGGTCGGGTAACCCCCAAGTGTAAGGGTGAAGTAACCTAGCAATACGTATTTCCCTTGATTGAGAACCAAGGTTTATCAAACGAGTATGATTTTCTTCCGCAACACTAATCCTTGGTACCTGCACAGCAAACACAAAACAATCTTGCCCCCAACTCTTCAAGAAGGTTGTCAAGATTCTTTCCTGCTAGTTATAAGGATAAATTGTATGGTATGGTAGGAATTGATAGATAGATGAAATAATAAGTACAGTAAAAAAAATAACTAATAACAGTGTATGCAATTAAAGGAAAACATACCCGAGGCCATAGCATCACTAGAGGCATCCCTCCAAGGAAGATAGATGTGTTGCCGTGAACAAATTAGAGTTGGTCAATGATTAAATTGCAATATTTATATTTATGACTATGATCATTCATGGCATAATTTTACATAGGCATTACATCAGTGATATGTAGATCGTATTGCGACCACATCTACAACTAATACTCCATCTAAAGACCGCTATCTAGCATGCATCTCGAGGTATTAAGTTTATATCTACAGCTTTGCTTCTCTCTTTTTTTGTTTTCCCTTTTGGGCATGTTTGTGATGTTGCCCGGGCATACCTTTTATTTTTCAAATTTTGGCACTTTGACATGTTGTATAGATGTAACGGTTTGGCTTATATATAAAGTGGAGCAAAATCCCATTTTGAGAAAAGTGGTTCATCAGATGGGAAGCTGGTTAGGAGACCTCATCCTTGGCGTCTTAAGCACGTCGCTAATTGGCGCTCACGCGCCAGTTTAGCAGGTCACGGCCCATAGCACTCACTCCCCTCGCATGATTGTTTACCTTTTGGGAAAACATGAATTTGAAAATGGCAAATTTAAAAATATTCGCGAATTCAAAGAATTTTAAAAAATGTTGACGAATTTGAAAAAGATCATGAAATAAAAAAATAAAAATGTTCATAAATTTGCAAAAAAAATCAAGCATTTGAATAAGTTCATGAATATAAAAAATGTTCACGAACTTTAAAAAGTTCATGAATTTGGAAAAAGTTCACAAATTTTAAATTCTTCATGAATTTTAATAATTTCAAACTTTCGAAAAGTTTTATTAAATAAAACAAAACCGAGTGAAAACTAAAAGCAAGCAAATAAGGGTAGAAAAAGGAAAAATAAAACACCTGGACCAGAAGCTTTTAGAAGCTTCCCATGACTGGCCCAGGACCGAAGACCGGGAAGCTTGAAGGGCAGTGGTATGGGTACCGTAAGATTTAGCCTTTAAAGGACGCTACGGGCGAAGAATAGTATTTGGGGCTGTTTACCTACTTGTATGTACAGAAGAATGTGAAGCCCATATTCTCTTCATAGGCTTATATTTAGCCACTCTCCTTTTTCCAGTCTAGTGTTTTTTTAATCTTGAACATTTTTCTATTTGTTGAACTTTTTTCAAACTAGATATTTTTTTCAAAACCATGACCTTTATTTTTATCAAAATCGATAAACTTTTTTCAAAATCCCGTGAATTGTTTCCGAATTATGAACTTTTCCCCCAAAATCGATGAATTTTTCAATTTTTGATGATTTTTCAATTCCATGAACTATTTTCGCATCGTGATTTTTTTTCAAAATCAATGAACTTTTCTTAAAATTCATGATTTTTTATTTCAAAATCACAGAATGTTTTTCAAATCCTTGACCGTTTTTTTCAAAATCCCCGCTTTTGTTTCAAAATCTATGAATTTTTTTGGAACTCATGAACTTTTTTCAATTTTGTGCTTATTTTCCAAATTTGTGATTGCTTTCTAAATCATGAATTTTTTGAATTGGTGATTTTTTTGTACTTTGTGAAAATTTTCAAATCCATAAACTTATTTGAATTCACATTTTTTTGCTCGTTCACAGTTTTTTTCTGTTTTTTCTACTTTTTCTCGAAAGTCAATTGTGGACTGAGATCGCGCCTGGCGAGTGATCGCGTCGCGTGTCAATGGTCCGACCCATATGTGCAATCTCGCTCAAGAGGTCCTCCTACCTAGCGGCCACCGCCACCACCTCCATCTCCACTATAGACCAGTTCCCCCTCCTCCGGCCGGCCTCGCCAGTATCCGGTGGGGTGGGCAACACGATCTATGAGTGGACTTCTTAATACCAGTAGTATTTTCATTAGATTGGTTTAGAGTTTTTGGTAGCCGTCTTCGTTTTCCTTGGAGATGGCATCGTCTACAATGAATAATTTTTGGCTCTTGGTTTGACGACGGGATATCATTCCCGATGTCAATGATGGTCTTGGAAGATTTTATTTATCCAGGTATGGTCCTTCAGATTTTACTTCGCCAGATCGGTTTTGGATCTTTTTTATTTTGGTCGCGGGGAGGAAGATTGTCCTCGCAATATCTACCCCGGCTGCTAAATCCTGACAATGGTGATTTGAACTCTCGGCTCCAGTGACGTTGACCTGGCTGTTTGGTTTTTTGTCCCTAAAATATCGGTGTTGGTACTCTTGCTGGTGTTGGTTGATTACTTTAATGGTTGCATGCGTGCATCGTAGCCTTGGCATTGCGACTCAAATTAAAACTACGGGAGAACCATCATTGGTATTTACAGATCTCTGTTTTGATACCTTTGTTATTTTTCTACGACTGCCTTCAGATAAGTACAAGATTTGTATCTTGCGCAAAAAAAAGTACAAGATTTGTATCATGGAAAAAGAAAGAGTTTGAAAATTCCGAAGATTTGCTAGTTTCGTTTAGACTTTATTTTCTAATCGTTGTAGTCAGCTTATGTATCTCTACCATGTACAAGTCGGTACTATAAATATATCATGATATTGATTGTCAGAGAATAAATAGGGAATGTCTACTAAATAAATGTGTCGGTAATTTTTTGATAGAAAGACTGTAAGGAAACCCCCTACAGTATAATTGATACAACAAACTCAAATTGCAAGTACCAAGCCTTGAACCTGGATGGGTTGGAAGGCATCAATCCCTTCCCACCACTAAGCTATGCCTTCGGGGACATCCGATAAAATGTGTCGGTAATTAGTCATAAACTTCATTAAATCTTCCTGAACAAGAAGCCGGTCACTAAAAGTCGAAGTGTTAGCGGTGATTTGCCTGCCATATCGAACGATCCTTGCCCTGAAACTTTGGGCAGAGATCAACCGAGGAGCTGCAATTGTCAGTCAGGCTCGTACACGGTGCGTATTTTTCTTATATCAATACAAACACAAACGCTTATACATACGCACATACACTTACTCCTCTGACGCATGCAGTGTGTACTTCATGCACGCTCGCACGCGCGCCGTATGTCTAATCTACTATTACTACGCGGCTGCTTTGTACCTATGTACGGGCGATGTGCTAATTGGCTGCAGTGGCTAGCAAGGATATGTACTTGCATGCACTGACACCCATGATTAATCGCCGTATATGATATGATTATACAATCCTATACATCAGATCCTATCTGTCTGCTGCTACATCGTGTACGTACGCGCAGTAATGAGCTATAGGTAGTGCCTTGATCGCATCTACGGTACGTGACCGACCAGGCCACCGCGTAAGAAATGCCAGGCCCGTACAATTAAGCATGTGCATGTAATGTAACAGGCTGTATGGAGTATGTATAGTTCACAGCAGTCACATCCAGAGACGGAGGACAAAAAGAATTTAAGGTGTGGCGAACTTTTAAAGATTTTTTTATGCGAAACTATAATAGTCAACACACTAACTATGCACATTCATATTTTTATGTGATCCTTAATAAAATAATCAAATACAATGAAAATGCAATACATACTGATAATCGAGCTTTCAGTGCCGTCTAGAAGACCCAGACTATGTTAAAAAAAAAGAGAAATGTTCAAAAAAAAAAAAAGACCCAGACTGGCAGTGCCTAACAATTTAATATATATTTTATATTTTTTTAATAATATGTTCATACTCCCTCC
The DNA here is from genome assembly GCF_018294505.1 of Triticum aestivum. Classification (NCBI taxonomy): domain Eukaryota; kingdom Viridiplantae; phylum Streptophyta; class Magnoliopsida; order Poales; family Poaceae; genus Triticum; species Triticum aestivum. The sequence goes on along the minus strand of NC_057797.1, from coordinate 417,380,262 downwards.
GTTCCTAAATATAAATCATTTTAGAGATTCCAATATAGACTCGAGTACAGAGCAAAATGAGTGAATCTAGACTGTAGAATATGTCTATTTACATCCACATAGTCATACTGAAATCTCAAAAAAGAAATTAGAATGGAGGGAGTACATGTCTATATTTATGTTCATACACTTTTATAAATTGTTCATGCATTTCCACCAAAAAAAAACAATGCGAAAAAGGTAATAAGTGAGAAAAACAAAAAACAAAACCGAAGACAAAAGACGAAACTAAAACAAATAAAAAGGCAAATCTCTACATGAGTTGGCCCATACAGCGGAGTAGCAAGCGTTATAGTAGCAGTCAAGAGAAAGAGAATCTTGCAGCTGTTAGAGATGCCGACTAGATTAAAAGGTTCATCAAGGTGGAGCCAGAGACTAATACAAACCGTGACAGAAAGCAGGCCATGGGGGAGCAATGGCTGTGACTTGTGCGTAGCAACATAGGTATAAATTATTATTTTTTGTGGCGATTCAAGGTATGGCGGTGGCCAGACCTTGCCCACTGGGGTCCTCCGTTAAGTGGTCACATCCAACGTTGTGTGTCAACAAATATTTTCGTATTTTATATTTTTTTTGCAACGATTCATACTTTATATAAAAAGCTGTAGACATATGCTGCAGCGCTTCCGTATACGTATTTGTCTATGAATGTCTCAAGCGGGGTGTGTATATATTTTAAAAGAAATGTTGTATCATTGCGTACTGCATATGCGTGTGGGATGTGACGTATTTTCATACGTATATTTAAGTTTACATGTTAGGAGGTAATCGAAATAGATAATATCATCGAGAGTCATAGAAGTTGCTCTGTATGTTCAGTTTGATGCTAAAACTTCAAAAATACGAATTTATAATCAATCAATTTGCATTATGGTGCAAATACGTTCACAAAGAGTGTAAGCGGGCGTATCCACCGCTCGCGACACGCCACACATGCATGCCCTCACTGTCAACGGCTGCTTAGGGCGGAGGCGGTAGGTGTGACATGCATGACATCCTTTTTGGCGAAAACACCCCAGACTTTTTGATAATTACGGCTGTATAATTCATCCGCACGTAATAATTACAGATGTATAATTCATACACACGTAATAAGTACTGGTAATTAAGTCTATGGTTCCTATTTGGCACTCGGCCTACTCTTTCTACCTATGTGGACCCACCTGCCAGTTAGCGTGAGAAAGATTTAAAAATTAATCACGCCATGTGGATTTAAACCAACCTCTTCACTCCGGTCTCCCGTGTTAACCACCTCACTGGACGTACTTTGCTGTCTAGTACTCCCTCCGGTCCTTTTTACTCCGCGTATTAGAGTTGGGTCAGGTCAAACTTTACAAACTTTGATCAAATATATATTAAAAAATATCAACATCTACCGAATCGAATATACATTCCATGAAACTACATTTCGTAATGAATCTAACAATATTGATTTGGCATTGTAAATGTTTATACTTTTTTCTATAAATTTGGTCAAAGTAGAGATGCTTTGACTTCAGACAAAACTTATATACAGACTAAAAAGGACCGCAAGGAGTACTGAGATGCATTCATGCATATGCTGTTGTATCATTCAACCCGACAAATAAGTTCATTTTTTTGGCCGGGACAACTATAAATTCAAGCATATGCAAAGACAACGACGATGTTAGCAACAAGCTTGCTCTAATATCAAGTTATTTAAACGAATTTAGAGGGCGCGCAATTGTTTTCAGTTCCACTCAATATTTTTATGGTTGGTATGAACTCTTATGTCAAAATGGACTTGATCACTTAAAATTAAAATCCAATTTTGTACTTCTGTGGTAGGTTAGTTTTCTTCACATCTCTAGGTCTAGAATTCAAATCATGAGGCACAAACATTTTGATTATTTTTGTACCAAATATGTTTTTTGGCCAAAAAAATAACCTACACAAGATTCAAATCTGGGCCAGTTGCTAGCTTAACTAATGGACTGACATCCGGATAAAAACGATGTACTATTCATTATGGGCTATATTTTATTTTATCTAGACTTTTAAGTTTAAATTATTTGAATTCAAACAAAAAGATTGTTGACTTCTATAAAAGTATTTTTGACCATTTCGAGGGTGGCGATTTTTTTGTCATTTTGAAATTCATACTTAGTCATGTGCCTAAGGAGAAACATAGAATTTTATATGTTGGCAACAAGGACTACTCAAGGATGAGCGTATTTTCTTCACCAGAATTTATTCAAATGGATTTTGGATTCAAAAGTTTGTGAAAATATCAGCTCAACTGTGCTTTCACTATAAAGAAAATAAGGTATTACATGGTGGGTGTAGTGGTTGGCACAGGCCATGCGCGTTCAGGCCTTGTACAATGCAAGGTGCTTAGCGGAGGTGTTTGAAGAAATAAAACAGACTTTTCTTAAGCATCGATACTTATTTATACTGGATAGACGCTTAATTAGGCGTCGCTTCTATAAAAATAGGCATCGGTTTATTTTTCTAAGCACCTCTCTAGGCACCTATTAGCGGCCTTTTTGTTCATCATATATCTCTGTCAAGCATCAGGTGCGCGGCCTTTTTTATTTCTCATTTCTCCGTCAAGCAGGACCCACACGTGCTGATGAGGGGGTTTATGTGCAATTAAATACAAGCAGGGGTGTTTATGCAAAAAATGGTTCCGGTCACTGACAGTGGATCATAGTCATGTTGGCATGCCACCTAAGGACATGATAAGTTCGGATACCGTTAAAGTGACCATATTTGCATGAGAATGCAAATTGAGTGACCACAAACTCATATTTTAAAAGTTCTAGCATCAAATTAAACATCCAGCACAAGCTCTATAACCTCTGGTAATATTACCTCTAATCGAAAATGCAGATTGCATCGGTGGGGCTACGTAAGAGCGGCGTAACGTCAGACTATCTGTTCCATACAGTCGCCACAGGATGGATCAACCGAGATGTCAACCTCAATATATCTTCCGGACCCCACGGGTTGCCATCCATCAATCTATGCCATATGACATGACGTGCATGATTTGATGTTATAAATCCCTGCTCCCTGACTCTCACTTGCCGGCAACTCCAAGAGTTACAGCCAAATTGAGCCTAAGAGCAACCCTAACGCGTCGGACGAATTTGTTTGTTTGCATCGGAACATAAAAAATAAAAAAAATCGCTCCAACACAACGACCTAAACAGATGCGTGTTCGTTTTTTGTCCGTCAGGTTTCAGGCTAAAATTTAATCCTTATTTACGTCGGCGCGGACAAGAGGCGGACGCATGCGATGCCCGCCTACCCCTCCCCTGACCCGCTAGTCGATGGCACACATGTCATCATCTTCCTCCCATCGACAGCCATCACACCTTGTGCCGTCCCACCCCGTCGCCGCCGCCGCCCAGCTCCGGTGCCCAGGCTGGCCGTCCATGCCCACATACCTTCCCGCAGCACGCCACCTTCCAACGTTGCCACTACCACCGGCTCACCGCACCGCCACAACTTCCCCGACATCGCCGCCAGCACCACCTCACCCTCGTGCCCTCGGCCTTGCCTGAAGCGGACAAAAGTGCGGCGACTTCGCTCGTCTGACGTTGCCACACTCACCGGACGTCGCCAGGCCAGCTACCTGGTCTAGGGGAGGCACGCGGCTCTTCACCGGTCAGCTTCTTCGACGACGCCCGCAAGCTGTTCGACGGTTTGCGTGCAAGGTACATATGGACTCCGCTGACGAGTTTTTTTTCCACAATTTCATTTGCAACTCGGATTATTCTTCATCCGACGACGAGGAGATTGTGGCTGCTGTGTTGGTTGTCCATGACTACCTTAGTAGGCAGCGGCGGTTGTTTCGGGGCTCGATCCTGGGGCACACTTCGGCGCTGAATCGCAATCGAAAGAGCGACCATTTCCTTCTCTGGAAGGACTATTTCGAGACACCTAATCCGCTCTTCAAACATCACCTATAGTGACGCCCCCGATTCTATCATACACTAATCATACATGCAAGCGTGTACGATCAAGATCAGGGACTCACGGGAAGACATCACAACACAACTCTAGACACAAATTAAAATAATACAAACTTTATATTACAAGCCAGGGGCCTCGAGGGCTCGAATACAAATGCTCGATCACAGACAAGTCAGCGGAAGCAACAATATCTGAGTACAGATATAAGTTAAACAAGGTGCCATAAGATGGCTAGCACAAACTGGGATATAGATGAGAGGCGCAGGCCTCCTGCCTGGGACCTCCTAACTACTCCTCGAAGCCGAACTCCACGTAGAAACATCCTCGGGGTCCTCTAGGTCCCGTACTCCATCATCTGGTTGCGACATCCGAGAAAAATGGAAAAAGGGGAAAAAGAGGGAGCAAAGCAACCGTGAGTACTCATCCAAAGTACTCGCAAGCAAGGATCTACACAACATATGCATTGGTATCAATGAAATGGGTAGTATCTGTGGACTGAACTGCAGAATGCCAGAATAAGAGGGGGATAGCTAGTCCTATCGAAGACTACGCTTCTGGTAGCCTCCATCTTGAAGCATATAGAAGAGAGTAGTTGGTAAGTTCACCAAGTAGCATCGCATAGCATAATCCTACCCGGCGACCCTCTCCTCGTCGCCCTGTGAGAGAGCGACCACTGGTTTGTATCTGGCACTTTAAAGGGTGTTTTTTTTATTAATTATCCGGTTCTAGTTGTCATAAGGTCGAGGCACAACTCTGGGTCGTCCTTTTACCGAGGGACACGGCTATTCGAATAGATCAATTTCCCTGCAGGGGTGCACCACATTACCCAACACGCTCGATCCCTCTGGCCGGACACACTTTCCTGGGTCATGCCCGGCCTCGGGAGATCAACATGTCGCAGCCCCACCTATACTCAACAGAGAGGTCAACACGCCAGTCTAAATCCTAAGCGTGCAGGAGTCTGGGCCATCGCCCATTGCACACCTGCACGTTGCGTACGCGGCCGGTGAACGGACCTAAAAACCTCCATTACAAAGGAAGTTGCGTTACGTGGTCCAACCCGGCGCGCGCCGCTCTGTCGCTGACGTCAAGAAGAGCTTCGGCTGATACCACGACGTCGAGTGCCCATAACTGTTCCCGCGTAGTTGGTTAGTGCGTATAGGCTCGTAGCCAAACTCGTATCAAATATCAAGATCTCGTTAAGCGTGTTAATTGATTCAACCACGGACGCCGACCAGGGGCTAGGCCCACATCTTACCTAGGTAGTCTCAACCTGCCCTGTCGCTCCACCACAAAGTAACAGTCGGGGGCCGTCGGGAACCCAGGCCCACCACTACCGGGATGGAACCACCTGTCCTTTCAGCCCCCACATCAGAATCACTTGCGGGTACCCTACGAGCCGACCCGACTTTAGTCACCACATGTATCATATAATATGTATGTAAGTATATACCCATGATCACCTCCCGAGTGATCACGGTCCGGTAGTATAGCATGGCAGACGGACAAGAATGTAGGGCCACTAATGGAATACTAGCATCCTATACTAAGAAATTAGGATTGCAGGTAAGGGTAACAACTGTAGCAACATTGCCAGGCTATGCAGCAGAATAGGATTAACCGAAAGCAGTGACATGCTACACTACTCTAATGCAAGCAGTAAAGAGAAGGAATAGGCGATATTGGGTTGATCAAGGGGGGACTTGCCTGGAAGCTTTGTTGCACAGGAAGAAGGGCCGTCGGTGACGTAGTCATACCCAGCGACATCAGCGCCGGTCTCGGGGTCTACCGAAGAAGAAGAGGGGGAGAAACAGTGAATACGGAGCAAACAAAGCATCACAAAATATAACAAGGCAATACACGGTGCCAGGGGTGATCTAACGCAGGGATATGTGATACCGGCGAAGGGGGGAAAACATCCGGGGAAGTATTCTCGGTGTTTCGCGCTTTCAGACAGATGAAACGGACGTGGATTGTTGCATGTTCACTATGCTAGGGAGGTGCGGTGGACGAACGGACTGTGTATTTGGATTCGTCTCGTTGTTCTGAGCAACTTTCATGTACAAAGTATTTTCATCCGAGTTACGGATTACTTCCTATGAATTTCCAAAGTTTTAGCTATTTTCAGGATTTACTGACATTTGGCTAAGTCTGAGAATCCCTCAGTTTGAACATCATTTAGCTGTTTTCCAAAGGCTATAGCTAGTGTTCTACTCATCCTATGGAGTAGTGTCTTATATCAATCTCGGTCAATTTTTTGTGATCTACATGACAATATCAAGTGCAGCTATGTTAGCATCCATTTGCTTGTTCAAATATTTGTTTGAAAAGTGCTACTGTAGCATTTCTATTTTTCTGATCTCTATTAACAGAACATAGCAATTTGTGATTTTCTTTGCATTTAATCCATACATCAAATGGATTTGGTCCAGTGGGATAAAATGAAGTTTGCCAAGTGTACTATATGCTCATATAACTTTTACTCATGTTAACCATCGTTTAGTCGCTGTTTAGGGACTACACAGAGGGTTAGTCAACATAGTAGGAGCAAAGCTAGCTATTGCTACAGTAACATTCAGTTACTGTAGCAGAGCAGTAGAGGTGGGTGTGGCCGCACACACACTGCATGCACACACCACACACACGTGCGCACCCACGCACATGGGCGGGCCGGTGGCCACGGCGCTGGCCAGGGGCGCAGCGCACGAGTGGCAGCGGCATCAGTAGTGGCGGTGGCGGCGCTAGGCAACGACGGCAGCAACATGGGCAACAATGACCGCGGCCAAGTAGCAGCGCTGCACCCATGGCTGGCCGGCGCGGTCGGAGAGTAGGGGGACCAGGGCGCTAGGGCTGAGCAACGACGAGGCACGTGACAACGGATAGGGGCCGACCACGGCGTCAATAGCAGCGCTGCTACAGAAGCAGTAGAAGGAGAGGCCGGCCAGCGCGACCTGTGGTGCGGGTTGCAACGATGGGAGCGGGAGGCAGCGACGCAGGTGGGCGGCGGCACGCGAAGGCGAGTGGCGGAGGCGGGGCGCGAGGAGCGGGCGCGCGCCTGGACGCGACCGAGGAGCGGCATGCTCGGCTGCGGATGCGGCCAGGGGCGCGAGGAGCACGCCCACGAAGCAGCAACCGCAAGCTCGCGCGAGCTTAGGCATGAGGTGATGCAGCAGCCTACGGTGGAAGGTAAAAAGAAGGGGGAAGGAGGGGGTTTGGTCATGTTGCTCACAGCGAGTGAAAGTGTGTTATATCGACTAGAGGGGGGAGGGGTGAATAGGCGATTTTTATGAAAGTCTTCAAAACATGTGAGTTTCGAAGACAAACGATAGAAATAAACCTATCATCATGCAGCGGAAGATAGACTACACTAGACAGACAATAGTCAAGCATTCAATGAAGTGAAACCACACTAACTAATAGTAGCTAGGCAGTAAGGATCGGGTACACAGTGAAGACAAATAGATAAAGCAAATAGGCACTGACTTTACAAGAGCCAACCGTAAATAAAGAGATGAGAAGGATAGAACCAGTGTGCATGACGAAGACAAAGGTTTGGTAGACCAGTTCCAACTGTTGTGACAGTTGTACGTCTGGTTAGGGCGGATAGGTATTTAAACCTGAGGACACTTAGTCCTGAGCACACAGCTCAAACACTTAGTCCTCTCCATATTCCCCTTGAGCTAACATCACACAGACCTTGCCCAATCACTCTGGTAAGTCTTCAAGGTAAACTTCCAAACCTTCACAGACTTCGTTCACCGGCGATCCACAATGACTCTTGGATGCTCAGAACGCGACGCCTAACCGGCTGGAGGATTCACAGTCCTCAAGTGTAATAAGTCTTCAGATCACACAGACAAGAAGAATTAAGTGATGCCTAACACTCTTTGGCTCTGGGTGATTAGGGCTTTATCCTCTCAAGGAATTCTCTCTCAAAGGCTTCGAGGTGGGTTGCTCTCAAACGACAAAAGCCATACTTTAACTCTGAGCAGCCAACCGTTTATGGTTCTAGGGGGTGGGCTATTTACAGCCACTAGGCAACCCGACCTGATTTGTCCGAAATGACCCTGGGTCACTAAGGAACTGACACGTGTTCCAATGGTCAGATTTCAAACACACACGGCAACTTTACTTGGGCTACAAGCAAAGCTGACTTGTCCAACTCTGAACAAGATTCGCTCTCATAGTCTTCACTCGAAGACATAGGAATTTGGTTAAGCATCACTTCAGTCATTCTAACTGGTTTTCTTGGACCCCACTTAACAGTACGGTGGTTCCTATGACTCAACAAAGAAGAAAAAAGAACTATGAAAGATCTATGTCTTTGCGCTCCATAGTCTTCATGCGATGTCTTCTCTTGTCATAGTCTTCAATGTGAATGTCTTCACATACCACCTTTGACTTCGATGTCTTCATACATTTTTAGGGGTCATCTCTGGTAGGAAAACCGAATCAATGAGGGAATTCTACCTGTGTTATCCTGCAATTCTCACAAACACATTAGTCCCTCAACTAGGTTTGTCATCAATACTCCAAAACCAACTAGGGGTGGCACTAGATGCACTTACAATCTCCCCCTTTTTGGTGATTGATGACAAACTAGTTGAAGTTTTCAACGGGGAATATAATATGTGAAATTGTAAAGGATAAGGAATTGTCTTCATAAGTTGCAAGGGCTCCCCCTGAAGATGTGCATATAAGTAATTTGCTTTTGGAATGCAAATGCACATGGCAGGTTGTACTTGTGGAGATCCTCTTCAACTTATGATGACAATTCATCATGCATGAAAGGTATGTGAAGATAATGAACCTGCATAATGGTAAATGGATGTCTGCAATATGATCTAAGTGCGGAATTTATCGTCGCACATGCGGAATTTATGATCGCATCACAAAATAGCAAATAAGTAGCAGACGACCATCGAGTTTAAGTGTTACAACTCAAAGAACCAAATGTATCAAAACGAGAGTTGTAAACACTAGGCAAAACATAAAGTAACCGCCCATATGGACCCGCTTGAAGACTATCAAACTCATAAGCTTCTCCCCCTTTTGTCAGTGAGGACCAAAAAGGTTTGAAGACATAGAGCATCTACTTGTTCCCACGAAGAGTAGGTGAGGCAGCAGGGTCGTCGGTGGTGTTCGGCGGTGCAGAAGAACTTGGGGTAGTGTCGAGGCGTGCAGAAGTAGGGGGCGGTGAAGTGGCATCATCTTCGTCCTCGATCACTCTGGCATTCACAGTTGCCGTAGAGGAATAAAACTCAGAGTCTTCAAGAGATGGGGTTCGTCGCAGCACAGCCCTTCTGGGAGGTGTGGAGTCAAACTTGAAACATTCAGAGAAGCCATCCTCTTGAAGATCATCCTCAGGACACATAAGCGTCAGCCCTTTCCATGTACGCCGACAAGTTTCATGGGCAACAAAGGCATTCTTGGTGGCAAGATTGCGAATGCGGTTGACATCCACCAAGAGGCTTTGCATTTGGCGCTTTAGCCAGTCATGATGCCTATCCTGTTTCTGATGAAGAGCAACCAGAAGCTCTCGGTCATTGAGAACATGAGATCGCTTCTTGGGTCGTTGGGTAATAGTGATTTCAGTGGCTTCAGTAAGAGCATGATGAGGTGCACGTGTAGTACCAGCCAGAGGATAAACACGAGTGACTGCTTCAACTCCTTCAATGTTCTGAGTGAAACTTTGATGCTCCGCATTCTGAAGACTAAGAGGTTCCTTGACAGGCTCAGGATAAATGGCTTCAACGGACATATCCACATCAGGCAGAAAGATCCGATGATTGCGAGCAGATGGCTGATATGAGATAGCTGAGTGGAGTTTAATCAGCCGCATTATCCATGGAGCGTAGAACTTCAAGCCAAAAAGATCAGATCCTGATGCAGCAAGTTGGCGGATGAAGAAGTCTTGTGCATTGAAGCATTTGCCATGAAGAATATAGAAGACCAAAGTCTTCACTGCACCTTCCAGCTTTGCATGTGGAGAATGTCCTTTGATGGGCCAGAGAGTTCGCCTTATAATGTGATAGATAGTCCTTGGCAGATACTCAAGGTCTTCAACAAAGAACTCCTTAGGATATGCACCATCTTGTGGCAAAGGCTTCATCATATTGAGCATCTGACTCATGTTCGGTTCAGGCCTCTGAAAGATGCTTTCCATAGCTTCACTGTGAAGTTGACATCCAGGTTCATAGAGATCTCCAGGAGTGGGCAGACCAGTGAGCTCAATGATATCAAAGGCTTTGGCTTCGTGATGAACATTTCCTGTCATCCACTCCAGGACCCAAGTCTTCGGATCTCTGTTGTAACCACGTATGTGAAGTGTGGCATAAAATTGGAGCAGCAACTCTTCATTCCGGTGCTCTTGGTCGGTGATGAAGGGTAACAATCCAACCTCTTTGAAGCAATCCAGAGCTTCTCCTAGACAGGGCAGACCAGCTATTGCTTCGGTGTCAAGACGCATATGTGGGAAGATGCAACCTTGATTGTACAGAATGCAGGAGTAATAGCTTCACTGCGGATAGCTCCAGAACCGATCAGAAGATATCCGTTGCCTTGAGTAGGGGTTCTTGGAGATATTGAAGAAGGTGTTGTCTGCTTTGAAGCCCTTGACATTGAAGGATCCAGGTTCTGTTGCAGGACCTGGAAACCTGGGCAACCTTGGCATTGGCTTCTGTACCTGAGGCCTATGCTCAATATGATAGTCAAACTGAGGACCAGCAGCAGGCGCAGGAATAGAAGCAGTAGTATCATTGGCTTCGCTGACTTCTGGTTCTTGGGTTGGTGTAGGCTCCACATTTGCTTCAGCCATGACAACGTCAGTGGCTTCATTGGTGTTGGTGGTGGCAGCCTCAAGATTTTCTACCTCCACTTGATGAGCTGGAGAGTCGGGCACAAACACGTTCTCCTCGAGAACAGCTTCTTCAATAGTTGGGGGAGTAGGAACACGTTCTTCTTCTTGGGTATCATCGGCTAATGCAGTCAGAATGTCTTCAGCAGTTTTAGCTTCAGACTCGAAGACTTGAGACCTTGGTCCTTTGCGAAGCCTGCGTAACGCAGGCGACGCCTTTGGAGATGGAGTTGGCTGAGCCTCAAAGTCATCTTCTTCTTCATGCCGGGGTGGTGTGACTTGTTGTTGTTGTGGGTGATCAGCCCATGTTGCATCCTGAGCAATTGGCGTCAGAGGACGACCAATGCTGATGAGTTCGCTGTGCGTAAGCACATGCGATGATACTTGTTGGTGCTCGATCTGAGGAATAACTACATCATCTTCAACATGGTCATGATGACCAATGTCTTCAGCAGCGGTGGGATCAGCTGCTGGTATGTCTTCAGCTTCATGAGCCTCTATGAAAACAGGCTCATGGACAGTCAGTTGGCGCTCTTGATGTTCAGCGGCAGGGCGAACCATGGAGATAGGTTCAAAAATTAAGGGCTCTATGGGAGCAGCCCGTTCCTTCTTGGTCTTGCGCTTCTTTTTGGAGGGAGCAGCAACAGAGGCTTCAGGATGTTTCCTCTTTCTGGCTTCAGCCTCAGCTGTCCTCGTCTTCTTCAGGTCTGAAGCGGTAGACCTGGCCTTTGGCTTCGAGCCAGTCATGCTGGTTGGGAAGACAATGGGATGTGCTTCCTTCCTTGGTGCGTCGGGTTCGGCCATAGCGGGCTTCTTCTTCTTCTGCTTTGTAGCCATCCTGGGGTCAATGTCAGGACGCCCAAGAGCCTTGCGCTTCTCAGCCTCATTGTAGGCTTGCGCACACTTGTCAGCCAGGCTCTTCATGCGCTCACGAGAACCTTGAGCTTCTTCACGCTTCTTGAGAAAGGCTTCTTTGAGCTCGTGCAGCATGATCTTGAAGTTCTTGACCTCTTGCACACTGAGCTTGGCCATATGCTTCTTGAACTGAGCTTTCTCAAAGTCAATCTTCTGCTTCAGTTCAACGATGCGCTGGTCTATAGCTAACTCTGAAGCAATGGCGCCATGGAAAGCGACACTGAGGCCAATGGGAAGTTGCAGATCTTCAAAGCTAAGGTTGGGCGTGTCAAACCACTCATCGATGAAGTCGTGGATGATTTCCACATCAAAGAGAGGCAAATTGTTGAAGATTTCTGCTTCTTCTTTGCTCTTGATCAGTTGCTCAAGAGCGTCATCTGCAAGATCTTCATCACTGGATAGATCAATGGTATCGTTGCGTAGAATAGCAGCAACAGTCAGTTCTTGGCTGGTATGTGGCAGAGGCATCTTGACTCTCGGGGGCTTGGAGATGCATGATAGATCTTCAGACTGCACACTGTCTTCAGGAGGTGCAGTAGCCAGTGGTTTCGCCCGTGAGATTTTTGGTGCTGAGGCAGGCTTTGAAGCTTTAGGCAGCTTTGGCTTCTGCGGCTTTGGAGTAGAAGCTGGGGCTTCATCAGTGTCAGCATCATCATCAGAATGATCCACTTTGGCACCTTGAACAGAGATGTGAGTGATGAGGCCATCCAGGTTGTAGAATGGACCGACGACATTGGGTTCGGCATCGTGGGTGCCATCTGCACGGGGAGCAGAGGGACCAGGGTTGAAGTCTAGTCCCAATGAATTCTTGTTCTGCTTCGCTGAATTCTGGGCAAACTGGAAGTTGCGCTTGAACAGATTATCGTCATGACACCAGAGCAGTGACGATGGGTCAGCATCCGCAGGCTGTGGTCCACGGACCATGCAGGGATAGAAGCCTTGTTCAATGGCTTCATCTCTGGACCTGGGTTGAAGATTTTTGTATAGGATGTCTCCCCATGGTCGCTTGATGGCATTCTTTTCAGCATATTCCTTTGTCACAAATCTGTACTTGAACCACTGTTCTGCCCAATATCATCGAATCCATTGGATTCGTGTCTTGCGCTGATTGTAATCCTCTTCTGAATCTGTCTTGTACAGTTCTGAGAGGTCATCAGGCAGATCTCTTGATGTCTCACCTCGACGCTTTCTGCCACCCTTCCTTGCTGATTTCTCTACAGCCATGAACTTTAAACTGAATGGCTTCAAGATGTTCAAAGGCTTCAAGGGCTTTCGCTTGCTAGACAAACAGGAACTGGCTTCGGGAGAATTTATGTGATGCTGTAAGAATTCTACAAATGAATGCAGACTATGAGAACCAAGGGATTCTCCCACGGACATGTACCTGTGACAACATTAAGATGTGAGGGAAGGGGAAGAGGTCATATGCATTCTCAGAAGATTTTGAAGATAAATCAGTTTAGAAGACATTGACCTCATCGTGCGAAGACATTCACTCATAGATAAGGAGTTGGTTCCAGATTTGTACGAATCCACATATCAGTACAAGTGAGGAATCTAACTACTTTGTGAAGCATAAGTGAACATACTAGGGATGCAGTATGAAGTGGATCCAACTTGTGTGAACAGAAACTGCTTGTGGTAGAAAGTGACGAATCTATAGGATCAAAGAGGCCGTAAAAAGGAAGTTTTATTTACCACACAAGAAACTGCTAGACGGAGTGGAAGAGGAGGCCAAGCAGTTCGATCGTCCGTGCCCTAACTTGGCGACGGAGGACACCTACGGCGACGGCGGAGAAGACGATGTCCGCGGCCGGCGTGAAGACAGCGTCGGAGAGGTCGCGGCAGCTAAGCGCTTCGTCGCTGGCATCGTCGAGGGCTAGCGGTGGCGCTAGGGTTTGTGCGAGAGTGGAAGAAGGATAATGACTGTGGTGAGGCGTGTATTTATAGGGACATGGACGGCACAGCGTTATTACACAGGTGCCCCTGACGATTCACATCTGAAGAACACGTGGCCATCATGCAACCTATCGGAGGTTGTTTCACGTTCCCACGCACGCCTGGATTGTCGGGTGGTCGTTCCCACTTCTCCGGGTTTCAGGTGAAGGAATTGGCATTGAAAACGGACTTAATGTTTGTCTCTGTATCTTCTGCTGACAAGGACGCAGAGAAGACATTCGACAGTTTCAATAGAATGCATATGATTTGGAGAGATAGAGTTTGAGATAGAAAGCATAGAGAGGTTAGGGTCCGATCACATTCACTTAGCTCAAAAGATTCAACAAGAAGACATAGCTATAAGTGAATGTTGTAGAGGACAAAACACTATGTGTGTATATATATATGTGAAAAAGACAATCAAATCAACATAGTGAAGATGATCATGAGGACAAGTTGAGAATGAAGACAAACAAAATGTGAAGACATAGCAAATGTAACGCCATGGGTAAAACACTTCAAACAGAAGAATTTGGTGGTGGCGTTACCCACCGTATAGGAAGTGTTAGACCCAGACACGGCGCACAATTATCGTGGCGCTCCGAAGTCAAATTCCACATTAATGTGTTCACACTTAGAATGTATGTCTTCATTGATTGAAGATATACTTTACTTCGTGTGTTGCACATCTAAGTCATCAATATGCATAAGTGTTAGGATGTGTGCCTGATCACAGGACATTTGAGGATTCCAAGATATTTAGCTCACACCGTAACTTGCAAAATCTCTTCTCATCCAAGGGCTTGGTGAAGATATCTGCCAATTGCTCTTCAGTGTTGATGTGTATGATATCAATATCTTCCTTCACAACATGATCTCTGAGAAAGTGATGACGAATTTCAACATGCTTTGTCTTCGAGTGCTGAACTGGGTTGTTGGCAATCTTGATGGCGCTTTCGTTGTCGCGGTAGAGTGGCACTTGCTTCAGATGAATGCCATAGTCTTTGAGGGTTTGCTTCATCCACAGAAGCTGAGCGCAGCAAGATCCAGCAGCAATGTATTCAGATTCAGCAGTGGAGAGAGATACACAGTTCTGCTTCTTTGAAGACCAACATACAAGTGATCGTCCCAGAAAATGACATGTGCCTGATGTAGACTTGCGATCCACCTTGTCACCAACATAATCAGCATCCGAGAATCCAACCAGATCAAACTCTGAGCCCTTTGGATACCATAATCCTAGAGTTGGGGTGTAAGCCAAATATCGAAGAATTCGCTTCACAGCTAAGTGATGCGATTCCTTTGGTGCCGCTTGGAAACGAGCACACATGCAAACACTAAGCATAATATCTGGCCTAGATGCACATAGATAAAGTAAAGAACCAATCATGGAGCGGTATACCTTTTGATCGAACTCTTTACCATTGTCGTCGGGACCCAGATGATGTTTGGCTGGCATTGGCGTCGTGAAGCCTTTGCAGTCTTGCATACCAAACTTCTTCAGGCAATCTTTGAGATACTTCTCTTGAGATATAAAGATGCCGTTGCGTTGCTGACGTATTTGAAGACCAAGGAAGAACTTCAGCTCACCCATTATGGACATCTGATATTGCTCTTGCATCATATATCCAAACTCTTCACTGTATTTCTGATTGGTGCAGCCGAAGATAATGTCATCCACATATATTTGGCACACAAACAGTTCACCATCATATGTCTTCGTGAAGAGAGTGGGGTCGAGGGACCAGATTTGAAGCCTTTGCTCTTCAGGAAGTCTTTGAGTGTGTCATACCAAGCCCGAGGGGCTTGTTTGAGGCCATACAGTGCCTTGTTGAGCTTGTATACCATGTCAGGATGTTTTGGATCTTCAAAGCCAGGTGGTTGTGCGAAATACACTTCTTCTTCAATCTTGCCATTGAGAAAAGCGCTCTTCACATCCATTTGATACAGAAGTATGTTATGATGATTTGCATAGGCCAGCAGTATGCGTATGGCTTCAAGTCTAGCCACAGGAGCAAATGTTTCATCAAAGTCAATCCCTTCAACTTGAGTGTATCCTTGAGCAACGAGACGAGCTTTGTTTCTGACAACTTGACCATGCTCATCTTGCTTGTTGCGATATATCCATTTGGTACCTATTATATTGTGCTTCCAAGGATCAGGACGCTTAACTAGTTCCCATACATTATTCAGCTCAAACTGTTGAAGCTCTTCTTGCATAGCTTGAATCCATTCAGGTTCCATGAAGGCTTCTTCAACTTTCTTGGGTTCTGTTATTGAGACGAATGCGAAGTGCCCACAGAAATTTGCTAGCTGTGTTGCCCTTGAACGAGTGAGTGGACCTGGTGCATTGATGCTATCAATTATTCTCTCAATTTGTACTTCATTTGCAACACGAGGATGTACATGACGAAGATTTTTCTCTTGCTGATCATTATCATTGTTAGAGGGATTGTCTTCAGGCTGAGCATTGTCTTTAGGTTGATCAGGTGCGGAGATGATAAGTTCTTCTTCAGGTTGAGCTTCAGAAAGTATGATTTCTCCAGTTCCCATAAGTTTGATTGATTCACTGGATGGAACTTCATCTAGCACATTTGGTAGTTGCTCTCTTTGTGAGCCGTTAGTTTCATCGAACCACACATCCACTATTTCAACCACTTTGTAATCAAAGAGATTGAAGACTCTGTAGGAGTGCGAATCCTTTCCATATCCAAGCATAAAACCCTCATGTGATTTTCGTGCAAATTTTGACGTGTGATGTGGATCCTTGATCCAACACTTAGCGCCAAATACTCTGAAGTAACTAACATTTGGCTTCTTGCCAGTAAGGAGTTCATAGGATGTCTTGTTTAGAAGCTTGTGAAGATAAACACGGTTGATGATATGGCATGCAGTGTCAATGGCTTCAGGCCAGAATTTTCTTGGAGTCTTGTATTCATCAAGCATCGTCCGAGCCATCTCCATAAGTGTTCTGTTCTTGCGTTCGACGATGCCATTCTGCTGTGGCGTGTACGGAGCTGAGAATTCATGTGTGATGCCCAAAGTATCAAGATATGTATCAAGGCCAGTGTTCTTGAATTCAGTGCCATTGTCACTTCTGATGTGCTTTATCTTGGCGCCATAGTTGTTCATTGCTCGATTGGCGAAGCGTCTGAAGACATCCTGCACTTCAGTCTTGTAAAGGATTATATGCACCCAAGTATATCTTGAATAATCATCAACAATGACAAAGCCATAGAGACAAGCAGTAGTAGTAAGAGTTGAGTAATGAGTGGGACCAAAAAGATCCATGTGTAGCAGTTCGAAGGGTTGAGTCATTGTCATGATTGTCTTCAGGGGATGCTTGGCCCTCGTCATCTTTCCTGCTTCACAGGCACCGCATAAGTGATCCTTTTTGAACTTGACGCCCTTGATGCCTATGACATGCTTCTTCCTTACAAGGGTGTGGAGGTTCCTCATGCTAGCATGCCCTAGCCTTCGATGCCAGAGCCAGCATTCAGAAGCTTTTGCTAGAAGACATACTGCAAGTTGTGGTCCTGCTGAGAAATCTACCATATACAAATCATCTTTTCGATACCCTTCAAACACTAGAGACTTGTCAGATTCCATTAGTACAAGGTAACGATATTTTCCAAACATCACAATCATGTTTAAATCGCAAAGCATTGAGACAGACATTAAGTTGAAACCAAGGGATTCAACAAGCATGACTTTATCCATGTGTTGATCCTTTGAGATTGCAACTCTACCTAGACCCAATACCTTGCTTTTACCAGTGTCAGCAAATGTGATGTTACTTTTGTCTGATGGACGTAGAGTTGAGTCCATGAGAAGGCTTCGCTTGCCAGTCATGTGATTTGTACACCCACTATCAATAATCCATTCTGAAGCAGCTGGTGTCGTACTCTACAGTGCAGCTAGGGGGATAGGCTTCACGAAGAGAATTGTGAAGCAAAAACATTTGACGAACCGGTGGATTATTAAAGCTTAGGTCGAGATTAGGACTGATAGGGCAAGTTGCAAGCTATTTAGAAACAAAGTACATAGTAAGACCATTTGGGCAGTTGATCTTGCGCCCTACAAGATGTTTAAGGTCCCCAGCAATAGTGTCAGACGATTGTGGTTTTCGGCTGGAGACCTTTCCCTGCAAAAGAGAGTTAAGCTTTCTTAGCCACCCACATCTTTAGGGGTGGCTTCGAAGCAATGAGTCTAAGTGCAACATCTGAGAACTTTGGCTTTGGAGCCCTAGCAAAAAGTCTTGCAGGTGGACAGTAGTACTCATAAGAATAAGCAGAATATTTCTTGGTCTTATGAACACGGCGGTTTAAAGGACCGCGATCATATTCATAGGCCTGAGTATGGCTTCCCTGTGGTGTCATGATGACATTCACAGGAAGATTCTCCAAACACCTTTTCGGCACCCAGATCTTCTTCATAGGCGTTCCATTCCTGCAGTTAGTACCAATGTACCTGGCAAACACTTCACCATTCTAATTCTTAAACTGTTTATAGTTTGCATCAAAGGATTCATCAATAACAATGGGGTTAGCACAAGTGAAGCCATATAGAGTGGATGGATCTGCTGAAGGTTCCTTTGCAACAACCCATGTGGTTTTGGGGTACTGCTCAGGTTTCCAGTAAGAGCCATCAGCATTCATTTTCCTTACGAACCCAACACCCTCTTTCCTAGGGTTTCGGTCCAGGATCTGCCTTTTGAGGACATCACAAAGTGTCTGATGCCCTTAGAGACTTTTGTATATCCCTGTTTCAAGCAGTGTCTTCAACCTAGCATTCTCATCAGCAATAGCAGTGGTGTCCTCAGTAGAGGGGTTAGTTTCCACATCAACAGTTGAAGATATTGCAACAGTAGCAGCAGTAGAGCATTCAACAACAGAAGTAGCGTTATCACGCTCAATGCATTTAAGACATGGTGGTTCAAATTCTTCCTGAGCTGAACTGATCTGTTCGGCGCGAAGTGACTCGTTTTCCTTTTGAAGATCTTCATGAGCCGCTCTCAATTTCTTGAGTTCTTCATGAGTTGTTGAGAGCGTTTCATGACGACTTTCAGGTTCCTCATACTTAATATGAAGAATTTTTATGTCTTCAATTAAGGACTGAGATCGAGTCATTTCAGCGTCCAACAGGTCATCGCTTTTGTCTAACAGTTTTTGAATATGTTCCATAGCTTTCTGTTGTTTAGTGACAAGGGAAGCAAGTTTTGCATAGCTGGGTCCAAATTCATCACCAGATTCATCATCATTGGATTCAGATAGATAGCATTCAATTACCTTAGCATCATTTGCCATAAGGCATGATGCAGAAGATGATGATTTTGGTTCGAAAGTCATCACTTTGAGTGACTCCTTGAAGTCCTCGAACCGAGGATCATGACGAGTTCGATGACCCTCATAGACCTCAGAGAGACGGTCCCAGATGAGCTTTGCATGATCGAGATGCATGACATTCCTAAACTGATTTTGAGATAGACAGGAGCAGATGACGTCCTTCGCCGTGAGGTTGAGAAGAGTGTAGCCTTCCACTTGGGATACTCGTGACCGTCAAAGATGGGGCATGACACAGTCTTCATACCTGTGGTTGACATAACTGAAACTCCAGGCGGTTAAACCAAAATCACACAGAACAAGGGAGTATCATGCTCTGATACCAATTGAAAGTGTGTTATATCGACTAGAGGGGGGGGGGGTAAATAGGCGATTTTTATGAAAGTCTTCAAAACATGTGAGTTTCGAAGACAAACAATAGAAATAAACCTATCATCATGCAGCGGAAGATAGACTACACTAGACAGACAATAGTCAAGCATTCAATGAAGTGAAACCACACTAACTAATAGTAGCTAGGCAGTAAGGATCAGGTACACAGTGAAGACAAATAGATAAAGCAAATAGGCACTGACTTTACAAGAGCCAATCGTAAATAAAGAGATGAGAAGGATAGAACCAGTGTGCGTGACGAAGACAAAAGTTTGGTAGACCAGTTCCAACTGCTGTGACAGTTGTACGTCTGGTTAGGGCGGATAGGTATTTAAACCTGAGGACACTCAGTCCCGGACACTTAGTCCTGAGCACACAGCTCAGAACACTTAGTCCTCTCCGTATTCCCCTTGAGCTAAGGTCACACAGACCTTGCCCAATCACTCTGGTAAGTCTTCAAGGTCAACTTCCAAACCTTCACAGACTTCGTTCACCGGCGATCCATAATTACTCTTGGATGCTCAGAACGCGACGCCTAACCGGCTGTAGGATTCACAGTCCTCAAGTGTAATAAGTCTTCAAATCACAAAGACAAGAAGACTTAAGTGATGCCTAACACTCTTTGGCTCCGGGTGGTTAGGGCTTTATCCTCTCAAGGAATTCTCTCTCAAAGGCTTCAAGGTGGGTTGCTCTCAAACGACAAAAGCCGTACTTTAACTCTGAGCAGCCAGCCGTTTATGGTTATAGGGGGTGGGCTATTTATAGCCACTAGGCAACCCGACCTGATTTGTCCGAAATGACCCTGGGTCACTAAGGAACTGACATGTGTTCCAATGGTCAGATTTCAAACACACACGACAACTTTACTTGGGCTACAAGCAAAGCTAACTTGTCCAACACTGAACAAGATTCGCTCTCATAGTCTTCACTCGAAGACATAGGATTTTGGTTAAGCATCACTTCAGTCATTCTGACTGGTTTTCATGGACCCCACTTAACAGTACGGTGGTTCCTATGACTCAACAAAGAAGAAAAAAGAACTACGAAAGATCTAAGTCTTCGCGCTCCATAGTCTTCATGCGATGTCTTCTCTTGTCATAGTCTTCAATGTGAATGTCTTCACATACCACCTTTGACTTCAATGTCTTCATACATTTTTAGGGGTCATCTCTGGTAGGAAAACCGAATCAATGAGGGACTTCTACCTGTGTTATCCTGCAGTTCTCACAAACACATTAGTCCCTCAACTAGGTTTGTCGTCAATACTCCAAAACCAACTAGGGGTGGCACTAGATGCACTTACAGCGAGGCCGAAGAAGAAATCGAGGTGGTTGGGGCTACCCCGTAGTGGCTGAATCGGGCGAGTGAAGCATGACGACTGTGGGTGAAGACGATGGTCGATGGCGATCGTGCAGGGACTTTTATGTCCAGTCCAGTCGGCGTAGGCGTCAGGCTCAGTGAGGTGGTGCTCCAAGACATACTGGAGAGGCGAGGGGCAACAAGGGCCATGGCTGTGCCGAGGAGGCAGCGATGACGAAGCTCGGCAGTGTGCGAGGAAGGAGAAAGCGGCGCGAGGGGGAGGGGATTATGAGGCTAGGGTTTACCGGGCGTCGAGGGGGGGGGGCGTCTTGTAGACGGACATGGGGGGGGGGGGCGGATCGCCGGCACGTGGCCACGGCCGGCCATGGTGCTGTGGATGCGGTGCCACGACCCCATGTGAACAGGAGGAGGAAGAAAACAAGGGGGATTTGGGCTGGGCTGCCACTGTAATCTTACGACCCAAATAGCATAGTAGGTTTCAACTGTTTACTCCTTTTCTAATTTCTTTTATAATGCTTTAACTCTGTTTTCTATTTCTTTTTGCTAGCCTTGCTTAGTATGAAACTTTGCACATAAATTCTAGTCAACACTACATGGTTTCACTGAGGTAAATTGGAAATGTTCAAATTTACTTTCGAATTTAAATATGTTTATTTAGTGTTGGCTATTGTTTTAAATAGGTTAAGGTTATTTCTTTATTCCAAAAGTTGTTGGTTCCTACATGACAATTACCTAGTGAATATTTTCAACTCATCGAACCTTTTTGTTTTATTGTTTGCAAAAATAAAATTTTGACATGCAATTTAATTATGAATTCGAACTGGGTTTTGATCAAGTGAGGTTTAGCCAAATAATTGTGATGACATGGCATCATTAGTGTGTGGTTGCTATAGCTTAATTATCTGGGCGTCACAATTCTCCTCCACTACAAGAAATCTCGTCCCGAGATTTAAGAGGTAGAGTTAAGCGGAAGGAATTGGTTACGAAATTCTAACGAGTCTTCTCAGTCTTGGTTGCTCTTCTCGAAGAGGTCGATCCATTACGTTGATGTCTTCATTTCTTTGCTCCCGGTTGTCATGGTTAAGTTGTCATCCTTTCTTCAGGAATTCCATCGTACTTACGAATAGGTAAGGGGTAGCTCGAAAATGATAGGATTTTATAAGGGGTAATAATCTGGGGGTTATCCCATGAATGGACACATGGGTTTCTCTCGAGTTGGTCAAATTAAACGCATCGAGAGCCAAGCAAGAAGGTACAGTAAGAAGTTTCAAGCGGTTAGACAATCGTTCGATGTCTGAAACAAAGTATGAAAGGGGTCTAGAGCAACGATAATAAGCATTGCCTCTGATACCAGAATTGATGATCTCTTGGGAGGTGGCTCGTGAATTATGTATGAGGCCATGTGCAAGGAATAACTTTGGGAATAGGGGTGTACAAGAGAGTCAGGTTTTGATCCTGTGGAACTATGGGTTATGGGCCCACCATGTAGGTTAAGGTAGAAGGGGCGTCGTCAGCTTGCATGGTCATGATAGCAAGGTACGAAAGAGGGTAGGATGTCAGTTATGTCGGCAACAACGTCGGTACCAAGGGCGTGGGACGAAGAGAACCATTTTCCTGCTCGTTGAACGAGGTAGACTAATAGGCAAAGTTCTCGTCCATCGGTGGCTACCGGAATGTCATCAACAATAGTAACAGGGTCTTGCTGACATAATTGTACTCTGAGGTGCTTACATAAGCACGAGAATATTACTGCTTAGATCATATATATCACTAGAAAGGTCAAACCAAACAATGGAATGGAAAATGTGATTATCTGATTAAACTGAGCAATGGAAAAGGAAAATGTGTTTAAACACACATTTCAGGGATATATCCTTCCCAAGGGCAAGCAAAGCATGATAACCATGACAGAATCTAAAGTAGAAAACCCTTTAGGTGAGGGGAGAGAAATTTCATGACATTACCCATACAATGGTGTTTGGATAATTGAGTAGGTAAATTTAGCATTGTGCTTCAAGTGTTTTTATTGAAAATCGGAGTACCACATACATGCTTAGAGATAGCATCGGCACGGTCTTCAAGTAAAGGTCAGACTTGGATACTCAAAGGATTCATCAGGAACAACTTATAGAATAAGTCTTACAATTTCCTCATGGAAGAATGGCTAACCATGGTAAAGAGGATACTATATCAATAGGTCATCCGGCCAGGTGTCTAGGCATGACATCATCTTACTGGGTCATATAAAGACCAATGTTATAATTCTGGAAATATGTTCCAACCATCATATTTGACCGAGCTTCAGATCTGATTGGTGTTAGGATACCTCAGACTCAGCATGCCTGAGAAGAAAAGGTGCAGCACAATTGATGAGATGACATTGTTAGATTCTCGTAAATGAACTATGGAGGTGAGTTCTGAAAGAAGAGTTCATCATTAAACCAAGGAAAGGGGTGAGGGGTGGCTTATGGACTCAGAGACAATTCCCCGAGATTTCCAAAAATATGGATTTGCACAATTAAGTGAACAAGGTGATAGCATTGGACACACCGAAGTATATAATGAGGTATGTTCGATGAGAACATCCACAATTAAATATTGAACGAAAATGCACCTGGAAATATGGACCAAGTAGGACGATCAAAGTTAGAATAGTGATTTGATAATGAAACTATCGGCCATTCACTTCAAAACAATAGGGTTGCTAGAGATATTAAATTCTCACAACAGAGCTCACTCAACACGGGGGCCAAGAAAGAATAGTGATGGCAAGAAGCATCACTGCATCAAGAATTTCTTAAGAGGTGGTGAAATTCTCACAACATTCTTGACGTACAAGTCAATAATACTCCAAGGTAGAAACATAACATAAGTTGGATAGAAAGGATCTCTAGGTACAACACAAAACAGGAACAAGTTTGTGTTGGGGGGAGGCAAGAATGTTGTCGATGATAACACAAATCATTGAGGGGCAAGGATGGTATTTCTCATCATGAATTCAATTGGTATCCTGGAAGGAGTCAAAATGTTGATGATGACCACGACAAATTTTGTTGAGAGGCTCCATGAAGATGCAATCGCTCGGCGACGACATCAAGCCAAGGGAATGGTGAATCAAAAGGCTATTATAACCATAGATAAGATGCCATCTTAGAATTCAGAGTTGTCTCTCAAGATAAACAACATGATTGTGAAAGTTTGATGTAAGCTTAGAGCATTGTCGGGATTGTGTCCCGAGGATGAAGGACATAGGTAGAATGGTTAAGCAGTCAGCCTGACGATGATGGTGTAGTCAATCAGCTCGGAATGATACGGTCAAGTACAAACTCGTAAGCAATGAAGACTACTAAGAGTTGTTGAATCGCAGTGCATACTCGATTCAATTGTCGGTGTCCTTGAGGAGTTCTAACAACTCAGAACCCGTTGGAAAATGGAATCGGCGAGAATAATAGTTGATGAAGAACTCATAAGAAGTTATGTAGTTTCGTGGTATTCTCGAGATACCAGAGGGTAATACTCAAAGGCAGATCAGAATATAAACTGAACTGGAGTGTTGACTTGCAATAGTAGGTACTTTAATCGCGTCATAATAGACGAGGCAATGGAATGGTTTCCTTTCAGATATAATGAATAAGGTTAGCATGGTCAGAACCATAAACTTCAAGGGATCCAATTTATGACACCGTAAGAATTATTTGAATGATTAAATATTCTTGCAAGAAGCTTTCATGATAAGTTCCACATCATGTCCATGGGCATGAACACAAAGTTCAAGGTCGACTCCCACTTCTCCAATGCATGACCATTCATTCACTGCTCTTTTCAATGAAGTTGTAGTGTTGAAAATTTTCTGACGGGACGCCAGTAGAGTATAACCCGCATAACCTTCGAGTTCCCACAGATTAGGGAAGGCATAGGTTCAACCCATAGGGGCATCTTAGGAACATATAACACAACCTTCAGGAGTAATAAACAGAAGGTCGAAAGCAGAGCATGGTTGACAAAAGGAGAGGATACAATTTACCAAAGGCATTATGTATCGGAGAAAGAACTCACAAGGTGATTAATTATGAAGGACACTATCGGATGATAATCCAACAAAGGATCTGGTGGTCCACAAGGGATCTGATGTGAGCACCGACACAAGCAGAGGAAGAAACAATGCAAAGGCATTGGATTATAGAAACAATTGACTAATTCAAATCTCAATTGCAAAGGAATTATGAATTCCAAGTCAAGGGATCAGAAGCAACGCTCTGATTAGGGATGGATAAGTTGAATAGCCTTAGGGGTACAATCGATGGCAATTTGATTGGTCGAGATCCAGCTCAAGTTTAAAATGACGACTAAGCTCGAAGGGTGAAATCTAGGATCTGATTAAGGACTGCGAGCATTCGCAACTTATTGAATCAATGGACTCAAAATGCTAGTGACAAAGGAAGCAAATAAGATTACTATACTTATGGGATTACCGATAATGCAAGAAAGCAAGAATTTCAAGAGCAATAAGATGCTGAGGATTTTCGGAAGATCGAGTAGTACTTAGAAGACCTTTGTGAAACACATGAACAACCGGGGATGAGCGGATACTCAGTAAGTGCGAGAAATAATCCGTAGGGGTATTCATGTGACAAAAGAACTGCAAGGCAGTAGGCACAAGGATTCTCGGAATATCAGATAAATTTTCATGGTATCAAGTAATAACAAGGGCAACTGCGAAGGAAGGTACGAACAACAAAGGTAAGTAGTTATCTATAAGGATTTATCAGTGGTCGGGAATAGCAAAAGCGGTGGGCACAAAGTCTCGAGAGAACATCTGAGAGTATCTTAGGAATCTTCTGGTGCACCAAGTAATCATCTGGAGTGACAGACTCTCCGGGAGGAAGTAGTTACGAGAACCTAGAGTCAGAGTTAGTAAAATCATTTAACTCGAATAGAAGAGAGATCAGTGTCCCAGAGTAAAGATCAAGGAATAAAAGATCCTAATACCACCCAATGACGATGTGGGCCCGTAAGCCACACAACCACGTTGGTAAAAGTTTTTTTAATGACTAGACTCAACTTCGGCCAAGGAGTTGGAAAGGGGATTGATACGTCTCCAATGTATCTATAATTTTTTATTGTTCCATGCTATTATATTATCTGTTTTGGATGTTTAATGGGCTTTAATATGCTCTTTTATATTATTTTTGGGACTAACCTATTAACTGGAGGCCCAATGCCAGTTTCTATTTTTTTTGCCTATTTCAGTGTTTTGTAGAAAAGGAATACCAAACGGAATCCAAAGGGAATGAAACCTTCGCGATGATATTTCTTGGAACGAAAGCAATCCAGAAGACTTGGAGTTGAAGTCTGGAACTCCGTGAGGCGGCCATAAGGCAGGAGGGCGCGCCCTAGGGGGTAGGCGCGCCCCCACCCTCGTGGGCCCCACTGAGCTCCACCGACGTACTTCTTTCACCTATATATACTCTTATAACCTAAAAACATCAGGGGGAGCCACTAAACCACTTTTCCACCACCACAACCTTCTGTACCCGTGAGATTCCATCTTGGGGCCTTTTCCGGCGATCTGCCGGAGGGGGAATCGATCACGGAGGTCTTCTACATCAACACCATAGCCTCTCCGATGATCTGTGAGTAGTTTACCATAGACCTTCGAGTCCATAGTTATTAGCTAGATGGATTCTTCTCTCTCTGTGGTTCTCAATACAAAGTTCTCCTTGACGTTCTTGGAGATCTATCCGATGTAATACTTTTTTGCGGTGTGTTTGGCGAGATCCGATGAATTGTGGATTTATGATCAAGTTTATCAATGTATAATATTTGGTTCTCCTCTGAATTCTTATATGCATGGTTTGATATCTTTGCAAGTCTCTTCGAATTATTGGTTTAGTTTGGCCTACTAGATTGCTCTTTTTGCAATGGGAGAAGTGCTTACCTTTGGGTTCAATCTTGCGGTGTCCTTTCCCAGTGACAGTAGGGGCAGCAAGGCACGTATTGTATTGTTGCCATCGAGGATAAAAAGATGGGGTTTATATGATATTTCTTGAGTTTATCCCTCTACATCATGTCATCTTGCTTAATGCATTACTCTGTTCTTATGAACTTAATACTCTAGATGCATGCTGGATAGCAGTCGATGTGTGGAGTAATAGTAGTAGATGCATAATTGTTTCAGTCTACTTGACACGGACGTGATGCCTATATTCATGATCATTGCCTAGATATTCTCATAATTATCCGCTCTTCTATCAATTGTTCGGCAGTAATTTGTTCACCCACCGTAATATATGCTATCTTGAGAGAAGCCACTAGTGAAAACTATGGCCCCCGGGTCTATTTTCCATGATATAATCTTCTATTTTACATCATATAAGTTTCCGATCTACAATTCTAGTTTCCTATTTATTTTATTTTGCAATATTTACTTTCCAATCTATACAACAAAAATACCAAAAATATTTATCTTACTATCTTTATTAGATCTCACTTTTGTGAGTGACCGTGAAGGGATTGACAACCCCTTTATTGTGTTGGTTGCAAGGTTCTTGATTGTTTGTGCAGGTACTAGGTGACATGCATGTTATCTCCTACTGGATTGATACCTTGGTTCTCAAAAACTAAGGGAAATACTTACGCTACTTTGCTGCATCACCCTTTCCTCTTCAAGGGAAAACCAACGCATGCTCAAGAGGTAGCAAGAAGGATTTCTGGCGCCGTTGCCGGGGAGATCTACGGTCAAGTCAAGACATACCAAGTACCTTACAGACTCTTCTTCCTCGCATTACATTATTGGCCATTCGCCTCTCGTTTTCCTCTCCCCCACTTCTAAAACGATTTTTGAAAACCTTTGCCTTTTCTTCACGTTCTGCCCGTATGTATCTTTGGTTGTGTTTCCATGTGCCTTCCATTTGCTTGCATCTTTGCTTGCTAAAACTCTATTGATATGGATCCACTTAAAGTGTTCTACTTGGACCATCTTTGATCCTTATGCGCTCGTGCTGAAACCCCAACTAGCCTAGTTGATGGGAAATCTTTAGATGAGCATGCTCATTTTGTGCGTCACCATTTCTCTGAAAAAGGGAGACTCTTATGGGATCAAATAAACATATTGCTGTGTTATGCTTGGAATCTTTGTGAAATTTATGATTTTACTTGTTGCTCTAAGAAGCCTAAAAAACACCTCCCCTACCTATGTGAGTTTAATGATAATGAAATCGTATCTTCTTATGCAAAGGGTGTTTATAATTACTACGATATCGAACAAATTGAAGAATTTGTTGCTTTTAAAGGTGCTTATGAAGTTGCTTCCTTGATTGAAAAGTATGATATTACTCTCTACGAATCTGAAAATCTTGACATACTTAAATATTGCTATGAAAACTATGCTCATAATGTCTATGTCAAAGAATTTATTGAAAGAATGACCGCTGCTTTGGAAGAAAATAATGATATGCATGAATCTATAGATAATTATGATTATGATGATTTGATTGAAATATCCCTTGATGAACATGATGCTTGCTATTCTTGTGGCCATGATGTCAATATTTATGAAGATGAATTTGCTATAGTTCCTTATGTTAAACATGAGATCGTTGCTATTGCACCCATACTTGATAGTTCCTTCGATGAAAAGCATGATTGAATGATGTTATTATAAATTCTCTTAATGTCAATTGTGTTAATGATATGCAGAACCTCAAGCTTGGGGATGCTAGTTTTGCTATGACTACTATTTGTTGCAATGATCATGATTGGGGTGATTCTTCTTATGATCTTGAAAATTTATTTAAGCCCCATGATGAATATGAGATTGATAATAATGTTTGCAATAATATTGAAAGTGGGTTTGGAAGAGTGCCAACTTTAGATCCAACATTATTTGGAGAATGTTCAATCTGATGAAGTTTTTGATAAAAGTGGGTTTGGAGAGGTCATGTAACATCCCAAATTTTCAATTTGGAATGTTATACATAGGTCATCATAGGCATACATATTTTATTGTCAATTTGGGTTTTGATCCTAGAAATTCTAAGCAATTCAAGGACCCACGGAGAGAGTTGGGGATTTCATTCATTTTCGTATTTGAATTTTCTCAAATATTGAAAAGAGGATCATTTTGCTTTTAATTATTTTCTCTCCGAAATATTTCCAATATTAAAAATAAAAGAGAGGAGATAATATGACTTCTCCAAAATAAAGGAAATATTGGAGGAAAACTATTAAAATCAAATAAATATTTTATTTGGATTTTATGTGTTATTTTATTTGGATTAGAAAAATATGCATTTTTAGGCCAAGAAAATGTTCACCATGTTCTAAATATTTTATTTAGACGGTGAAAATTGTTTTTGCCATTTTAGTTTTTTAAATATTTTTTAGGGTTTTTTTCCTTTCGGCGGAATTGTTTTAAAAAAAGTCTTCGGACCGACTAGGCCGAAGCCCAACCGGCCCAGCGCCTGGCACCCCCTCTCTCTCACCTTCGCATCGCGCCGCCCACACTCGCCGGAATTCGAAAACTCCGACGAGATCCGCCGCACCGCCCCGCGCTTCACCGCCGCCCTCGCCCGACGCCGCCACCACCTTCGGATCCGCCTCGCCGAGCCCTGGAGCCATCGCCCCGTCCCCGTCCGAAGCCGCCACCGCCGTCTTCCCGAACTCCGGCGATCGCCGCGGTAACCGCCGCCTCCCTCGCCGTCGGATCTGGATCGAACGATCCAGATCGTTTTGTTTCTTTTCCACGAAACGTTTTCTTTAATTAGTAAATGTTCGCTATGTTAGCTTCTGTAATGATTGAGTTCGTCGGTTTAGGTTCTGTAGCAAACGTTCGTTAGGTAGAATTTTTCCTTTTCTTTCTAATTTCGGCCAGGGACCTATCAGTGAATATTTTATTTACAAATTAGTCCCTAATCTTCAAACCTTCGCTACTTTTTACCCGTTTGTCCAAATCCAACGAAACCAACGCCCACTTCTTCGTTATGATCCCCTCTATCCAGTAAAATAACTTATATTTGAACTTCGTTTGATCGTAACTCGAGTTTTATAACTCAGTTTGAGCTGATTCTTTTTACAAATCGAAGCTCTTGACCTAAACTTTCTGATAAGGCCAAATACACCCAATTTTGCTACTGTTAGAAATTGTTTTCTGTTGCAAGAGTTAATTGCTTGTTTTCGAAGTTTTTCGAGATCTTTTCTTCGGTTCTTTTTGCATGATTGCTTATGTGTGGTTACTATTGCTTGCTTACAATAGATTGAATGGAGTGTGACGAGTAGAACTATCAGGAGTTATGAGTGCAAATCATATTCATCAATAGTACCAGGCAAGTTCACACTTTGATCATACTTTTCATACCCAGTTTTTATGCATTAGTTTTACCCTCAAACATTGCAGGAGTAGGTTTTGCTAACATGTGGGTATTGGGAAGTAGTTGATGAGATAGAACCTATTGTCTTATATCAAACCTTGGGTGTTACTACGTTATGCTTTTACAGCTATGCTATGCTTGTAGACGTGGTTTGGTTGAGTGTATGCATGACAGATGTGAGAGTTGTTAATTAATGGTTAACTTAAGGTGGCTACTTTAATACACATCTGGGTGGATTGGTTGGGGCACCCTGGGGATATACTGGTGGTTTGCCCGGGCACCTGGGGATATACCAGTGTTGTCCAAGGATATCCCGGGGTACCCGTGTGATCATCCTACGGTTCGCCACCTAGGCTCAAAGGGATCATAAGATTATTCATGCTAGAAACTTCCATGTGCAGCCACAAGCTATTATGGGCTCTAGCATAGTTGAGTATGTTGCATGACCTCT
Source organism: Triticum aestivum (assembly GCF_018294505.1). Taxonomy (NCBI): domain Eukaryota; kingdom Viridiplantae; phylum Streptophyta; class Magnoliopsida; order Poales; family Poaceae; genus Triticum; species Triticum aestivum. The sequence continues at coordinate 417,349,719 of NC_057797.1, read as the reverse complement.
TTCAGTGGTAGACTAGCAGATGTAGGGGATGTAGGTTGGTATTGTCTATCCAGAGTAAAGAGTTAATGTTCCTAAAAGACTGTGTCTCGATCATCCGTTTCTCAAACATCATGTAGTGCAAGAAATTCAACGGAGGAGATCGAGTCTTGTGGGGAAAAGTGCGCAAACCTCTGCAGAGTGTACAAACTAATCCTGATTAGCCGTGTGCTGGTTATGGACATCTTGAGTATCTGGTTCTTGAATTATTGATTTGATCTCATCACTTTACTTAATTAATTTGTGGGGTTATAATTATTATTTTGGGATCGAGTTGTAGGAAACTTCTCAATAATTTTTAACCAACTTGGTAGTTAAATAAAAATATTCCTTTGTTGTAGGGAAAAATAGCTTTATGCAAAATTAAACTTAGAGCCTCCACCAGCCAAATATGCATGTAGTGATAGCCATTATTCAGCATTGCTCTATAGTGTGAAATTGCCAGTACATTCAATGTACTGACCTACATGGCTGCAACGTCTCATGTTGTAGGAATCTTACGACGAGTAAGTGATACGTTAGGGTTACAATTTCCACACTCAACTTTGTCGTTGGTGTTGATGGGAATCCACAACCTTATTGTTACTTCCGCTATTTGGATTGAGGCAATAGTATTTACGTTACTTTATACATGTGATTTACCTTTGTTATAAATCCTCGAGTGCTGTGTGTGTCAGCATACCGATCCAGGGATGACACTTAAGCACAGAGACATGATCCATTCGGGTCGGGTCGCTACAAGATGGTATCAGAGCACATGTTGAGTGTAGGACATGACCCCTAAAAACTGGCAAGCACATAGGAACATTTTTCTCTACAACTTTATTTTCAAAAAGATCTTTTTCCTCTCTTCTCTTCTGAGCTTATTCAAATGTTCCTTTTTAGTGAGACCATACCCCTTTTCCCTTTTGACCACTTGAAGATTCGACTGATGAGTCCACTCCAAGAAGTACAAGATATCGGACAATGAAGACCACTTCGGAATGAAGAGGATTTTACCATGCATTATGTAACACCCCGGTGTAATGATGCTACAGTAACCCCTGGGGTTAAGTTAATCATTTTGCTAAATAAGTGTTTGATCATCATTGTCTCCTCTCTCTTTCAAATTCCAGTTGAATTCATTTTCAAATTATGAGTGAAATTCAAAATGCTCAAACATGAAAACTAAAATGTTCATCATGTGCCAAATATTCCACAACTAATATTGGTGGTGAACCAACATTTTTGCAAAGGGTTTAAGTGGCCTAAACTACTTGAAATAGTGACCTAAGCAATAAATTAAATGCCCTTTTTAATTTATAAAATTGGCAACTATTCTAAAAACCTCCCAACCTTTTGTGGCAGTGCACAATAATTCTAGGAATTTGTTTTAGCCAGTGGCATAATTTTACAAGGTCATTTTTGGCTAAAAGGAAAATGCAAAAGCTGCTGGAAATAAAAAAGGGAAAAAGAAAAAGAAAAAGGAAAGCAGAGGGGGGAGAGAGAAAGATCCTGGCCTTCCCTTGGGCTTCGGCCCATCCCAGCAGGCCAGCCCAACCCCCCCACCATAGTCGCCTCCCCTGTTCCTGCGACCGCATTGCTACAGAGGCTCGTCGCCGCCCGACCACCTTGCCGTCGACGACGAGGGGGAGGATAAGGCCGCCCCGACGCCTCGGCCTCCACCCATCTCTCCCACTTGCCCCCTCTCTCTGCCTCTCCCTCTCCCCACCAGTGCCCCGCTCGCTTCCTCTCCCCCGGTTCCCCATCCACGCCCGCGCGCGGTCGCCGCCGTCCTCCGTCATTATCGCGGCCACCTGTGGCCCCGCGCCCACTGACCCTGTTGGTGAGCTCCGCCGGGGTAGACTCCTTTGACCAGTGGCCTCACCTGGAGCTCGGAGGTGCGGCAGCACCGGATCCCCTTCGCCCCCATCTCCGGCTGCCGTCGTTCTTCTTCATCTCCGGCAACGCCTGCTGCTGCTACTAAGCCTCTCACCGGCCTCCGTGTGCCGCGCGGTGAGCTCCACTCCTCCTCCCTCCTTCTGCCACTCTTTTCCGCACACGTAACCGCCATCTCCATGGATGGCCGCGCTGAGCCCCGCCGTGTAGCTAGTCGTCGTCGCTGTAGTCATTGCCAAGGCCGGGCAAGCATGTCAACGTGCTCAGGGCGCCTCTCTGGTGCCGCCCGAGCCTCCAGCTCGTCTCCTCGTGCTCTTTATCGCCGTTTGCGGAGATGGCCGAACTTCGGCGTCCGCCTCGCCGCGTGCCGTCGTCGTTTTAGGCCTCCCCGAGGCCAACCGTTAGCGCCACGCGACGCGCCTCGCTCCCCTCTTTCGAACGCCACCCCGCGCGTGCAAAACGGTGGCCGGAGCGCGTTTTCCGACGAGTTCCGAGGCCACGCCGCTGTAGGTTTGGTCGCCGGCGTGATTCCGGCGCCGACGCCGGCGAGGCTGACCTGGCGCTGACGTATGGGGCCCGTTGAGCCACTACGGGTGGGCCCAGTTGACTCGGTGACTGAGTCAACCCACTGACATGTGGGGCCGAGTCAATAAAACGATTTAGATAAATAGAAAATCTGTTAATTAAATTGATTAATTAATCTATTCACCAATTAGACGCTAACAGTGAGCCCCGCTTGATAATTAGTATTAGATTAGTCCAATTAACACTGTTTAATTAGTCCAGTCACTGACCAGTGGGTCCCATTGGACACACAAGTCAGGTTTGACCTGGTCATCCGTCTGTTGACCTGATGATGTCACTGTGACATCATGTTGACGTCATATATCATTTTTTGTAAATAAAATAAATCCAGAAAATAGGAAAATCTTTAGAAATTCATAGAAATTAAACGGTAACTCGGATGAAAATGTTTTCTACATGAAAGTTGCTCAGAAAAATCCAACGAATCCGAATACGTGGTCCGTTCATCTGTCACATGCCCCTAGCATGTTGAACATGCAACTTTCCCCCTCTTTTCCTTTGTCTGGAATCCACCTAACGTCGGGAATTCATCCTCGAATGTTTATCCCCTCCGTCTGCAACGTGTAGTACTACGTTAGGGCAACCCTAGCTCTGCCTATCATCATGTTATGCCTTGTGATGCATTGTTTACTCTGTATTTACTGTTTCTTCCCCCCTCTTCTCTCCAGTAGATCCCGAGACCGATGATGCCGCTGTGATCGACTACGTCTCTGACGACCCCTCCTTGCCAGAGCAACCAGGCAAGCAAACCCCCCTTGAGCATTCCAATATCGCCCATTTATTTACCTCTCATGCTTGCATTAGAACTGCTAATGCTTTCTATAGGATCCTACTCTGATGCATAGCCTGTTGTTGTTACCTGCTTATCCTAAACTGCTTAGTATAGGTTGGTTAGTGATCCAGCAGTGACCCCCACCTTGTCTCAGTTGCCTCTCTTTATGTTCGATGACTCGATCAACGTGATCGACGTCTAGGCCCCGATACCACACATCACCCCCTAGTTGTACGACTCTACAGAGTTACCATTGAGTGCCGAGGGTGGAACCTCATACATCACTCCTGATGAGATCTCTGTAGTGTAGCTATTCGGTCGTGGTCATTGAGGGTGATTCCGCCTTTACCACTTCCGTTACGGCTCTGTTGTGCAACCCCTCAAGTGTGAACCTTGAGGGTGGATCCTCTTACGCTCACCTTGATGATAACATCGAGTGGAATTCACCGGGGGTGATTCCTTGGGTTTTCCCCTTGGTGTTAGACACACAGTTACTATGCTTACTATGACTTTGCACTGAGCCATGTTACTAAAGACGGGTCGGCCCTGAGGGGTACCCGCGCGAGCTTAATTGCGAGTGATGTGGAGTCGGGTTGACCTGGAAGGTGCCCGCGAGATACTTACGAGGCGTGGCCGGGCATTCTTAGCCCTTGCCGCAAGTACTCGAGACAGGGCGACGGGGTCACATCGATCGTGAGTCTCTGCTCGTTACCGCGTGCTCCTAATCCACTACGATTTGGATATTTGATCTGAGGGGCCTCTGGCCTGATAGCACTAACCATCACGTGGGCATTGTATGGGCGTTTTGCGTCGTATACATCAGCCGAAGCTTAATAGACGTCAGCGACTGAGTGGCACACGCTGGGTTGGATTGGTAAGCACCTGCCTTTTTGAAGGGGGTAGCTAGGTCTGCTCACCGGCCGCCCACGCAATGTGCAGGAGTTCCCGGGGAGATGGCCCATGACCCCTGGGGGCATAGGTTTAGTCTGGCGTGCTGACCTCTCTATTAAGCCTAGGTCGGGTTGCAGCATATTGTTTGGCCGAGGCCAGGCATAACCCAGGAAAGTGTGTCCGGACGGAGTTAATCAAGTGTGGTGGGTAAGTTGGTGCACCCCTGCAGGGAAGAAAACATCTATCGATAGCCTGTCCTATGGTAACGGACATTTGGAGTTGTATCCCGATGATACAACTAGAACTGGATACTTGAGATGAGACATGGAGATGAGAAATGGACAGTATGGCTCTGGGATTGCTTTCTCGCTGGGAGTCGAGAAAGGATCTCTGGCCGAGATTGATAACACTACTACTTTACATTATGTTCATCTGTACTCTTCTATATGCTTCAAAATGCTTGAAGATGCTAGTCTTCGATAGGCTAGGCCTTTCCCCTTCTTTCTGGCATTCTGCAGTTTAGTCCATAGATACAACCCATTTCCTTTGATACAGATGCATACTCAGTTTAGATCTGATGTAAGTCTGGCGAGTACTTTGGATGAGTACTCACGGCTGCTTTGCTACCTCTTTTCCCCCATACCCGATTGTTGTGACCAGATGACAGATCCCAGGAGCTAGACGACGCCACTGATGACTACTACTACCCGGAGGATGCCTACTACTACATGAATACCGCTGACGACTTGGAGTAGTTAGGAGGCTCCCAGGCAGGAGGCCTTGCCTTTTCGATCAATGTTGCTTTTGTGCTAGCCTTCTTAAGGCAAAACTTGTCTAACCTATGTCTGTACTCAGATAATGTTGCTTCCGCCGACTCTTGTGTATTCGAGCTTATGTATTCGAGCCCTCGAGGCCCCTGGCTTGTAATATAAAGCTTGTATTATTTTAATTTGTCTCTAGAGTTGTGTTGTGATATCTTCCCGTTAGTCCTTGATCTTGATCGTACACATTTGCGTGTATAATTAGTGTACGATTGAATCGAGGGCGTCACACATTATAACAATGGAAACTACAACCGTTGAAGACTCCGAAGACTAGCAGAATTTGAAGGCTCTGAAGAATTTCCAGAGTGGTATGACCTAGGAAAGTTACCCGTATGGAATTAGTCAGACTATTGAAGCTATCAATATCCGAGATAAAGGTGTGTCGGAGAAAGACCGGAACATGGAGAGTTAAAAACTCAAAGTGTTGGTCAGGAAAACCATAAGGCAGGAGATATCAACTATGGAATGATAGCTCATGGCAATGACATGGGCATAAACATGGCTATCCATGAGGTTATCACCCTCTTATGCTATCATCACCGTACTGAGTTAAGCATGCATTTCATCGGAAGGATTGGATAGTAGAAGGCTGATGGAGCATCTATCGGCAAAATATGAAGTTTTAACCTTAGCTGGTGTATCGTCAGGATCTGGAGTATTACATCAAGAATTTTAAGATGGACTTGCAGGAAGCTGTATTTGACACGGAAGTATTTTGTGAAGAACTCAGGACCCAAAAGCTGAAAGTAGACAAGATGGAGGAGCAAAACCTCGAGATACAGAGATTCATTAGTAACTGAAGGATAGTAGGACCATGGTTCATGCCAAGGATGTTGAAACCTAGAAGTTTGGAATGCAACTACAGAATATTAAAGGACATCATGAGAGACTTCGCATCAATAGAATGATCTGGCAAAAGAACTTGAGAAGGACAAGCATGATCGGAAGAAGCCATCGGAGACATGAACAAGACTCGACGAGTTTGGTGATTTTGAAGATTTATTGACCTTTAGAAGACCAAACCCCTGTTATACACTTACGTTAGATGCGACGATTGTGAGCTGTCATTTGTTTGATATTTTTTCTCGACAGCCACAAAATAAAATCAGTCTTTTCAAAACTATTGTTTGTATTGTGTGTATCCCTCTCTATCTCTCTTATCCCACCCCCAAACCCTTGGACCAATAGAGGATGAATGGAGATGAACCCATATTTTCTGGACCGTTGAGTCAATTGGAGATGGACCGATGGATTCAGAACATGGAAAATCATATGGAGAATAACACTATAGCCGGAAAGGATATGACCCAACATGCTCTTTAGTGCTTTGTAAGAGGTGCTGCTACTTGGTGGAGGATATACCAAACCATCAATGGATGGCAAGGAGTAACCACTTGGGAAGAATTTAAGTTGACTCTACTAAAGTCTCGTTTTGTGTCCCAAAAATTGAAGCCTTATGGAAATGATGTGAAGAAACTTTGTGCATGCAAGCTTTGTGGAGAAATATGACACAACCATAAAGAACACAAGGATGAATGCCCTAATTGTGAAGAAAGTCACTCAGCTGAAGAATGCCCAACTAGGCAGGTTACTTGTTTCTTGTGTGAAGGGACTACCCACTACCCTGCTTGGTGCCACATTTACCCCGTGGTTCAAAGAACTATCCAACAAAAGAAAGAATAAACGAAAGGAGCCGTCATGGAAATTTTAGAAGAACCAATGATGAAGGAAGAGGTGGATGACACACCTAAAGCAGACCCAATTAAACCATGCACCAAGTCGTGCTATTCATGTGGAGAAGAAGGACACATCTCCCAGAATTGTCTGAATGGAGATCTAGTAGAATTACCGACAGAGGAAGTAGAGTATAACCCACAGGAAATAGAAGCCCTGATTGGAATGGAAAAAAATCCAGGAAGAGAAATAGATTGGATTCCAGGAAGGACCTGAGTCATATCAATTGTTTCAAGTGCAAGGAGTCAGGGCACTACTTCAGCGGTTGCCCAAAAAGGAAGCCGAGGACCCAAGGAGGCTTTGAAATCACAAGGAAACCATGAGACTTGTCAGAAGTAATATGTTTCCGTTGTAATGAAGTAGGGCACTTTGCCAAAGATTGTCCCAAGGAGAAGGAGGCTTGTGCTAAATATTTGAGTCTGTGAGAAATATAGTAGTAGTAATGGGAACAATTATTTTATATTGAGGTGTTGAGTTGAGGCATGTAATGGAAATGCAGGAGATTGTAAGAATTTGAGAATCAATAAAGTTAGCATCGTTGGTACTGATTTGGATTTTATGAGTAGTTACTCTATGAAGAAAGGTTTTGACCATTTTCGAGGATACGAGAAATATGGTCTATGGAAGATTTGTGCATTTTAAGGGTGCTATTACCCTGTGAGGAGATTTGACCCATGGAAAGGATAATGATATTCCACGGAGTGGACTTCAGACAAAAAAGTACGAGTTTTATCTCGATATGTGGGATATCCCAAGAGTATGAAGGGATGAAGTACTATTGGAATATAAAGGAGGTATAATGTTGGTAATATGGAGCAATTGTAACGCCATGATGAGTCTGAGTAATCACGTCTTAGTTTGATGCCAATAGAAGGAAGGGAGACACTACAATTGGATGGATTTAAGAAATTCTAGGAAGCTGGATGTTGGAATAATGATTAGTTGCCCGATGATGATTTCAAGGTTTGCAAGTGATGAGATGGGCCATAACCCACATGCCCCAGGACCTGCCAAGAAGCAAGCACACTCTTGCTGAAGGAAAATCCCTGGAAGAAGATACGACTTTATCAACAGATGATCTTATAGGAGTAACACAAAACCTGAGAGTTGTGAAGGAACGGTAGATGTTTCTTTGGCTTGCAGAATCAATGGATTTTTTTCCGAACCCAGTTCATGGACAAGAGAAATTCTGCAATGCTTGTGAGGATGACCAAGTGTTAGAATATGAGATTCGCTAAACCATATACAAGGTAATGATTTGGGTGCGGGGTGGATTGATCACCATACCGACTTACTCTTTTTATTCGCCTTGCTGTATGGGATGGTAAATCTGAGTGACTTGCCCATAATAGAGAGACGACGATCAAAACCTTGTTTGAATCTTAGAATAGTATGACAATTTCCCTTGTACAAGGTAGCTGTTGCCAACCGTAGGTCATTCGGTGAGGTTCAACCCAGACCCATTTCCTATAGGAGAAACCATAAATTGATGACCACCATGAGATATTGATAGTTGTTTAGTATTAGCGCCAGACCTGTCAGCTAAGAAGACCCAGTCACAGAAGAACCTTACCAAGATGAAAGGACAGACGAATTGCGGTAAAGGTTATGCCACTACCGGAAGAGCCTAGAAAAGGAATTATCTTGAAGATCAGATAAGATGGACACTGCCAATGATAAGGATGGAGTATATGAGTTTTGATGGAACCGCAACCATGCTTCTAAGGGTGGTAGCACCCGAGACCCCCGGAGACCATCGATGGATTTTGAGAAGACCCCAATCCTAACCTATTTCTTTCTAGCCTCTCTGAATCTCAAGGACGAGATTCATTTTAAGGGTGGTAGGTTTGTAACATCCGAAAATTCTAAATTTTGGAATGTTATAATAAATAAATAGTTTTGATTGTTTGTTTGATTGTTGTGTGATTGATTGACTGAAAGTGAGTGAAATTTGAAACTTTTGAAAGTTAAATGAGAGGGAATAAAAGGACTTTCCCAAACTTTCATTTTTGCATTTATGATCTCCATGAATTCAAATTCTTTTCACCACAAAACCCTGGAGATAAGATGACATCACTTCTTCCATTTAAATAAATGAAAAGGGTTTTTCAAAAGATTTGAATTCCATTTGGAAATATTTTCAACATCGGAAACTTCATGCAACTCAATGATTTTCACGAGAGAAGATAAAATGACTCCTTCAAAACGTATGAAATATGAGTTGGGAGTTTCAAAGAATCAAATTAAAAGTATCATTGGAATTATTTTTCAATTTGGAGTTATTTGGGTTTTATTCAAATTATTTGTTGCAATGATAATGATTGGGGTGATTCTTCTTATGATCTTGAAAATTTATTTAAGCCCCATGATGAATATGAGATTGATAATAATGTTTGCAATAATATTGAAAGTGGGTTTGGAAGAGTGTCAACTTTAGATCCCACATATTTGGAGAATGTTCAATCTTATGAAGTTTTTGATAAAAGTGGGTTTGGAGAGGTCATGACTTTAGTTAATGTTAATCCCACTATTTTGGAAGAGTGTCAACTTTGCATACATGTGGATCGTGTTAAGAATATGTTATGTGATAACTATATTGTTGAATTTGCTTATGATCCTACATGTAATTATTATGATAGAGTAAAATATGGTTGTAGAAATTTTCGTGTCACTAAATTACCTCTCGTTATGATGAGATTGATGTTGTTTCTTTCCCCTTCCTTGCACATGCTAGATCTAGCTTGTCTTGCTAATTTGTTTCCTTATAAAATGCCTATGCATAGGAAGTATGTTAGAGTTATATGTGATTCTCATATACTACATGATGCTCTCTTCGTGTTTCAATTGCTATCTTTCGTGTGAGCATCATTAAAATTATAGATGCCTGGCTAGGGGCGTTAAACGATAGCGCTTGTTGGGTGGCAACCCAATTTTATTTTTGTTCTTTACTTCTTGTTCCTGTTTAGTAATAAATAATTTATCTAGACTCTGTTATGATTGTGTTTTTTTATGTTTTAATTAGTATTTCTGCCAAGTAAAGCCATTAGGATCTTCTTGGGTGATTGTTGTTTGATCTTGCTGATAAAAACAGAAAGTATACGCTCACGAAAATAATTTTAATTTTTTACCACAAAGTGATAAAATACCAATTCCAACTAAAGTATATCAATATAAAAATTGTCCTGTTCATACTAATTTTTCATAACTTTTGGAGTTACAGAAGTATTCGAAACCTACAAATTGCTACAGACTGTTTTGTTTTTGACAGATTCTGTTTTTCGCGTGTTGTTTGCTTATTTTGATGAATCTATGGCTAGTATTGGGGAGTATGAACCATAGGGAAGTTGGAATACAGTAAGTTTAACACCAATATAAATAAAGAATGAGTTAATTACAGTACCTTAAGGTGGTGGTTTATTTTCTTATACTAACGGAGCTCACGAGATTTTTTGTTGAGTTTTGTGTTGTGAAGTTTTTAAGTTTTTGGGTAAAGATTTGATGGATTTTGGAACAAAGAGTGGCAAGAGCCTAAGATTGGGAATGCCCAAGGAACCCGAAGGTAAAATTCAAGGACAACCAAATGCCTAAGCTTGGGGATGCCCCGGAAGGCATCCCCTCTTTCGTCGTCGTCTATCGGTAACTTTACTTGAGGCTATATTTTTATTCACCACATGATATGTCTTTTGCTTGGAGCATCTTGTATGATTTGAGTCTTTGCTTTTTAGTTTACCACAATCATCCTTTCTGTACACACCTTTTGGGGGAGACACACATGAATCTGAATTTATTAGAATACTCTATGTGCTTCACTTATATCTTTTGAGCTAGATAATTTTGCTCTAGTGCTTCACTTATATCTTTTTAGAGCACAGTGGTGGTTTTATTTTACAGAAATTATTGATCTCTCATGCTTCACTTCTATTATTTTGAGAGTCTTTTAGAACAGCATGGTAATTTGCTTTGGTTATAAAATTAGTCCTAATATGATGGGCATTCAAGATGGGTATAATAAAAACTTCCATATAGAGTGCATTGAATACTATGAGAAGTTTGATACTTGATGATTGTTTTGAGATATGAAGATGGTGATATTAGAGTCATGCTAGTTGAGTAATTGTGAAATTGAGAAATACTTGTGTTGAGGTTTGCAAGTCCCGTAGCATGCACGTATGGTAACCGTTGTGTGACAAATTTGAAGCACGAGGTGTTTCTTTGATTGCCTTCCTAATGAGTGGCGGTCGGGGATGAGCGATGGTCTTTTCCTACCAATCTACCCCCCTAGGAGCATGCACGTAGTGCTTGGTTTTGATGACTTGTAGATTTTTGCAATAAGTATGTGAGTTCTTTATGACTAATGTTGAGTCCTTGGATTATACGCACTCTCACCCTTCCACCATTGCTAGCCTCTCTTGTGCCGCGCAACTTTCACCGGTACCATAAACCCATCATTTACCTTCCTCAAAACAGCCACCACACCTACCTATTATGGCATTTCCATAGCCATTCCGAGATATATTGCCATACAACTTTCCATCGTTCCGTTTATTATGACACGCTTCATCATAGTCATATTGCTTTGCATGATCATGTAGTTGACATCGTATTTGTGGCATGGCCACCATTCATATTTTTTCATACATGTCACTCTTAATTCATTACACATCTCGGTACACCGCCGGAGGCATTCACATAGAGTCATATTTTGTTCTAAGTATCGAGTATTAATTATTGAGTTGTAAGTAAATAAAAGTGTGATGATCTTCATTATTAGTGCATTGTCCCGTGTGAGGAAAGGATGATGGAGACTATGATTCCCCAATAAGTCGGGATGAGACTCCAGACCAAAAATAAAAAAAGAGAAAAAATAGGCCATAAAAAAGGAGAAGGCCAAACAAAAAAAGAGAGAAAAAGACAGAAGGAGCAATGCTACTATCCTTTTTCCACACTTGTGCTTCAAAGTAGCACCATGATCTTCATGATAAAGAGTCTCTTATGTTGCCACTGTCATATACTAGTGGGAATTTTTCATTATAGAACTTGGCTTGTATATTCCAATGATGGGCTTCCTCAAATTTCCCTAGGTCTTCGTGAGCAAGCAAGTTGGATACACACCCACTCAGTTTCTTTTGTTGAGCTTTCATACACTTATAGCTCTAGTGCATCCGTTGCATGGCAATCCCTACTCACTCACATTGATATCTATTGATGGGCATCTCCACAGCCCATTGATACGCCTAGTTGATGTGAGACCATCTTCCTCTTTTTTTGTCTTCTCCACAACCACCATTCTATTCCACCTATAGTGCTATGTCCATGGCTCGCGCTCATATATTGCGTGAAAGTTGAAAAAGTTTGAGAATATTAAAGTATGAAACAATTGCTTGGCTTGTCATCGGGGTTGTGCATGATTGGAGCATTTTGTGTGACGAAAATGAAGCATAGCCAAACTATATGATTTTGTAGGGATGAGCTTTCTTTGGCTATGTTATTTTGAGAAGACATAATTGCTTGGTAAGTATGCTTGAAGTATTATTATTTTATGTCAATATTAAACTTCTGTCTTGAATCTTTCAGATCTGAACGTTCATGCCACAATAAAGAAAATTACATTGAAAAATATGTTAGGTAACATTCCACATCAAAAATTCTGTTTTTATCAATTACCTACTCGAGGACGAGCATGAATTAAGCTTGGGGATGCTTGATACGTCTCCAACGAATCTATAATTTTTGATTGTTCCATGCTATTATATTATCTGTTTTGGATGTTTAATGGGCTTTAATATGCTCTTTTATATTATTTTTGGGACTAACCTATCAACTGAAGGCCTAGTGCCAGTTTCTGTTTTTTTTGCCTATTTCAGTGTTTTGCAGAAAAGGAATACCAAATGGAATGAAACCTTCACGACGATCTTTCTTGGAACGAAAGCAATCCAAAAGACTTGGAGTTGAAGTCTGGAACTCCGCGAGGCGGCCACGAGGCCGGAGTGCGCGCCCAGGGGGGTAGGTGCCCCCCACCCTCATGGGCCCCACGGAGCTCCACCGACGTACTTCTTTCGCCTATATATACTCTTATACCCTAAAAACATCAGGGAGAGCCACGAAGCCACTTTTCCACCATCGCAACCTTCTGTACCCGTGAGATACCATCTTGGGGCCTTTTCCGGCGATCTGTCGGAGGGGGAATCGATCACGGAGGGCTTCTACATCAACACCATAGCCTCTCCGATGATGTGTGAGTAGTTTACCACAGACATTCGGGTCCATAGTTATTATCTAGATGACTTCTCTCTCTTTGGTTCTCAATACAAAGTTCTCCTTGATGTTCTTGGAGATCTATTTGATGTAATAATTTTTGCGGTGTGTTTGCCGAGATTCAATGAATTGTGGATTTGTGATATTTGGTTCTTCTCCGAATTCTTATATGCATGATTTTATATCTTGGCAGTCTCTTCGAATTATCAGTTTAGTTTGGCCTACTAGATTGATCTTTCTTGCAATGGGAGAAGTGCTTAACTTTGGGTTCAATCTTGCAGTGTCCTTCCCCAGTGACAGTAGGGGCAGCAAGGCACATATTGTATTGTTGCCATCGAGGATAAAAAGATGGGGTTTATATCATATTGCTTGAGTTTATCCCTCTACATCATGTCATCTTGCTTAATGCATTACTCTGTTCTTATGAACTTAATACTCTACATGCATGCTGGATAGCGGTCGATGTATGGAGTAATAGTAGTAGATGTAGATTCGTTTCGGTATACTTGACATGGACGTGATGCCTATATTCATGATCATTGCCTAGATATTCTCATAAATATGCGCTCTTCTATCAATTGCTCGGCAGTAATTTGTTCACCCACCGTAATATATGCTATCTTGAGAGAAGCCACTAGTGAAACCTATGGCCCGAGGGTCTATTTTCCATAATATAATCTTCTATTTTACATCATATAAGTTTCCAATCTACAATTCTAGTTTCCTATTTATTTTATTTTGCAATCTTTACTTTCCAAACTATACAATGAAAATACCAAAAACATTTATCTTACTATCTTTATTAGATATCACTTTTGCGAGTGACCATGAAGGGATCGACAACCCCTTTATCACATTGGTTGCAAGATTCTTGATTGTTTGTGCAGGTACTAGGTGACTTGCGTGTTATCTCCTATTGGATTGATACCTTGATTCTCAAAAACTGAGGGAAATAGTTAAGCTACTTTGCTGCATCACCCTTTCCTCTTCAAGGGAAAACCAACGCATGCTCAAGAGGTAGCAGGGATTCCTATAGGCAGTTGGCTCTGATACCAACTTGTGACGCCCCCGATTCAATCATACACTAATCATACACACAAACGTGAATGATCAAGATCAGGGACTCACAGAAAGATATCACAACACAACTCTAGACACAAATTAAAATAATACAAGCTTTATATTAATAGATAGGGGCCTCGAGGGCTCGAATACAAATGCTCAATCATAGACAAGTCAGCGGAAGCAACAATATTAGGGTACAGACATAAGTTAAACAAGGTGCCATAAGATGGCTAGCACAAACTGGGATACAGATCAAAGAGGCGCATGCCTCCTACTTGGGACCTCCTAACTACTCCTTGAAGCCGAACTCCCCGTAGAAATATCCTCGGGATCCTCTGGCTCCTATACTCCATCAACTGGTTGCAACAAGTGAGAAAAATGGAAAAAGGGGGGAAAGAGGGAGCAAAGCAACAATGAGTATTCATCCAAAGTACTCGCAAGCAAGGATCTACACTATATGCATTGGTATCAATGAAATGGGTAGTATCTATGGACTAAACTGCAGAATGCCAGAATAAGAGGGGGATAGCTAGTCCTATTGAAGACTACGCTTCTGGCAGCCTCCATCTTGAAGCATATAGAAGAGAGTAGCTGGTAAGTTCACCAAGTATCATCGCACAGCATAATCCTACCCGGCGATCCTCTCCTCGTCGCCCTGTGAGAGAGCGACCACTTGGTTGTATTTGGCACTTGAAAGGGTGTGTTTTATTAAGTATCCGGTTCTAGTTGTCATAACGTCGAGGTACAACTCCGGGCCGTCCTTTTACCGAGGAACACGGCTATTCGAATATATCAATTTCCCTGCAGGGGTGCACCACATTACCCAACATGCTCGATCCCTCTGGACGAACACACTTTCCTGGGTTATGCCCGGCCTCGGAAGATCAACACGTCACAGCCCCACCTATACTCAATAGAGAGGTCAGCACGCCGGTCTAAATCCTAAGCACGCAGGGGTCTGGGCCAATCGCCCATTTGCACACCTGCATGTTGTGTACGCGGCCGGTGAGCAGACCTAGCAACCTCCATTACAAAGGAAGTTGCGTTACGCGGTCCGCGTGTGCCGCTCAGTCGCTGACGTCAAGAAGAGCTTTGGCTGATATCACGACGTCGAGTGCCCATAACTATTCCCGCGTAGTTGGTTAGTGCGTATAGGCTCATAGCCAAACTCAGATCAAATACCAACATCTCGTTAAGTGTGTTAATTGATTTAACCGGGGACGCCGACCAGGGGCCAGGCCCACCTCTCACCTAGGTGGTCTCAACCAGCCCTGTCACTCCACCACAAAGTAACAGTTGGGGGCCATCGAGAACGCATGCCCACTACTACCGGGATGGAACCACTTGTCCTTTCAGCCCCCACATCGGAATCACTTGCGGGTACCCTACGAGCCGACCCAACTTTAGTCACCACATGTATCATATAATATGTACGTAAGTATATACCCATGATCACCTCCCGAGTGATCACGGCCCGGTAGTATAGCAATGGCAGACGGACAAGAATGTAGGGCCACTGATGGAATACTAGCATCATATACTAAGCAATTAGGATTGCAGGTAAGGGTAACAACTGTCGCAACAATGACAGGCTACGCAGCAGAATAGGATTAACCGAAAGCAGTAAGATGCTACACTACTCTAATGCAAGCAATAGAGAGAAGGAATAGGCGATATCGGGTTGATCAAGGGGGGGGGGCTTGCCTAGAAGCTTTGTTGCACATGAAGAATGGTCATCGGTGTTGTAGTCGTACTCAGTGGCATCAACGCCGGTCTCGGGTCTACGGGAGAAGAAGAGGGGAGAGAAACAGTAAATACGGAGCAAACAAAGCATCACAAAATATAACAAGGCAATACGCGATGCCAGGGTGATCTAATGCAGGGATAGGTGATACCAGCGAAGGGGGAAAACATCCGGGAAAGTATTCTCGGCGTTTCGCGCTTTCGGACAGATGAAACGGAGGTGGATTGTTGCATGTTCACTATGCTACGGACGTGCAATGGATGAATAGACTATGTATTTGGATTCGTCTCGTCGTTCTGAGCAACTTTCATGTACAAAGTATTTTCATCCGAGTTACGGATTACTTCCTATGAATTTCCAAAGTTTTAGCTATTTTCAAGATTTACTGAAATTTGGCTAAGTCTGAGAATCCCTCAGTTCGAACATCATTTAGCTGTTTTCCGAAGGCTATAGCTAGTGTTCTACTCATCCTATGGAGTAGTGTCTTATATCAATCTCGGTCAATTTTCTGTGATCTACATGACAATATCAAGTGCAGCTATGTTAGCATCCATTTGCTTGTTCAAATATTTGTTTGAAAAGTGCTACTACATCATTTCTATTTTTCTGATCTCTGTTAACACAACAAAGCAATTTGTGATTTTCTTTGCATTTAATCCATACATCAAATGGATTTGGTCCAGTGGGTTAAAATGAAGTTTTTCGAGTGTACTATCTGCTCATATAAATTTTACTCATGTTAACCATCGTTTAATCGCTGTTTAGGGACTACACAGAGGGTTAGTAAACATAGCAGCAACAAAGCTAGCTACTGCAACAGTAACATTCAGTTACTGTAGCAGAGCAGCAGAGGTGGGTGTGGCTGCACACAAACTGCACGCACACACCACACATGCGTGCACCCACGCACACGGGCGCGCCGATGGCCACGACGCTGGCTAGGGGCGCAGCGCACGAGTGGCAGCGACGGCGGTAGAGGTGGTGGTGGTGCTAGGCAGCGGCAGCAGCAGCATGGGCAGTAGTGACCGCGGCCAAGCAGCAGCGGCGCACCCATGACTGGCCGGCATGGTCAGAGAGCAGGGGGGCTAGGGCGCTGGGGGTGAGCAATGACGAGGCACGCGACAGCGGACAGGGGCCGGCCATGGCAGCAATAGTAGTGCTGCTACAGAAGCAGCAGAAGGAGAGGCCGGCCAGCGCAGCCTGTGGTGCGGGTGGCCGCGACTGGAGCGGGAGGCGGCGACGCAGGTGGGTGGCAGCACTCGAAGGCGTGTGGCAGAGGCGGGGTGTGAGGAGCGGGTGCGCGCCTAGGCGCGACCCAGGAGCGGCGTGCTTGGCTGCGGATGCGGCCAGGGGCGCGGGGACCGCGAGCTCGCGGGAGCTCCGGTGCGATGTGATGTGGCGGCCTACGGTGCAAGGTAAAAAGAAGGGGGGAGGAGGGGGTTTGGTCGTGTTGCTCACAGCGAGGCCAAAGAAGAACTTGAGGAGGTTGGGGTTGCCCCGTAGCGGTTGAATCGGGCGAGAGAAGTACGACGACTATGGGTGAAGACGATGGTCGATGGCGAGTGTGCAGGGCCTTCTATGTCCAGTCCAGTCGGCGTAGGCGTCTGATACGTCTCCAACGTATCTATAATTTCTTATTGTTCCATGCTATCATATTATCTATTTTGGATGTTTAATGTGCTTTAGTTTACATTTTTATATTATTTTTGGGACTAACCTACTAACCAAAGGCCCAGTGAAAATTGTTGTTTTTTTGCCTATTTCAGTATTTCGTAGAAAAGGAATATCAAACGGAATCCAAATGGAATGAAACCTTCGGGAGAGTTATTTTTGGAACAAATGTGATCCAGGAGACTTGGAGTGGACGTCAAGAAAGAAGCAAGGAGGCCACGAGGCAGGGAGGCGCACCCAGGGGAGGTAGGCGCGCCCCCACCCTCATGGGCCCCTCGCAGCTCCACCGACGTACTTCTTCCACCTATATATACCCATATACCCCGAAAACATCCAAGAGCACCATGAAACCCTATTTCCACCACCGCAACCTTCTATACCTGTGAGATCCCATCTTGGGGCCTTTTCCGACGCTCCACCGGAGGGGGAATCAATCATGGAGGGCTTCTACATCAACACCATAGCCTCTCTGATGATGTGTGAGTAGTTTACCACAGACCTTCGGGTCAATAGTTATTAGCTAGATGGCTTCTTCTCTCTCTTTGGATCCCAATACAAAGTTCTCCTCGATTCTCTTGGAGATCTATTCGATGTAATTCTTTTTGCGGTGTGTTTGTCGAGATCCGATGAATTGTGAGTTTATGATCAAGATTATCTATGAACAATATTTGATTCTTCTCTAAAATCTTTTATGCATGATTTAAATATCTTGGCAAGTCTCTTCGAATTATCAGTTTGTTTTGGCCTACTAGATTGATTGTTCTTGCAATGGGAGAAGTGCTTTGCTTTGGGTTCAATCTTGTGGTGTTCTTTCCCAGTGACAGTAGGGGCAGGAAGGCACGTATTGTATTGTTGCCATCGAGGATAAAAAGATGGGGTTTATATCATATTGCTTGAGTTTATCCCTCTACATCATGTCATCTTGCTTAATGCGTTACTCTGTTCTTATGAACTTAATACTCTAGATGCATGCTAGATAGCGGTCGATGTGTGGAGTAATAGTAGTAGATGCAGAATCATTTCGGTCTACTTGTCACGGACGTGATTCCTATATACATGATCATGCCTAGATATTCTCATAAGTATTCGCTTTTCTATCAATTACTCGAGAGTAATTTGTTCACCCACTGTAGAATTTGCTATCTTGAGAGAAGCCACTAGTGAAACCAATGGCCCCCGGGTCTATCTTCCATCATATGATCTTCCTATCAACTTTCTATTTCTATTACCGTTTATTTTGCAATCTTTAATTTCCAATCTATACAACAAAAATACCAAAAATATTTATCTTATTATCTCTATCATATCTCACTCTCGTAAGTGACCGTGAAGGGATTGACAACCCCTTTATCGCGTTGGTTGCGAGGTTCTGGTTTGTTTGTGCAGGTACTAGGTGACTTGTGTGTTATCTCCTACTGGATTGATACCTTGGTTCTAAAAAACTGAGGGAAATACTTACGCTACTGTGCTGCATCACCCTTTCCTCTTCAAGGGAAAACCAACGCATGCTCAAGCGGTAGCAAGAAGGATTTCTAGCGCCGTTGCTGGGGAGGTTGCATCAAGTCAAGACATGCCAAGTACCCATCACAAACTCTTATCCCTCGCATTACATTATTTGCCATTTGCCTCTCATTTTCCTCTCCCCCACTTCACCATTGCTATTTTATTCGCCCTCTTTTCCGCTCGCCTCTTTTTGTTTGCCCCTTGCTTGCTTGTGTGTTGGACTGTTTGTCACGATGCCTCAAGATAATACTAAATTGTGTGACTTTTCCTATACCAAAAATAATGATTTTATTAGCACTCCGATTGCTCCTCTTACCGATGCTGAATCTTGTGAAATTAATACTGCTTTGCTGAATCTTGTCATGAAACCGTTTTCTGGCCTTCCTAGTGAAGATGCCGCTACCCATCTAAACAACTTTGTTGATTTGTGTGATATGCAAAAGAAGAAAGATGTGGATAATGATATTGTTAAATTGAAGGTATTCCTGTTTTCGCTTAGAGATCGTGCTAAAACTTGGTTTTCCTCTTTGCCTAAAAATAGTATTGATTCATGGAATAAGTGCAAAGATGCTTTTATCTCTAAGTATCTTCCTCCCGCTAAGATCATCTCTCTTAGAAACGATATTTTGAATTTTAAGCAACTTGATCATGAGCATGTTGCACAAGCTTGGGAGAGGATGAAATTAATGATACGTAATTGCCTTACACATGGTTTGAATTTGTGGATGGTCATACAATTTTTTATGCTGGATTGAATTTTGCTTCTAGAAATCTTTTAGATTTGGCCACGGGAGGCAGTTTTATGGAAATCACTTTAGGAGAAGCTACTAAACTCCTAGATAATATTATGGTTAATTATTCTCAATGGCACATCGAAAGATCTACTAGTAAAAAGGTTCATACTATAGAAGAAATTAATGTGCTGAGTGGAAAGATGGATGAACTTATGAAATTGTTTGCTAATAAGAGTGTTTCTTCTGATCCTAATGATATGCCTTTTCTACCTTGATTGAGAATAATAATGAATCTATGTATGTGAATTTTGTTGGTAGGAACAATTTTGGTAACAACACGTATAGAGGAAACTTCAATCATAGGCCGTTTCCTAGTAATTCCTCTAATAATTATGGTAATTCCTACAACAACTCATATGGAAATTTTGATAAGATGCCCTCTGATTTTGAGACTAGTGTTAAAGAATTTATGATTTCGCAAAAGAATGTCAATGCTTTGCTTGAAGAAAAATAGCCTAAGATTGATGAGTTGGCTAGGAACGTGGATAGAATTTCTCTTCATGTTGATTCTTTGAAACATAGATATATTCCACCTAAGCATGATATCAACGACTCTCTCAAAGCCATGAGAATTTCCATTGATGAGTGCAAAGAAAGAACCGCTAGGATGTGTGCTAAAAAAGATTGCTTTATAAAAGCGTGTTCTTCTAGTTTCCATGATAGTAAGGATGAAGACCTAAAAGTGATTGATGTGTCTCCTATTAAATCTTTGTTTTGCAATATGAATCTTGATAATGATGGGACTGGAGATGAGTCAACTTTAGCTAAAATGCGTCCCAATGATTCGGAGTTTTTAGACCTTGATGCAAAAATTTGTAAAAGTAGGATTGAAGAGGTCAAAACTTTACATATCAATAAACTTGATAACCCACAAGTATAGGGGATCGCAACAGTTTTCGAGGGTAGAGTATTCAACCCAAATTTATTGATTCGACACAAGGGGAGCCAAAGAATATTCTCAAGTATTAGCAGGTGAGTTGTCAATTCAACCACACCTGGAAACTTAATATCTGCAACAAAGTATTTAGTAGCAAAGTAATATGATAGTAGTGGTAACGGTAGCAAAAGGTAATGATAGCAAAAGTAATGTTTTTGGTATTTTGAAGTGATGATAGCAATAGCAACGGAAAAGTAAATAAGCGAAGAACAATATATGGAAGGGCCAATTCCATTTCCCCCCTAACTTTGTCCCAAACTCATCTTTACCCCTAAATAAAAACAATGCTCAACTTTGCCCCTCTTCCATTAGGTGCGCTTATAGAAATGCCCTTCCGTACATTTTCCGTCCAGTCAAAGGCCTTTGACCGTTAGATTTTTCTACATGCGCACTTAACGGTCAAAGGCCTTTGACTGGACGGAAAATGTACGGAAGGGTATTTCTATAAACGCACTTAACGGAAGAGGGGTAAAGTTGAGCACTATTTTTATTTAGGGGTAAAGATGAGGTCGGGACAAAGTTAGGGGAAAATGTAAATCTCCCTATATGGAAAGCTCGTAGGCAATGGATCGGTGATAGAGAATTATGTCGGATGTGGTTCATCATGTAACAGTCATAAACTAGGGTGAAACAAAACTAGCTCCAATTCATCAATGCAATGTAGGCATGTATTCCGAATATAGTCACACGTGCTTATGGAAAAGAACTTGCATGACATCTTTTGTCCTACCCTCCCGTGGCAGCGGGGTCCTAGTGGAAACTAAGGGATATTAAGGCCTCCTTTTAATAGAGTACCGGACCAAAGCATTAACACATAGTGAATACATGAACTCCTCAAACTACGGTCATCACCGATAAGTATCCCGATTATTGTCACTTCGGGGTTAACGGATCATAACACATAATAGGTGACTATAGACTTGTAAGATAGGATCAAGAACTCTCATATATTGATGAAAACATAATAGGTTCAGATCTGAAATCATGGCACTCGGGCCCTAGTGACAAGCATTAAGCATAGCAAAGTCATAGCAACATCAATCTCAGAACATAGTGGATACTAGGGATCAAATCCTAACAAAACTAACTCGATCACATGATAAATCTCATCCAACCCATCACCGTCCAGCAAGCCTACGATGGAATTACTCACGCACGGTGGTGAGCATCATGAAATTGGTGATGGAGGATGGTTGATGATGACGATGGTGACGGATTCTCCTCTCCGGAGCCCCGAACGGACTCCAGATCAGCCCTCCCGAGAGGTTTTAGGGCTTGGCGGCGGCTCCGTACTGTAAAACGCGATGAATCAGTCTCTCTGATTTTTTTCTCCCCGAAAGCAAATATATAGAGTTGGAGTCGAGGTCGGAGGAGCTCCAGGGGCCCACGAGGTAGGGGGCGCGCCTAGGAGGGCAGGCGCGCCCCCACCCTCGTGGCTAGGGTGTGGGCCCCCTGGTCTTCATCTTTTGCAAGGATTTTTTATTATTTCCGAAAAGATGTTCCATGAAGTTTTAGGTCATTCCGAGAACTTTTGTTTCTGCACATAAATAACACCATGGCAATTCTGCTGAAAACAGCGTCAGTCCGGGTTAGTTCCATTCAAATCATGCAAGTTAGAGTCCAAAACAAGGGCAAAAGTGTTTG
Source organism: Triticum aestivum (assembly GCF_018294505.1). Lineage (NCBI taxonomy): Eukaryota > Viridiplantae > Streptophyta > Magnoliopsida > Poales > Poaceae > Triticum > Triticum aestivum. Next base: position 417,327,386 of record NC_057797.1, on the reverse strand, counting down.
GAAAAGTAGATACGACGGAGAGTATCAGAACCCACTATTTTGGATTTCAAGGAATTTAATTATGATATTTTTTCTTTGATACATTGTATTTCCTTGTTGCAATCCGTGCTAAATTCTCCTCGTGCTTATAGTCAAAATAAAGCTTTTACCAAACATATTGTTGATGCTTTAATGCAATCTTATGAAGAGAAGCTGGAATTAGAAGTTTCTATTCCTAGAAAACTTTATGATGAGTGGGAACCTACTATTGAAATTAAGATTAAAGATCATGAATGCTTTGCTTTATGTGATTTGGGTGCTAGTGTTTCCATGATTCCAAAAACTTTGTGTGATGTGTTAGGTTTCCGTGAATTTGATGATTGTTCTTTAAATTTGCATCTTGCGGATTCCACTATTAAGAAACCTATGGGAAGGATTAATGATGTTATTATTGTTGCAAATAGGAATTATGTGCATGTAGATTTCATTGTTCTTGATATAGATTGCAATCCTACATGTCCTATTATTCTTGGTAGACCTTTCCTTAGAACGATTGGTGCAACTATTGATATGAAATAAAGGAATATTAGATTCCAATTTCTGTTAAGGAAGGGCATGGAACACTTTCCTAGAAATAAAATTAAATTACCTTATGAATCTATTATGAGAGCCACTTATGGATTGCATACCAAAGATGACAATACCTAGATCTATTCTTGTTTTTATGCCTAGCTAGGGGCGTTAAACGATAGCGCTTGTTGGGAGGCAACCCAATTTTATTTTTGTTTCTTGCTTTTTGGTTTTGTTTAGTAATAAATAATTCATCTAGATCCTGTTTATATGTCGTTTTATGCTTTTAATTAGTGTTTGTGCCAAGTAGAACCTTTGGGAAGACTTGGGGGAAGTTTATGTGATTTTGCTGTTAAAAACAGAAACTTTAGCGCTCACGAGATTCGCTGTCATTTTTTACTGGAGAGTGAGATTAGGTTGATTATTTTTGAAGATGATTAGTAGACAAATTCCTCACGTCCACCAATTCATTTCGGAATTTTTGGGGTTACAGAAGTATTTGAAACCTACATATTACTACAGAATGTTCTGTTTTTGACAGATTCTGTTTTCCGTGCATTGTTTGCTTATTTTGATGAATCTATGGCTAGTATCGGGGGGTATGAACCATATAGAAGTTGGAATACAGTAGGTGTAACACCAATATAAATAAATAATGAGTTCATTACAGTACCTTGAAGTGGTGTTCTGTTTTCTTATACTAACGGAGCTCATGAGATTTTCTGTTGAGTTTTGTGTTGTGAAGTTTTCAAGTTTCGGGTAAAGATTTGATGGATTTTGGAATAAGGAGTGGCAAGAGCCTAAGCTTGGGGATGCCCTAGGCACCCCAAGGTAGAATTCAAGTACAACCAAAAGCCTAAGCTTGGGGATGCCCCGGAAGGCATCCCCTCTTTCGTCTTCGTCTATCGGTAACTTTACTTGAGGTTATATTTTTATTCACGACATGATATGTGTTTTGCTTGAGCGTCTTGTATGATTTGAGTATTTGTTTTTTAGTTTACCACAATCATCCTTGCTGTACACACCTTTTGGGAGAGACACACATGAATCGGAATTTAGTAGAATACTCTATGTGCTTCACTTATATCTTTTGAGTTAGAAAATTTTGCTCTAGTGCTTCACTTATATCTTTAAGAGCACGGTGGTGGTTCTATTTTATAGAAATTATTGATCTCTCATGCTTCAATTATATTATTTTGAGAGTCTTATAAAACAGCATGGTAATTTGCCTTGGCTATAAAATTAGTCCTAATATGATAGGCATCCAAGATGGGTATAATAAAAACTATCATAAAAAGTGCATTGAGTACTATGAGAAGTTTGTTACTTGATGATTGTTTTGAGATATAAAGATGGTGGTATTAGAGTCATGCTAGTTGATTAGTTGTGAATTTGAGAAATACTTGTGTTAAAGTTTGTGATTCCCGTAGCATGCATGTATGGTGAACCGTTATGTGATGACGTGGGAGCATGATTTATTTATTGATTGTCTTCCTTATGAGTGGCGGTCGGGGACGAGCGATGGTCTTTTCCTACCAATCTATCCCCCTAGGAGCATGCACATAGTACTTTTTTTCGATAACTAATAGATTTTTGCAATAAGTATGTGATTTCTTTATGACTAATGTTGAATCCATGTATTATACGCACTCTCACCCTTCCACCATTGCTAGCCTCTCTAGTACCGCACAACTTTCGCCGGTACCATAAACCCACCAATTACCTTCCTCAAAAAAGCCACCATATCTACCTATTATGGCATTTTCATAGCCATTCCGAGATATATTGCCATGCAACTTACCACTGTTTCGTTTGTTATGACACGTTACATCATTGTCATAGTGCTTTGCATGACCATGTAGTTGACATCGTATTTGTGCACCTTTATAATTTTCTCATACATGTCACTCATGAGTACTTGCACATCCCGGTACACCGCCGGAGGCATTCACATAGAGTCATATTTTGTTCTAAGTATCGAGTTGTAAGTAAATAAAAGTGTGATGATCATCATTATTAGATCATTGTCCCAAGTGAGGAAAGGATGATGAAGACTATGATTCCCCCACAAGTCGGGATGAGACTCCGGACGAAAAATAAAAAAAAGAGAAAAAAGAGGCCATAAAAAAGAGAAGGCCCAAAAAAGAAAAAAATGAGAGAAAAAGAGAGAAGGGACAATGCTACTATCCTTTTACCACACTTGTGCGTCAAAGTAGCACCATGATCTTCATGATAGAGAGTCTCCTATGTTGTCACTTTCAAATACTAGTGGGAATTTTACATTATGGAACTTGGCTTGTATATTCCAATGATGGGCTTCCTCAAAATGCCCTAGGTCTTCGTGAGCAAGCAAGTTGGATGCACACCCACTTAGTTTCTTTTTGAGCTTTCATACGCTTATAGCTCTAGTGCATCCGTTGCATGGCAATCCCTACTCACTCATATTGATATCTATTGATGGTCATCTCCATAGCCCGTTGATACGCCTAGTTGATGTGAGACTATCTTCTCCTTTTAGTCTTCTCCACAACCACCATTTTATTCCACCTATAGTGATATGTCCATGGCTTACGCTCATGTATTGCATGAAGATTGAAAAAGTTTGAGAATATCAAAAGTATGAAACAATTGCTTGGCTTGTCATCGGGGTTGTGCATGATTTAAATACTTTGTGTGGTGAAGATAGAGCATAGCCAGACTATATGATTTTGTACGTACAACTTTCTTTGGCCATGTTATTTTGAGAAGACATGATTGCTTTGTTAGTATGCTTGAAGTATTATTATTTTTATGTCAATATTAAACTTTTGTCTTGAATCTTTAGGATCTGAACATTCATGCCACAATAAAGAAAATTACATTGAGAATTATTCTAGGTAGCATTCCACATCAAAAATTCTATTTTTATCATTTACCTACTCGAGGACGAGCAGGAATTAAACTTGGGGATGCTTGATACGTCTCCAATGTATCTATAATTTTTGATTATTCCATGCTATTATATTATCTGTTTTGGATGTTTAATGGGCTTTAATTTACCTTTTTATATTATTTTTGGGACTAACCTACTAACCAAAGGCCCAGTGCAAATTGCTGTTTTTTTGCCTATTTCAGTGTTCCGCAGAAAAGGAATATCAAACGGAATGAAACCTTCGGGAGAGTTATTTTTGGAACAAACGTGATCCAGGAGACTTAGAGTGGACGTCAAGAAAGAAGTGAGGAGGCCACGAGGCAGGGAGGCGCGCCCCCACCCTCGTGGGCCCCTCGTAGCTCCACCGACGTACTTCTTCCACCTACATATACCCATATACCCCGAAAACATCCAAGAGCACCATGAAACCCTATTTCCACCGCCGCAACCTTCTATACCCGTGAGATCCCATCTTGGGGCCTTTTCCGGCGCTCCGCCGGAGGGGGAATCGATCATGGAGGGCTCTCTGATGATGTGTGAGTAGTTTACCACAGACCTTCGGGTCCATAGTTATTAACTAGATGGCTTCTTCTCTCTCTTTGGATCTCAATACAAAGTTCTCCTCAATTCTCTTGGAGATCTATTCGATGTAATTCTTTTTGCGGTGTGTTTGTCGAGATCCGATGAATTGTGAGTTTATGATCAAGATTATCTATGAACAATATTTGATTCTTCTCTGAAATCTTTTATGCATGATTTAAATATCTTGGCAAGTCTCTTCGAATTATCAGTTTGTTTTGGCCTACTAGATTGATCGTTCTTGCAATGGGAGAAGTGCTTTGCTTTGGGTTCAATCTTGTGGTGTCCTTTCCCAGTGACAGCAGGGGCAGCAAGGCACGTATTGTATTGTTGCCATCGAGGATAAAAAGATGGGGTTTATATCATATTGCTTGAGTTTATCCCTCTACATCATGTCATCTTGCTTAATGCGTTACTCTTTTCTTATGAACTTAATACTCTAGATGCATGCTGGATAGCGGTCGATGTGTGGAGTAATAGTAGTAGATGCAGAATCATTTCGGTCTACTTGTCGCGGACGTGATGCCTATATACATGATCATGCCTAGATATTCTCATAAGTATTCGCTTTTCTATCAATTGCTCAACAGTAATTTGTTCACCCACCGTAGAATTTGCTATCTTGAGAGAAGCCACTAGTGAAACCTATGGCCCCCGGGTCTATCTTCCATCATATGATTTTCCTATCAACTTGTTATTTCTATTACCGTTTATTTTGCAATCTTTAATTTCCAATCTATACAACAAAAATACCAAAAATATTTATCTTATTATCTCTATCATATCTCACTCTCATAAATGACCGTGAAGGGATTGACAACCCCTTTATCGCGTTGGTTGCGAGGTTCTTGTTTGTTTGTGCAGGTACTAGGTGACTTGTGTGTTATCTCCTACTGGATTGATACCTTGGTTCTCAAAAACTGAGGGAAATACTTACGCTACTGTGCTGCATCACCTTTCCTCTTCAAGGGAAAACCAACACATGCTCAAGAGGTAGCAGCGTCGTGCTCGGCGAGGTAGTGCACCAAGACACACTGGAGCGGCGATGGGCAACAAGGGGCACGGCTGTGCCGAGGAGGCGGTGATGGCGAAGCTCGGCAGTGTGCGAGGAAGGAGAACGCGACACGAGAGGGAGGGGATTATGAGGCTAGGGTTTGCCGGGCGTCGAGGGAAGGGGGGTGTCTTGTAGGCGGACGTGGGGGGGGGGGGATCGCCAGCACGTGGCCACGATCGGCCATGGTGCTGTGAATGAGGTGCCACGATCCCCTATGAACAGGAGGAGGAAGAAAACAAGGGCGATTTGGGCTGGGCTGCCACTATAAACTTACGACCCAAATAGCATAGTAGGTTTCAACTGTTTACCCCTTTTCTAATTTCTTTTATAATGCTTCAACTCTGTTTCCTATTTCTTTTTGCTAGCCTTGCTTAGAATGAAACTTTGCAGATAAATTCTAGTCAACACTACATGGTTTCACAAAAAGTTTGAGGTAAATTGGAACTGTTCAAATTTACCTTCAAATTTAAATATGTTTATTTAATGTTGGCTACTATTTTAAATAGGTTAAGGTTAGTTCATTATTCCAAAAGATGCCGGTTCCTACATGACAATTACCTAATGAATATTTTCAACTCGTCGAACATTTTTGTTTTATAGTTTGCAAAAAAAATTTGACATGCAGTTTAATTATGAATTCGAACTAGGTTTTGATCAAGTGAGGTTTAGCCAAATAATTGTGATGACATGGCATCATTAGTGTGTGGTTACTATAACTTAATTATCCGAGCGTCACAATTCTCCTCCACTACAAGAAATCTCGTCCCGAGATTTAAGAGGTAGAGTTAAGCAGAAGGAATTGGTTACGAAATTCGAACGAGTCTTCTCAGTCTTGGTTGCTCTTCTCGAAGAGGTCAATCCATTACGTTGATGTCTTCATTCCTCTGCTTTCGTAATGGCTACGGAAATGCCATAATAGGTAGGTATGGTGGCTGTTTTGAGGAAGGTATATGGTGGGTGTATGATACCAGCGAAAAGTGCATGGTATTAGAGAGGCTAGCAATGGTGGAAGGGTGAGAGTGCGTATAATACATGGACTCAACATTAGTCATAAAGAACTCACATACTTATTGCAAAAATCTACAAGTTATCAAAGCGGAGTATTACACGCATGCTCCTAGGGGGATAGATTGGTAGGAAAAGGCCATCGCTCTTCCCCGACTGCCACTCATAAGGAAGACAATCAATAAATAAATCATGCTCCGACTTCGTCACATAATGGTTCACCATACATGCATGATACGGGAATCACAAACTTCAACACAAGTATTTCTCAAATTCACAACTACTCAACTAGCATGACTCTAATATCACCATCTCCATATCTCAAAACAATTATCAAGTATCAAACTTCTCATAGTATTCAATGCACTTGTATGAAAGTTTTTATTATTGCCATGTTGTTCTAAAGGACTCTCAAAATAATATAAGTGAAGAATGAGACAACAATTATTTCTATAAAATAAAGCCACCGCCATGCTCTAAAAGATACAAGTGAAGAACTAGAGCAAAAACTATATAGCTCAAAAGGTATAAGTGAAGCACATAGAGTATTCTAACAAATTTCAAAGCGTGTGAGTCTCTCTCGAAAGGTGTGTACAGAAAGGATGATTGTGGTAAACTAAAAATCAAAGACTCAAATCATACAATACGCTCCAAGCAAAACATCATGTGGTGAATAAAAATATAGCTCCAAGTAAAGTTACCGATAGACGAAGACAAAAGAGGGGATGCCTTCCGGGGCATCCCCAAGCTTAGGCTTTTTGGTGTCCTTGAATTTTATCTTGGGGTGCCATGGGCATCCCCAAGCTTAGTCTCTTGCCACTGCTTGTTCCATAATCCATCAAATCTTTACCCAAAACTTGAAAACTTCACAACACAAAACTCAAAATAGAAAATCCCGTGAGCTCCGTTAGCAAAAGAAAACAAAACACCACTTCAAGGTACTGTAATGAACTCATTCTTGATTTATATTGGTGTTAAAGACTGTATTCCAACTTATCTATGGTTTATAAACTCTTTTACTAGCCATAGATGCATCAAAATAAGCAAACAACACACGAAAAACAGAATCTGTCAAAAACAGAACAGTCTGTAGTAATCTGTAGCTAACGCAAACTTCTGGAACCCCCAAAATTCTAAAATACATTGCTGGACGTGAGGAATTTATCTATTAATCATCTGCAAAAATAATTAACTAAATATCACTTTCCAAGTAAAAATGACAGCAGTTCTCGTGAGCGCTAAAGTTTCTGTTTTTACAGCAAGATCAAAAAGACTTTCCCCAAGTCTTCCCAACGGTTCTACTTGGCACAAACACTAATTAAACACAAAAAACACAACCAAAACAGAGGATAGATAAAGTATTTATTACTAAACAGGAGCAAAAAGCAAGGAATAAAAATAAAATTGGGTTGCCTCCCAACAAGCGCTATCGTCTAACGCCCCTAGCTAGGCATAAAAGCGAAGATAGATCTAGGTATTGCCATCTCTTAATTTTTTTGCGGAGTCATGCTCGAATCCGGGAGGTTCTTTATGTTTCCCTTCGTATTTGGAAATCTTTAAATCTAAAGAGTCCAACCACTTATTACAAAGAGTGATCAACATGTTCATACGGTGAAGATTCCTGCTAACAATCTTAAGAGGTTCAAGAGATTTTTGTAATATTTTTGTTACTTCGCAAATATTCTCAAAAACTTGGGTTTCTTCCTGGGTATGATGAGGCACCTTTTCTTGAGGTAGTGTTCCCACTATTCCCTCTTTCATGCGCAATAACGGGATCAATTTCAATAAAATTTCCTTTGGCAACGCAGTCTAAGAGTTGTCTATGAGACATATTTAGTCCAACATAAAAATTGCGAAGCAAAATTCTAAAATTCACCTCTAGGGTGCAATTACGATAAGATTCCATCATCCTAAACCAAGCATATTTTAAGTTTTCTCCTTGTCTTTGTTTGAAGTGAAGAACCTCAAACTCAGGAGACAAAGGAGCGGATAAAGGACTAGCCATAACGACAAAGCAAGCGGAAAAGAGGCGAACGGAAAGAGAGAGGGGAAAAGAGAGGGCAAATAAAATGTAAAGGGTGAAGTGGGGGAGAGGAAAACGAGAGGCAAATGTCAAATAATGTAATGCAAGGGATAATGGTTTGTGATGGGTACCTGGTATGTCTTGACTTGGCGCAAATCTCCCCGGCAACCGCGCCAGAAATCCTTCTTGCTACCTCTTCAGCAATGCGTTGGTTTTCCCTTGAAGAGGAAAGGGTGATGCAGTAAAGTAGCATAAGTATTTCCCTCAATTTTTGAGAACCAAGGTATGAATCCAGTAGGAGATCACTCTCAAGTCCCACACACCTACACAAACAAATAAGAACCTCGCAACCAACGCGATAAAGGGGCTGTCAATCCCTTCACGGTCACTTACGAGAGTGAGATTTGATAGATATGATAAGATAATATTTTTGGTATTTTTATGATAAAGAGAAATAAAAGATGCAAAGTAAAATAAATAGCAATAGATACAACTAAGTATTGGAATATTAATATGATAGAAGATAGACCCGGGGGCCATAGGTTTCACTAGTGGCTTCTCTTAAGAGCATACGTATTACGGTGGGTAAACGAATTACTGTCGAGCAATTGATAGAATTGAGCATAGTTATGAGAATATCTAGGTATGATCATGTATATAGGTATCACGTCCGAGACAAGTTGACCGAAATGGTTCTGCATCTACTACTATTACTCCACACATAGACCGCTATCCACCATGCATCTAGAGTATTAAGTTCAAGAGAACAGAGTAATGCTTTAAGTAAGATGACATGATGTAGAGGGATAAACTCATGCAATATGCTATAAACCCCATCTTTTTATCCTCGATGGCAACAATACAATACATATCGGTTCCCTTTCTGTCACTGGGATCGAACACCGCAAGATTGAACCCAAAGCTAAGCACTTCTCCCATTGCAAGAAAGATCAATCTAGTAGGCCAAACCAAACTGATAATTCGAAGAGACTTGCAAAGATAAACCAATCATACATAAAAGAATTCAGAGGAGAATCAAATATTGTTCATAGATAATCTGGATCATAAACCCACAATTCATCAGACATCGACAAACACACCGCAAAAGAAAATTACATCGAATAGATCTCCAAGAAAATCGAGGAGAACTTTGTATTGAGATCCAAAGAGAGAGAAGAAGCTATCTAGCTAATAACTATGGACCCGTAGGTCTGAAGTAAACTACACATCACCGAAGAGGCCATGGAGTTGATGTTGAGGCCCTCCGTGATCGATGCCCCCTCCGGTGGAGCTCCGAAAAAGGCCCCAAGATGGGATCTCTCGGGTACAGAAGGTTGCGGCGGTGGAATTAGGTTTTCGTGGTGCTCCTGGATGTTTGGGGGGTACATGGATATATATAGGAGGAAGAAGTACGTCGGTGGAGCAACGGAGGGCCCACAAGGGTGGAGGGCGCGCCCAGGGGGGTAGGTGCGCCCCTGCCTCGTGCCTTCCTCCCTTGTTTCTTGGCGCACACTCCAAGTCTCCTGGATCATGTTCGTTGAGAAAATCACGTTCCCGAAGGTTTCATTCCATTTGGACTCCATTTGACATTCCTTTTCTTCGAAACCCTAAAATAGGCAAAAAAAATAGCAATTTTGGCTGGGCCTCTGATTAGTAGGTTAGTCCCAAAAATGATATAAAGGTGTAAAATAAAGCCCATTAACATCCAAAATAGATAACACTATAGCATGGAGCAATCAAAAATTATAGATACGTTGGAGACGTATCATGGACCAATAGGCAAAGTTCTCGTCCATCGGTGGCTACCGGAATGTCATCAACAATAGTAACATGGTCTTGCTAACATAATTGTACTCTGAGGTGCTTACATAAGCACGAGAATATTACTGCTTAGATCATATATATCACCAGAAAGGTCAAACCAAACAATGGAACGGAAAATATGATTATCTAATTAAACCAAGCAATGGAAAAGGAAAATGTGTTTAAACACATATTTCAGGGATATATCCTTCCCAGGGGCAAGCAGAGCATGATAACCATGCCATGATATGAAGTAGAAAACCCTTTAGGTGAGGGGAGAGAAATTTCATGACATTACCCATACAATGGTGTTTGGATAATTGAGTAGGAAAATTTAGCATTGTGCTTCAAGTGTTTTTATTAAAAATCGGGGTGCCACATACATGCTTAGAGATAGCATCGGCACGGTCTTCAAGTAAAGGTCAGACTTGGATACTCAAAGGATTCATCAGGAACAACTTATATAATAAGTCTTACAATTTCCTCATGGAAGAATGGCTAACCTTGGTAAAGAGGATACTATATCAATAGGTCATCCGGCCAGGTGTGCTAGGCATGACATCATCTTACTGGGTCATATAAAGACCAATGTTATAACTCTTGGAAATATGTTCCAACCATCATATCTGACCAAGATTCAGATCTGATTGGTGTTAGGTTACCTCAGACTCAACATGCTTGAGAAGAAAAGGTGCGACATAATAGACGAGATGACATTGTTAGATTCTCAGAAATGAACTATGGAGGTGAGTTCTGAAACAAGATTTCATCATTAAACCAAGGAAAGGGGTGAGGGGTGGCTTGTGGACTCAAAGACAATTCCTCGAGATTTCCAAAAATATGGATTCACACAATTAAGTGAACAAGGTGATAGCATTGGACACACCGAAGTATATAATGAGTTATGTTCGATGAGAACATCCACAATTAAATATTGAACAAAAATGCACCTGGAAACATGGACCAAGTAGGACGATCAAAGTTAGAATGGTGATTTGAAACTATCGTCCATTCACTTCAAAACAATAGAGTTGCTAGAGATATTAAATTCTCACAATAGAGATCACTCAACACGGGGCCAAGAAAGAATGGTGATGGCGAGAAGCATCACTGCATCAAGAATTTCTTAAGAGGTGGTGAAATTCTCACAACATTCTTGACATACAAGTCAGTAATACTCCAAGGTAGAATCATAACATAAGTTGGATAAAAAGGACCTCTAGGTACAACACAAAACAGGAACAAGTTTGTGTTGGGGGGAGGCAAGAATGTTGTCAATGATAACACAAATCATGGAGGGGCAAGGATGGTATTCTCATCAAGAATTCAATTGGTATCCTGGAAGGAGTCAAAATGTTGATGATGATCACGACAAATTTTGTTGAGAGGCTCCATGAAGATGCAATCGCTCGGCGACGACATCAAGCCAAGGGAATTGTGAATCAAAAGGTTATTATAACCATAGATAAGATTCCATCTCAGAATTCAGAGTTGTCTCTCAAGACAAACAATATGATGGTGAAAGTTTGATGTAAGCTTAGAGCATTGTCGGGATTGTGTCCCGAGGATGAAGGACATAGGTAGAATGGTTAAGCAGTCAGCCTGACGATGATGGTGTAGTCAATCAGCTGGGAATGATATGATCGAGTACAAACTCGTAAGCAATGAAGATTACTAAGAGTTGTTGAATTGCAGTGCAGACTCGATTCAGCTGGCGGTGTCCAGATTCCGCAAAATGGCTTGAGGCCATGAAATTTGAGATGGGATCCATTTATGATAACAAAGTGTGGACTTTGGTTGACTTGACCGATGATCGACAAGCCATAGAGAATAAATGGATCTTCAAGAAGAAGACTGACGCTGACGGTAATGTTACTGTCTACAAAGCTTGACTTGTTGCGGAAGGTTTTTGACAAGTTCAAGGAGTTGACTACGATGAGACCTTCTCACCCGTAGCGATGCTTAAGTCCGTCCGAATCATGTAGCAATTGCCGCATTTTATGATTATGAAATTTTGGCAAATGGATGTCAAAACTGCATTCCTTAATGGATACCTTAAAGAAGAGTTGTATATGGTGCAACCAGAAGGTTTTGTCGATCCAAAAGGCACTAACAAAGTGCGTAAGCTCCAGCGATCCATTTATGGACTGGTGCAAGCATCTCGGAGTTGGAATATACACTTTGATAGTGTGATCAAAGCATATGGTTTTTACAGACTTTTGGAGAAGCCTGTATTTACAAGAAAGTGAGTGGGAGCTCCGTAACATTTCTGATATTATATGTGGATGACATATTGTTTATTGGAAATGATACCGAATTTCTGAATAGCATAAAAGGATACTTGAATAAGAATTTTTCAATTAAAGACCTCGGTGAAGCTGCTTATATATTGGGCATCAAGATCTATAGAGATCGATCAAGACGCTTAATTGGACTTTCACAAAGCACATACCTTGATAAAGTTTTGAAGAAGTTCAAAATGGATCAAGCAAAGAAAGGGTTGTTGCCTGTGTTACAAGGTGTGAAGTTGAGTAAAGACTCCAAACCCGACCACGGCAGAAAATAGAAAGAGAATGAAAAGTCATTCCCTATGCCTTAGTCATAGATTCTATAAAGTATGGTATGCTGTGTACCAGACCTATTGTATACCTTAGCATGATTTTGGCAAGGGAGTACAATAGTGATCTAGTAGTAGATCACTGGACAGCGGTAAAAATTATCCTTAGAGGACTAAGGAAATATTTCTCAGTTATGGAGGTGATAACAGAGTTCATCGTAAAGAGTTACGTCGATGCAAGCTTTTGCCACCAATCTAGATGACTCTAAGTCTTGATCTAGATACATATTGAAAGTGGGAGAAATTAGCTAGAGTAGCTCCATGCAGAGTATTGTAGACGTAGAAATTTGCAAAATACATACGGATCTGAATGTTGCCGAGCCATAGACTAGACTTCTCTCACAAGCAAAACTTGATCACTCTTTGGGTGTTAATCACATACCGATGTGAACTAGATTATTGACTCTAGTAAACCTTTTTGGTATTGGTCACATGAAGATGTGAACTAATCACATAAAGATGTGAACTATTGGTGTGAAATCACATGACGATGTGAACTAGATTATTGACTCTAGTGCAAGTGGGAGACTGAAGGAAATATGCCCCAGAGGCAATAATAAAGTTGTTATTTATATTTCCTTATATCATGATAAATGTTTATTATTCATGCTAGAATTGTATTAACTGGAAACTTAGTACATGCGTGAATACATAGACAAACAGAGTGCCACTAGTATGCCTCTACTTGACTAGCTCGTTAATCAAAGATGGTTAAGTTTCCTAACCATAGACATGAGTTGTCATTTGATAAACGAGATCATATCATTAGAGAATGATGTGATTGACATGACCCATCCGTTAGCTTAGCACTATGATCGTTTAGTTTATTGCCATTGCTTTCTCCATAACTTATACATGTTCCTATGACTATGAGATTATGCAACTCCCGAATACCGGATGAACACTTAGTGTGCTATCAAATGTCACAACGTAACTGGGTGATTATAAAGATGCTCTACAGGTGTCTCCGATGGTGTTTGTTGAGTTTGCATAGATCGAGATTAGGATTTGTCACTCCGATTGTCGGAGAGGTATCTCTAGGCCCTCTCGGTAATGAACATCACTATAAGCCTTGCAAGCAATGTAACTAATGAGTTAGTTGCGGGATGGTGCATTACGGAACGAGTAAAGAGACTTACCGGTAACGATATTGAACAAGGTATGATGATACCGACGATTGAATCTCAGGCAAGTAACATACCGATGACAAAGGGAACAACATATGTTGTTATGCGGTTTGACCGATAAAGATCTTCGTAGAATATGTAGGAACCAATGTGAGCATCCAGTTTCCGCTATTGGTTATTGACCGGAGATGAGTCTCGGTCATGTCTACATAGTTCTCGAACCCGTAGGCTCCGCACGCTTAACATTCGATGACGACCGGTATTATGAGTTTATGTGTTTTGATGTACTGAAGGTAGTTCGGAGTCCCGGATGAGATCATGGACATGACGAGGAGTCTCAAAATGGTCGAGACATAAAGATTGATATATTATTGGATGACTATATTCGGACACAGGAATGATTCCGAGAACATAAAGATTGATATATTGGGTGGCGGCGCGCGAAGGCGAGTGGCGGAGGCAGGGCGCACATCTGTGCGCGACCTAGGAGCAGCGTGCTCGACCACGGACGTGACTAGGGGCGCGGGGAGCACGCCCACAATGCAGTGACCGCGAGCTTGCGGGAGCTCGGGCGCGAGGTGATGCGGCAGCCTACGGTGCAAGGTAAAAATAAGTGGGAAGGAGGAGGCTTGGTCGTGTTGCTCACAGCGAGGCCGAAGAAGAACTCGAGGAGGTTGGGGCTACCCCATAGCGGCTGAATCGGGCGAGCAAAGCACGACGACTGTGGGTGAAGACGACAGTCGATGGCGAGCGTGCATGTCCTTCTATGTCCAGTCCAGTCGGCGTAGGCGTCGGGCTCGGCGAGGTGGTGCTCCAAGACACACTGGAGCAGTGAGGGGCAACAAGGGCCATGACTGTGCCGAGGAGGCGGCAATGGCAAAGCTTGGCAGTGTGCGAGGTAGGAGAAAGTGGCGCGAGGGGGAGGGGATTATGAGGCTAGGGTTCGCCGGGCGTCGGGGGGTGGGGGCGTCTTGTAGGCGGACATGGGGCCGGATGGTTGGCACGTGGCCACGGCCGGGCATGGTGCTGTGGATGCGGTGCCACGATCCCCTATGAACACGAGGAGGAAGAAAACAAGGGGGATTTGGGCTGGGCTGCCACTGTAAACTTACGACCCAAATAGCATAGTAGGTTTGAACTGTTTACCCCTTTTCTAATTTCTTTTATAATGCTTCAACTCTGTTTTCTGTTTCTTTTTGCTAGCCTTGCTTAGTATGAAACTTTGCACATAAATTCTAGTCAACACTACAGGGTTTCACAATAAGTTCGAGGTAAATTGGAACTGTTCAAATTTACTTTTGAATTTAAATATGTTTATTTAATGTTGGCTACTGTTTTAAATAGGTTAAGGTTATTTCATTATTCCAAAAGATGTTGGTTCCTACATTACAATTACCTAGTGAATATTTGCAACTCATCGAACATTTTTGTTTTGCAAAAATAAAATTTTGACATGCAATTTAATTATGAATTCGAACTAGGTTTTGATCAAGTGAGGTTTAGCTAAATAATGGTGATGACATGGCATCATTAGTGTGTGGTTACTATAGCTTAATCATTCGGGCGTCACACCTATTTTGGCACCTTTTACGTATGGCTAGGCATGTTTTCAACCGTATCCAGGAGAGGGTGGTCGCACATGATAAGTATTTTGAGTGCAAGGAGGATACCCTTGAAAAGATTGTCCTCTCTTCTTATCAGAAATGCAATGCAGCTATTCAGATGCTTGCATACGGAGTTCCCGGTGATCTCATTGATGGATATGTCCGTATGAGCGAGTCCACATGCCTAGAGTCCATGTATAGGTTCTGCAAGGCTGTGATAGTAGTGTCTGGCCCTGAGTACTTGAGACAGCCAAATGCTACAGATACAACCTGCTTGTTGGCGATGGATGGCAGCAGAGACTTTCCGGGGATGCTTGGTAGCATAGATTGTATGCACTGAGAGTGGAAGAACTTTCCTTCTGCTTGGCAGGGCTGGTATAGGGGCCATGTCAAAGCTTGCACGTTCATACTCGAGGCCGTGACTTCACAAGATCTCTGGATTTGGCACTCTTTCTTTGGCATGGCCGGATCTCACAATGATATCAACGTGCTTCCATGCTCTCCAGTGTTTTCAAGGCTTGTCGAAGGCAACTGCCTGGAGGTCAATGTTAACATCAATGGCCCCAACTACAACAAAGGATACTATCTAGCTGACGGTATCTATCCTCAGTGGACTACTCCAGTGAAGACAATCTCCAACCGTGTAGGTGTTGGTGAACATAGTATTTCAAAAAAATTCCTACGATCATGCAAGATCTATCTAGGATAAGCATAGCAACGAGCAGGAAGAGTGTGTCCACGTACCCTCATAGACCGAAAGCGGAAGCATTTAGTAACGCGGTGGATGTAGTCGAACGTCTTCGTGATCCAACCAATCCAAGTACCGAACATACGACACCTCCGCGTTTGGCACATGTTCAGCTCGATGACGTCCCTCGAGCTCTTGATCCAGTTGAGGCTGAGGGAGAGTTCCGTCAGCACGACGGCATGGTGGCTGTGATGATGAAGTTACTGGCGCAGGGCTTCGCCTAAGCACTACGAGGATATGACCCAAGTGTGTAACTATGGAGGGGGGCACCGCACACGGCTAAGAGAAACTTGTGTGTCCTAGGGGTGCCCCCCTCCCATGTATATAGAGGGGGGAGGAGGAGGCCAGTCTAGAGAGGGCACACGCCATGGGGATTCCAACTACGATTCCCAATCCTAGTTGGAGTCCCCTTCCATCCAAGAGAGGGAGAAGGAGGGAAGGAGGAAAAGGGGAGAAGGAAAGAGGGGGCACCCCCCTAGTCCAATTCGGACTGGCCATGGGGGGGCACGGCCTCCCTTGTGACCCTCCTCTCCTTTCCACTAGGGCCCATGAAGGCCCATGAACTTCCCGGAAGGGGGGGGGGGCGGTAACCCCCGGTACTCTAAAACTTACCCGAAACGACCCGAACCATTCCGGTGTCCGAATGTAACCTTCCAATATATGAATCTTTACGTCTCGACCATTTCGAGAATCCTCGTCATGTCTGTGATCTCATCCGGGACTCCGAACAAACTTCGGTTCATCAAAACACGAAACTCATAATACAAATCGTCATCGAACATTAAGCGTGCAGACCCTTCGTTCTGACCAAACGTTCTATTCCCCGTGGATCCAAGTCCACTGCTTCTGTCGGGAAGTATCCCAGATACTCTTTTCTTTCCTTGGTGCAATACTGTGAAAAATGTCCTCCTTCTCCACATGAATAACATGCATTGGAGTAAAATCTGTTGAGGCTTTCTCCATCAAGGTCTTCAACACTTTCCTTAATCACATGGTCTTTCATAACTTCTTGGAGGGCTTCTTTCATTCCTTCTTCCCGCTTCTGAATAGTTTGTTGCACCATGGGGTAAATGTAACACTGAGTTGGGTAGTGGGTGGTTCCTTCACACAAGAAACAAGTCACCTGACTAGTTGGGCATTCCTCAGCTAGGTGTTTCTCCTCACCAGAGGGCATCCATCCTTGTGTTCCTCCTGGGTGCGTCCTATTTCTCCGCAAATCTTGCAGGCACAAGGTTTATTTCTTGGGGTATCATGGTGCTTCCGGATAAGACGAGATCTTGTCAGAGTCTTCTTGAATTCTTCCCAAGTCCTTGCTCCATTCCATCCCTGTATAGCTTGATGCATCTGCCACCATGCTGCAGCACTTCCTTCAAAGTACTGAAGAGCGTACGATACTTCATTCTTCCTTGAAATCAAATTGCTCCCGAAGTGATTCTCCATGTTCTGAATCCATATCTCTACTTCCGGCTGGGTTTTCGGTCCAGAGAATACCAGTCCAACTTCATTCATCATCTACTGGGCTCAAGGGTTTTAGGGTGAGATAAGAGAGAGGTGGGGAGGGATACACACAATACAAACAATAGTTTTGAAGAAACGAGTTTTATTTTGTGGCTGTCGAAAAAACATCAAACAAATAATAGCTCACAATCATCGCATCTAATGTAAGTGTATGATAGGGGTTTGGTCCTCTAACGGTTGAATAATTCTTCTGATTCTTCAAGTCGTCGGAGTCTTCAACTGGTGTAGCTTCAACTCTTCTAATGCATGGTCAAATCATGTTTACTCTGAAATGGTCATCGGTTATCCGATACCTTGTCCTTCTTGGAGCGGATTCGGTTGATCCTCCGTGTGGTCAAAAGGGAAAGGGGTATATTCTAACTGTTTGAGGTAAGAGAGGATATTTGATAAAATCAGAAAAGATGAGAAGTAATGGATTCTTTCGAAAATAAAGTTTTAGAGATTTCCTGTCCTAGGAGCTTTCTAGTTTCTAGGGTCACGTCCTACAGTCAACATGTGCTCTGATACCATATTTGTAGCGACCCGACCTCAGACGGTCAAGCCTCTGTATATCTGTGCCATCCCTGGATCAGTATGCTGGCACACACAGTACATCAATGTATATATCAAAATGCAATCACATGTATAAATAACGTAAAACTGATATATACCTCATAAGTGTGAGCGGAAACAAACAATCGGGTGTGGAGTCCCATCAATGCCATCGGCAGGTTGAGTGTAGACCGTAACCCTGTACCGTACTCTTACTCGTTGGAAGGAACATATCTGCAACATGAGACGTTGCAGCCGTGTAGGTCAGTACATTGAATGTACCAGCAAGATCACTGTAAGAAAAACAGATGATAAACTATATTATATGCAATATGGCTTTGTGGCTCTGTATCTGAGTTTTGATTGCATAAAAGCTGGTTTTATTTTCCCTACATCAAAAGAATTAACCAGAGTCTGTACTATGGAGTTTTCTATCATGACATGGTTCCGCCAACCGATGTCTCATAGCCCAAATCATCATAAGTTACCCACAATTAAGTTATCAGTCCGGTGTTGAGAGTTCCGAGATAGATCCAAGTCCAGAGGCTCAAATTGTCGTAACCGGGGACACGGCTAATCGATTAGGTTTTAACCCTCTACAGAGGTTTGCACACTTTACCCGCATGTTTCGATCCCTCCCTTTACATTCTCGCACTTCAGGGTGTTTGAGAACAAGATGACCGAAACATGGTCTTCCAAAGAGTTCCTCTGACCACTGTCCGGTGCTCATCCAATCCTACCGTAGTTCTACATCTGCTAGCACCGTCCGAGCCAGAGTCACCACTAAGGTCAACCAAGCCAGAGCCCATAGTGACTTGCGGTTGCACAGGTAAGCTTCCGGGCATGAAGTATTCTTCCGTCTCTTTGAGTCTGGGTGAGGCTTTCCGCAAGATGTCATGGCGCTTCTCCATGCATCCCAGCCAACCACTGGTTTCTCCAGGGTGCCCGTCAACCGTCCTTCACCCAGTAGTGTGTATTGAATTCTTGTCTCGAGTCTCTAAATCTTAAGGAGTCCTGAAGATGTAGTCCTTGCCGGTGCCATCATGAAGTTGTCTCCATTGACATAGAGTCATCCTTTACTCCACTCTCATGCACTCATACCAAACCCCGTCTACTATAGCGTAGCATCAAAACTATATAACGTCCCGGGCTTGATGACATGGAGATGGGTTCCTACCTCATGCATCTACTCAACTACAAGAAATCAATATCACTACTAGAGGGATTACTAAAAAGGTGCTACTACATGCAAATAAAATATAGGTATGAAAAAAACATGGTTAAAGTGAACTTGCCTGGTATTACTTGATGAAGATAATAATGCTCTCGGAATCTTTGATAAACTATCCGTCACTCCGTTGAAAATCTATATAGTCAAACATATCATTCATATAAGCAAACATACTAGCAGGAAATTCTAACACTCAAATAAACCAACAAATAGATTGCAAAACAACAAGGCACACCAAATAAGAACAAAGGAAAACTACACAGCAAAACTACTAAAGAGAACTCTAAGACATAACACAAAACAATTTTGTCCTAAGCAAAACTTAACAAAGAAAATACTAAACTAATAACTTCAACAGAAAATAAAATTTAAATCATAAAGTATTTTTCATAAAGTTTTATTAGCAAAAAGAAACAAATAAAAAGCTTTTATGAAACACTAGCTATGACCTAAACAAGTTTTCGAACAAAACTAAAGAAAATAATTTTTTATAATAAAATAAAATTGTCTACTTTTCAATAACATAAGCCAAACTAAAATTTTGCAAAAAAATAATAATACAAAAAGGTTTATAGTTAAAAACAAATAAATACTAAGGGAAAAGAAAATAACACTAAACTATATAAAACAATACTATTTTTCCTAAAATCATAATTTAAAATAAACTAAAAATAAAATACTCAACACTAATGGATAGGCCAAGGTCCTAGTGACCAGGAGCAAAAAGAATCAATAAAAAATATTTTATAAAACTCAAACTAGAGCCAAGATAGTGTTTGAATCATATTTTAAGTAATTCAAATTTAAACTACTCAAATTTTAAAACTAAGTATCCAGAAAGAAACTTCAACAAATTTGTGACACAAAGCAAAAAGAATCACTCAATTCGGATCTAGAACTTAAAAGATATAAAGAATCTAAAAACATAACTATTCTGTTATTTTTTGAAACAAAAACTAAATAAAAATCAAAACAGGCACGTGCTACGTGGCCTACTGCTATTGGGCTAAACTGGTGGGCGATCCATAACTAAACGGCGCTCGGCCGAAAACTAACTAAACCGCGCACGTATGAAATAAAAGAAACCGGTCGGCTAAACCGATCTAGACTAAACCTTAAAAACCGTAAATAAAACCGAACTAAAAAAAGATAAACCTAACCGTTCATCCATCTAATCTATAACGTAGATTTAGAATCAGCCGGAAGAGGGGAAGTGGAGAGCTCACCGCGGGGAAGGTCGACGGCGAGCGGATCGGACGTCGTCGGCAGCGGCGCTCTGATCATCGGCGGGATCCGGCGAGAGTACGGGCGGACGCGGCGTTCGACGGCGAGTCCAGCGATGGTCGAGATGGTGCCATAGGTGGACGGATGAGGTCGGCGGCGAGGTCGAGGCGGCGGTGGCGTTCGGGCGTCGGCGGTGGCGGCGCTCTGGTGGGTTTCAGGCTTGGGTGAGGGCACGAGGAGATGCAGACGAGCGAGGGGAGTGCAGAGATGGTCTCGGGAGGCGGCGAGGGGGTTGGAGTAGCTCGGTGGGGCGGCAATGGCGCGGCGGGGGCGCTCGGCTCCGGCGAGCAGTTGAGAAGGAGGCGGGGGTTCTTGGAAGGGGCTTTGGGGAGAAATCGGTCGAGGGGCGGGAGGTATATATAGGGGAGGGTGCTTGGAGAAGGGGGCGAGGGGATTCGTGATCCCGAGAAGATCGGGATTCCGGCGGCGGCGGCGCGACTTGGCATGGGTGATTCGGGCGTCTGGCGCGGAGCTGGGCTGGCAGGCTCGGGCGCGCTAGTGGGCTGCGACATTGCTGGGCCTGTTGGCCTAGCCGCACGCTGGGGCTTTTTTTCCTTCTTTTTTTTGAATTAAGGCAGAGAGGGAAGAAAACTAAATATAGAAAAACCTATAGTATTTTTATATAGGACATATATATATCAATTGAATCAGAAAAATAAACCCTACAACGTGAACATTTTTCCAGAGGAAAAAATCCAAACTAAAAGAAAACATTTTTTATATAAATTCCAAATATACTCCAATTTGAATTCAAAAACTTTTGGCATTAATTTCTCCTGAATTTTTGGAGTGTCATGTTAGCTCCTCTCATACTTTTAAACAAGTATTTATCAGGGGTATATGAAATAAATTTCGAATGCCAAGTTGAATCCAAATTCAAATAAAATTCAAATGTCTCTGAAATTTCCAAATGCCACTCAATTTCACACAATCAGTCACACAAAAATCAAACAAACATTCATAAATATTTATTTAATATAACATTCCAAAATTTAGAATTTTGGGATGTTATAGAAAATCTCTATGTCTCCCTCATTGACTTGATCGCGGATGGAATTGAAGCGTCTCTTGATGTGCTTGCTTCTCTTGTGAAATCTGGATTCCTTTGCCAAGGCAATTGCACCAGTATTGTCACAAAAGATTTTCATTGGACCCGATGCACTAGGCATTACACCTAGATTAGATATGAACTCCTTCATATAGACTCCTTCATTTACTGCTTCCGAAGCAGCTATGTACTCCGCTTCACACGTAGATCCCACCACGACGCTCTGCTTGGAACTACACCAACTGACCGCTCCACCATTTAATATAAATACGTATCCGGTTTGCGACTTAGAGTCATCCGGATCAGTGTCAAAGCTGCATCGACGTAACCGTTTACGACGAGCTCTTTGTCACCTCCATAAACGAGAAACATATCCTTAGTCCTTTTCAGGTATTTCAGGATGTTCTTGACCGTTGTCCAGTGATCCACTCATGGATTACTTTGGTACCTCCCTTCTAAACTAATAGCAAGGCACACATCACGTCTGGTACACAGCATTGCATACATGATAGAACTTATGGCTAAGGCATAGGGAATGATTTCCATTTTCTCTCTATCTTCTGTAGCGGTCGGGCATTGAGTCAGACTCAACTTCACACCTTGTAACATAGGCAAGAACCCTTTCTTTAACTAATACATTTTGAACTTCTTCAAAACTTTATGGAGGTATGTGCTTTGTTAAAGTCCAATTAAGCATCTTGATCTATCTCTATAGATCTTGATGCCCAATATATAAGCAGCTTCACCGAGGTTTTTCATTGAAAAATTATTATTCAAGTATCCTTTTATTCCATTCAGAAATTCAGTATCACTTGCGATCAACAATATGTCATCCACATATAATATCAAAAATGCTACAGAGCTCCCACTCACTTTCTTGTAAATACATGCTTCTCCAAAAGTCTGTATAAAACCATATGCTTTGATCACACTATCAAAGCGTATATTCCAACTCCAAGAGGCTTGCACTAGTCCATAAATGGATCGCTGGAGCTTGCACACTTTGTTAGCACCTTTTGGATCGACAAAACCTTCTGGTTGCATCATATACAACTCTTCTTTAAGATATCCATTAAGGAATGCAGTTTTGACATCCATTTGCCAAATTTCATAATCATAAAATGCGGCAATTGCTAACATGATTCAGACAGACTTAAGCATCATTGCGGGTGAGAAGGTCTCATCGTAGTCAACTCCTTGAACTTATCGAAAACCTTTCACAACAAGTCGAGCTTTGTATACAGTAACATTACTGTCAGCGCCAGTCTTCTTCTTGAAGATCCATTTATTCTCTATTGCTTGCCGATCATCGGGCAAGTCAACCAACGTCCATACTTTGTTCTCATACATGGATCCCATCTCAGATTTCATGGCCTCAAGCCATTTCACGGAATCTGGGCTCATCATCGCTTCCTCATAGTTAGTAGGTTCGTCATGGTCAAGTAACATGACCTCCAGAACAGGATTACCGTACCACTCTGGTGCAGATCTTACTCTGGTTAACCAATGAGGTTTGGTAGTAACTTGATCAGAAGTTTCATGATCATCATCATTAGCTTCCTCACTAATTGGTGTAGCAATCACTAGAACTGATTTTTGTGATGAACTACTTTCCAATAAGGGAGAAGGTATAGTTAGCTCATCAAGTTCTACTTTCCTCCCACTCACTTCTTTCGAGAGAAATTCCTTCTCTAGAAAGGATCCATTCTTAGCAATGAATATCTTGCCTTCGGATTTGTGATAGAAGGTGTACCCAACAGTCTCCTTTGGGTATCCTATGAAGACACATTTCTCCAATTTGGGTTCGAGCTTATCAGGTTGAAACTTTTTCACATAAGCATCTCAGCCCCAAACTTTAAGAAACGACAACTTGGGTTTCTTGCCAAACCACAGTTCATATGGTGTCATCTCAACAGATTTCGATGGTGCCCTATTTAACGTGAATGCAGCCGTCTCTAAAGCACAACCCCAAAACGATAGCGGTAAATCAGTAAGAGACATCATAGATCGCACCATATCTAATAAAGTGCGGTTACGACGTTCGGACACACCATTAAGCTCTGGTGTTCTAGGTGGCGTGAGTTGCGAAACTATTCCGCATTGTTTCAAATGAAGACCAAACTCATAACTCAAATATTCACCTCCACGATCAGATTGTAGAAACTTTATTTTCTTGTTATGATGATTTTCCACGTCATTGTGAAATTCTTTGAACTTCTCAAATGTTTCAGACTTATGTTTCATTAAGTAGATATACCCATATCTGCTTAAATCATCTATGAAGGTTAGAAAATAATGATACCCGCAGCGAGCATCAACACTCATCGGACCGCATACATCAATATGTATTATTTACAATAAGTCTGTTGCTCGCTCCATTGTTCCGAAGAACGGAGTCTTAGTCATCTTGCCTATGAGGCGTGGTTCACAAGCATCAAGTGATTCATAATCAAGTGATTCCAAAAGCCCATCAGCATGGAGTTTCTTCATGCGCTTTAGACCAATATGATGTAAACGGCAGTGCCACAAATAAGTTGCACTATCATTATTAAACTTGTATCTTTTGGCTTCAATACTATGAATATGTGTATCACTACTATCGAGATTCATTAAAAATAGACCACTCATCAAGGGTGCATGACCATTAAAGATATTACTCATATAAATAGAACAACCATTATTCTCTGATTTAAATGAACAACCGTGTCACATCAAACAAGATCCAGATATAATGTTCATGCTTAACGCTGGCACCAAATAACAATTATTTAGGTCTAAAACTAATCCCGAAGGTAGATGCAGAGGTAGCGTGTCGACGGCGATCACATCGACTTTGGAACCATTTCCCACGCGCATCGTCACCTCATCCTTAGCCAGTCTTCATTTAATCCATAGCCCCCGTTTCGAGTTGCAAATATGAGCAACAGAACCAGTATCAAATACCCAAGTGCTACTACGAGCATTAGTAAGGTACACATCAATAACATGTATATCAAATATACATTTCACTTTGCCATCCTTCTTATCTGCCAAATACTTGGGGCAGTTCCGCTTCCAGTGACCGGTCCCTTTGCAGTAGAAGCACTCAGTCTCAGGCTTAGGTCCAGACTTGGGCTTCTTCACTTGAGCAACAACTTGCTTGTCGTTCTTCTTGAAGTCCCCCTTCTTCCCTTTGCCCTTATTCTTGAAACTAGTTGTCTTGTTGACCATCAACACTTGATGCTCCTTCTTGATTTCTACCTCTGCAGCCTTTAGCATTGCGAAGAGCTCGGGAATTTTCTTATCCATCCCTTGCATATTATAGTTCATCACGAAGATTTTGTAGCTTGGTGGCAGTGATTGAAGAACTCTGTCAATGACACTATCATCAGGAAGATTAACTCCCAGTTGAGTCAAGTGGTTGTGGTACCCAGACATTCTGAGTATATGTTCACTGACAGAACTATTCTCCTCCATTTTACAGTTGTAGAACTTATTGGAGACTTCATATCTCTCAATCCGGGCATTTGCTTGAAATGTTAACTTCAACTCTTCGAACATCTCATATGCTCCATGACGTTTAAAATGTCGTTGAAGTCCTGATTCTAAGCCGTAAAGCATGGCACACTGAACTATCAAATAGTCATCAGCTTTGCTCTGCCAGATGTTCATAACATCTGGAGTTGCTCCTACAACAGGCTTTGCACCTAGCGGTGCTTCCAAGACGTAATTCTTCTGTGCAGCAATGAGGATAATCCTCAAGTTATGGACCAGTCCGTATAGTTGCTACCATCATCTTTGAACTTAGCTTTCGCTAGGAACGCATTAAAATTGAAAGGAACAGTAGCACGGGCCATTTATTTACAACAACATAGACATGCAAAATACTATCAGGTACTAAGTTCATGATAAATTAAAGTTCAACTAATCATATTACTTAAGAACTCCCACTTAGATAGACATCCCTCTAGTCATCTAAATGATCACGTGATCCATATCAACTAAACCATGTCTGATCATCACGTGAGATGGAGAAGTTTTCAACGGTGAACATCACTATGCTGATCATATCTACTATATGATTCACGCTCGACCTTTCGGTCTCAGTGTTCCGAGGCCATATATGCATATGCTAGGCTCGTCAAGTTTAACCTGAGTATTCTGCTTGTGTAAAACTGGCTTGCACCCGTTGTATGTGAACGTAGAGCTTATCACACCCGATCATCACATGGTGTCTCGGCACGACGAACTGTAGCAATGGTGCATACTCAGGGAGAACACTTGTACCTTCAAATTTAGTGAGAGATCATCATATAGTGCTATCGTCAAACTAAGCAAAATAAGATGCATAAATGATAAACATCACATGCAAACAGAATAAGTGATATGATATGGCCATCATCATCTTGTGCCTTTGATCTCCATCTCCAAAGCACCGTCATGATCTGTGACGCCCGGATAATCAAGCTACAGTAACCTCTGCTAATGACACCACGTCACCTCCGTTACTGTCGCTAATCTCGTGTTAGTTCGAAAACGATTCAAATTCAAATTTGAAATTAAGGCAAACAACAAAAGTTTTCCAAAAATAAAACTAAAATGTTCTAAATGTGTCGAATAAATCATAGGTAAATGGGGTGGTGAAACCAAACTTTTATGAAATGCTTAACTACACCATAATGATTTAAATACTAGCAAAACTAATTATTTAAATGCCTTCACTAATTAAATAAAATATCAAACTAAATTATTTGGGGACTAGAGTTTTTGTGGTAGTGGACTAAATTGAAATACCAAATTAGATGCCAAGTATATATTTCACAAAAAACTAAAACAATAAGAAACAAAGATAAAACAGAAATAAAAGAAAAGAAAATACAAAAGCAAAAAAAACAAAACAAAACGAAAAAGAATAAAAAGGGCCCCCTGGCCAACTGGGCTAGACGGCCCAGCTCACCGGCCAGGCCGGCCCACCTGGTCCAGCCGGCCGACCCGCCCCTACCTTATCCCCAGGAGGGGGGGGGGGAAACCCTAACCGCAACCCCCCACTCCCCATTCCCCCCCTCTCGCTCTCTCCTCCCTCTACCGATCTGGATCGGGATCGACCCCGATCCCTTCGCCCCCGCCGCCCCGCGGCCTCCCCCGCCGACCACCCACTGTCGTCGCCTCGCCTCCTCGCCCCTCCTTCGCACCGCGAGACGCCGCCCGAGGCCTCTACCTCGCCACGCCGTCGCCGAACTCTGCCACCTCGTCGTGACCGTCGCCGGACCTCGACACCTTCGCCAGCTCGCCGGACTGCCACCTCCTCGTCCCCTCCACGCCGGCCGCCCCGAGCTTCGCCGACCGAACCCCTGCACCGGGGGTATGACCCCATCTCCCCTACCCCTTTCCCCAGGTCGTCCGCGTCGGTGCCGCCCCGTACTATTGTCGTCATGCTCCCGGCCTCGCCGCGCCTACGCGCCACGCGCGCGCGTGAGCCCGCGCCCGCTCGCGCCTCGCCCCGCGGCCATCTCCGCCTTCACCCCACCGCTTCTAGTGCCCGCCTCCGCTCGCCGTGGCTGCCGGCCGCGTCCTCCCCCACTACGCGCTGGCCTTCGCCGGATCAGCACGTCCGCCCCTGGCCTCGTCTCCGGCCATAGGCCCGCTGCCCAGTCCGACCCCGACCACGCGCCCGCCTTGCGCCGTGGCCTCGCTCGCCACTGCCCGCCTGCCGCCCGTCGCACCTCGTCGCCGGCTACGACACCCCGGCGCCTCCACTGGCCTGGGTGGGCGCCCAAACGGGCAGCCCCGCTCCCGCAGCCCCGTTAGCCCGCTCCAGTGGCCAGATGTGCCACTGCTAGCGGGGCCCCACGCCCCCTGAACGTTTAAAAAAAAGGATTAAAGAAGATAAATAAGTAAAAGAATAAAAATAATAATAAATAAAATTATTAATTAATTAATTAATTAATTGTGTTTAATTAACCTAGTAACTAATTAAACTAATTAACTACTGTTAATTAATATAACTAATCTGTTAACTAAACTAATTAACCTGGTTAATTAGTTATCAGACAATGACATGTGGGTCCCACTGGACCCACCTGTCTGTTTGACTGGTCAACCGACCAGTTGACCCGCTGACATCACTCTGATGTCATGCCCGCGTCATCATTCACTGTTATGGATAATGTTGGGTTTAAATAAATAATTAAAATCAGAAAATGATTTAAATCTTTAGAAAATCATATCTTTTAATCCGTAATTCGGATGAAAATACTTTCTACATGAAAGTTGCTCAGAACAACGAGACGAATCCGGATACGCGGTCCGTTCGTCCGCCACACACCCCTAACCTATCGAACCCGCAACTTTCCCCCTCCGGCTCCTTTGCCCGAAAACACGAAACACCGGGAATACTTTCCCGGGGGTTTTCCCCCCTTCACCGGTATCACCTACTACCGCGTTAGGGCACACCGAACACCGCGTATTGCCTTGATATATTTTGTGGTGCTTTGTTTGCTCTGTATTCATTATTTCTTCCCCCTCTTCTCTCCGGTAGACTACGAGACCGACGCTGCTGCTGACCAGTTCGACTACGGAGTTGACGACCCTCTCTCTTGCCAGAGCAACCAGGCAAGCCCCCCTTTGATCACCAGATATCGCCTACTCTTCTCTATACTGCTTGCATTAGAGTAGTGTAGCATGTTACTGCTTTCCGTTAATCCTATTCTGATGCATAGCCTGTCATTGCTGCTACAGTCATTGATACCTTACCCGCAATCCTAAATGCTTAGTATAGGATGCTAGTGTTCCATCAGTGGCCCTACACTCTTGTCCGTCTGCCATGCTATACTACTGGGCTGTGATCACTTCGGGAGGTGATCACGGGCATATACTATATACTTTACACTGTTACATTGCCTGTGATACTGTTCGGAGTTGGGGGCTGAAAGGACAGGTGGCTCCATCCAGGTAGTGGTGGGCTTGAGTTCCCGACGGCCCTCGACTGTTACTTTGTGGCGGAGCGACAGGGCAGGTTGAGACCACCTCGGAGACAGGTGGGCCTGGCCTTGTTCGGCGTTCGCGGATATTTAACACGCTTAACGAGATCTTGGTATTTGATCTGAGTTGGCTACGAGCCTATACGCACTAACCATCTACGCGGGAGTAGTTATGGGTATCCTGGCGTTGTGGTATCAGCCGAAGCCTTCTTGACGTCAGCGACTGAGTGGCGCGCGCCGGGTTGGACTGCGTTAACGCAACTTCCTTTGTAATGGAGGTTGCTAGGTCTGCTCACCGGCCGCGTACGCAACGTGCAGGTGTGCTAAGGGCGATGGGCCCAGACCCCTGTGCGCTTAGGTTTAGACCGGCGTGCTGACCTCTCTGTTGTGCCTAGGTGGGGCTGCGACGTGTTGATCTTCTGAGGCCGGGCATGACCCAGGAAAGTGTGTCCGGCCAAATGGGATCGAGCGTGTTGGGTTATGTGGTGCACCCCTGCAAGGAAGTTAATCTATTCGAATAGCCGTGATCTTCGGTAACAGGACGACTTGGAGTTGTACCTTGACCTTATGACAACTAGAACCGGATACTTAATAAAACACACCCTTCCAAGTTCCACAGACAACCCGGTGATCGCTTTTCCACGGGGCGACGAGAGGAGGATCGCCAGGTAGGTTTATGCTATGCGATGCTACTGGAGATGCTACTTGGAGATGCTACTTGGAGATGCTACTTGGAGGACTTCAATCTACTCTCTTCTACATGTCGCAACCAGATGCTGGAGCCCTAGAGCCAGACGACTACTACCCCGGAGGTGCCTACTACTGCGTGCAGCCCGCTGACGACGACCAGGAGTAGTTAGGAGGATCCCAGGCAGGAGGCCTGCGCCTCTTTCGATCTGTATCCCAGTTTGTGCTAGCCTTCTTAAGGCAAACTTGTTTAACTTATGTCTGTACTCAGAATATTGTTGCTTCCGCTGACTCATCTATGATCGAGCACTTGTATTCGAGCCCTCGAGGCCCCTGGCTTGTATTATGATGCTTGTATGACTTATTTTATTTGTAGAGTTGTGTTGTGATATCTTCCCGTGAGTCCCTGATCTTGATCGTACACATTTGCGTGCATGATTAGTGTATGATTGAATTGGGGGCGTCACAAGTTGGTATGAGAGCCGACTGCCTGTAGGAATCCCCCTTCCACACTCCTTGGCCGAAGTCGAGTCTAGACGTTGCAAAAACTTTTACTAACATGGCTGTGTGGCCCATGGGCCCACGTCGCCATCGGGTGGTAGTAGTATCTTTTACTCCTCGACCTATACTCTGGGACTCTGATCTCTCTACTATTCGGGTTAAATGAATTTGCTAACTCTAAGATTAGGATCTCGTGATCACATCCACCCGAAGAGCCCCTTATTGCAGAGGATCGCCTGCTACATCAGAAGATTCCGAAGATACTCTCTGATGTTCTCTCGAGACTTGTGCCCATCACTTTGGCTATTCCTGACCACCGATAAATCCGTATGGATAACTACTTACACTTGCCATTCATACGATCATCCCCCATTGATCTTGTTATTACAAGATACCCCGAAGTTTTCTCTATTGTTCCGAGAATACTTTGTGCCTACTGCCTAGCAGTTCTTTGCCACATGAATACCCCTTCGAATAAATCCTCGCACTTGTCGAGTATCCGCTCATCCCCAGTTGTTCATGTGTTTCACAAAAGTCTTCGAAATAATATTCGATCTTCCGAAAATCCTTTGGGGCCTTTGGCTCTTGTAATTCTTGCTTGCTTGCATTATGGATAATCCCATAAGTCTCGTAGTCATATTGACATTCCTTGTCATTACCATTTTGAGTCTATTGACTCAATATGTTTGCGAATACACGCAATCATCATTGATCCTTATAAATTACTTTTCCGGCTGAGCTGCCATTCTTTTTACTGGAATTGGTTCTCAACCAATCCAATTGTCTTTGATTGTACCCTACGGCTATTCAACTTATCCACCCCTAATCAGAGCATTGCTTCTGATCCCTTGATTTGGAAATCATAATTCCTTTGCATTTGACAATTGAGTTAGTCAGTTGTTTCTATAATCTGCTTCCTCTAGTTGAGTACCGATGCTCACGTCAAATCCCTTGTGGACCACCAGCTCCTTTGTTGGATTTTATCTGACAACGCCCTTCATATTCAATAAACTTGTGAGCCTTTTTCTCGGATACATAATGCCTTTGGTAAATTGTATCGTCTGCTTTCTCAACCATGCTCTGCCTTCGAGCTTGAGTTAATTACTTCTAAAAGATTCTGGTATAGGATTCTAAGATGCCCCGATGGGTTGAACCTATGCCTTCCTTAAATTGTGTGAACTCGAAAGTTTTCACGAGTCGTACTCTTCTGGTATTTTGCCAGATAAAATTTCAAAACTACAACTTCATTGAGCGCGAGAAGTGAATGAAAGGTTGTGCATTGGAGAAGTGAGAGTCGACCTTGAACTTTGCGTTCATGCCCATGGACACGATGTACATCTTCTCATCGAAGCTTCTTTTAAAATCAATTATTCCCTTGGTATAAGTTCATCTTATATCTGAGATCTGGCCTTTTTGCAATCGTGGTTCTGACCATGTTCTCCTTTAAATATCATGTCCTGTGCAAGTTTAAGCACTTGTCTTCTATAGAGCAATACCCCAGTTCAACTTCTAGTTTGATCTGTCGTCGAGTATTACCACCTGGTATCTCGAGATTATCTTGGAACTGCATAATTTCTTATGAGTTCTTCATCAAGTACTACATACTCACCGATTACAATTTTTCATGGGCTCGGAGTTATTGAACACTCAAAGACACCGATAACTGAACCGAGTCCGCTCTACGGTTCAACAACTCTTCAGTAAGCTTCTATAAGTACGAGTTTGTACCCGATCACGCCATTCCTAGCCTGTTTGGCTATGTCATTGTCGTGACGATTCTAACGGTGCTACCTGGTCCTTATTCTCGGAGCACCAATTTTCGACGATGAACTAACCTTACGTCGATTTTTCCACGTCATACCCTTTCACCTTAAACAACAAGCTTGAGTTCGAGTTTGTGTCGTAACTGTGGTTCCAATAACCTCTTGCTTCATCATTCCTTTGACTTGATGTCGTCGCTGATTGACTACATCTGCATGAAATCTCTCGACAATTGTGTCGTGATCATCATCAACCTTATGAGCTCTTCCAGGAATTCAATTGAATTCATGATGGGTAATACCATCCTTGCCCCTCGATGATTCCTGTTCTCATCAACCACTTTATTGCCTTCCGTTCAACACAACTTGTCCGCGTTTTGTGTAAACCTTGAGATCACTGCTACCCAGTAGTTGATCTTCCTTACCTCGGAAGTATTACCATCACTTTTTGTCAAGAATGTGGTGAGAATTTCACCACCTCTTAATAATTCTTGATATCTTAATACTTCTTGCCATCTTCGTTCATTCCTTGGTCCCCATATTGTTTTCAACCGGAATACCGACAATGGAGCTATGACGTGTGAATTCAAAACTTCTAGCAACCCTATTGCTTTGAAGTGAATGGGCGATAGTTCATTCTAAGTCCTTCGCTAATTGAATCACCATTCTAACATTGGTCGTGCAACCCAACCCGTACTTCGGGCGCACCCTTCAACCAATGTTTAATTGTGTATGTTTTCCTCGAGCATACTTCCTTATATCATTTGATCTGACAAATGTTATCTCCTGTTCACTTAATGGTGGAAATCCATCTTTTGGGAATCTCGGTGAATTGCCGTTGAGTTCACCAGACACCTCCTTGTCCTCTCCTTGGTTTAATGGTGAACTATTGCTTCAGAAACCCGCTCCCATAGTTCATTTCCCGAGAAGCTTGCAATGCCATTTCAACGATTTGTGTTGCGCCTTTTCTTCTCGGACATCCTGAGTCTCAGGTATCCTGACACCAATCAGATCTGAATCTCGGTCAGATATGATGGTTGGGACAACTTCCCAAGAGTTATGACGTTGATCCTTTGATGACCCGGTGACATGATGTCATGCCTAGCACCCCCCCCGGCTGGAGGACCTATCATTATAGATTCCTTTTCAGCAAGGTTATCCATTCATCCATGAGGAAATTGTAAGACTTATTCTACAAGTTATTCTTGATGGATCCTTCGTGTTTCCAAAGTCTGATCTTCACCTGAAGACCATGTCACTGCTATCTCGAAGCATGTCAATGGTACTCCGATTTTCAACACGCACGTTTGAAGCACGATGCTATATTTTAATTATCAATTATCCTAACACCGTTGTATGAGTAATATCATGAGATTCCTCCCCCCTTACCTAAATGGTTTTCTACTTTATATCCTGTCATGGATATCTTGCTCTGCTTGTCCTTGGGAAGGATATACCCTCGAAATATGTGTTTAAACATATTTTCCTTTCCATTGTTCTGTTTAATCTGATGATCATATTTTCCTTCCATTGGTTTGTTTAAACCTCTTCTATGATCTATATGATCTAAGCAGTAATAATTCACTCCTTATGTAAACACCTCGGTGTACAACTCTGCCAGTGAGACCCTGTTTCTATTGTTGATGACATTTTGGTAACCGCCGACGGACGAGAACTTTGCCTCTTGGACCGCCTCGTTTCAACGAGCAGGAAAATGGTTCTCTTTGTCCCTCGCCGTTGGTACCGACATTGTTGCCAACATAAATGGCAAGCTACCCTCTGACATACCTTACTATCGTGACCGTGCAAGATGACGGCCCCCTTCCTACTTTCAACCACATGGTGGGCCCATAACCCACAGTTCCACAGGATCGAAACCTAACTCTCCTGTGCTTCCCTGTTGCCAAAGTTGTTCCTCGCTCTTGGCATCGTATGTAACTCATGAGGCACCTTCCTAGTGATCAATTCTGGTATCCTACGCAATACTTATTCCCGTTGCTTGAACCCCTTTCAGACTTTGTTTCAGGCATCGAACGATTGCCTACCCACTTGAAACTTCCCATAATAACTCCTTACTTTGCTCTCGATATTTTTGGAGGTTTCAATTCGAGAGTTACTTTCCGCCTCCCTCCCCGATGTTATCTACCAAATAGTCAACCTTGCCGAGGCCCGTTCTCCCGGAATACTCCCCCTTTATTCTTTCGTTAGTATGATGGAGTTTCCGAAGAAAGGATGCCGACTTCATCTTAATGACCTGTAGCAGAAAAATGAAGACATCAATGTAATGGATCGACCACTTCGAGAAGAGCAACCAAGACCGAGAAGACTCGTTAGGTTTTTCGCTACCAACACCTTCGGCCCTTACTCCACCGCTTAAATCTCGGGACGAGATTTCTTGTAGTGGAGGAGAATTGTGACGCCCGGATAATCAAGCTACAGTAACCTCTGCTAATGACACCACGTCACCTCCGTTACTGTCGCTAATCTCGTGTTAGTTCGAAAACGATTCAAATTCAAATTTGAAATTAAGGCAAACAACAAAAGTTTTCCAAAAATAAAACTAAAATGTTCTAAATGTGTCGAATAAATCATAGGTAAATGGGGTGGTGAAACCAAACTTTTATGAAATGCTTAACTACACCATAATGATTTAAATAGTAGCAAAACTAATTATTTAAATGCCTTCACTAATTAAATAAAATATCAAACTAAATTATTTGGGGACTAGAGTTTTTGTGGTAGTGGACTAAATTGAAATACCAAATTAGATGCCAAGTATACATTTCACAAAAAACTAAAACAATAAGAAACAAAGATAAAACAGAAATAAAAGAAAAGAAAATACAAAAGCAAAAAAACAAAACAAAACGAAAAAGAATAAAAAGGGCCCCCTGGCCAACTGGGCTAGACGGCCCAGCTCACCGGCCAGGCCGGCCCACCTGGTCCAGCCGGCCGACCCGCCCCTACCTTATCCCCAGGAGGGGGGGGGGGGAAACCCTAACCGCAACCCCCCACTCCCCATTCCCCCCCTCTCGCTCTCTCCTCCCTCTACCGATCTGGATCGGGATCGACCCCGATCCCTTCGCCCCCGCCGCCCCGCGGCCTCCCCCGCCGACCACCCGCTGTCGTCGCCTCGCCTCCTCACCCCTCCTTCGCACCGCGAGACGCCGCCCGAGGCCTCTACCTCGCCACGCCGTCGCCGAACTCTGCCACCTCGTCGTGACCGTCGCCGGACCTCGACACCTTCGCCAGCTCGCCGGACTGCCGCCTCCTCGTCCCCTCCACGCCGGCCGCCCCGAGCTTCGCCGACCGAACCCCTGCACCGGGGGTATGACCCCATCTCCCCTACCCCTTTCCCCAGGTCGTCCGCGTCGGTGCCGCCCCGTACTGCTGCCGTCATGCTCCCGGCCTCGCCGCGCCTACGCGCCACGCGCGCGCGCGAGCCCGCGCCCGCTCGCGCCTCGCCCCGCGGCCATCTCCGCCTTCACCCCACCGCTTCTAGTGCCCGCCTCCGCTCGCCGTGGCTGCCGGCCGCGTCCTCCCCCACTACGCGCTGGCCTTCGCCGGATCAGCACGTCCGCCCCTGGCCTCGTCTCCGGCCATAGGCCCGCTGCCCAGTCCGACCCCGACCACGCGCCCGCCTTGCGCCGTGGCCTCGCTCGCCACTGCCCGCCTGCCGCCCGTCGCACCTCGTCGCCGGCTACGACACCCCGGCGCCTCCACTGGCCTGGGTGGGCGCCCAAACGGGCAGCCCCGCTCCCGCAGCCCCGTTAGCCCGCTCCAGTGGCCAGATGTGCCACTGCCAGCGGGGCCCCACGCCCCCTGAACGTTTAAAAAAAAGGATTAAAGAAGATAAATAAGTAAAAGAATAAAAATAATAATAAATAAAATTATTAATTAATTGTGTTTAATTAACCTAGTAACTAATTAAACTAATTAACTACTGTTAATTAACATAACTAATCTGTTAACTAAACTAATTAACCTGGTTAATTAGTTATCAGACAATGACATGTGGGTCCCACTGGACCCACCTGTCTGTTTGACTGGTCAACCGACCAGTTGACCCGCTGACATCACTCTGATGTCATGCATGCGTCATCATTCACTGTTATGGATAATGTTGGGTTTAAATAAATAATTAAAATCAGAAAATGATTTAAATCTTTAGAAAATCATATCTTTTAATCCGTAATTCGGATGAAAATACTTTCTACATGAAAGTTGCTCAGAACGACGAGACGAATCCGGATACGCGGTCCGTTCGTCCGCCACACACCCCTAACCTATCGAACCCGCAACTTTCCCCCTGCGGCTCCTCTGCCCGAAAACACGAAACACCGGGAATACTTTCCCGGGGTTTTCCCCCCTTCACCGGTATCACCTACTACCGCGTTAGGGCACACCGAACACCGCGTATTGCCTTGATATATTTTGTGGTGCTTTGTTTGCTCTGTATTCATTATTTCTTCCCCCTCTTCTCTCCGGTAGACTACGAGACCGACGCTGCTGCTGACCAGTTCGACTACGGAGTTGACGACCCTCTCTCTTGCCAGAGCAACCAGGCAAGCCCCCCCTTTGATCACCAGATATCGCCTACTCTTCTCTATACTGCTTGCATTAGAGTAGTGTAGCATGTTACTGCTTTCCGTTAATCCTATTCTGATGCATAGCCTGTCATTGCTGCTACAGTCATTGATACCTTACCCGCAATCCTAAATGCTTAGTATAGGATGCTAGTGTTCCATCAGTGGCCCTACACTCTTGTCCGTCTGCCATGCTATACTACTGGGCTGTGATCACTTCGGGAGGTGATCACGGGCATATACTATATACTTTACACTGTTACATTGCCTGTGATACTGTTCGGAGTTGGGGGCTGAAAGGACAGGTGGCTCCATCCAGGTAGTGGTGGGCCTGAGTTCCCGACGGCCCTCGACTGTTACTTTGTGGCGGAGCGACAGGGCAGGTTGAGACCACCTAGGAGACAGGTGGGCCTGGCCTTGTTCGGCGTTCGCGGATATTTAACACGCTTAACGAGATCTTGGTATTTGATCTGAGTTGGCTACGAGCCTATACGCACTAACCATCTACGCGGGAGAAGTTATGGGTATCCCGACGTCGTGGTATCAGCCGAAGCCTTCTTGACGTCAGCGACTGAGTGGCGCGCGCCGGGTTGGACTGCGTTAACGCAACTTCCTTTGTAATGGAGGTTGCTAGGTCTGCTCACCGGCCGCGTACGCAACGTGCAGGTGTGCTAAGGGCGATGGGCCCAGACCCCTGTGCGCTTAGGTTTAGACCGGCGTGCTGACCTCTCTGTTGTGCCTAGGTGGGGCTGCGACGTGTTGATCTTCCGAGGCCGGGCATGACCCAGGAAAGTGTGTCCGGCCAAATGGGATCGAGCGTGTTGGGTTATGTGGTGCACCCCTGCAGGGAAGTTAATCTATTCGAATAGCCGTGATCTTCGGTAACAGGACGACTTGGAGTTGTACCTTGACCTTATGACAACTAGAACCGGATACTTAATAAAACACACCCTTCCAAGTTCCACAGACAACCCGGTGATCGCTTTTCCACAGGGCGACGAGGAGAGGATCGCCGGGTAGGATTATGCTATGCGATGCTACTGGAGATGCTACTTGGAGATGCTACTTGGAGATGCTACTTGGAGGACTTCAATCTACTCTCTTCTACATGCTGCAAGACGGAGGCTGCCAGAAGCGTAGTCTTCGACAGGATTAGCTATCCCCCTTTTATTCTGGCATTCTGCAGTTCAGTCCACCGATATGGCCCTTTACACATATACCCATGCATATGTAGTGTAGCTCCTTGCTTGCGAGTACTTTGGATGAGTACTCACGGTTGCTTTTCTCCCTCTTTTCCCCCTTTCCCTTCTACCTGGTTGTCGCAACCAGATGCTGGAGCCCTGGAGCCAGACGCCACGTCGACGACCTACTACCCCGGAGGTGCCTACTACTACGTGCAGCCCGCTGACGACGACCAGGAGTAGTTAGGAGGATCCCAGGCAGGAGGCCTGCGCCTCTTTCGATCTGTATCCCAGTTTGTGCTAGCCTTCTTAAGGCAAACTTGTTTAACTTATGTCTGTACTCAGATATTGTTGCTTCCGCTGACTCGTCTATGATCGAGCACTTGTATTCGAGCCCTCGAGGCCCCTGGCTTGTATTATGATGCTTGTATGACTTATTTTATTTGTAGAGTTGTGTTGTGATATCTTCCCGTGAGTCCCTGATCTTGATCGTACACATTTGCGTGCATGATTAGTGTACGATTGAATCGGGGGCGTCACAAGTTGGTATCAGAGCCGACTGCCTGTAGGAATCCCCCTTCCACACTCCTTGGCCGAAGTCGAGTCTAGACGTTGCAAAAACTTTTACTAACATGGCTGTGTGGCCCATGGGCCCACGTCGCCATCGGGTGGTAGTAGGATCTTTTACTCCTCGACCTATACTCTGGGACTCTGATCTCTCTACTATTCGGGTTAAATGAATTTGCTAACTCTAAGATTAGGATCTCGTGATCGCATCCACCCGAAGAGCCCCTTATTGCAGAGGATCGCCTGCTACATCAGAAGATTCCGAAGATACTCTCTGATGTTCTCTCGAGACTTGTGCCCATCACTTTGGCTATTCCTGACCACCGATAAATCCGTATGGATAACTACTTACACTTGCCATTCATACGATCATCCCCCATTGATCTTGTTATTACAAGATACCCCGAAGTTTTCTCTATTGTTCCGAGAATACTTTGTGCCTACTGCCTAGCAGTTCTTTGCCACATGAATACCCCTTCGAATAAATCCTCGCACTTGTCGAGTATCCGCTCATCCCCAGTTGTTCATGTGTTTCACAAAAGTCTTCGAAATAATATTCGATCTTCCGAAAATCCTTTGGGGCCTTTGGCTCTTGAAATTCTTGCTTGCTTGCATTATGGATAATCCCATAAGTCTCGTAGTCATATTGACATTCCTTGTCATTACCATTTTGAGTCTGTTGACTCAATATGTTTGCGAATACACGCAATCATCATTGATCCTTATAAATTACTTTTCCGGCTGAGCTGCCATTCTTTTACTGGAATTGGTTCTCAACCAATCCAATTGTCTTTGATTGTACCCTACGGCTATTCAACTTATCCACCCCTAATCAGAGCATTGCTTCTGATCCCTTGATTTGGAAATCATAATTCCTTTGCATTTGACAATTGAGTTAGTCAGTTGTTTCTATAATTTGCTTCCTCTAGTTGAGTACCGATGCTCACGTCAGATCCCTTGTGGACCACCAGCTCCTTTGTTGGATTTTATCTGACAACGCCCTTCATATTCAATAAACTTGTGAGCCTTTTCTCGGATACATAATGCCTTTGGTAAATTGTATCGTCTGCTTTCTCAACCATGCTCTGCCTTCGAGCTTGAGTTAATTACTTCTAAAGATTCTGGTATAGGATTCTAAGATGCCCCGATGGGTTGAACCTATGCCTTCCTTAATATGTGTGAACTCGAAAGTTTTCACGAGTCGTACTCTTCTGGTATTTTGCCAGATAAAATTTCAAAACTACAACTTCATTGAGCGCGAGAAGTGAATGAAAGGTTGTGCATTGGAGAAGTGGGAGTCGACCTTGAACTTTGCGTTCATGCCCATGGACACGATGTACATCTTCTCATCGAAGCTTCTTTTAAAATCAATTATTCCCTTGGTATAAGTTCATCTTATATCTGAGATCTGGCCTTTTTGCAATCGTGGTTCTGACCATGTTCTCCTTTAAATATCATGTCCTGTGCAAGTTTAAGCACTTGTCTTCTATAGAGCAATACCCCAGTTCAACTTCTAGTTTGATCTGTCGTCGAGTATTACCACCTGGTATCTCGAGATTATCTTGGAACTGCATAATTTCTTATGAGTTCTTCATCAAGTACTACATACTCACCGATTACAATTTTTCATGGGCTCGGAGTTATTGAACACTCAAAGACACCGATAACTGAACCGAGTCCGCTCTACGGTTCAACAACTCTTCAGTAAGCTTCTATAAGTACGAGTTTGTACCCGATCACGCCATTCCTAGCCTGTTTGGCTATATCATTGTCGTGACGATTCTAACGGTGCTACCTGGTCCTTATTCTCGGAGCACCAATTTTCGACGATGAACTAACCTTACGTCGATTTTTCCTCGTCATACCCTTTCACCTTAAACAACAAGCTTGAGTTCGAGTTTGTGTCGTAACTGTGGTTCCAATAACCTCTTGCTTCATCATTCCTTTGACTTGATGTCGTCGCTGATTGACTACATCTGCATGAAATCTCTCGACAATTGTGTCGTGATCATCATCAACCTTATGAGCTCTTCCAGGAATTCAATTGAATTCATGATGGGTAATACCATCCTTGCCCCTCGATGATTCCTGTTCTCATCGACCACTTTATTGCCTTCCGTTCAACACAACTTGTTCGCGTTTTGTGTAAACCTTGAGATCACTGCTACCCAGCAGTTGATCTTCCTTACCTCGGAAGTATTACCATCACTTTTTGTCAAGAATGTGGTGAGAATTTCACCACCTCTTAATAATTCTTGATATCTTAATACTTCTTGCCATCTTCGTTCATTCCTTGGTCCCCGTATTGTTTTCAACCGGAATACCGACAATGGAGCTATGACGTGTGAATTCAAAACTTCTAGCAACCCTATTGCTTTGAAGTGAATGGGCGATAGTTCATTCTAAGTCCTTCGCTAATTGAATCACCATTCTAACATTGGTCGTGCAACCCAACCCGTACTTCGGGCGCACCCTTCAACCAATGTTTAATTGTGTATGTTTTCCTCGAGCATACTTCCTTATATCATTTGATCTGACAAATGTTATCTCCTTGTTCACTTAATGGTGGAAATCCATCTTTTGGGAATCTCGGTGAATTGCCGTTGAGTTCACCAGACACCTCCTTGTCCTCTCCTTGGTTTAATGGTGAACTATTGCTTCAGAAACCCGCTCCCATAGTTCATTTCCCGAGAAGCTTGCAATGCCATTTCAACGATTTGTGTTGCGCCTTTTCTTCTCGGACATCCTGAGTCTCAGGTATCCTGACACCAATCGGATCTGAATCTCGGTCAGATATGATGGTTGGGACAACTTTCCAAGAGTTATGACGTTGATCCTTTGATGACCCGGTAACATGATGTCATGCCTAGCACCCCCCCCCCCCGGCTGGAGGACCTATCATTATAGATTCCTTTTCAGCAAGGTTATCCATTCATCCATGAGGAAATTGTAAGACTTATTCTACAAGTTATTCTTGATGGATCCTTCGTGTTTCCAAAGTCTGATCTTCACCTGAAGACCATGTCACTGCTATCTCGAAGCATGTCAATGGTACTCCGATTTTCAACAGGCACGTTTGAAGCACGATGCTATATTTTAATTATCAATTATCCTAACACCGTTGTATGAGTAATATCATGAGATTCCTCCCCCCTTACCTAAATGGTTTTCTACTTTATATCCTGTCATGGATATCTTGCTCTGCTTGTCCTTGGGAAGGATATACCCTCGAAATATGTGTTTAAACATATTTTCCTTTCCATTGTTCTGTTTAATCTGATGATCATATTTTCCTTCCATTGGTTTGTTTAAACCTCTTCTATGATCTATATGATCTAAGCAGTAATAATTCACTGCTTATGTAAACACCTCGGTGTACAACTCTGCCAGTGAGACCCTGTTTCTATTGTTGATGACATTTTGGTAACCGCCGACGGACGAGAACTTTGCCTCTTGGCCCGCCTCGTTTCAACGAGCAGGAAAATGGTTCTCTTTGTCCCTCGCCCTTGGTACCGACATTGTTGCCAACATAAATGGCAAGCTACCCTCTGACATACCTTACTATCGTGACCGTGCAAGATGACGGCCCCCTTCCTACTTTCAACCACATGGTGGGCCCATAACCCACAGTTCCACAGGATCGAAACCTAACTCTCCTGTGCTTCCCTGTTGCCAAAGTTGTTCCTCGCTCTTGGCGTCGTATGTAACTCATGAGGCACCTTCCTAGTGATCAATTCTGGTATCCTACGCAATACTTATTCCCGTTGCTTGAACCCCTTTCAGACTTTGTTTCAGGCATCGAACGATTGCCTACCCACTTGAAACTTCCCATAATAACTCCTTACTTTGCTCTCGATATTTTCGGAGGTTTCAATTCGAGAGTTACTTTCCGCCTCCCTCCCCGATGTTATCTACCAAATAGTCAACCTTGCCGAGGCCCGTTCTCCCGGAATACTCCCCCTTTATTCTTTCGTTAGTACGATGGAGTTTCCGAAGAAAGGATGCCGACTTCATCTTAATGACCTGAAGCAGAAAAATGAAGACATCAATGTAATGGATCGACCACTTCGAGAAGAGCAACCAAGACCGAGAAGACTCGTTAGGTTTTTCGCTACCAACACCTTCGCCCCTTACTCCACCGCTTAAATCTCGGGACGAGATTTCTTGTAGTGGAGGAGAATTGTGACGCCCGGATAATCAAGCTACAGTAACCTCTGCTAATGACACCACGTCACCTCCGTTACTGTCGCTAATCTCGTGTTAGTTCGAAAACGATTCAAATTCAAATTTGAAATTAAGGCAAACAACAAAAGTTTTCCAAAAATAAAACTAAAATGTTCTAAATGTGTCGAATAAATCATAGGTAAATGGGGTGGTGAAACCAAACTTTTATGAAATGCTTAACTACACCATAATGATTTAAATAGTAGCAAAACT
Source organism: Triticum aestivum (assembly GCF_018294505.1). NCBI lineage: Eukaryota > Viridiplantae > Streptophyta > Magnoliopsida > Poales > Poaceae > Triticum > Triticum aestivum. Next base: position 417,285,076 of record NC_057797.1, on the reverse strand, counting down.
AATTATTTAAATGCCTTCACTAATTAAATAAAATATCAAACTAAATTATTTGGGGACTAGAGTTTTTGTGGTAGTGGACTAAATTGAAATACCAAATTAGATGCCAAGTATATATTTCACAAAAAACTAAAACAATAAGAAACAAAGATAAAACAGAAATAAAAGAAAAGAAAATACAAAAGCAAAAAAAACAAAACAAAACGAAAAAGAATAAAAAGGGCCCCCTGGCCAACTGGGCTAGACGGCCCAGCTCACCGGCCAGGCCGGCCCACCTGGTCCAGCCGGCCGACCCGCCCCTACCTTATCCCCAGGAGGGGGGGGGGAACCCTAACCGCAACCCCCCACTCCCCATTCCCCCCTCTCGCTCTCTCCTCCCTCTACCGATCTGGATCGGGATCGACCCCGATCCCTTCGCCCCCGCCGCCCCGCGGCCTCCCCCGCCGACCACCCGCTGTCGTCGCCTCGCCTCCTCGCCCCTCCTTCGCACCGCGAGACGCCGCCCGAGGCCTCTACCTCGCCACGCCGTCGCCGAACTCTGCCACCTCGTCGTGACCGTCGCCGGACCTCGACACCTTCGCCAGCTCGCCGGACTGCCGCCTCCTCGTCCCCTCCACGCCGGCCGCCCCGAGCTTCGCCGACCGAACCCCTGCACCGGGGGTATGACCCCATCTCCCCTACCCCTTTCCCCAGGTCGTCCGCGTCGGTGCCGCCCCGTACTGCTGCCGTCATGCTCCCGGCCTCGCCGCGCCTACGCGCCACGCGCGCGCGCGAGCCCGCGCCCGCTCGCGCCTCGCCCCGCGGCCATCTCCGCCTTCACCCCACCGCTTCTAGTGCCCGCCTCCGCTCGCCGTGGCTGCCGGCCGCGTCCTCCCCCACTACGCGCTGGCCTTCGCCGGATCAGCACGTCCGCCCCTGGCCTCGTCTCCGGCCATAGGCCCGCTGCCCAGTCCGACCCCGACCACGCGCCCGCCTTGCGCCGTGGCCTCGCTCGCCACTGCCCGCCTGCCGCCCGTCGCACCTCGTCGCCGGCTACGACACCCCGGCGCCTCCACTGGCCTGGGTGGGCGCCCAAACGGGCAGCCCCGCTCCCGCAGCCCCGTTAGCCCGCTCCAGTGGCCAGATGTGCCACTGCCAGCGGGGCCCCACGCCCCCTGAACGTTTAAAAAAAGGATTAAAGAAGATAAATAAGTAAAAGAATAAAAATAATAATAAATAAAATTATTAATTAATTAATTAATTAATTGTGTTTAATTAACCTAGTAACTAATTAAACTAATTAACTACTGTTAATTAACATAACTAATCTGTTAACTAAACTAATTAACCTGGTTAATTAGTTATCAGACAATGACATGTGGGTCCCACTGGACCCACCTGTCTGTTTGACTGGTCAACCGACCAGTTGACCCGCTGACATCACTCTGATGTCATGCCTGCGTCATCATTCACTGTTATGGATAATGTTGGGTTTAAATAAATAATTAAAATCAGAAAATGATTTAAATCTTTAGAAAATCATATCTTTTAATCCGTAATTCGGATGAAAATACTTTCTACATGAAAGTTGCTCAGAACGACGAGACGAATCCGGATACGCGGTCCGTTCGTCCGCCACACACCCCTAACCTATCGAACCCGCAACTTTCCCCCTGCGGCTCCTCTGCCCGAAAACACGAAACACCGGGAATACTTTCCCGGGGGTTTTCCCCCCTTCACCGGTATCACCTACTACCGCGTTAGGGCACACCGAACACCGCGTATTGCCTTGATATATTTTGTGGTGCTTTGTTTGCTCTGTATTCATTATTTCTTCCCCCTCTTCTCTCCGGTAGACTACGAGACCGACGCTGCTGCTGACCAGTTCGACTACGGAGTTGACGACCCTCTCTCTTGCCAGAGCAACCAGGCAAGCCCCCCCCTTTGATCACCAGATATCGCCTACTCTTCTCTATACTGCTTGCATTAGAGTAGTGTAGCATGTTACTGCTTTCCGTTAATCCTATTCTGATGCATAGCCTGTCATTGCTGCTACAGTCATTGATACCTTACCCGCAATCCTAAATGCTTAGTATAGGATGCTAGTGTTCCATCAGTGGCCCTACACTCTTGTCCGTCTGCCATGCTATACTACTGGGCTGTGATCACTTCGGGAGGTGATCACGGGCATATACTATATACTTTACACTATTACATTACCTGTGATACTGTTCGGAGTTGGGGGCTGAAAGGACAGGTGGCTCCATCCAGGTAGTGGTGGGCCTGAGTTCCCGACGGCCCCGACTGTTACTTTGTGGCGGAGCGACAGGGCAGGTTGAGACCACCTAGGAGACAGGTGGGCCTGGCCTTGTTCGGCGTTCGCGGATACTTAACACGCTTAACGAGATCTTGGTATTTGATCTGAGTTGGCTACGAGCCTATACGCACTAACCATCTACGCGGGAGTAGTTATGGGTATCCCGGCGTCGTGGTATCAGCCGAAGCCTTCTTGACGTCAGCGACTGAGTGGCGCGCGCCGGGTTGGACTGCGTTAACGCAACTTCCTTTGTAATGGAGGTTGCTAGGTCTGCTCACCGGCCGCGTACGCAACGTGCAGGTGTGCTAAGGGCGATGGGCCCAGACCCCTGTGCGCTTAGGTTTAGACCGGCGTGCTGACCTCTCTGTTGTGCCTAGGTGGGGCTGCGACGTGTTGATCTTCCGAGGTCGGGCATGACCCAGAAAAGTGTGTCCGGCCAAATGGGATTGAGCGTGTTGGGTTATGTGGTGCACCCCTGCAGGGAAGTTAATCTATTCGAATAGCCGTGATCTTCGGTAACAGGACGACTTGGAGTTGTACCTTGACCTTATGACAACTAGAACCGGATACTTAATAAAACACACCCTTCCAAGTTCCACAGACAACCCGGTGATCGCTTTTCCACAGGGCGACGAGAGGAGGATCGCCGGGTAGGTTATGCTATGCGATGCTACTGGAGATGCTACTTGGAGATGCTACTTGGAGATGCTACTTGGAGGACTTCAATCTACTCTCTTCTACATGCTGCAAGACGGAGGCTGCCAGAAGCGTAGTCTTCGACAGGATTAGCTATCCCCCTTTTATTCTGGCATTCTGCAGTTCAGTCCACCGATATTGACCCTTTACACATATACCCATGCATATGTAGTGTAGCTCCTTGCTTGCGAGTACTTTGGATGAGTACTCACGGTTGCTTTTCTCCCTCTTTTCCCCCTTTCCCTTCTACCTGGTTGTCGCAACCAGATGCTGGAGCCCTGGAGCCAGACGACTACTACCCCGGAGGTGCCTACTACTGCATGCAGCCCGCTGACGACGACCAGGAGTAGTTAGGAGGATCCCAGGCAGGAGGCATGCGCCTCTTTCGATCTGTATCCCAGTTTGTGCTAGCCTTCTTAAGGCAAACTTGTTTAACTTATGTCTGTACTCAGAATATTGTTGCTTCCGCTGACTCGTCTATGATCGAGCACTTGTATTCGAGCCTCGAGGCCCCTGGCTTGTATTATGATGCTTGTATGACTTATTTTATTTGTAGAGTTGTGTTGTGATATCTTCCCGTGAGTCCCTGATCTTGATCGTACACATTTGCATGCATGATTAGTGTACGATTGAATCGGGGGCGTCACATGATCACCATAGTCACCGGCTTGACACCTTGATCTCCATCGTAGCATCGTTGTCGTCTTGCCAACTATTGCTTCTACGACTATTGCTACCGCTTAGTATAAAGTAAAGCAATTACATGGCGATTGCATTTCATACAATAAAGCGACAACCATATGGCTCCTGCCAGTTGCCGATAACTATTACAAAACATGATCATCTCATACAACAATTTATATCATCACATCTTGACCATATCACATCACAACATGCCCTGCAAAAACAAGTTAGACGTCCTCTACTTTGTTGTTGCAAGTTTTACGTGGCTGCTATGGGCTTCCAGCAAGAACCATTCATCCCTACGCATCAAAACCACAACGATTTTTCTTCAAGTGTGCTCTTTTAACCTTCAACAAGGACCGGCGTAGTCAAACTCGATTCAACTAAAGATGGAGAAACAGACACCCGCTAGCCACCTATGTGCGAAGCACGTCGGTAGAACCAGTCTCATGAACATGGTCATGTAATGTCGGTCCGGGCCACTTCATCCAACAATAATGCCAAATCAAAGTAAGACGTTGCTGGTAAGTAGTATGACTATTATCGCCCACAACTCATTGTGTTCTACTCGTGCATATAACATCTATGCATAGATCCCGCTCGGATGCCATTGTTGGTGAACGTAGTATTTCCAAATTCTTCCTATGATCACGCAAGATCTATCTAGGAGAAGCATAGCAACGAACGGGGAGAGTGTGTCCATGTACCCTCATAGACCGAAAGCGGAAGCGTTTAGTAACGCAGTTAATGTAGTTGAACGTCTTCGCGATCCAACCGATCCAAGTACCGAATGTACGACAACTCCATGTTCAGCACAGGTTCAGCTCGATGACGTCCCTCGAGCTCTTGATCTAGTTGAGGCTGAGGGAGAGTTCCGTCAGCACGAAGGCATGGTGACAGTGGTGATGAAGTTACCGGTGCAGGGCTTCGCCTAAGCACTACGACGATATGACTGAGGTGTGTAACTGTGGACGGGGGCACCGCACACGGCTAAGAGAAACTTGTGTGTCCTTTGGGGTGCCCCCCTCCCATGTATATAAAGGGGGAGGAGGAGGCCGGCCAAGAGGGGGAACGCGCCATGGGGAGTCCAACTAGGATTCCCAATCCTAGTTGGAGTCCCCTTCCATCCAAGAGAGGGAGAAGGAGGGAAGGAGGAAGAGCGGAGAGGAAAGAGGGGGCGCCGCCCCCCTCCCTAGTCCTATTCGGACTGTCCATGGGGGGGAGCTCCCTTGTGGCCCTCCTCTCCTTTCCACTAGGGCCCATTAAGGCCCATGAACTTCTCGGGATGGGGGGGGGGGATTCCGGTAACCCCCAGTACTCCGAAATTTATCCGAAACGACTCGAACCATTCCGGTGTCCGAATGTAACCTTCCAATATACGAATATTTATGTCTCGACCATTTCGAGACTCCTTGTCATGTCCGTGATCTCATTCGGGACTCCGAACAAACTTCGGTTCATCAAAACACGAAACTCATAATACAAATTGTCATCGAACGTTAAGCGTGCGGACCCTACGGGTTCGAGAACTATGTAGACATGACCGAGACATATCTCCGGTCAATAACCAATACCGGAACCTGGATTCTCATATTGGTTCCTACATATTCTACGAAGATCTTTATCGGTCAGACCGCATAACAACATACGCTGTTCCCTTTGTCATCGGTATGTTACTTGCCCGAGATTCGATCATCAGTATCATCATACCTAGTTCGATCTCGTCACCGAAAAGTCTCTTTACTCATTCTATAATGCATCATCCCATGACTAACTCATTAGTCACATTGCTTGCAAGGCTCATAGTGATGTGCATTACCGAGAGGGTCCAGAGATACCTCTCCGATACACGGAGTGACAAATCCTAATCTTGATCTATGCCAACTCAACAAACACCATTGGAGACACATGTAGAGCATCTTTATAATCACCCAGTTACGTTGTGACGTTTGATAGCACACAAGGTGTTCCTCTGGTATTCGGGAGTTGCATAATCTCATAGTCTGAGGAACATGTATAAGTCATGAAGAAAGCAATAGCAGAAAAACTAAACGATCATTATGCTAAGCTAACGGATGGGTCTTGCCCATCACATCATTATCTATTGATACGATCTCGTTCATCAAATGACAACACATGTCTATGGCTAGGAAACTTAACCATCTTTGATTAACGAGCTAGTTAAGTAGAGGCATACTAGGGACACTCTATTTGTCTTTGTATCCACACATGTACTAAGTTTCTTGTTAACACAATTCTAGCATGAATAATAAACATTTATCATGATATAAGGAAATATAAATAACAACTTTATTATTGCCTCTAGGGCATATTTCCTTTAGTAGGAGAGAAGAGGAAGAGATTTGCCCAAGCGCAAGAGAGAATGTAGGAGAGAATAGGAAGAGATTTGCCCAAGCACAACAGAGAGTGTAGGAGGGAAGAGGAAGAGATTTGCCCAAGCGCAAGAGAGTGTTAGGAAGGATGTGGAGCGTGCCTTCGGTGTTCTGCAATCTCTGTTGACATACAAATGTATTGCCTAGTGTCTTCCATCAGATCGGTTTTTCGATTGCATTGGCTAGAGCATGCATTTCTACATGGTGTCTGAGCCAAGAGGTATTGAGTTCAAGACCCTACCAACGCAGTATTATAAAAAACAATTTTGCGGCCTACATCGATCCCACGTCTAAGGACTAAAATAGCCTAGATATTGGGGGAGTGTTGAACTATATTGCCCACCTCTTTCCATTAGTTTAGACTTTTGAAGCAACTGGTTGGAGCATGAATTTAATATGGTATCGAAGAAGAGGTCTTGAGTTCAAGACCCGGCTGGCGCAATTAAATTGCAGCCCACTTTCGTCCAGGTTTAGGCCTGAGGGAGCCACACGTGGGGGGAAGTGTTGACGTATAAATGTATTGCCTAGTCTCTTCCATCAAATCGGTCTTTTGGTTGCATTGACTAGAGCATGCACTTCTACAATCTCGATGGGGCATCGTTCGGTATCCTGCTAGAACTTGGAGCACCAAAAAGTTGTGGGAGGTGATGACTCCTTATGTGATCATGTATGATGTCGTTTGAAGCTACGTCGGTATTTCCCCAAAGAGAAAGGGATGATGCAGCATAGCGGCGGTAGGTATTTCCCTCAGATATGACACCAAGGTTATCGAACCAGTAGGAGAACCAAGCAACACAACGTAAACAACCCCTGCACACAGATAACAAATCCTCGCAACCCAGGTGTTAAAGGGGTTGTCAATCCCTTTCTAGGTACGGTGCCTCAAGATAGGCAAACAGACGTGAGATAAATTTGTAGTAGATTGATAGATCGAACGCCAAATAAAATAAATAAGGGAAAATTGCAGAAAAGTATTTTTTGGTTTTTAGTTTAATAGATCTGAAAATAAAAGCAAATAAAAAGTAGATCGCAAAGGCAAATATATGAGAAAGAAGACCCGGGGCCCGTAGGTTTCACTAGCGGCTTCCCCCGAGAAAAATAGCAAACAGTGGGTAAACAAATTACTGTTGGGCAATTTATAGAACCTCAAATAATTATGAAGATATCTAGGAAATGATCATTATATAGGCATCACGTCCAAGATTACTAGACCGACTTCTGCCTGCATCTACTACTATTACTCCACACATCGACCGCTATCCAGCATGCATCTAGTGTATTAAGTTCATGGAGAAATGGACTAATGCAATAAGAATGATGACATGATGTAGATAAGATCTATCTATGTAGAGATAGAACCCATCGTTTTACCCTTAGTAGCAACGATACATACGTGTCGTTTCCCTTTCTGTCACTGGGATCAAGCACCGTAAGATTGAACCCACTAGAAAGCACCTCTTCCCATTGCAAGATAAATAGATCAAGTTGGCCAAACAAACCCCAAATATTGGAGAAGAAATACGAGGCTATAATCAATCATGCATATAAGAGATCAAATAAACTCAAATAACTTTCATGGATATAAAAGGATACATCCGATCATAAACTCAAAGTTCATTGATCCCAACAAACACACCGCAAAAGAGTTACATCGTATGGATCTCCAAGAGGCCATTGTATTGAGAATCAAGAGAGAGAGAGATGAACCCATCTAGCTACTAACTACGAACCCGAAGGTCTACAAAGAACTACTCACGCATCATCGGAGAGGCACCAATGGAGGTGGTGAACCCCATCCGAGATGGTGTCTAGATTGGATCGGGTGGTTCTGGACTTTGCGACGGCTGGATGAATATTTCGTCAACTCCCATAGGGTTTTGGGATTTTTGGGGTATTTATAGAGCAAAGAGGTGGTCCGGGTGGCACCCGAGGTGGGCACAACCCACCAGGGCGCGCCTGGGCCTCCTGGCGCACCCTGGTGGGTTGTGGGCCCAGGCACGCCCTGGTGGGTTATGCCCCCCTCAGGGCACCCCCCAGGCATAGCCAGGGCCCATTGTGTTCCTTTTGTCCCATAAAAATTCTCCGTTAAGTTTCATGGTATTTGGACTCCGTATGATATTGATTTTCTATGATGTAAAAAACACGGAAAAAACAGGAACTGGCACTTGGCATTATGTCAATAGGTTAGTACCAAAAAGTGATATAAAATGTGTCGGGGGACTGATCCATGAACACCTATGGGACCGGCAGGCCGAGTCCCTTTCGATTCGGTGAGGGCGGAGGCCGTGCAAAGAGCGGATCGAGGCGAGGCACGCGAGCAGTTTACCTAGGTTCGGGTCGCACGGACGCGTAAAACCCTACTCCTGCTTTGTGGTTTGTATTGATTTCTTGCTCGGAAGCGCGGAGTGCTACAGTACACACCAGCAGCTAACGAGACCGAGCGGGAGTGTTCTCCGAACTAGCTAACTAGCTAGCCTGTTAACCAGCCAACCCCCTCTATGTTGCGCATGGGCCTCCTTTTATATGCTCAAGGGGTCACGGACAGGTGGCAACGTAGACAAGGGTAAAAATGGAAAGGTGCTGCGGTAGGTACAACTACCTACTATAGTGTATCATACCTAACCCTGACGGTAGGGGACAAGGGCATTAAATGCCCGTCTGCGTCGCCTAAATAGTGCAAAAGGGACCGTCAGGGACGCCACCGCTTGCCACGATGGCAATCTTGTCAGCGCCGCTTGCCACCGCGCACCCCTGGCTGCACAGCGTCCCGCCACGTACGCCTGGAAGGGTCCCAGAGCGACACGTTGGTGGAAGTGCTGGAGCGCAGGCACAGAGTGGTGGCTCGTTGCGGCAAGCGCCTTGCCGCGGTCGTTGTCGTGTCGCGTCCGGGAGCTTGTCGCTCACCGGGCCTTGCCGGGGCGCGTGGCGCGCCGCGGCAAGTTCCTTGAGATGCCTTGGGTGGCCTTCCCGACAAGCTCCTCTTGCCGGGGTCTTGAGATGCTTTTGTTGCCCTTCCCGGCAAGCTCCTCTTGCCGGGGTCTTGTCTCCTTGACTTGGATACTTTGTTCTTGAATGGCTCCATAGGAACCACGGAGGACCTTGGCGGTCACCCGGCAAGCCTTGCCGCGGGATGCTGCGACTGCCCGTGCACAAGTTCGGGATACTAGGGTACCCCTACTCTAGTACACCGATAGGAGCCCCCGGGCCTGGGCCATACACAATGCCGAGCGCTGTTGGGCCAGGCCCAAAACAGGGCACGGGCACGCGTGGCCTAGGTTACGCCGTATCTCTCTCCGTATCCACCGCGCCCTCCCCGAACGGCACGCGTTGAATGCGGCGTCGTGGGAGACATCGTGGGTGGTTACTTTATTCGGAAATGCGGAACGTCCGCCCCCTCCCTCTTTATAAGCAGAGGAAACAGGGGCAGTTCGTCTATTCGCCCATTGCTGCTTCCAATCTCAGAAATCTCCGCCGCTCCCTCGTCTTCCCAAAGCCGAAAGAGAGCAGCGCTCCGCCCCCCATCGCCACCAGCACCATCAACGCCGTCGACCTCCTCCACCACTTCCGCCATGGCTCCAAAAGCCGACAAGGGGAAGGTCGTGAAGTCGACCGAGGCGCAGCGGAAGGTCAATCTTGACACCCACAAGGAGGAGCTTGCCGCGCGCGAGGAAAAATTTGGCGGAGCCCTCAAGCAAGCGGAAGATGTTGCCGCAGCCGCCGAGGCCGCCAAGAAGGAGCTGGAGACGAAGGTGGCACAGCTGGAGGCCGATCTTGTCGAGAAGGGCAAAGAGCTCAGCGCCGCCAAGGTCTCCAACGTGGATCTTGAGTTGAAGCTGACCACTTTGACCAAGACGCTGGACAGCGCCAAGGAGCAAGAAGCGGTCTTGAAGGAGGAGATCAGGGCCGACAAGGCGCTGCTGGAGAGTGCTGCCGCCACCCAGAATGCCTTCAGGGAAACTGTGGAGCACTGGACGGAGAGTCTTGTGAATGCCGCCACAGACATCGACAAGGAGCTGGCGCAGCTGGGGATGGAGGATCTCGGGTATCCCTCCGACGAGAACCTCCAACCCAGCGCCAAGCTCGTCTTGTTCTTCAAGGGCGTGGCGACGGCCCTCCAGTGACTCCGGGAGAGGATCCCAAAGCAGCTGGTCGACGAGTCGCGCAAGATCTGTGCGGGAGCCCTTCAAAAGGTGTTGATGAAGGTGGCCTTCCGCAACCCGGGCCTCCGCATCACCAATGTCCTTAGGACCTTGCCGCCGGATGCCGATCTGGAGGAGCTCAAGGCCCTTGTCGCACCCATTGTGGACAAGGTGAGCGGGATCAAGAGGATTGAGGGTGATCGCACAGACTAGGCCGCCCGTTTCCTCCTTTTTCTTGTCGATGTCGATCAAGTTATGAAAACGGTCTGTTAGAGCTGCGACAAGCTATTTTGTAATATAACTCTATTTTGGGTAGCCATTGCAATGTTATTCCCTTTACTTGACTCCTCGCTTTGTATGCTTTTACCCTACAATTTTAGGGAACTTGCCGGCGCAGGCACCTTAGCCGCGAGCGCTGAGTGCGGGACGTCAGCAGCCTGCTGGCGGTGCCGCTGCCGACAAGAAACCTTGTCGCAACTAGTCGCAGCTCACTTAAGTTGTTGAGAGGACTCAAAACAAAGTAAGGGCGCGACAACTAGTCGCAGCTCACTTAAGTTGTTGAGCGGACTCGAAACAAAGTAAGGGCGCCACTAGCTACGAGCTGGTTCCTCCGCGCACAGGTTTTCCATACAAAGCACGGTCGTTCAAGGAAGATAACTTAAATTTTTTTTTTAAATCTGACTGCTCAAACTTTGGCAACTTATCTTTTCTGTTGTTCGCTTCCTGGCAAGACGAAACTTTCTTGAACGATGCCTGGTCCATACCATTATCTTCTCCTTTCCCCCCCGGCAAACTTGTGGGCAAGGGAACCTTCCTTTCCTTGAGAAAAAAGAAAGAAGAGAAAATAAAGATATGGAGCCTTATGGCTCGTTATCGCTTACCGTGGAGTAGGTGCTGCACAAAGTGTCAGATCATATATGCCAAAACAATAGAGAGCATGAAATTGACAAAATGTGCGGAGCACATGAGCTTTACTTATGCACGGGGTCTGCGCCCGGCTTTGTACAAAGGATTACATGCAACAGCGGCAAGACTTGTACAAAAGGTGGTTGCCGGAACAGGTTCCGGCAACCGCGCCTTACGGGTAAAACTTACGAAGATGCTCAATGTTCCAGGAGTTGCTCACCGGAATGCCATCTTCGGTCTCAAGGCGGACAGCGCCAGGCCTAGTGACTTGTTTCACCCGGTAAGGTCCTTCCCACTTCGGCGTCAACTTGTTGGAATTCTTGGCGGACTGAACACGCCGAAGAACAAGGTCGCCTTCCTCGAGACTTCTGGCATTAACTTTGCGGCTATGGTAGCGGCGCAAAACTTGCTGATAGCGAGCAGCTCGCACAGCAGCCTGAAGACGGTCTTCCTCAAGGAGCAGCGCATCATCTTGTCGCAGCTGCTCTTGCTCGAGCTCATCATAAGCGAGCACTCAAGGTGACCCGTATACAAGTTCCGTGGGGATAACTGCCTCTGCTCCATAGACTAGAGCGAAAGGTGTCTGGCCAGTGGCTCGATTTGGCGTCGTCCTGATCGACCAAAGAACCACCGGCAGCTCCTCGATCCAGTTTCTTCCGCACTTGTGTAGCCTGTCGAAAGTTCTGGTTTTGAGCCCGCGCAGCACTTCAGCATTTGCCCTCTCCGCTTGACCGTTGCTTCTCGGATGAGCAACAGAAGCGAAGCAGACCTTGGCGCCAAGATCTTGGACGTACTGCATGAAGGTGCGGCTCATAAATTGCGTACCGTTGTTGGTGATTATCCTGTTAGGGATCCTGAAGCGGCAAACAATCGACCTGAAGAACTTGACTGCTGACTTTGCTGTCACCTTCCTCTCTGGTTCCACTTCCGGCCACTTTGTGAACTTGTCGATTGCAACGTACAAGTACGCAAAGCCCCCGACTGCTCGGGGGAAGGGGTCGAGGATGTCGAGCCCCCAGACCGAAAATGGCCAGGATAAAGGGATCGTTTGGAGAGCTTGAGCTGGTTGGTGTATCTGCTTGGAATGGAACTGGCACGCTTCACACTTGGTTACTTGTGCAGTCGCATCCTGGAGGGCTGTCGGCCAAAATAAACCTTGCCGGAATGCTTTGCCGACAAGTGCTCTTGCGCCAATGTGGTGTCCACATATGCCTCCATGTATCTCTGCCAACAGCTTTTGTCCGTCTTCCCGGTGAATACACTTCAATTTCACACCGTTGAGTCTTCTTCTGTACAGTGTCTTGTCGACAAACTGGTACATACTTGACTGCCGGACTACTCTTTCCGCTTCTTCTTGCTTTTCGGGAAGTTCTCCTGTCTGAAGGAAACGGACAATCTGTTGTGCCCATGTTGGAGCTTGTGGCTCGACAACAAGGACTAAAGGCAAATCTGCTGCTGCGGGAACATCCGCTTCTACGGCGAGAACCTGCGGCTCTGCCGGAGCTTGACGTCCCCCGGCAAGTTTGCCGGAGCAAAACTTGTCAGGAGCTTCTGCTTTAACGGAACAAACCCTGGGACTTGCCGGAGCAGACTGCTCCTCAGCGCAAGGCAAATTTGTTGCTGCGGGAATGTCCGCTTCTACGGCGAGAACCTGCGGCTCTGTCGGAGCTTGACGTTCCCCGGCAAGCTTGCCGGAGCAAAACTTGTCGGGAGCTTCTGCTTCAACGGAACAAACCCTGGGGCTTGCCGGAGCAGACTGCTCCTCAGCGCAAGGCAAATCTGTTGCTGCGGGAATGTCCGCTTCTACGGCGGGAACCTACGGCTCTGCCGGAGCTTGACGTTCCCCGGCAAGCCTGCCGGAGCAAAACTTGTCGGGAGCTTCTGCTTCAATGGAACAAACCTTAGGGCTTGCCGGAGCAGACTGCTCCTCAGCGCTCTTGGCGTTGATCTTGGGGACCTTCTTGGCGATGGCTTCGGGGAGCTCTGCCGGCAAATAGTCACCAGAAATCAACTTCCTCTTCTTGCTCTGCCCAGTTGATGGCGTTACAGACAGTTGAGTCAGCTTGAGCACAAAGATCCCTGGTTCCACATGTAACTTAAGTACGGCACACTTTGACAGGCCATCGGCAATGCCGTTCTGGGCTCTTGGAACATGCTCCATCTGTAGGCCGTCAAAGTGCTCTTCTAGCTTTCTCACTTCGTCGATGTAGGCTTCCATCAACGGACTCTGATAGCTCTTGTTTACTTGGCGGACGACAAGCTGTGAGTCACCCCTGACAATGAGCTTCTTGATCCCAAGGTCTGCCGCGATCCTGAGACCGGCAAGCAAGCCTTCATACTCTGCAGTATTGTTTGTTGCTTGCTCCTTGGGAAAGTGCATCTGGACTACGTACTTGAGGTGCTCTCCGGTGGGTGCGATAAGTAGCACGCCAGCGCCGGCGCCTTGCAGCGAAAAGGCACCATCAAAGTACATCAGCCACTCTTTGCTTGCTTCTTTGACGGGGATGCTCGTTTCTGGAATTTCTTCATCTGGTGTTGGCATCCATTCTACTATGAATTCCGCCAATGCTCTGCTCTGGATAGTTGAAGTACTCTCAAACTTGAGGCCAAAGCTTGACAGTTCCAGTGCCCACTCAACAATCCTGCCTGTCGCTTCTGGATTTTGTAGTATCCTCTTCAGCGGAAAGCGAGTGACAACTGTGATGTCATGTGCTTGGAAGTAATGGCGCAGCTTTCTCGAGGCCATGAGAAGGCCGAAAAGCAATTTCTGCACGCCAGAGTACCTTGACCTAGCCCCCTGCAGAAGGGAACTGACAAAGTAAACTGGGCGCTGCACCATTCTCTTCTGTATCTCCTCGCGCGCCTGCGCAGATCCATCCTTGCCGGGACCAGAGCTTGCCGGGGAAGCCTCTTGCTTGTCGCTGGATGCGCTTGCCGTGGTTGCTGGCTCGCCATCTGCCTCCCTCTCTGCTACTAACACAGCACTAACCACTTGATTGGTTGCCGCTATATACAGCAGCAACTTCTCTTGTGGCCTAGGTGCGACAAGTATTGGAGGGGAGGACAGGTATCTCTTCAAGTCTTGCAGTGCAGCCTCCGCTTCTGGAGTCCATTTCATTGGACCTGCCTTTTTCAATAATTTGAAAAATGGCAGGGCGCGCTCAGCAGACCTAGAGATAAACCTGCTGAGAGCAGCCACGCAACCGGCAAGTCTTTGTACATCCTTGACGCGCTTTGGTGCTTCAATCTGCTCAATGGCATTGATCTTGTCGGGATTGGCTTCAATTCCCTGCTGAGACACGAAGAACCCGAGAAGCTTGCCGGAGGGAACTCCAAACACACACTTCTCTGGGTTGAGCTTGAGGCTGATCTTGCGCAGATTTGCAAAGGTCTCGTCTAAATCTTGAATCAGGGTTGCTCTGTCCTTGCTCTTGACTACTATGTCATCCATGTATGCTTCCACATTTCTGTGTATCTGCAGCTCAAGAGCGACATGAACTACTCTTGCAAATGTTGAACCAGCATTTTTTAATCCGAAAGGCATCCGTACGAAACAGTACGTGCCACATGGAGTAATAAATGCGGTCTTCTCCTCATCCTCTTTTGCCATGAAGATCTGATGGTATCCTGAGTATGCGTCAAGAAATGAAAGCAAATCACATCCGACTGTGGAGTCAACAATCTGGTCAATGCGCGGCAAAGGAAATGGGTCTTTGGGACAAGATTTGTTAACATTGGTGAAATCGATACAAAGTCTCCATTTCCCGTTTGCCTTGCGCATGGCTACATGATTGGCCAACCACGTAGGATGGAGCACTCCTCTGACAAGGCCTGCTGCTTCCAATTTCTTGATCTCTTCTGCTATGAATTCTTGGCGCTCCACTGCTTGCTTCCTGACCTTCTGCTTGATGGGCCACGCATGAGGACAAACGGCAAGGTGGTGCTCAATTACTTTCCTGGGAACACCGGGGATGTCAGACGGTTGCCACGCAAACACGTCGACATTCGCCCGCAGGAAAGCAGTGAGCACGCTTTCCTATTTAGGGTCGAGAGTGGCACTGATGGTGAAGGTACCACCAGTGCCGTCCTCCTTGGCGGACACCTTCTTCGTCTCTGGCAGAGCTTCCATTGTCTTTTTACACTTGCCGGTGGAGCTCGATGGTGCGTCCTCGACGGCAGCGCAGCACTCCGAAGAGGTGCGCTTGCCGGACATGGTCTTCTTCCCCCCGGGAGCTTCAGCGGCAAGTGACTCGCAATCTGCTGCGGCTGCTGCTTCCCGGTAGATCTTGTCGGTGCAGATAAGAGCATCCTTCTTGTCGCCAGGGACAGAGATGACGCTTATCGGGCCTGGCATCTTCAGCATGTTATATGCGTAGTGAGAGGCTGCCATGAACTTGGCGAGTGCTGGACGACCAAGTATCCCATTGTAAGGCAATGGAATATCGGCAACGTCAAAAGTGACTCTCTCGGTCCTGAAGTTCAGCTCGCTGCCAAATGTTACTGGCAACATGACCTTCCCCTTCGGCTTGCTCCTTCCCGGATTGATTCCTTGGAATGTGCCGGTCTCTTCAAGCTCGCTGTCAGGGATCTGGAGTTTTTGGAGTACGGCGGAGGAGATCAGGTTCAAGCCGGCCCCGCCATCAACTAACATCTTGGTGACCTTGAGGTTGCGGATAGTTGGTGAAACCAACATCGGCAAACACCCGACCGCAGTTGTGCGATCAGGGTGGTCCTCAATATCAAAGATGATAGGCGTGCTGGACCATTTCAGAAGCTTACGTGATTCGACGGGTGGTTCTGCTGCATTGACTTCCCGCACCCACTGCTTGAGCTGGCGGTGCGAAGTATGAAGAGAAGCACCACCGTCAACGCACAAGACCTCTGTGGCTTTCTGGAACTCCTCCTCACTGGTCTCGACATCATCTATGTCTTCATCATCATCGTCGTCTTCATCGTTGTCGCGGCCGCGGGGAGGTCTATCTCCTTGCCGCTGCTTGGCCTTGCCGCAGCGTCCTCCCCGGCCGGCACGCTTCTTGCCAGATTCTCCAGCGCCACCTTGGGCCCTCTCCTTGTCACGTCGCTCGTATTCAGCTTTTTGCTGTTGGACAAGCTGCTCGACCTTCTTGCAGCTTTGGAGGTCATGGCCCATGGTGCGGTGGATCAAAGATGTCGGGGGACTGATCCACGAACACCTATGGGACCGGCGGGCCGAGTCCCTTTCGATTCGGTGAGGGCGGAGGTCGTGCAAAGAGCGGATCGAGGCGAGGCACGCGAGCAGTTTACCCAGGTTCGGGCCGCACGGACGCGTAAAACCCTACTCCTGCTTTGTGGTTTGTATTGATTTCTTGCTCGGGAGCGCGGAGTGCTACAGGACACACCAGCAGCTAACGAGACCGAGTGGGAGTGTTCTCCGAACTAGCTAACTAGCTAGCCCGTTAACCAGCCAACCCCCCTCTATGTTGCGCATGGGCCTCCTTTTATATGCTCAAGGGGTCACCGATAGGTGGCAACGTAGACAAGGGTAAAAATGGAAAGGTGTTGCGGTAGGTACAGCTACCTGCTACAGTGTATCATACCTAACCCTGACGGCAGGGGACAAGGGCATTAAATGCCCGTCCGCGTCGCCTAAATAGTGCAAAAGGGACCGTCAGGGACGCCACCGCTTGCCACGATGGCAATCTTGTCAGCGCCGCTTGCCACCGCGCACCCCTGGCTGCACAGCCTCCCACCACGTACGCCTGGAAGGGTCCCAGAGCGACACGTTGGTGGAAGTGCTGGAGCGCGGGCACAGAGTGGTGGCTCGTCGCGGCAAGCGCCTTGCCGCGGTCATTGTCGTGTCGCGTCCGGGAGCTTGTCGCTCACCGGGCCTTGCCGGGGCGCGTGGCGCGCCGCGGCAAGTTCCTTGAGATGCCTTGGGTGGCCTTCCCGGCAAGCTCCTCTTGCCGGGGTCTTGAGATGCTTTTGTTGCCCTTCCCGGCAAGCTCCTCTTGCCGGGGTCTTGTCTCCTTGACTTGGATACTTTTTTCTTGAATGGCTCCATAGGAACCACGGAGGACCTTGGCGGTCACCCGGCAAGCCTTGCCGCGGGATGATGCGACTGCCGGTGCACAAGTTCGGGATACTAGGATACCCCTACTCTAGTACACCGACAAAATGACTATAAAATGATTATAAAACATCCAAAATTGATAATATAACAGCATGGAACAATCAAAATTATATATACATTAGAGACGTATTAGCATCTCCAAGCTTAACTCCTACTCGTCCTCGAGTAGGTAAGCGATAAAAACAGAAATAGTCTAGTTTTGACATGCTGAATTTTTGATGTGGAATGTTGTCTATCATGTCATATCATATTCTTTTCTTTATAGCATGGAAAATTGGACTTTTAGTTGTTCAAAGCAATAGTCTAGTTTTTACACGATAATTTAGATACTCAAGCATATCCACAAGCAACCATGTCTTTCAAAATATAAACGCTAAAATAAGTTATCCCTAGCCCATCATGCTCAAACATTGATCCATTCGTGAAACACACTCGAATATTAGCTACACCCAATACTTAAGTACGATCATATTGCCTCCTAGTTGGTGCTTCTATAAGAGAAGATGGAGACTGAAAATAAAAATTGCATAAAGTAAAAGAAAGGCCCTTCGCAGAGGGAAGTGGGTATTTGTAGAGGTGCCAGAGCTCAAAGCGAAAAACTTAGAGATAAAAACATTTTGAGAGGTGTATCCATCCCTACAACAAAAATGACTTAGAGTTCCCAATACTTTCCATGCATAGATATATCATAGGCGGTTCCCAAACAGAAAATAAAGTTTATTCCTATTTCCAGCATACTTTCACTTTCCATGGCTAGTCGTATCCACGGTTGTCCTCCATACCAACACTTTCCAAGGAATTTATTATTTAACAACATAAAGTAAATTCATTTTTGCATTTCGGGATTGGGCATCCCTAATACCTTTGCCTTACTCTCGTGTAATGACAAGTGAATAAACACTCATCTTGATAATAACACATCCAGCATGGAAAATATTAGCCACCCCTCACCGCTCCGCGAGTGAAACAAACACACAAAAGAGAAGTTTATTTTGAAAATTAGAGATGGCACATGCAGAATACCGCATATAGGTAGATATAGTGGACCCATGTGGCAAAACTGGGTTAAAGGTTTTTGGATGCACAAGTAGTGATCATACTTAGTGCAAAATGAAGGCTAGCAAAAGATTGGGAAGCGACCAACTAAGAAATGAATAATCTCATAAGCAAGCACTAAGCATAATTAACACCGAATAATGCACCATAAGTAGGATGTAATTTCATTGCATTACTATTGACTTTCATACTTGCATAAGGAATCACAAACCTTAACACCAATATTCTTAGTAAAGCATAATTACTCACCAACATAACTCACATACCACTCATCATATCTCAAAACTATTACTAAGAATCAAGTTTATTTTGTCCAATGATCTTCATGAAAGTTTTTATTATATCCTTCTTGGATATCTATCACTTTGGGACTAATTTTCATGTATTGCTTTTGACAAGCTCCAACAAATATAAGTGAAGATCATGAGCATAATAAATTTTTCTTTCTCTCAAATTAATTTAAGTGAAGCAAGAGAGAATTTTTTGAAATTTTTACTAACTCTCAAGTAAATCTAAGTGAAGCAAGAGAGCATTTATTCAAAAATACTAAAGCACAATGTGCTCAAAAAGATATATGTGAATCACTAGAGCAAGTCCATTGCTCATAAAAATTTAAGTGAAGCATAGAGAGCAATTCTAACAAGTCATGAAATAATTTTGGCTCTCTCAAATAGGTGTGTCCAGCAAGGATTGCTAACTTAAAAAACAAAATAAAACAAGCAAAGACTCATATCATACAAGACGCTCCAAGCAAAACACATATCATGTGACGAATAAAAATATAGTTTCAAGTAAAATATCGATGACCATTGGAAGAAAGTGGGGATGCCACTCGGGGGCATCCCCAAGCTTAGTTGGTTGCTCATTTTTGGATAAAAGCTTGGGATGCCGGGGCATCCCCAAGCTTAGGCTCTTCCATCCTTACTTCACCCATCGTAAGATAACCCAAAACTTGAAAGCTTCAATCACACAAAACTCAACAAAACCTTCGTGAGATCCGTTAATATAAGAAAAATAAATCACTACTATAAGTACTGTATCAAACCAATTCATATTTTTTCTTGTATTATATATACTATATTCCAACTTTTCTACGGCAAAACCTCATCAAAGAAAACCATAGAGCCATGAAAATAAGCACACAACACAAAGAAAACAGAATCTGTCAAAACAAAATAGTCTGCAGCAATCTGACTATTTCGAATACTTCTGTAACTCCAATTTTTTTAAAAAATTAGGACAACTTGATAAATTTGTGTATTGATCTACTGCAAGTGGAATGGGTATTCTATCGCTCTCTGGTAAAAAATGAAAATTAATTTCTTGAGTGTAAAAGTTTCTGTTCTTTCAGCAAGATCAAACAACTATCACCCAAGAAGATCCTAAAGGCTTTACTATAGCGACTTGACCCGAATGGATCAAGTCTCTGTGCTTAAGTGTCATCCCTGGATCGGTATGCTGACACACACAGTACTCGAGGATTTATAACAGAGGTAAATCACATGTAAAAGTAACGTAAATACTATTACCTCAATCCAAATAGCGGAAGTAACAAGGTTGTGGATTCCCATCAACACCAACGACAAAGTTGAGTGTAGAAATCGTAACCCTAACGTATCACTTACTCGCCGTAAGATAATCCTGCAACATGAGACGTTGCAGCCACAAAGGGTCAGTACATTGAATGTACTGGAAAATTCACACCAGAGGATAATGATGAATAAAGGCTATCACTACATGCATATTTGGCTGGTGGAAAGCTCTATGGTTATAAGGTTTTTGCGAAAAGCAAATTTTTCCCTACTACAAAGGAATACATTTTAATTTAACTATCATGGTGGTTCTTAAACATTGAGAATGGTTGACAACATTCTCAATCCCAATTAAGTAACATCATTAAACCCAACAAAATTATTTAAAGTCACATGATGAGATTCACATGATAATTCAAGTACTAGATACTCAAGATGTCCATAACCGGGGACACGGCTAACCATGATTAGTTTATACACTCTGCAGAGGTTTGCAGACTTTTCCCCACAAGACTCGATCGCCTCCGTTTGGTTTCTCGCACTATATGGTGTTTGAGAAGAGGGATGACCGAGACATAGTCTTTCAGAAGCGCTAGCACCTTACAATGGATAGACCGTTACACCTACATTCCCCTACATCTGCTGGTCTACCCTGTAAGAGTTCGCACGACTTAATCAACTATGCTAGAGCTCATAATAGCTTGTGGCTGCACACGGAAATTTCTAGTATGAATAATCTCATGATCCCTTTGAGCCTGGGTGGCGGTCCATAAAAAAACAGGCAATCCTAGTCTACCCAGGTGCCTAGACAGGCAATCCTGGAATACCCAGGTACCTCAATGCACCCAGATGTGTGTTTAAGTTGCCACCTTAAGTAAACCATTAATTAACAATCTCACATCTGTCATGAATACTCTCAAAACCCAATCCACGTCTACGAGCATAGCATGGTACTATAAGCATAACGTAATAGTAACTCCCAAGGTTTGAATGCAGGGCAATAGGTTCCTACCTCATCAACTACTTCCCAATACCCACAATTTAATTAGATCCTAATCATGCAGTGTTTGAGGTTTGATCTAATGCAATAAAAACTGGGTATGAAAGAGGTATGATCAAAGTGTGAACTTGCCTGCAATGTTGATGAAGATGATTCGCACTCATAACTCTTGATAGTTCTACTCGTCACACTCTGGTCAATCTATCGTAAGCAAGCAATAGTAACCACACATAAGCAATCACTCAAAAGATCGGGAAGAACGAAGAAGACAATTCAGAAAACGTCAAAACCAAGCAAATAACTCTTGCAACATAAAACAATTTCTAAGAGTACCAAAATTATATGAATTTGGCCTTATCAGAAAGTTTAGGTCAAAAGCTTCGATTTGCGAAAAGAATCAACTAAATTGGAGTTACGAAACTCAAGTTATGTTCAAAAGAAGTTTGAATACAAATCTGGTCTAATTCAAATTTTAAAACTTTCAAAAACATGTTTGAGTTGGATTACAGGATAGAGGAGATCATAACGAAGACGTGGGCATTGGTTTCGTTGAATTTGGACTAACGAGTAAAAAGTTATAGTCATTTGAAAACCAGGGGCTAATCTGTAAATAAAATCATCACAGATAGGTCTCAGGCCGAAAACTAAAATAAAAAAGAAAAATCCTATCAAAGGAATGTTCACTAAATAGATCTACAGAAAGAAAACGTTCACTAAAACTAACTAAACAGAAAACGTTCGTTAAGTAATAAACCTAAAAAAACAAACCTAGGTTTTTTTTCAAAAAACCGAACAAAAAGGAAAACCGAGAAAACCGGGCGGCGGTTATACCGGTTCGATCGGTTTTTCGCCAAAAACCGGCGGCGGTCAGCGGCAGCGGCAGATCGGGCAACGACGACGGTTTCCGGCGAGGCTGCGGACTCTGGCGACGGTGAGCTCCGGTGCGGCGCGGCTTCATGACGAGGGGCGAGGGCAGCGCGGGGTGCGCGGCAGCGGGCGACGGCAAGCAGCGGCTTGCGGCGGTGGGCGGCAGGCGGCAACGGCGATGTGATGCGCGGGCGGCGGCGCGAGAGGCGAGGAGGAGAGGGGGTGGCGCGGGGCTCCGGGCAGCGCTATCTATAGGTGCGGGAGGCGAGGCCTGCCGTGGGCAAGGTGCAGCGATGGCGTGGCGGCGCCGGACTCCCGGAGGAGTCCCGGTCGCGCACGAGAGGAGGGAGGCGGCGGCGACTTGGGCCGGCTGGGCTGGGCGCGGCCCAGTTCGGTCGGCATGTTTTTTTAAATAAAGACTTTCTTTTTTCTAGACAAACAAAACAAATAAAAACAAACAGAAATAAAAATATTATATAGGCATAAAATATATCAAAATTTTCAGAATTTTTTTCCAACAATATGGACATTTTTTAGCATTAAATAAAGTACACATAAATTCTCTAATAATTCAAACAGTGCTCCTGCTCTAATAAAATCCAATAAAATCATTTTTAAAATACCAAAATGATTTCAAATTAATTTTTCTCCAATTTTCTATTATAGGGAATCATGTTACCCTATTTTCCATGTATTTTGTTTTTGGAGAAAAATAATTTGAATAAAACTCAAATAACTCTAAATTGAAAATAAATTCAAAAGAACTTTGAATTTAATCCTTTGAAACTCTCAACTCATATTTCATATAATTTGAAGAAGTCATTTTATCTTCTCTCATGAAAATCATTGAGCTGCATGAAGTTTATGAATTGAAATATTTCCAAATGAAATTCAATTATTTTCAAATACCCTTTCATTTAAGTTAAATGGAAGAAGTCATATCATCTTCGCTCAAGGGTTTGTATTTGAAAAGAATTTGAATTCATGGAGATCGGAAAGCAAATATGAAAGTTTGGGAAAGTCCTTTTATTCCCTCTCATTTAACTTTCGAAAAGTTTCGAATTCACTCACTTTCAGTCAATCAATCACACAATAATCAAACAAACAATAAAACCTATCTATTTAATATAACATTCCAAAATTTAGAATTTTGGGATGTTACAAACCTACCACCCTTAAAATGAATCTCGTCCTCGAGATTCGGAGAGGCTAGAAAGAAATAGGTTAGGGTCGGGGTCTTCTCAAAAATCCATCAATTGTCGTAGGAGGGGGGTTTGGGGTGCTACCACCCTTAGAAACATGGTTACGGTTCCATCAAAACTCATACACTTCATCCATATGGTTAACAATGTCGGTCTTCTCAGATCTTCAGGATAATTCCTTATCTGGGCTCTTCCGGTAGTGGCATAACCTTTACCACAATTCTTCTGTACTTTCATCCTGGTAAGGTTATTCCGAGACTGGGTCTTCATAGCTGATAGGTCCGGCGCCAAAACTAAACAACTATCGATATCTCATGGTGGTCAACAATTTAGGGTTTCTCCTACATGAAATGGGTCTGGTTGATCCTCACCGTATAACCTACGGTTGGCAACAACTGCCGTGTACAAGGGAAAAATACTTATACCATTCTAAGTTTAAACAGGGTTTTGATCGTCGTCTCTTTACTATATGTAAGTCACTCAGATTTACCATCCCACATAGCAAGGCGAATAATAAGAGTAAGTCGGTATGGTGATCAATCCATTCCGCACCCAAATCATTACCTTGTATACGGTTTAGCGAATCTCGCATTCTAACACTCGGTCATCCTCACAAGCATTGCAAAATTTCTCTTGTCGACGAACTGGGTTCGGATAAATCCATGGATTCTGCAAGCCAAACAATCATCTATCATTCCTTCACCACTCTCGGGTTTGCGTAAACTCCTATAAGATCGTCTATCGATAAACGTCGTATCTTCCTCCGGGGTTTTTTCTTCAGCAAAAATGTGCTTGCTTCTTGGCAGGTCCTGGGGCCTGTGGGTTATGGCCCATCTCATCACTTGTAGTCCTTGAACTTATCATCGAGCAACTGATCATTGTTCCAACTTCCTAGTATTCTTAAATCCATCCAATTGTACTGTCTTCCTTCCTTCTATTAGCACCAAACTAGGACACGATTACTCAGACTCATCATGGAGTTTCCATTGATCCATATTTCCGACATCATACCTCCTTTATATCCAGTAGTAATTTATCTCTTCATCCTCATGGGTTATCCCACATACTGAGATAAAACTTATACTTATGAAGTCCATATTCCACTTTGTGGAACATTATTATCCTTTCCAGGGTCAAGCATCCTTTACAGGGGAATATTGGCCATCTTTGCATGGCACTTCTTCAACTGGGAAACATGAAACACATCATGAACTCCTGACGGTCCTTCAGGTAACTTCAACTTGTAGGCCACTTCTCCCATACGCTCCAAAACTCGGTATGGTCCTACAAATCTCGGGGCTAACTGTCCCTTAACTCCAATCCGTTTAACTCCTCACATAGGGGACACACGAAGACATGCTCTGTCTCCAATTTCATAGACTACCTCCTTGAGTTTTTGAGTCTACACAACTCTTCTGCCTGGACTGAGCTACCTCCACTCTATCTCGAATCAACTTAACATTCTCTTCTGACTCCTTGATCACATTTGGTCCAAACAACTGATGGTCTCCAACTTCATCCCACATACTCTTGGGGCATCACACATATCGAGACAAAACTCATATTCATTTTGTTCGAAATCCACTCAGTGGAGTATCCTTATCTTTTCCAGGGGTCAACGGTTCTTACAGGGTACTACCACCCTTAAAATGCACAAATCTTCCATAGACCATATTTCTCATATCCTCAGAATGGCCAAAATCCTTCTTCATAGAGTAACAACTCATAAAATCCACATCAGTTCCAACGATGCTAACTTTATTCATTCTCAAGTGATTACAATCTCTCGCTTTTCCATTACATGTCTCAACTCAACACCTCAATATAAAAGAAAATGTTCCCACTTCTACTACTCCATTTCTTTTGTTGCAAACTCAACTATCTAGCACAAGTTGCCTTCTCCTTGGGGTATTCTCTGGCAAAGTGCCCTGCTCTGTTACAACGAAAACATATTACTTCTGACAAGTCTCGAGGTTTCCTTTTTGGGCAACTGCTGAGGTAGTGCCCTGACTCCTTGCACCTGTAATAGGTGATATGACTCAAGTCCTTCCTGGAATCCAATCTGCTTCTCTTTCTAGACTTTTCCATTCCAATTAGGGCTTCTATTTCCCGTGGGTCATATTCTACTTCCTCTATCGGGAATTCTACTAGATCCCCATTCATACAATTCTGGGAGATGTGTCCTTCTTCTCCACATGAATAGCATGACTTGGTGCAGGGTTTAATTGGTTCTTCTTTGGGCGTGTCCGCCATCTCTTCCTTCATCACAATTTCTTCTAAAATTTCCATGAGGGCTCCTTTCATTACTTCTTTCTCCTGCTGGATGGTTCATTGTACCATGGGGTAAATGTGACACTGAGCAGGATAGTGGGTAGTCCCTTCACACAAGAAACAAGTAATCTGCCTAGTTGTGCATTCTTCAACTGGGTGACTTCCTTCACAATTTGGGCATTCATCCTTGTGTTCTTTATGGTTGTGTCCTATTTCTCCACAAAGCTTGCATGCACAAGGTTTCTTCATATACTTTCCAGAAGACTTCAATTTCTGGGACACGAACCGAGACTTTAGCAAAGTCAACTTAAAATCTTTCCAAGTGGTTACTCCTTGCCCTCCATTGATGGTTTGGTACATTCTCCACCAAGTAGCAGCACCTCTTTCAAAGCACTGAAGAGCATACCGGATCATATCCTTTCCAACTATAGGGTTATTCTTCATATGATCCTCCATGTTCTGAATCCATCGGTCCGTCTCCAATTGACTTATCGGTCCAGGAAAACATGAGTTCATCTCCATTCGTACTCTATTGGGTCCAAGGGTTTTGGGGTGAGATAAGAGAGATAGAGAGGGATACACACAATAAAACAATGGTTTTGAAAAGACAGATTTTATCTGTGGCCGTCAGAAAAACATCAAACAAATGACAGCTCACAAATGTCGCATCTAGCATAGGCATATAACAGGGGTTTGGTCTTCTAAAGGTCAATAAATCTTCAACGTCTCCAAACACTTCAAGCCTTGTTCATGCCTCCAATGGCTTCTTCCGATCATGCTTGTCTTTCTCAAGTTCTTTTGCCAGATCAACTCTGTTGACGCGAAGTCTCTCGTGACGTCCTTTAATATTTCTGGAGTTGCATTCCAAACTTCCGGGTTTCAACATCCTTGACATGAACCATGATCCTGCTGTCCTTCAGTTCTTAATGAATCTCCGGTATCTTGAGGTTTTGCTCCTCCAGCTTGGCTACTTCAGCTCCTTGGTCCTAAGTTCTTCACGGAATGCTTCTTTGTCGAATATGGCTTCATGGAGCTCCACCTTAAACTTATTGATGTACTACTCCAGATCCTGGTGATACACCGGCTAAGGTTAAAACTTCATCTTACTAATAGGTGCTCCTTCAACCTTCTTCCATCCAATCTATTATGAAGAAATGCATCCTTAACTCAGCACGGTGACAATAGCATCAGCGGGCGATGACATCACAGATAACCGTGTTTTTACTCATTGCCATGAGCTATCTTACATAGTTGATATCTCCTGTCTTAGGGTTTTATTGACAAAAACTTTGGGTTCTAATGCTCCATGTTCCGGTCTTTCTCCGATACACCTTGATCTCGGGTATTGACAACTTCCTTAGTCTGCCAAGTTCCATAAGGGTAGCCTTCCTAGGTCATACAAATCTGGGAATTCTTCAGAGCCTTCAAATTCTACTTGTCTTCGGTCTTCAACCGTTGTAGTTTCCATTATTCAGATGCACGGAAAATACTCTTCATTCCGAAGTGGTCTTAGTTGTCCGATATCTTGTACTTCTTGGAGTGGTCTCATCAGTCGAATCTTCGTGTGGTCAAAAGGGGAAAGGGGTATGGTCTCACTGAAGGGAATTTTTTGAATAAGCTCAGAAGAGAGGAGAGGTAAAAAGTCTTTTTGAGAGGGAAAGTTCTAGAGAAAAATCTTTGCTATGGGCTTGCTAGTTTCTAGGGTCACGTCCTACAGTCAACATGTGCAATGATACCATCTTGTAGCGACCTGACCCGAATGGATCAAGTCTCTATGCTTAAGTGTCATCCCTGGATCGATATGCTGACACACACAATACTCGAGGATTTATAACAGAGGTAAATCACATGTAAAAGTAACGTAAATACTATTACCTCAATCCAAATAGCAGAAGTAACAAGGTTGTGGATTCCCATCAACACCAGCGGCAAAGTTGAGTGTAGAAATCACAACCCTAACGTATCACTTACTCGTCGTAAGATAATCCTACAACATGAGACGTTGCAGCCACAAAGGGTCAGTACATTGAATGTACTGGCAAATTCACACCAAAGGATAATGATGAATAAAGGCTATCACTACATGCATATTTGGCTGGTAGAAAGCTCTATGGTTATAAGGTTTTTGCGAAAAGCAAATTTTTCCCTACTGCAAAGGAATACATTTTAATCTAACTATCATGGTGGTTGTTAAACATTGAGAATGGTTGACAGCATTCTCAATCCCATTTAAGCAACATCATTAAACCCAACAAAATTATTTAAAGTCACATGATGAGATTCACATGATAATTCAAGTACTAGATACTCAAGATGTCCATAACCGAGGACACGGCTAACCATGATTAGTTTATACACTCTGCAGAGGTTTGCGCACTTTTCCCCACAAGACTCGATCGCCTCCGTTTGGTTTCTCGCACTACATGGTGTTTGAGAAGACGGATGACCGATACATAGTCTTTCAGAAGCGCTAGCACCTTACGATGGATAGACCGTTACACCTACTTTCCCCTACATCTGCTAGTCTACCCTATAAGAGTTCGCACGACTTAATCAACTATGCTAGAGCCCATAATAGCTTGTGGCTGCACACGGAAATTTCTAGTATGAATAATCTCATGATCCCTTTGAGCCTGGGTGGCGGTCCATAAAAAAACAGGCAATCCTGGTCTACCCAGGTGCCTAGATAGGCAATCCTGGAATACCCAGGTACCTCAATCCACCCAGATGTGTGTTTAAGTTGCCACCTTAAGTAAACCATTAATTAACAATCTCACATCTGTCATGAATACTCTCAAAACCCAATCCACGTCTATGAGCATAGCATGGCACTATAAGCATAACATAATAGTAACTCCCAAGGTTTGAATGCAGGGCAATAGGTTCCTACCTCATCAACTACTTCCCAATACCCACAATTTAATTAGATCCTAATCATGCAGTGTTTGAGGTTTGATCTAATGCAATAAAAACTGGGTATGAAAGAGGTATGATCAAAGTGTGAACTTGCCTGCAATGTTGATGAAGATGATTCGCACTCATAACTCTTGATAGTTCTACTCGTCACACTCCGGTCAATCTATTGTAAGCAAGCAATAGTAACCACACATAAGCAATCACTCAAAAGATCGGGAAGAACGAAGAAGACAATTCAGAAAACATCAAAACCAAGAAAATAACTCTTGCAACATAAAACAATTTCTAACAGTACCAAAATTATATGTATTTGGCCTTATCAGAAAGTTTAGGTCAAGAGCTTCGATTTGCAAAAAGAATCAACTAAATCGGAGTTACGAAACTCAAGTTATGTTCAAAAGAAGTTTGAATACAAATCTGGTCTAATTCAAATTTTAAAACTTTCAAAAACATGTTTGAGTTGGATTACTGGATAGAGGAGATCACAACGAAGACGTGGGCGTTGGTTCCGTTGAATTTGGACTAACGAGTAAAAAGTTATAGTCGTTTGAAAACCAAGGGCAAATCTGTAAATAAAATCATCTGAGATAGGTCCCTCGCCGAAAACTAAAAGAAAAAAGAAAAATCCTATCGAACGAACATTCGCTAAACAGATGTACAGAAAGAAAACGTTCACTAAAACTAACTAAACAGAAAACGTTCGTTAAGTAATAAACCTAAAAAAACCAACCTAGGGTTTGTTTTTCAGAAAACCGAACAAAAAGGAAAACCGAGAAACCGGGCGGCGGTTATACCGGTTTGATCGGTTTTTCTCCAAAAACCGGCAGCAGTCAGCGGCAGCAGCAGATCGGGCAGCAACGATGGTTTCCGGCAAGGCTGTGGACTCAGCGACGACGGTTTCCGGCGATGCTGCGGACTCCGGCGACGACGAGCTCCGGCGCGGCGCGGCTTCGCGACGAGGGGCGAGGGCAGTGCGGGGAGAGGGCAGCGCGGGGTGCGCGGCAGCGAGCGACTGCGAGCGGCGGCTTGCGGCGGCGGGCGGCAGCGGGCGGCAGGCGGCGACGACGACGTGATGCACGGGCGGCGGCGCGAGAGGCGAGGATGAGAGGGGGTGGCGCGGGGCTCCGGGCGGCGCTATCTATAGGCACGGGAGGCGAGGCCTGCCGTGGGCGAGGGGCAGCGACGGCGTGGCGGCGCCGGACTCCGGGAGGAGTCCCGGTTGCGCACGGGAGGAGGGAGGCGGCGGCGACTTGGGCCGGCTGGGCTGGGCGCGGCCCAGTTCGGTCGACACGTTTTTTTATAAAGATTTTCTTTTTTCCAGACAAACAAAACAAATCAAAACAAACAGAAATAAAAATATTATATAGGCATATAATATATCAAATTTTCAGAATTTTTTTCAAACAACATGGACATTTTTCTAGCATTAAATAAAATACACATAAATTCTAATAATTCAAACAGTGCTCCTGCTCTAATAAAATCCAATAAAATCATTTTAAAAATACCAAAATGATTTCAAATTAATTTTTCTCCAATTTTCTATTGTAGGGAATCATGTTACCCTATTTTCCATGTATTTTGTTTTTGGAGAAAAATAATTTGAATAAAACTCAAATAACTCTAAATTGAAAATAAATTCAAAAGAACTTTGAATTTAATTCTTTCAAACTCCCAACTCATATTTCATATAATTTGAAGAAGTTATTTTATCTTCTCTCATGAAAATCATTGAGCTGCATGAAGTTTATGAATTGAAATATTCCCAAATGAAATTCAATTATTTTCAAATACCCTTTCATTTAATTTAAATGGAAGAAATCATATCATCTTCGCTCAAGGGTTTTGTATTTGAAAAGAATTTGAATTCATGGAGATCAGAAAGCAAATATGAAAGTTTGGGAAAGTCATTTTATTCCCTCTCATTTAACTTTCAAAAAGTTTCGAATTCACTCACTTTCATTCAATCAATCACACAACAATCAAACAAACAATAAAATCTATCTATTTAATATAACATTCCTAAATTTAGAATTTTGGGATGTTACATTTACTTGGCACAAACACTAATTAAAACATAAGAAACACAATCCTAACATTAGCATAATTGTGCCAACACAAAGAAACATGAAGTAAAAAGCAAAAATGAATTTTATTCATTGGGTTGCCTCCCAACAAGCGCTATAGTTTTACGCCCTTAGCTAGGCATAATATTTCAACGATGCTCACACAATAGATAATAATCGAAACACAAAGAGAGCATCATGAAACATGTGACACACACATTTAAGTCTAACATACTTCCTATGCATAGGAATTTTATAGGAAAACAAATTATCAAGAGAAGAAACATCTAGCATATGCAAAGGAGAGTAATAAAACATTGACAATCTCAACACAAAGAGAGGAAATTTAATAACATAAAAATTTCTACAATCATATTTTCCTCTCTCATAATAATTATATGTAGGATCATAATCAAATTCAATAATATAACTATTATATAAAATTTTCTCTTTATGATCCACATGCATGCAAAGTTGACACTCTTTCAAAATAGTGGGATTATCATCAAATAAAGTCATGACCTCTCCAAACTCACTTTCATAAAAAAATCATAAGATTCAATACTCTGCAAATATGTGGGATTATTTTTAGATAAAATTGACACTCTTCCAAACTCACTTTCAATATTACCGCAAACATATTCATCATGAGGCTTAAATAAATTTTCAAGATCATAAGAAACATTATCACCCAATAATGATGATTGCAATAAGTAGCGGACATGACAAAACAAGCATCCCCAAGCTTGGAATTTTGCATATTATTAGCACAATTGACATTAATCGAATTTATAGTAAAATTATTGCAATCATGCTTTTCATTCAAGGAGCTATCATGAATCACTTCATAAATTTCTTCATCACAATTTTTAGATTCACGATTCTCAAGCAAAACTTCATAAAGATAATCTAGTGCACTCAAATCACTAACAATTGGTTCATCATGATTGGATCTTTTAAAAAGATTAGCAAGTGGATGGGGATCCATATCAATAGCTTTTTATCAAGCGGAGATGCAAGCATATAAAAGGCATATCACAACACAAGCAAAGAGAAGATCTGACGAGAAAAAGGCGAACGAAAAAGAGGGCGAATAAAAACGGCAAATTTTTGTGAAGTGGGGGAGAGGAAAATGAGAGGCAAATGGCAAATAATGTAAATTGCGAGGACATGAGATTTGTGATTAGGAACCTGGTATATGTTGAAGATCCTCCCTGACAGTGGCGCCAGAAATTCCTTTTGATGTCGCTTGAAGCTACGTTTGTATTTTCCCAAAGAGGAAGGGATGATGCAACACAACGGCGTTAAGTATTTACCTCGGATATGAAACCAAGGTTATCAAATCAGTAGGAGAACCAAGAAACACAACATAAACAACCCCTGCACACAGATAACAAATCCTTGCAACCCGACGTGTTAAAGGGGTTGTCAATCCCTTTCGGGGTACGGCGCCTCAAGATGGGCAAATGGACGTGAGATAAATTTGTAGTAGATTGATAGATCGAACGCCAAATAAAATAAATAAGGGAAAATTGCAGCAAAGTATTTTTGGGTTTTTGGTTTAATAGATCTGAAAATAAAAGCAAATAAAAAGTAGATCGCAAAGGCAAATATATGAGAAAGAAGACCCGGGGGCCGTAGGTTGCACTAGTGGCTTCTCTCGAGAAAAATAGCAAATGGTGAGTAAACAAATTACTGTTGGGCAGTTGATAGAACCTCAAATAATTATGACGATATCCAGGCAATGATCATTATATAGGCATCACGTCCAAGATTAGTAGACCGACTCCTGCCTGAATCTACTACTATTACTCCACACATCGACCGCAATCCAGCATGCATCTAGTGTATTAAGTTCATGGAGAAACGGAGTGATGCAGTAAGAATGATGACATGATGTAGACAAGATGTATCTATGTAGAGATAGGCCCCATCATTTTATCCTTAGTAGCAATGATACATACGTGTCGTTTCCCTTTCTGTCACTGGGATCAAGCACCGTAAGATCGAACCCACTACAAAGCACCTCTTCCCATTGCAAGATAAATAGATCAAGTTGGCAAACAAAACCCAAATATCGGAGAAGAAATACGAGGCTATAATCAATCATACATATAAGAGATCAAAGAATCTCAAATAACTTTCATGGATATAAAAAGATAGATCTGATCATAAACTCAAAGTTCATCGATCCCAACAAACACACCGCAAAAGAGTTACATCATATGGATCTGCAAGAGACCATTGTATTGAGAATCAAGAGAGAGAGAGATGAAGCCATCTAGCTACTAACTACGGACTCGAAGGTCTACAAAGAACTACTCATGCATCATCGGAGAGGCACCAATGGAGGTGGTAAACCCCATCCGAGATGGTGTCTAGATTGGCTCTGGTGGTTCTGGACTCTGCGGCGGGTGGATGAATATTTCGTCGAATCCCCTAGGGTTCTGGGATTTTTGGGGTATTTATAGAGCAAAGAGGCCGTCCAGGGGGCACCCGAGGTGGGGACAAGCCATCAGGGCGCGCCTGGGCCTCCTGGCGCGCCCTGGTCGGTTGTGCCCCCTCGGGGCACCCCCCAGGCGCAGCCAGGGCCCGTTGTGTTTCTTTTGGCTCATAAAAATTCTCCTTCAAGTTTCGTGGTATTTGAACCCCGTCTGATATTGATTTTCTGTGATGTAAAAAACACAGAAAAACATGAACTGGCACTTGGCACTATGTTAATAGGTTAGTATCGAAAAATGATATAAAATGATTATAAAACATCCAAGATTGATAATATAACAGCATGGAACAATAAAAAATTATAGATACCTTGAAGACATATCAATGTACAATATGATCGTAGAGGATAAGCGCCGGGAACGTATCTATAATCAAGGGTTTCAGTTCCATGGTGACAATGTTGTGCCTGAGCATGGAGAAGCGGCAACGCTTGCATAGTTCACCCAATTTCATCGTCAAATGCGTGATTGAGAAACTCATATTTGCCTATACAATGATTTGATGGAGTATATGTGGGCTCACGTTGACCACCAATTGATGTATCTTTTTTCAAAATGTATTTGAGATAATTTAATTTTTGTTTGGCTTATAAACAATGATATATTTATTTGTCTTATAACTTATGATATATTTGTTTGGTTGTGAAACTATGCATGATGTTTGTATTTTTGTCTGAATTATGTTTGAAAAAAACACGGCAGGCCGACCACGAGGGCAAAAATACGTCCACGCGTTGGGTGCACGTCCGATCCAAACGTAAAAGAGAGCGGACAACGAACAGGTGGCCAACCCAAACAAAAAAATGGATAAAAAACGTGTTCGTACGGGTCGGCGCATTGGAGTTGATGGAAGAACTTGGTGTCAGCGTCACCCTCTAACGGTCGTATATACTGAATCACTAATGTGTGGAAGTACTATAAATACTTTTCTATGGAGTACCTATGGAGATGATTTTTTTATGCGTCAACCCTATAGAGATGATTACATGTGTATTATCAGCTAATGACTACTACATCCTTTCCGGTTTATAGGGCTCAATTCAAAAATCTCATCAACCAAGGTAGATGGTGAGTGATGAAAATTTTTGTAGTTTGCAA
This sequence comes from Triticum aestivum, assembly GCF_018294505.1. Lineage (NCBI taxonomy): Eukaryota > Viridiplantae > Streptophyta > Magnoliopsida > Poales > Poaceae > Triticum > Triticum aestivum. The sequence continues at coordinate 417,251,347 of NC_057797.1, read as the reverse complement.
AACCACTCAATTAATGTGTTTGTTTTCTTAAAAAATTATGTTTACCAATATATTAATTACAATGCATGTATGTATAAAGTACATGCATTGGTTAATTTTCTCTTAATAATTGCATGCAATGATTTATTGCACTTTAAAATCTGAACATGTGATGAGGAACAACCAAACTGAGACTTATAAAATACGAAAACAAAATATTTAAGATAAACTCTATATACCGAAAAGGAGGGAGTAGTAGTTAATATAGGACGGTGGTTAAATTGAAAAGTTTTTTCTTTCCCCTCTTTGCTCCTCCAATCGTTGAGGTTACTTCCACCAGCGGCTACCCACCCACTCGAACATTGCACGTCGCATCACATCTCTCTCCAATAGACCGTTAGTTGGAAACGAAAGGAATAACTTTTTTGAGGGGTAAAGCATTTATTCATCAAAAAAGCAAACAAGGTTCACAGCCGAAATCTCATCTGTCTTAAACTGCAGGCAGAAGCTTAAAAAACGAAATAAAAACGAAGAACACCGAATCTGCACTACATGCAGACTTTAGACCACACCCGGAATCTCTTTCGCAACAACTTGTAGGATGCAATCTGGTGGCCCGTGAAGCCACACTTTATTTAGTTCCATGCTAACCCCCTCTTTAGCTAATATATGTGCTGCACCATTTGCTGTTCTTCTCACCCAGCTGACCTTGAACTCCTGTCGCGTACGCAACATAGCTTTCACTTCATCAACGAGTGGCCCAACCGCAGATAGATTCTTGCTGTTGTCGTTGAGCATGGCCACCACCTCTCTGCTATCAAGCTCCAAGTGAACCTTCGAAAATCCCTGCTGAATCGCGAGTTGCATTGCCTGTCGACTCGCCTTTAACTCCAGCAGCTGAGGGTCGGAGGTGCTTGGGAGGAACGCACACACCCCTCCTCTGAACGCACCAACATGATCCCGTATGATCACTCCTCCTCCTCCTTTTGTCCGCAGCTTCGTCGAAGCACCATCAACATTCACTTTTACCCAGCCCATTTCAGGTGGCTTCCACGCCTCCACTAGCTTTGTGCTTGGCACAGTGGGTCCTTTGGGATGCACCTCTCTCCACTCTTTAATATGGGCACACACCCTCCCAGCCACCGCTCGCACATCAGCTATCTGTTTGCCATCTCTCGCTTCATTCCTTGCTAACCACATGGCGTAGAGAGCTTGGATCATCGTCTCACGTTCTGCCTCAGTCGCGTCGGCTAACCACTCCTGCAGCCATGACGAGATAGAACTAAAGGATCCATCCAACTCCGGCAGTGTAACAACATGAACCTCCATCTCCTCTCTCGGAGCTCGCCAGAATAGTTGGGAGTGCGGGCGGCCCAAAAATGATGGTAGATAGACTCCTCCCTGCCACACGCTACACAGAATACTCCGCCCTTGATCCTTCGTCGGTGCAACTTTGCCCCTACAGCCAATCCATTCCGCATGAGCCTCCAGGTATGTATCTTATCTTTGTTCGGTGCATTTGTACTCCATAGCGCTAGCTTCTAGGGTTTAGCCTCTCCGGTCTCGTGGTAGATTTACTCTTGTACTATCCATATCATCAATATTAATCAAGCAGGATGTAGGGTTTTACCTCCATCAAGACGGCCCGAACCTGGGTAAAACATTGTGTCCCCTGCCTCCTGTTACCATCCGGCCTAGACGCACAGTTCAGGACCCCCTACACGAGATCCGCCGGTTTTGACACCGACATTGGTGCTTTCATGGAGAGATCCGCTATGTGATCGACAAAAGGATCGATGGCTCGCCTGCAGATCAACTGCGACATCGGCATCTTCGTCACCAGCTCGACTGGCTACCTTGGTTCGAACAAGAACTGCGCCCCGTGTTCGGATCACCATGTTCGGACGGGGGCCTTCATCAAACATCAACTCCGATCTCTATCAAGATCATGGAGGAATCATCCATGGAGCTCGGGGGCTCAACGTCAACATTGCCCTCAAGCGACCGTGCTGTTTTTCTGGACAGCAAACTCGTATCTGCCGTCACCACCTCCTCGAGTATCGCTTTGACGATCTCTTTGGTGGAATTGTGCAGAATGGAGTCTACAGCAACCCTGAAAAATTTCGTCGAGTTCCGATGAAGGAATCTCGGGCAATCCACGATATACCGGAGCCCTGTCAAATCTGGACGGGAATCTGGATGAGCTTAGGACGTGGTGTCCAGCTTCTAGCTCGGACGTCCTTTGGAAGATCCAACCGTTGATCAGCTGTGGAATTCCTATATCTACCACCTCTCAAAATTTCAGCTCGACCCGACCGTCCAAACTCCGGAAACCTTCCGATTAGTGCATCACTTTTCGGATCTGTTTTCTGCGCGAAAACGAATCCGACCCGAGTTCGTCTTTTTTATGAACGGGATTTCGGACATCCCTTTTAAAATAAGTTTTATATGGGGTATTTTGTTTTTTCCCGAACACATCCCAATAACTTTAACATCTTTTGAACATGATCTTCAACATCATGCTGGTGTCAAACCAGTCCGGCAATATTGCTCCACGGCTACCGACCTGCGCTAGACACGTCGTCGCTTTATTGAGCCGAGCTCAACTTCTTCGGATCATCATCTCGGCAAGCCGAACAAGAGTCCGGCATCGCGAAGGATAAATCATCACAAACATCGCCGCCCCACGGATTACATGGAGCGGGCATACCGGCATCGCCGCACGGTCGCTTCATCAAGCCGACATCGACCACGTCACGACCTACATCGGCATGGCCGCACTATTGCTTCTTAAAGCTGGAGTCCATCACGCCGACCTACTTCGACTCATCGGCTGACATCGAGGCTTCGACATCTCGGCTGGACCGGGGGCTTCGTCATCTCTTCATCAACCTACTCCGGACACTTCGGCCTCACTAGCCGACCAACTCCGTCACGTTAGCCGGGCCGAGGGCTTTGCCTCGGCGAGCCAACCTTTGCCAGCATTGCCATGCCGTCATTTTATCTCTCATCAGGCAATGGGTGTGCGGATCGAGTCCCAATTTTGGGAATCACCTTCCTTCGGACTGCTACAACAAATAAACCAGGTGCTATTAATCCTAGTATTTTTTGCTTGTTGGGGGTCATTTTTCCCAAGGAATTATTACTCTGGTTTGTCCATCATATGCACACAGGTCTATCAAATGGTGGCCGCATCAACGATAGTCGCATGGTGGTTCGGTCAGTTTCCGTACATAGTCCGGCGAACGCCGCATCTGGAGCTCGGACCGACCTGCAAATTCAGGCTTTGCCACGCCTTTACCACATCATGCCGACACCCTGCATCGACATTGACTTCGGCGTCAGGCCATATTTCTTTTATTACTCACTTTTCATAAATTATTTATTATGCAACGATTTTTTTAATTATCATTATTACTATTATCTCCGATTTCACTATTTTTTGTGCACAGGAAAATGATCCGGGGACTTCGGCGTCACTCTACCGGTCTGCATTGACCGTGCTATGTCACCACTTCGGCGCGTTGAGCTCTCCGCTCCGCCACCTCGGGACCGGCTTGGGGGATGGAACCTCGCCCCGCATCAAGCTCGGACCGTGTCATCAATGCCGAACACATTAACCAGCTAAGTCGCTTTCATGCTCAAATTTTAAGTTTTAACTTGTGTTCGGTTCGACCAAGCATTATACTTTTTTGGAAAAAAGTTGATTGTAAAAAAATTTCTTGTCCAAACTTTGTTTGTGACACGCATATTCAAATACCCCGTTTATTTGGGGGCTTCCTTTATGAAGCTTTTCCTCTTGCATATGATTATACTTGTACGGCTTCGTTCCTTGTTCGTGTATTACGCCACAATATGCACCATATTGACTTAAGCGATTTGCGAGCTGGGTTGCCTGGCTCCTATGCTTACCCCTACGTTCCCGATTGTTCGGCTAGGGAGTAAAGGGAGCACCTCTGCGATTGTCATGACCGGGTCCTCCGAGCTCTGACCTCAGACTGGGTGAAGCCGAAAGCTAGCGCTCTTATTGTTTTCAATCATGGTCGGCACACAACGGAACTCATGAGTACAAAAAATCTATTGCACAAGTCTCATAGTAATAATGAGCACCGAAGAAAGGTATCGGTGGGGGTACTATTTTCTTCAAAGATGCTTCTTACACTTTGTCTGTAATATAGCATAAGTTCCCTGAGTGCGCTTTGTCTATTACGGCATTATGGCCCGGTTGCCTGGTTATCGGAAACACTGTCGATATTCTCGACAGGTGGAGTACATAACACTTTTCGGTCCTTGATCGAAGAGGGAGAAGCCGACGGTCGGTTAAGATGCGTTTACAGTTCGGTCGAACAAAGATATGATATTAGTACTTCGGTACATACAATCATTACACATAAAATTCTTTTACCCAAGTCACTTGGGGGCTCTTAAATTTATATGAGCCGTTTTATAATAAGTGTTCTTCTTCTTAGTCGTTGCAAAGTTTTTATTACTATTATTATTTATCACTCCTTTTTTTGACACGGGTGTGTGGTCACTAGCCGGGGAGCCTAATTTCTCTCTCAAAGCCACTAGAGTTTAGTTTGCTAAACTAGCCTAATGAGAAGTACTCTGCCTTCGGGATAGGAGGTTGAAGCATAGGCTGACCCACTTGAAGTCTTGAGATAGGATGTGTCATGTTAAAGCATGACAGAAGCACTTTTTGTTCTAAAGTCCAATTTCCGGATTGGCACCGAACACTTGATCTTATTCGGACGTCACATTTTTACTGACGTTTTTTTTGGTTTTCCAAGCTTATGGCACTTTTAAACTATTTGTGTGTTTCCAGCACAAGTCTCACAGTGCAATGCCGGACACCTTTATAGATTCGGCAAAAAACATTCTCGGATTTCACTATATATGCATTGGTTTCGAATTGTGTCTTCGGTCAATAGTTGGGTTGCCCGGCTCCTGCGCTTGCCTCCTACGTTGCACTTTGTTCGGCTAGGTGTGCAAAGGGAGAATCACTGCGATTGTGCTTCCAGCTCACATGGTTAAGCACCTCAGTGGAGAAAGCCGAAAATTGACTGTCACAATAAGCGTAAACTGGTCAGCAATCCGATGATGGTGTTAAATGACGGGCCATTCATAACAATGGCCGAAGTGTTTACGGCTTGACCTCAACTGTCGCCGAACACTACCGGGGGCTATTAATTGGCCTCCCAAACTAAAATCCTCGATATTTTGCTCTTACATTAGAGCTGAGGTTTCATGATCATGCTTAGCATGACAACCCAAAGAAAGGAACCAATAGCGGGACTATTTTCTTTGGAAGACATTTCTTATGTTAAACAGTAATATAACATATCTCTCTGCGTACCTTTGTTTATAAAACCATATGGCCAGATTGCCTTGTTTGTCGTAAATCTTTGCCCTCATAAAGGCTTTATAAAGTAGGACAAAAACTCCCCGGCTTCTGGCCGAGGACGTTGAAGCCGATGGTCGGTTAACAAAGTTTTGTACAATGCGGATCCGAGCATTAATGACGTAAAGTACTTGGATACATAGAGTCATTACACATAATTTGTTATTTTACTATGGATATCGAGCCTTAATTCGGCCACCCGTGCCCGCATTAAGGCTCAGGGGCTACTGGGCTTCGGGCTTATTATTTACAAATATTAAAGGGGCACATTGATCCCCTGATCTGGTGTTGCCACCCGACCAGTGTCTTGGGGGCTACTACACTGCCTGTTCAATGCAGAAAATTTTAAGTGCAATACAGTTGCCGAGGAGATTTTGATCCTCAGGTTGGTCGGCCGCACCCAACCTGAGTCTCAAGGACTAAGCACGCCGCTTTTTGTGTCCCGAAGTATTCTGCCGAGCTAGGACTTGATCCTTAGGCCGATTTTGCAAATCAACCTGAGTCTCAGCGGCTACTGGGATCAGCGGTCTTACGTCATCCTTTAGGTGCATCTCGGGTTTTAGACCGATACACACCTTGAGGGCTACTGGCTATATATCTCGGCAGAGAATAAATTGCAATAATAAAAAATATTGACAAAAAATCGGCCCACAGTTGGGGTGGTGCACCACCTCGGAAGCAGTCCGGCATAAAGCTCGGGCGCTAGTGGTTGGCTCCATAGAGGGCATTTCCGGCATTAAGCTCGGCTAAACTCCTTCAACTTTTTTGAAACAAGGTGATATGACACCTCGGATATAGTCCGGCGTTGGAGCTCGGATACATTCCGGCGTTGGAGCTCGGATACATTCCGGCGTTGGAGCTCGGAAGCGGTCCGGCATTGGTGCTCGGCCGCAAAAGATACCTCGAATGCAGTCCGGCGTTAGAGCTCGGACGCAAGAGGACACTGCCTCCCGGGAACAACTTCAAACCCGAGGTGTGGCTTAAAAATAACAAGGCATTGAAAAAGGCTAGAAACTTAAAGGGGCTCCTCGGATACCCGACGTGTAAACTCGCCGAATGCATTTCAGCGATCCTCAAGATAGAAGATGAGAAGATTTGTTGAACCAGTTTTCAAGACCGTCAACCGAAGATGAAGAACAGTTCGGAAGAATCGAGGAGCGTCCCTAACTTGAAGACCGGTTCAGGGGGATACTGACGGTGTCCTGGACTAGGGGGTACTCACCACGTCGTCTCCCGATCTGTTAGATTGGGCCGAGGACCCCCATGGTCGTATACTCATGGGCCAGTTCAGACAACTGCCGCATACATGGAAGATTCCACAAGACTTGGTGATCAAGACAAGGACTCCTCCCCACCGGCGTATTCGGCTAGGACTCTTGTTATCCTAGGCCTCTGGTGCATTATATAAACCGAGGCCAGGCTAGTCGATAGATCATATACAAACAATCATACCATAGGCTAGCTTCTAGGGTTTAGCCTCTCCGATCTCATGGTAGATTTACTCTTGTACTACCCATATCATCAATATTAATCAAGCAGGACGTAGGGTTTTACCTCCATCAAGAGGGCCCGAACCTGGGTAAAACATTGTGTCCCCTGCCTCCTATTACCATCGGGCCTAGACGCATAGTTCGGGACCCCCTACCCGAGATCTGCCGGTTTTGACACCGACAATGAGGCTCCACTCGGGCACGTGGCTGTCATAATTGATCCCTCCTTGAAGTACCGCGCCTTGAGCACCCTAGCACAAAGGGAGGAGGGGTTTTGTAAAATCCTCCAAGCTTGCTTCGCTAGCAACGCTTGGTTAAAAGCCTCCGGTTCCCTAAAACCCATACCGCCCTCTCTCTTCGAGTGGCACATCTTATCCCAAGATATCCAGTGTACTTTCCTTTCACCATTCGCTGCACCCCACCAAAATTTCGAGGAGATCGATTTCAGGTTCCGGCACATCTTCTTTGTGAGTTGAAAACAGCTCATGGTGTAAGTAGGCGTAGACTGAAGTCCTGTTTTAATGAGAATCTCTCGCGGTGCCTTAGATTGCCCTTGTCCCTTCCAACCAGACACTTTGCTTGTCGAACTTTCCCTCACATACTTGAACGTGCCCTCTTTCGATCTACCAACCAGTGTTGGTAAACCAAGGTACTGTTCACACAATGCCTCAGAGTTGATACCTATAGCTTGCTTGAGCATCACCTTGTCTTCGGACTTGCATCCTTTCCCAAAGAAAATGGATGATTTTTGGAGGTTTACCTTTTGACCCGAGGCCACTTCATAGTCAGCCAGGATATTCTTCAACGTTTGCATTGTTTCCTTGGTGCCCTCTAAAAACACTATACTATCGTCAGCAAAAAGCAGGTGCGTGATATGGGGGCTAGTGCTCCCAAACGACACCCCTTTGATTGTATTTTCACTTTGGGCATGCTTTATCAATGCTGAAAAGCCTTCCACACAAAATAGGAAAAGATATGGGGAGAGCGGGTCTCCTTGTCGAAGGCCCCTAGATGGCACAAATCTGCGAGAGAGCCCCCCATTTAGTTTGACAGAAAAACGTGTAGAAGTGACACACCTCATGACCATCGCAATCCAGCTCTCCGCAAAACCAAGCTTTCTCAACATTTGTTCAAGAAAAATCCATCAACCCTGTCATACGCCTTCATCATATCAAGCTTAACCGCACATAGAGGATTCTTCCATTTTCTTGTCCTGATCGCGTGCACACACTCATAGGCAACTAGAACATTATCCGTGATTAACCATCCGGGAACAAATGCACTCTGCTCCTCGGATATTAGCAGTGGCAAAATCACCTTTAGTCTATTGGCGAGGACTTTAGTGGTGATCTTATACAGAACATTACATAGGCTGATGGGTCAGAATTGTGAATAATAGCTCCGGTGATTTAACCTTCGGTATCATGACTATAATAGTGTCATTGAACGAATTTGGTGCAGCGACACCTGCAAGAAAATCCCGAACCGTTGTACACACATTGCCACGTAGCATCGGCCAGTGCCTTTAATAAAACAGCGCCGGGAAGCTGTCCGGCCCGGGCGCTTTCATCGGTCCCATTTGGAATAGAGCAGTCTCTATTTCCAAGTCTGATATTGCAGCCGTGAGTTTTCCATTCATGTTTTCAGAGATCACACTTTCAAAGTGTTGTAGTAGGCGGTCAGCCTGAGCAGACCCTTCTGAAGTAAATAGATTGTGATAGAAAGAGGCAGCCATCTCCCTCATCTCATCACCAGCCGTACATCTTGTGCCATCCTCTCGCTTCAATGCTCTAATTGTATTTTTCCTTTTCCGGTGTGACGCTCGATTATGAAAATATTGGGTGTTCTGATCTCCTTCTTTGAGCCAACCCACTCTGGACCACTGCTTGTACATAATTTCCTCTCGCGCATATACCTCTCGGAGCTGTTCCTCAATGTTCCCGACCTCGGCAGTTAGGCCAGTGCCCAATGCCCTCTCTTTTGCAGCTTTTAATTGTTCCTTCAGTTTTACAATCTGCCGACGCACCAAACCGAAGACTCGGCGTCCCCATCTTTGCATATCAACTGATACTCCTTGTAGCTTCTCACACACCTCCCCAATGTTACCGCCTTGCCTCCCTGCTTCTGCCCACGCTTTCATCACCATCTATTCATAGCCATCGTGCTTTATCCACATCTCTTAGAAACGGAATGGCCTCTCCTCCTTGACTGTCGCACCAGGAGCTATCTCCATGGCACGAATGATCAAGGAAATGTGGTCGGACTCCTCCATTAAAACATGCTCCACCGTCGAGTCAGGAAAGAGAGCCATGAAGCTATTATTGCATGTGGCTCTGTCCAACCTAACCTGAATATTCTCCCCATCGTCCCGCTTATTGTCCCAGGTATATGGGTATCCCGAGAAGCCCAAATCAGCCAGTTCACACTTAGACAAGCAGTCTTTGAAGCCTTCCATCTATGTAAAATTTCTGGGGTTCCCACCAACTTGTTCTGATTGCTCTAGTATCTCATTAAAATTTCCTGCGCATAACCAAGGTAGATCGTCCTGAGATCATAGATATTGTAGGGCATCCCATGATTTCTTGCGCAGCTCTGTTTTTGGCTCGCCGTAGAAACCAGTGAACCTACACGCCTTGCCATCCACGTTGACCTCAGCATCTATAAAATACTGGCACCATGGTCTGATGGTGACCTGAATGTTATCTCTCCACCAAAGTGCTAGTCCACCACTTAAACCCTGGCAATCCACAGCAACACCACTTCTGAATCCAAGACTCCACTTGATCCTCTCCATCGCCTTAGCCCTTTTCTTCATTTCACATAAGAATACCACCGCTGGGTTGTAGGACCGTATCAGGTCTCTTAGTTCGCCAACCGTCGAGTCCAACCCCAGTCCTCGACAGTTCCAAGGAAGGATATTCATTGCGCCCGGCGGCCCTGTCCAACAGGGTCCGCCGATCGATCATCGCCCTCTGAGATACGGTCAAACACACTAGAAGTTTTCTGTCTAGTATCGCGAATGAAAGTATCATTGCCCACTTGCCTGTTCGGATCTCCCTTTGCCACCCAATGTTGCTTGGGCCTTCTCTTTCTCTCCTTTTGCTCCTGATAGTTGGGGCTCCTTGGAGACCGGGGTACATACTCCTGCCTCGGGATCCGAACATATCTGCCACTTGTCCTCTCCCTCTCTCTATAGCGACTGGAGCTACCCCATCCTCTTGTTTCCCTCATTGCATCTTGCCTATATTGTTGGTGGATCTCCGCTTGCCTGTGTTGCTGCCGCTGCCTTAGGTCATTCCTCAATTCATACTCTTTCTTTTTCTCTAGGTCCTCCCGAAGATCTCCGCCCCTCTTGTCAGCCGGCCTATGCCGGGTCTTGCTAGGGCTATTCACCTCTATCCCATCATGACTGTTATCCCCACCAGTGCGGGAATCAGCCGAGCCAAAAAACTGTCTATTCAGATTACGCTTCGTCGAGAGATCGCGAACGTATCCTGTTCCACTCTTCCCCCTGTCACCCTTCCAGTCCATCATCCCCTCACTAGATCTTGCACTGTTGAAGCTACTACCACTATGCGCCGGCCTTTGAGCCCCTTCTTTAAAAGATGAGGATCTTCCTGGCGAGGCACGCAGCCATTCACCCCATTGCAATTCAGACTTCACCGGAGGTACACATCCATCAGCACCATGCACTAGCCGTCCACAGTCAAAACAGAAGTGTGGGATTTTCTCATAAGCAAAATTATACCATGTACCAACTAGATCATCCTCCGACTCCTTCGGGTTGAAACCTCGTACCAACGGTTCGAAAATTGACAGCTTGGTCCAAACTCGCAGGTGCGTTCCTCTTGCAAACCCATCCTTTTCCACATCCACCCTAATGGCTTTACCAATCCAATTCCCGAGAGCTTCTCTGAACTCTTTACATCGTCTGTCTAATGGTAGATCAGATACATGAACCCAGCATTCCATTGAATCAAAAACCATCTCAGACGGCCTTATTTTGCCTTCATAATCCTTCAACACCAGCACATTAAAGTCAAATTGCCAGGGGCCACTATTCAGCGCATGTTTCCAGTCCCCTTCGCTACCAAAGTGCACCACAAACATGTTCGTTCCTACTTCCTTGAATTTCGCCTCCCTATGCAAGCCCCACGCCTTGTACATAGCTTTTTCTAGCGCTTTGAAGTTTACAGCCCGCGGGGTAAACGCTTTCCCAACCACAGACCACTTGGTCACTCTAGGGTATTCCTGTCCAGACTCGTTGAAGATGAATCCTGCCGCTTCTTTCTCTGTCAAGACTAGATCGCCCATCCTTGCTACAAGCCCTGCTGCCTCCTCCGACCCCTTGTCATCCGTCGGCGACCTTGACGAGTTCCTGCTCTGCATGCCTGGCGGCGCCCTCACGGAAGACCCAGCCACATCTCAATTTGTCATCGCCGTCTTCGGGGTTACCCCTACCTGGGTTGTTGATCCCGATCTAGGAGTCGCAGCACCACCGCTTCTCGCTTTCTCCACCATGGCGCAGCCGCCACGAAGAGAGACACACACCGATCTGCTCATTTCGGGAAGCGCCGTCGCCCCTTCACAAGCCACCGGAGACCACACCACCACCGTGTGGAAACCCTAACCCTAGCGTCCAGAGCGATCACCTAGCAATCATCCGCGGTCGCCTCTCCTGGTACCGCTTCAAGGTGGACCCGCATGTAGGTTATGGGGTTAACGAAAGGAATAACTTAACCACTCCTGATTAGTGTTTGTCGGCTCTAGTTAATTAAGTACCGCCGGAAAAGTACTGTTTGTCTTTGTTTAATCATAGTATTAGGTTAAGCATGCATGTTTAACACGAAAATGTTTTCTCTTTTTGGAGTAAAAAGAAATTTCATTACTCAAGGAGTACAATGTCGTGCAAGACAGATCTCAACCATACGGCGATGCGAGGGGTACTACGACCATAAGCGGCAAGAGCATTGTTGAGTATATGTATTTAGCACGTGTATTCTTGTACTTCAAGTATTCCTCCTTGTGTATAGTTGATGATATGACTGTCCTATGTATTATATATACATGTGCATATGCACCCAATCAATACATTGAGAGTTACATCCTATTCCTCTACATAATATCAGCCTAAACCCTCGATGACCCTAGCCGCACAGCCATCACCTCTCCTAGCCGCCGCCGCTAGCGCTGCCTCGCGCCGCCGCACCCCTCCCGCCGCACCTCCTCCCTCCCCGCCGCGTCCCTCCTCGACAACGCAGTCCCGCTCTCCTCCCGAGCCCTACCTGCGCCACTACCACCCCAAGCCGCCGCCCTCCCAACCCTAAAGCCTACCCGAGCCGCCTCCCCCCTCCCGAACCCCACACCCGTGCTGCCCCACCCGACCACCGCTCCACCCGCACCGCCGCACCATCTTGCTGCCATGTTGGCTCGGTCCACCTCCTCTGGCCCTAGCAACCCGTTTGACTCTTCCTATGGCACCGAACCCGAAGAGCCCCTAGCCGCAGACATCCGCAACATCCTCCTCTCCTCTCCGATCACATCCCCATCTTCCTCTCCCACACCTCCGCCAACTACTATGCCTGAAAAACCTACTTCAATCTTCTTTTCTGTGAGTACAATCTTCGTGATCATGTGGACGGCCTCTCCAACTTCTTCGCCGACAACCACGACGCCAACTGGCTGGCCATGCACGCCACCCTCAGCCGGTGGTTCTTCCTCACCGTCTCGCCGGATGTCACATCCCTAGCTTCTGGCATTGCTCTAGCCTAGCTTCATGTGTGCATCATGTCTATATTTTTGAAACTTGAATTGAGGAATATTGGAAGCCTCAAAACCCTAAATAAAAGAGGGGCAAAAACCCTAGAAATCTCATTCATTGCTCCAAAAGGCTCTTCTTAAATGTTTGATAATTTTTGGTAAGGGTTCTGGTCCCAACCAAAATATTGAACATTTTTAAGGATTTATTTTTGGGACTTTGAATTTAAATCATTAGCTATTTGAATTTGAATTATATTCATATAATTAGAATATAATTTCAAATACCCCTGAAATATTTTATGAGCTTTTGGAAAAGTCCATCTAGCCAAATAAAATTATTCAGAGGAGTTTTTGGCATTGTTTGAATTTGTTTAAAATTCAAAACAGTGGCAAAACGAAATTAAATAAAACAAAACAGAAGAAAAAAATAAAAGAGAGAGAGAGAAGGACTTACCTGGCCTCACCCGTGCAGCCCACCAGAACCGGCCCAGCCCGCCACCGCTACTCCCCCCCCCCCTGTCGTCTTCCTCTTGCCAGTGGGAGCAGCTGCGTGCTCGCACGCGCGCGGCCGAGGAGGCCACCTCCTCCCTGCCTGGCTGCCTCCTCCTTCCCTGGTCCCTCCCGCGACGCCACGCAGCCCCGACCCCCTCTCACTTCTCCCTCGCTCTCTGGACCTCCCTCCCCCTCGCTCCTCTGTTTCCCCTCCCGCGACCGAACGGAGCCGCCGCCACCGACGAGAGCCACCGTGGCTACCGGCCACCCCACGGCTCACCGACGCCCCAGGAAGCTCCGCCGGTCCTCCCTCTACCTCCTCAACGAGCCACGAGGCCCCGGACGTGCCACAACACCGCCCTCGATGCCTTCTTCAACCTCGGGACCGCCGGCCATCTTCGTCAAATTCGCCGGCTCCGGACCGTCCCCGACCTCGCCGAGCGTCCCCTCGTCATCGCCGTGAGTCACTGACCCTCTCCCCTAACTCAGCATGCTCCCCTCCGTGCCGTAGCGCCGTTCCCCACGAGCACCGAAGCCACCGTCCGCCATTGCTGCTGCACGCATAGCCTCCGTGCTCCCCTGGCCTCACTGAGCTGCTCTTAGTGCTCCCCATGTCTAGCAGGTGCTGCCCAGCCTCTCCATTTGCTCACTGATGCACCGTAGCGACGCGCCCGAGCACCACCGAACACCATCGCCGCCAAAGCTCGTCGCCGGCATGAGTTCCGGCGACCCCACGACCTCCCACTCGGTCCTCTGGATGCGCGGGAGCAAGGGCCATCCCCTGGTGCCCTCAGCGCGCCAAACTGACGCCTCTAGCGCAAGTCCGGCGTGCCCCGCCGTGTTCTGTGGTCGCCGTCGGCTGGTCTCCGGCGTGCTGACGTGGCGTCGTCGTTAGGGGCTAATGACCCTGCTAACTAACCCTGTGACACTGACAGCGGGCCCCGTAGCGGGTCAAAGCCCGAGTCAACGCGGGATTAGCCCCTGTGTCACTGACGTGTGGACCCCACACGTCAGGTTTGACCCGAGCCGGCCCCTGTTGACTTGCTGACGTCATGCCAACGTCATGCTGACGCAGTAATGTTTTCTGGATTTAATTTAATTCTGAAATTCCAGAAAATGAATATAAACTTCTAAAATTCATAGAAAATTAACCGTAACTCCAAATTAAATAATTTATATATGAAAAATTATCAGAAAAATTCAAGGAATCCATCTGTACCATTTTCATGCATGTTAGAACAACTTATAGCTGCTGTTTAGCACAAATCAAATAAAGGGCATTTAAATAATCACATATGGAGTTTGAATTTGAATCTTGTATTCAAACCAACTTCATTTAATCTGTTGCTAGTTGCATTGGCTCAAAACACATTCATTTTGCCATGTCATGATCATGCATCATATTGTGCATTGCATTGATTGTGTTCCCTTCTGTGTTGCCGGTATTTGTCCCCTCTCGATAGACGTGATACCGATGATGTGATCGTTGACACTGATGAAGACTCAATGTTATCTTCAAAAGTGCCAGGCAAGCAAAACCCCCTTGTTCATTCCGATACAATCCTACTCTCTCGCTCCTGCTCTCTTTTACTGCATTAGGACAACACCGATTCATCTGTTACTTGCTGCGGTAGCTGAACCCCTTTGTCCTTTGCATGACCTGTCATTGCCACAGTAAATAGATGAAACCCACTAGCATGAGTAGGAGTTGTTTGAGCCCTGATGTGCCTACTCATTCATGTTTGTTTGTCATGCCTGCTATTGCTTAGAGTTGAGTCAGGTCTGATTCATCGGGGATGAATCAGAGGCGTGTGAACCTGTCCTACTGTGTGTGAGCTAAGTGTGTGAACACGATTTGGTAAAGGTAGCGGTGAGAGGCCATGTAGGAGTACATGGTGGGTTGTCTCATTGCAGCCGTCCTCAGGAACTGAGTTCTGTGTTTGTGATCCATGATTCAGCTACTACCACGCATTGGGCCCGAAACCAATGGACCCTCTCGGCTTCTTGATCACCCTTGTCCTCTGTCCAGGAGTTGCAAGTAGTTTCTGGTGTTTGTAGTATGCTGGAGGCCGTGGGCAGCGCTGACCGTAGGGGTGGGCTGTGATGCGGTAGGCACGTGGCACGGTGTACCGGGCGCCCGTTTGGTGTCTCGGGAACCCTGTTCACATCGTTTGGGGCTGTGAGCGAAACTCCGGCCGGATCTCCTCATGGATGGAACCCGAATAGGCGATAAACCTGGACTAGAGACTTAGGTGATTAGGTAGGTCGTGGCCGACACCCACGTTGGGCTTCCGCTTGAAGGTTGCCGAGTACATGTCGTGTAAACGGCGGTAAGTGGTGAGAGCGTGTGTGAAGAAGTACACCCCTGCAGGGTTAACCTAATCTATTCGAATAGCCGTGTCCGCGGAAAAGGACTTCTGGGTTGCTTATATCAGTTCATAGACAAGTGAAAGTGGATACTCTAAAATACGCAAGATAAGCGTGAGTGCTATGGATGGCGTTCTCGTAGGGAGACGGGAGCGGATCCATAGTGGTGTATTGATATGGTGAATATGTGGACTCGTGTGCGCCACCTCAAAAAAGTTACTCGCAGTCGTAGTTCAGGATAGCCACCGAGTCAAAGCTGGCTTGCTGCAGTTAAACCCCACCATCCCTTTGTTGATAATGATGCATATGTAGATAGTTCTGATGTAAGTCTTGCTGGGTACATTTGTACTCACGTTTGCCTATTTTATGTTTTTGCAGAGAGACTTCAGTCTCACTAGTATTTCCGCGTGGTCTTCGACGTTTAGCTTGTTACCTCAGCTACGATCTTGTGCCCTCGGCAGGATCTGGTAGATAGTCAGGCTTCTCAGCCTTTTTCATTTATAGATGTCTGTACTCAGACATGATAGCTTCCGCTTGTGCTTTGATTTGTATGCTCTGAATGTTGGGTCATGAGACCCATGTTTGTAATATCTCGCTCCTCGGAGCCTATTGAATAGATTACTTGAGTCATAGAGTCATGTTGTGATGCCATGTTGTATTGCACATATCGAGCATATTGTGTGTATGTTATTGAAATGCTTGGTATGTGTGGGATCTGACCATCTAGTTGTTTATCTTTAGTAGCCTCTCTTACGGGGAAATGTCTCCTAGTGTTTCCACCGAGCCATGGTAGCTTGCTACTGCTCCGGAACACTTAGGCTGGCCGGCATGTGTCCTTCTTCGTTCCTGTGTCTGTCCCTTCGGGGAAATGTCACGCGATGAATACCGGAGTCCTGTTAGCCCGCTACAGCCCGGTTCACCGGAGTCCTGCTAGCCCAGTGCTACAGCCTGGATTCACTCGCTGATGACCGACACGTTCGATGCTGGGTCATGGATGCCTGTCCCTGTAAGTCTGTGCCACTTTGGGTTTACGACTAGCCATGTCAGCCCGGGCTCCTTATCATATGGATGCTAGCGACACTGTCATATACGTGTGCCAAAAGGCGCAAACGGTCCCGGGCAAAGGTAAGGCGACACCCGTGGGAATACCGTGCGTGAGGCCGCAAAGTGATATGAGGTGTTACATGCTAGATCGATGTGGCATTGAGTCGGGGTCCTGACAGCGTTGGTATCAGAGCTTGACTGCCTGTAGGATTACCAAGCCAAACTGGTCGAAGTTGAGTTTAGAAATTCTTTAGTTATATAAGGGAATTGATTGTGGGATGGAACGTAAGGCTCTTTTTACTCCTTATACCTCATGCCCTTCTGATCTGAGTCATCTTATCTTTCCTGCGGGGATTAAGAACTAGGCTATCTCTTCTTTCTATTAGGATCACGTGTTACTAATCAGTAGACTTATAAGATTGTTGGATTTAAGTCTCAGTTCAGTTCCTACTACTTCCGTATGTTAATTGTTGATCTCGGAACCTTGATATTGTGCTTCTGAGTGGTTATGCCACCATTTTTGTGATTGTCTCAAATCTTTTTGAGCAATTATAGCCGTTATGCTGTCCGAGTCATCCCAGGTTTCTAAATAGTCCGATGCATTTGCAAATCCCTTCCTTCTGTTTCCGATGTTCCCATGGGCCAGATTAACCACACTAATCGGTGTGTTGAGGTAATTATTGCCTCGACATATATGTTGGAATTATTATTATGACCCTAAGTGCTTAGGGGATCATCTAGTGGTCTAGCCATGATTTGTGTCCTAGTGTGAAGATTCTGGCCTTTATTCTCGGAAGCATCCCGTGATGCTACTTAGTAGTAGGTATTCTACTCCTGGGTTCTGAACCCGAGATTCACTCTACCTACTTCATGTTGATAGTATTGCTAGTGCCTTTAGGATATTAGTAACCTTTGCGATAGTCCTTGAAGTCCGTGGTATCTTCTTCTTCCAAATACCATGAACTACTTATGGCAGATGTTTATTGGATCAAAAAAAATCACAATTAGAGTACTCTTGAGGAGTTCTCCATTCATAAATCGTGACTCTGCCAGTTCTACCTTTCTGCATGGGTTATCCGGAAGAAATATGTTGAACTTGGTTCGACATACTAATCTATGCATCCACAACTCAGAAAGTTATATGTTCCTTTGAGTTGTTCTCTTTAGTTGCATTCTGACCCTCGTCTATCAATTGATAGTCAAGAGTATGCGTGCGTTCGTTCATCGATGCCTATGACTCTTGTGGTCTGTCAAGCCATTCTATTCCGGAATGACTAGGAGAAACAAACTCCAGTACCTCTTCCATATCTAGGATTGGGTCAAAGTAGTTGTATTCCGCAGATCAAATGCCAATCCAGCTTTTGGTTCTGCTCTACCTTGGAGTATTACATATTTTATATCGAGATTGTTATAGGAATTGCACACCATCCCATGAACTCTTGGTACAGTGATACTTCTTGCCATCACTGTTCATTCCTCGGCCCTCGTGTTGATGCAACCGGAATACCGACAAATGAATTGTGATGTGTGAAATCAATACTGCTAGCAACTCTGTTGCTTGGTAGTTAAAGGATAATAATTTCATTCTTAGTATGTTGGTTTTCGAATCATCCTTCTAAGACTGATCGTGCTACCTAGTCCTTATTTCGGTGCACCCTTCGATTGATGAGTTAGGATCTTGTCAAGTCCTCACTCATTTGATCATATCGTCTTGCCCTCAAAAGCAAGATTGTTCTCGAGCTTAGTAACATACCGGTGGTTCGTGACTTTCCAAATATCTTCTTGGAGGTGTTACCGGGTTGTCACCTGACCGCTATGTTGAGTTCGTGATCAAGTTGGTTTCTTGTGAACCACCTTCTCTCCAAGAATCGGTGTTAGATATCCCTGAGCTAGTTGGTTAAGCTAGACAACAACTTGGAGAGTTGGAAGATAAAAGCTTGTCTGACTTAGTTCGTTCCAAAGGGATATTCTTGTGTAGTGTGTGTTGAAGAAAGATGATATCTTCATCGATTGGTCCTTGTGATCAGTTGCTGGACCTATTGTCTTATCAATCCTTTGATTTGAGTGTGGGCTATCGTCAAATCAAATCAGTACCAACGATGCTCGTAATGTTGTCTTATTCGTGGTTGATCCCTCGAGCATACACCATTATATCTTTTAGGTCTGACCAATGCTATCACTTGTTCACTTAACTATGGAATTCCTTTTAAAAGGAAACCTAGATGAATTGTTGTTGAGCCCATTGACAACATCCTTATCTCCTCCATAATTTTGCTGAACATTAAGCTAGTGTTGGAAACTTTTGAAAGCATTTGTTCATGCTAGCTCATGAAGCATATGTTTGGATGAAGGTAGTGACTTCCTTTAATTCATGTGCATCTGATGCAAGTTGCCGCCGTGGATTCGAGAAAGTCAATGTTGCTTTCTTTGGAATCATTCCAAATCAGTCATGCACACGTGCGAAGAATGCTGTGGTTTGAAGACTTGCAACCTTCAATCTATATGTATCCCTAGCACACCAAGCCACTGATTGATTTGTTCAAGGAGAAGGAGTTCCTTCATAAGAGCTAATCCGGACTTATGAAAGAACTTAGATACCCTCGTTGATGGTTCCCCCTCCTGAACTCGGTAGTGTTTTATTATAAGACTACCACGTGGTCATGCTTGTCTGGGACAACGTGTTCACATGTTTGTAGCAGAACCAGCTCATGTTTTGGAGCTTGCTATCGTAGTTCATCTCCCGAGAATCCCGCAACGTCATCTCGTCGATTTGTGTTGCAAACTTTCATTTTTCTTCCTAAGACTCGATGAGCCTGGAATATCCTAACACCAACCAGAGCTGAATCTCAGGCAGATATGATGGTTGGAACATTTCCCTAAGAACTATAATATTGGTCTCTCGATAACCGGTAAGGTGGATGTCGTGGCCAACACACCCATCCGGTAGACCTATTATTATAGTATCTTGTTTGAGGAAGTTGGCCACCCCCCCCCTAGGGATTTCGTAGGATTTACTCCCTAGTTGCCCCTATGGATTTTTGTGTTCCCGAAGTCCGACCTTTTACTTGATGTTTTAGATATCAAACCATATCTATGAATGGGTTATACTAGCACATCAAGGAGAACATTAGAAGCGGAGTGCTAAATGTCTCTCGGTCGATCATCCAGATTTTATTTGCTTGGCCTCGCTAAGGTGAAATCTGAGAAAGTGTTATCCTCCTTCGCATCTGCATCGTCCATCGCTATTCATCATGGTAGTATGTTGTGTTGTCAGCACCCTTGACGCGGTTGTTGATAAAACCTTGATGATTGTGGAAATGCTCAAGTTCTTGAGAGCACGCACAAGCGCTACGTCTTATCATCGGCACTAGCTGGGATTGCCCCAGATTTCCTCGGTTATGCTATAACCACTCCAACAGTGAATTCACTCTCTATTGTTGGGTTCTTCCCCAGTTACCAGAATCATTCCCAGCATTTGCATTTTGTTCCCAGCTTGCACCGCCAATGTGCCATTCTACCATGGGTCTCTTCCATTTCCGGTGATAAGCAAAATTCATCCATTACGTTGTCTTCAACAAGGTAATCCACATCATCCAAGTTTGAGTATGCCATTCTACCGAACCCCTCTAAATGATCGATTATGATTTGCCTTAAGCTGGTATAAAGAGTTTCAATGATCTCTGAATCAAAGGTAATTCTTTTGCCACTTAAGGGGAGATATCTACGAGTCACGGTTCCGAAGGTGTCTCGTTGTGGTATCATGGCAACTCAACTCCTCGCTACGTTGACAACCGATTACCACCTTCTTAAGTGTGGAATTGTTGTCCACTTAGTGAACCTTCGTCATCCGTTTCTTTCCACCCCTCTTGATGTGTATCTCGTGTCTCAACCCGAGAGATGGTCCTATGTCTCATTCCGTGAGTTGTTCGATCTTCAAGAAGATCGACCCTTCTAGAGTCTCCTTCTTCCCTCCATGTCATGTTGGCAGGATTTCTCAAAACAAGACATCAAGACAATGATGGTGAATGAATCAACGTTCAACTGAAGTGCACCCTGGATCGTGAAGATTGTACTAGTTTGCGTTTCCCCTTCATCCTACCCTACGCTTGAATCTCGAGACGAGATTCTTGTTTAGTGGGGGTGAGTTGTCACATCCCTAGCTTCTGGCATTGCTCTAGCCTAGCTTCATGTGTGCATCATGTCTATATTTTTGAAACTTGAATTGAGGAATATTGGAAGCCTCAAAACCCTAAATAAAAGAGGGGCAAAAACCCTAGAAATCTCATTCATTGCTCCAAAAGGCTCTTCTTAAATGTTTGATAATTTTTGGTAAGGGTTCTGGTCCCAACCAAAATATTGAACATTTTTAAGGATTTATTTTTGGGACTTTGAATTTAAATCATTAGCTATTTGAATTTGAATTATATTCATATAATTAGAATATAATTTCAAATACCCCTGAAATATTTTATGAGCTTTTGGAAAAGTCCATCTAGCCAAATAAAATTATTCAGAGGAGTTTTTGGCATTGTTTGAATTTGTTTAAAATTCAAAACAGTGGCAAAACGAAATTAAATAAAACAAAACAGAAGAAAAAAATAAAAGAGAGAGAGAGAAGGACTTACCTGGCCTCACCCGTGCAGCCCACCAGAACCGGCCCAGCCCGCCACCGCTACTCCCCCCCCCCTGTCGTCTTCCTCTTGCCAGTGGGAGCAGCTGCGTGCTCGCACGCGCGCGGCCGAGGAGGCCACCTCCTCCCTGCCTGGCTGCCTCCTCCTTCCCTGGTCCCTCCCGCGACGCCACGCAGCCCCGACCCCCTCTCACTTCTCCCTCGCTCTCTGGACCTCCCTCCCCCTCGCTCCTCTGTTTCCCCTCCCGCGACCGAACGGAGCCGCCGCCACCGACGAGAGCCACCGTGGCTACCGGCCACCCCACGGCTCACCGACGCCCCAGGAAGCTCCGCCGGTCCTCCCTCTACCTCCTCAACGAGCCACGAGGCCCCGGACGTGCCACAACACCGCCCTCGATGCCTTCTTCAACCTCGGGACCGCCGGCCATCTTCGTCAAATTCGCCGGCTCCGGACCGTCCCCGACCTCGCCGAGCGTCCCCTCGTCATCGCCGTGAGTCACTGACCCTCTCCCCTAACTCAGCATGCTCCCCTCCGTGCCGTAGCGCCGTTCCCCACGAGCACCGAAGCCACCGTCCGCCATTGCTGCTGCACGCATAGCCTCCGTGCTCCCCTGGCCTCACTGAGCTGCTCTTAGTGCTCCCCATGTCTAGCAGGTGCTGCCCAGCCTCTCCATTTGCTCACTGATGCACCGTAGCGACGCGCCCGAGCACCACCGAACACCATCGCCGCCAAAGCTCGTCGCCGGCATGAGTTCCGGCGACCCCACGACCTCCCACTCGGTCCTCTGGATGCGCGGGAGCAAGGGCCATCCCCTGGTGCCCTCAGCGCGCCAAACTGACGCCTCTAGCGCAAGTCCGGCGTGCCCCGCCGTGTTCTGTGGTCGCCGTCGGCTGGTCTCCGGCGTGCTGACGTGGCGTCGTCGTTAGGGGCTAATGACCCTGCTAACTAACCCTGTGACACTGACAGCGGGCCCCGTAGCGGGTCAAAGCCCGAGTCAACGCGGGATTAGCCCCTGTGTCACTGACGTGTGGACCCCACACGTCAGGTTTGACCCGAGCCGGCCCCTGTTGACTTGCTGACGTCATGCCAACGTCATGCTGACGCAGTAATGTTTTCTGGATTTAATTTAATTCTGAAATTCCAGAAAATGAATATAAACTTCTAAAATTCATAGAAAATTAGCCGTAACTCCAAATTAAATAATTTATATATGAAAAATTATCAGAAAAATTCAAGGAATCCATCTGTACCATTTTCATGCATGTTAGAACAACTTATAGCTGCTGTTTAGCACAAATCAAATAAAGGGCATTTAAATAATCACATATGGAGTTTGAATTTGAATCTTGTATTCAAACCAACTTCATTTAATCTGTTGCTAGTTGCATTGGCTCAAAACACATTCATTTTGCCATGTCATGATCATGCATCATATTGTGCATTGCATTGATTGTGTTCCCTTCGGTGTTGCCGGTATTTGTCCCCTCTCGATAGACGTGATACCGATGATGTGATCGTTGACACTGATGAAGACTCAATGTTATCTTCAAAAGTGCCAGGCAAGCAAAACCCCCTTGTTCATTCCGATACAATCCTACTCTCTCGCTCCTGCTCTCTTTTACTGCATTAGGACAACACCGATTCATCTGTTACTTGCTGCGGTAGCTGAACCCCTTTGTCCTTTGCATGACCTGTCATTGCCACAGTAAATAGATGAAACCCACTAGCATGAGTAGGAGTTGTTTGAGCCCTGATGTGCCTACTCATTCATGTTTGTTTGTCATGCCTGCTATTGCTTAGAGTTGAGTTAGGTCTGATTCATCGGGGATGAATCAGAGGCGTGTGAACCTGTCCTACTGTGTGTGAGCTAAGTGTGTGAACACGATTTGGTAAAGGTAGCGGTGAGAGGCCATGTAGGAGTACATGGTGGGTTGTCTCATTGCAGCCGTCCTCAGGAACTGAGTTCTGTGTTTGTGATCCATGATTTAGCTACTACCACGCATTGGGCCCGAAACCAATGGACCCTCTCGGCTTCTTGATCACCCTTGTCCTCTGTCCAGGAGTTGCAAGTAGTTTCTGGTGTTTGTAGTATGCTGGAGGCCGTGGGCAGCGCTGACCGTAGGGGTGGGCTGTGATGCGGTTGGCACGTGGCACGGTGTACCGGGCGCCCGTTTGGTGTCTCGAGAACCCTGTTCACATCGTTTGGGGCTGTGAGCGAAACTCCGGCCGGATCTCCTCATGGATGGAACCCGAATAGGCGATAAACCTGGACTAGAGACTTAGGTGATTAGGTAGGTCGTGGCCGACACCCACGTTGGGCTTCCGCTTGAAGGTTGCCGAGTACATGTCGTGTAAACGGCGGTAAGTGGTGAGAGCGTGTGTGAAGAAGTACACCCCTGCAGGGTTAACCTAATCTATTCGAATAGCCGTGTCCGCGGAAAAGGACTTCTGGGTTGCTTATATCAGTTCATAGACAAGTGAAAGTGGATACTCTAAAATACGCAAGATAAGCGTGAGTGCTATGGATGGCGTTCTCGTAGGGAGACGGGAGCGGATCCATAGTGGTGTATTGATATGGTGAATATGTGGACTCGTGTGCGCCACCTCAAAAAAGTTACTCGCAGTCGTAGTTCAGGATAGCCACCGAGTCAAAGCTGGCTTGCTGCAGTTAAACCCCACCATCCCTTTGTTGATAATGATGCATATGTAGATAGTTCTGATGTAAGTCTTGCTGGGTACATTTGTACTCACGTTTGCCTATTTTATGTTTTTGCAGAGAGACTTCAGTCTCACTAGTATTTCCGCGTGGTCTTCGACGTTTAGCTTGATACCTCAGCTACGATCTTGTGCCCTCGGCAGGATCTGATAGATAGTCAGGCTTTTCAGCCTTTTTCATTTATAGACGTCTGTACTCAGACATGATAGCTTCCGCTTGTGCTTTGATTTGTATGCTCTGAGTGTTGGGTCATGAGACCCATGTTTGTAATATCTCGCTCCTCGGAGCCTATTGAATAAACTACTTGAGTCGTAGAGTCATTTTGTGATGCCATGTTGTATTGCACATATCAAGCATATTGTGTGTATGTTATTGAAATGCTTGATATGTGTGGGATATGACCATCTAGTTGTTTATCTTTAGTAGCCTCTCTTACGGGGAAATGTCTCCTAGTGTTTCCACCGAGCCATGGTAGCTTGCTACTGCTCCGGAACACTTAGGCTGGCCGGCATGTGTCCTTCTTCGTTCCTGTGTCTGTCCCTTCGGGGAAATGTCACGCGATGAATACCGGAGTCCTGTTAGCCCGCTACAGCCCGGTTCACCGGAGTCCTGCTAGCCCAGTGCTACAGCCTGGTTTCACTCGCTGATGACCGACACGTTCGATGCTGGGTCATGGATGCCTGTCCCTGTAAGTCTGTGCCACTTTGGGTTTACGACTAGCCATGTCAGCCCGGGCTCTTTATCATATGGATGCTAGCGACACTGTCATATACGTGTGCCAAAAGGCGCAAACGGTCCCGGGCTAAGGTAAGGCGACACCCGTGGAATACCGTGCGTGAGGCCGCAAAGTGATATGAGGTGTTACATGCTAGATCGATGTGGCATTGAGTCGGGGTCCTGACACCGGACATCTTCCACACCATCGTTCGTGATGGGGACGATGCCTTCATGGTGTGGACCAAGATCAATGGCCTCTTCACCGACAACAAGCTTCAACGGATTGTTTTCTTGCAGCAGGAATTTTTTGCATGTCACCAGAACGACCCCACCATCGACGCCTACTGTCTCCGGCTCAAGACCCTCTCTGACAAGCTCAACAAAGTCGGGTTAAAGGTGGGATACGAGCTTCTCCTCTCGACGCTCATTGCCGGCCTCAACGAGGACTTAGGTAACGCCGCGTCCAACCTCACCCTCATGGCCAACCCCACCTACGAGCGGGCGGTGGCCTATCTTTGTCTTGAGGAGCGGTGGATGAAGAACCTCCGTACCCGTGCCACCCACACCGTCCTCGTCATAGGCCTCTCCCACGGCACCTCTACACCACCATCGGTGCCTCGCCCTCCAGTTGCTGCGCCACACCCGCTGCCCCCCGGCACCGCAGCCGCCCCAACCGGCGCACAATGGCAGGAATAACGGGAACCGTCACCGCAGTCGCGGCGGTCAGCGTCAAGGAGGAGGGAAAGGTGGCGGTGGCGGTGGTGGCCAACCCTCCCAACCTCGCTACGGTGGACAGCAGCCCCCGCCGCCCTGGGCCGGCGGCTATAACCCTTGGACGAGGGTCGCACATGCGTACAGCATGCCGGTGCCGCTACCCCCCCCCCCCCTCGGGCATCCTCGACCCCCGCCCCGCCTCACACCAGGCCCTCCTGGCTGCACACCAGCCGGGCGCACTTGGCGCCTACGGCGGGCCCTCCGCCCCGCCCGCTGCGTCCCCCCTATGGTGCATACGGCGCCCCTTGCTATGGCGCATACGGCTCCCCGCAACCCTACCCCGGCGCGTGGGACCCAACGCTCCTATCAGCGCTTCAGCAGCCGCCACCTTACTCCGGTGGTGGAGGTGATTGGTTCATGGACTCCGGCGCCACCGCCCATATGTCTGCTCACCCGGGTAACCTATCCTCTGTCCATCCCACTTCCACTCCCTCCCGCATCATCATCGGCAACGGTGTTGGTCTTCCTATATCACATGTCGGTTCTGCTAGTTTTCCCTCTAACTCTTGACCTCTCTCTCTTAACAATGTCATTGTTTCCGCTCATCTCATTTAGAATTTAGTTTCCATTCGTAATCTTTCCCGTGATAATTCTGTAACTGTGGAATTTGACGAAGTTGGATTTTTTGTTAAGGACGCTCGCACCAGGATGATTCTTCACCGCTGTGACAGTCCCGACGATCTCTACCCAGTTCAGTCGCCGTCATCTTCGGGTGGTCCTCGAGCTCTTTCTGCCGGCGTCGATATTTGGCATGCTCACCTTGGGCATCCTAACACTTCTTCACTTCCTCAAATAATGAGAGGATTTTATTTTTCATGTAATAACATGGCCGCTCACTCATGTGAAGCATGCCGGTTCGGCAAACATGTTCGCCTTCCTTTAAGTTCCTCCTCCACAGTTGCTTCTTTTCCATTTGAGTTAATTCACAGTGATGCATGGACCTCTCCAGTACCTAGTAATTCTGGTTATCTCTACTATCTTGTTATACTGGATGATTACTCTCACTTTGTGTGGCCGTTTCCTCTTCGTAGGAAATCCGATGTTCCCGCCACCCTAATAGCATTTTATGCTTATGTTTTCACACAGTTTGGGCGGGCCATGTTGGGGAACGTAGTAATTTCAAAAAAATTCCTACGCACACGCAAGATCATGGTGATGCATAGCAACGAGAGGGGAGAGTGTTGTCTACGTACCCTTGTAGACCGAAAGCGAAAGCGTTAGCACAACGCGGTTGATGTAGTCATACGTCTTCACGACCCGACCAATCAAGCACCGAAACTACGGCACCTCCGAGTTCTAGCACACGTTCAGCTCAATGACAATCCCCGGACTCCGATCCAGCAAAGTGTCGGGGATGAGTTCCGTCAGCACGACGGCGTGGTGACGATCTTGATGTTTTACCGTCGCAAGGCTTCGCCTAAGCACCGCTACAATATTATCGAGGACTATGGTGGAGGGGGGCACCGCACATGGCTAAGAGATCAATGATCAACTGTTGTGTCTATGGGGTGCCCCCCTGCCCCCGTATATAAAGGAGTGGAGGAGGGGGCCGGCCAAGGAGGGTGGCGCGCCCTAGGGGGGAGTCCAACTCCCACCGGGAGTAGGACTCCCCTTTTTCCTATTAGGAGTAGGAGAGGGAAGGAAGAGGAAGGAGGGAGGAAGGAAAGGGGGGGCGGCCCCCTTCCCAATTTGGATTGGGCTTGGGGGGGCACCCCCTCCCTTGCTCCTTTCCCCTCCTTTCCACTAAGGCCCAATAAGGCCCATATACCTCCCGGGGGGTTCCGATAACCTCCCGGTGATCCGGTATTAATCTCACCCGGACCTTTCCGGTGTCCAAATATAGTCGTCCAATATATCGATCTTTATGTCTCGACCATTTTGAGACTCCTCGTCAAGTCCGTGATCACATCCGGGACTCCGAACAACCTTCGGTACATCCCAATATATAAACTCATAATGAAACTGTCATCGTAACATTAAGTGTGCGGACCCTACGGGTTCGAGAACAATGTAGACATGACTGAGACACGTCTCCGGTCAATAACCAATAGCGGAACCTGGATGCTCATATTGGCTCCTACATATTCTACGAATATATTTATCGATCAGACCGCATAACAACATACGTTTGTTCCCTTTGTCATCGGTATGTTACTTGCCCGAGATTCGATCGTCGGTATCTCAATACCTAGTTCAATCTCGTTACTGGCAAGTCTCTTTACTCGTTCTGTAATACATCATCTTGCAACTAACTTATTAGCTGCATTGCTTGCAAGGCTTAAGTGATGTGCATTACCGAGAGGGCCCAAAGATACCTCTCCGAAAATCGGAGTGACAAATCCTAATCTCTAAATACGCCAACCCAACATGTACCTTTGGAGACACCTGTAGAGCACCTTTATAATCACCCAGTTACGTTGTGACGTTTGGTAGCACATAAAGTGTTCCTCCGGTAAACGGGAGTTGCATAATCTCATAGTCATAGGAACATGTATAAGTCATGAAGAAAGCAATAGCAACATACTAAACGATCAAGTTCTATGCTAACGGAATGGGTCAAGTCAATCACATCATTCTCCTGATGATGTGATCCCGTTAATCGAATGACTACTCATGTCTATGGTTAGGAAACATAACCATCTTTGATCAACGAGCTAGTCAAGTAGAGGCATACTAGTGACACTCTGTTTGTCTATGTATTCACACATGTATTATGTTTCCGGTTAATACAATTCTAGCATGAATAATAAACATTTATCATGATATAAGGAAATAAATAATAACTTTATTATTGCCTCTAGGGCATATTTCCTTCAGTCTCCCACTTGCACTAGAGTGAATAATCTAGTTCACATCGCCAAGTGATTTAACATCAATAGTTCACATCACCATGTGATTAACACCCATAGTTCACATTGACATGCGACCAACACCCAAAGGGTTTACTAGAGTCAATAATCTAGTTCACATCGCTATGTGATTAACACCCAAAGATTACTGAGGTGTGATCATGTTTTGCTTGTGAGAGAAGTTTAGTCAACGAGTCTGCCACATTCAGATCCGTAAGTATTTTGCAAATTTCCATGTCAACAATGCTCTACATGGAGCTACTCTAGCTAATTGCTCCCACTTTCAATATGTATCCAGATTGAGACTTAGAGTCATCTAGATCAGTGTCAAAACTTGCATCGACGCAACCCTTTACGACGAACCTTTTGTCACCTCCATAATCGAGAAACATATCCTTATTCCACTAAGGATAATTTTGACCAATGTCCAGTGATCTACTCCTAGATCACTATTGTACTCCTTTGCCAAACTCAGGGCAGGGTATACAATAGGTCTTGTACACAGCATGGCATACTTTATAGAATCTATGGCTAAGGTATAGGGAATGACTTTCATTCTCTCCCTATCTTCTGCCATGGTCGGGTTTTGAGTCTTACTCAACTTCACACCTTGTAACATAGGCAAGAACTCCTTCTTTGACTGTTCCATTTTGAACTACTTCAAAATCTTGTCAAGGTATGTACTCATTGAAAAACTTATCAAGGGTCTCGATCTATCTCTATAGATCTTGATGCTCAATATGTAAGCAGCTTCACCGAGGTCTTTCTTTGAAAAACTCCTTTCAAACATTCCTTTATGCTTTGCATAATAATTCTACATTATCTCCGATCAACAATATGTCATTCACATATACTTATCAGAAATGATGTAGTGATCCCACTCACCTTTTTGTAAATACAGGCTTCGCCGCAAGTCTGTATAAAACTATATGCTTTGATTAACTTATCAAAGCGTATATTCCAACTCCGAGATGCTTGCACCAGTCCATAGATGGATCGCTGGAGCTTGCATATTTTGTTAGTACTTTTAGGATTGACAAAATCTTCTAGTTGCATCATATACAACTCTTCTTTAATAAATCCATTAAGGAATGCAATTTTGTTTATCCATTTGCCAGATTTCATAAAATGCGGCAATTGCTAACATGATTTGGACAGACTTAAGCATAGATACGAGTGAGAAACTCTCATCGTAGTCAACACCTTGAACTTGTTGAAAACTTTTTTGGGACAATTCTAGCTTTGTAGATAGTAACACTACTATCAGCGTCCGTCTTCCTCTTGAAGATCCATTTAATCTCAATGGCTCGCCGATCAACGGGCAAGTCAATCAAAGTCCATACTTTGTTCTCATACATGGATCGCATCTCAGATTTCATGGCCTCAAGCCATTTCACGGAATCTGCGCTCATCATTGCTTCCTCATAGTTCGTAGGCTCGTCATGGTCAAGTAACATGACCCCCAGAACAGGATTACCGTACCACTCTGGTGCAGATCTCACTCTGGTTTACCTACGAGGTTCGGTAGTAACTTGATCTGAAGTTACATGATCATCATCATTAGCTTCCTCACTAATTGGTGTAGTAGTCACAGGAACAGATTTCTGTGATGAACTACTTTCCAATAAGGGAGCAAGTACAGTTACCTCATAAAGTTCTACTTTCCTCCCACTCACTTCTTTCGAGAGAAACTCCTTCTCTAGAAAGGATCCGTTCTCAGCAATGAATATCTTGCCTTCGGATCTGTGATAGAAGGTGTACCCAACATTTTCTTTTTGGGTATCCTATGAAGATTTACTTCTCCGATTTGGCTTTGAGCTTATCAAGTTGAAACTTTTTCACATAAGCATCGCAGTCCCAAACTTTAAGAAACGACAACTTAGGTTTCTTGCCAAACCATAGTTCATACGGTGTCATCTCAACGGATTTAGATGGTGCCCTATTTAACGTGAATGTAGCTGTCTCTAATGCATAACCCCAAAATGATAGTGGTAAATCGGTAAGAGACATCATAGATCACACCATATCTAATAAAGTACGGTTACGACGTTCGGACACACCATTACACTGTGGTGTTCCAGGTGGCGTGAGTAGTGAAACTATTTCACATTGTTTTAACTGAAGGCCAAACTCGTAACTCAAATATTTTACTTCTGCGATCATATCGTAGAAACTTTTATTTTGTTACGATGATTCTCCACTTCACTCTGAAATTCTTTGAACTTTTCAAATGTTTCAGACTTGTGTTCCATCAAGTAGATATACTCATATGTGCTCAAATCATCTGTGAAGATCAGAAAATAATGATACCTGCCGCAAGCCTCAATATTCATCGAACCACATACATCAGTATGTATGATTTCCAACAAATATGTTGATCGCTCCATTGTTCCGGAGAACAGAGTCTTAGTCATCTTGCCCATGAGGCATGGTTCGCAAGCATCAACTGATTCATAATCAAGTGATTCCAAAAGCCCATCAGCATGGATTTTCTTCATGCGCTTTACACCAATATGGTCTAAACGGCAGTGCCACAAATAAGTTGCACTATCATTATTAACTTTGCATATTTTGGTTTCAATATTATGAATATGTGTATCACTACGATCGAGATCCAATGAACCATTTTCATTGGGTGTGTAACCATATAAGGTTTTATTCATGTAAACAGAACAACAATTTATTCTCTTACTTAAATGAATAACTGTATTGCAATAAACATGATCAAATCATATTCATGCTCAACGCAAACACCAAATAACACTTATTTAGGTTCAACACTAATCCCAAAAGTATAGGGAGTATGCGATGATGATCATATCAATCTTGGAACCACTTCCAACACACATCGTCACTTCACCCTTAACTAGTCTATGTTCATTCTGCAACTCCTGTTTCGAGTTACTACTCTTAGCAACTGAACCAGTATCAAATACCGAGGGGTTGCTATGAACACTAGTAAAATACACATCAATAATCTGTATATCAAATATACCTTTGTTCACTTTGCCATCCTTCTTATTCGCCAAATACTTGGGGCAGTTCCGCTTCCAGTGACCAGTCCCTTTGCAGTAGAAGCACTTAGTCTCAGGCTTAGGACCAGACTTGGGCTTCTTCACTTGAGCAGCAACTTGCTTGCCGTTCTTCTTGAAGTTCCCCTTCTTCCCTTTTCCCTTTTCTTGAAACTAGTGGTCTTGTCTACCATCAACACTTGATATTTTTCTTGATTTCTACCTTCGTCGATTTCAGCATTACGAAGAGCTTGGAATCGTTTCCGTTATCCCTTGCATATTATAGTTCATCACGAAGTTCTACTAACTTGGTGATGGTGACTAGATAATTCTGTCAATCACTATTTTATCTGGAAGATTAACTCCCACTTGATTCAAGCGATTGTAGTACCCAGACAATCTGAGCACATGCTCACTGCTTGAGCTATTCTCCTCCATCTTTTAGCTATATAACTTGTTGGAGACTTCATATCTCTCTACTCGGGTATTTGCTTGAAATATTAACTTCAACTCCTGGAACATCTCATATGGTCCATGACGTTCAAAACGTCTTTGAAGTCCCGATTCTAAGCCATTTAAGCATGGTGCACTAAACTATCAAGTAGTCATCATACTGAGCTAGCCAAATGTTCATAACATCTGCATCTGCTCCTGCAATAGGTTTGTCACCTAGGGGTGCATCAAAGACATAATTCTTCTGTGCAGCAATGAGGATAAACCTTAGATCACGGATCCAATCCGCATCATTGCTACTAACATCTTTCAACTTAGTTTTCTCTAGGAACATATCAAAAATAAAACAGGGGAGCTAAACGCGAGCTATTGATCTACAACATAGATATGCTAATACTACCAGGACTAAGTTCATGATAAATTTAAGTTCAATTAATCATATTACTTAAGAACTCCCACTTATAAATACATCCCTCTAATCTTCTAAGTGATCACGTGATCCAAATCAACTAAACCATAACAGATCATCACGTGAAATGGAGTAGTTTTTAATGGTGAACATCACTATGTTGATCATATCTACTATATGATTCACGCTCGACCTTTCAGTCTCAGTGTTCCGAGGCCATATCTGCATATGCTAGGCTCGTCAAGTTTAACCTGAGTATTCTGCGTGTGCAAAACTGGCTTGCACTCGTTGTAGATGGACATAGAGCTTATCACACCCGATCATCACGTGGTGTCTGGGCACGACGAACTTTGGCAACGGTGCATACTTAGGGAGAACACTTTTATCTTCAAATTTAGTGAGAGATCATCTTATAATGCTACCATCAATCAAAGCAAGATAAGATGCATAAAAGATAAACATCACATGCAATCAATATAAGTGATATGATATGGCCATCATCATCTTGTGCTTATGATCTCCATCTCCGAAGCACCGTCATGATCACCATCATCACCGGCGCGACACCTTGATCACCATCATAGCATCGTTGTCGTCTCGCCAATCTTATGCTTCTACGACTATCGCTACCGCTTAGTGATAAAGTAAAGCATTACAGCGCAATTGCATTGCATACAATAAAGTGACAACCATATGACTCCTGCCAGTTGCCGATAACTCGGTTACAAAACATGATCATCTCATACAATAAAATTTAGCATCATGTCTTGACCATATCACATCACAACATGCCCTGCAAAAACAAGTTAGACGTCCTCTACTTTGTTGCTGCAAGTTTTACGTGGCTGCTAGGGCTTTAGCAACAACCGTTCTTACCTACGCATCAAAACCACAACGATAGTTTGTCAAGTTGGTGCTATTTTAACCTTCGCAAGGACCGGGCGTAGCCACACTTGGTTCAACTAAAGTTGGAGAAACTAACACCCGCCAGCCACCTGTGTGCAAAGCACGTCGGTAGAACCAGTCTCGCGTAAGCGTACGCGTAATGTCGGTCCGGGCCGCTTCATCCAACAATACCGCCGAACCAAAGTATGACATGCTGGTAAGCAGTATGACTTATATCGCCCACAACTCACTTGTGTTCTACTCGTGCACAACATTAACGCATAAAACCTAGGCTCGGATGCCACTGTTGGGGAACGTAATAATTTCAAAAAATTTCCTACGCACACGCAAGATCATGGTGATGCATAGCAACGAGAGGGGAGAGTGTTGTCTACGTACCCTCGTAGACCAGAAGCGGAAGCGTTAGCACAACGCGGTTGATGTAGTCGTACGTCTTCACGGCCCGACCGATCAAGCACCGAAACTACGGCACCTCCGAGTTCTAGCACACGTTCAGCTCGATGACGATCCCCGGACTCTGATCCAGCAAAGTGTCGGGGATGAGTTCCGTCAGCACGACAGCGTGGTGTCGATCTTGATGTTTTACCGTCGCAGGGCTTCGCCTAAGCACCGCTACAATATTATCGAGGACTATGGTGGAGGGGGGCACCACACACGGCTAAGAGATCAATGATCAACTGTTGTGTCTATGGGGTGCCCCTACCCCTGTATATAAAGGAGTGGAGGAGGGGGCCGGCCAAGGAGGGTGGTGCACCCTAGGGGGGAGTCCAACTCCCACCGGGAGTAGGACTCCCCTTTTATCTATTAGGAGTAGGAGAGGGAAGGAAGAGGAAGGAGGGAGGAAGAAAAGGGGGGGCGGCCCCCTTCCCAATTCGAATTGGGCTTGGGGGGCGTGCCCCCTCCCTTGCTCCTTTCCCCT
The DNA here is from genome assembly GCF_018294505.1 of Triticum aestivum. Classification (NCBI taxonomy): domain Eukaryota; kingdom Viridiplantae; phylum Streptophyta; class Magnoliopsida; order Poales; family Poaceae; genus Triticum; species Triticum aestivum. The sequence continues at coordinate 417,217,429 of NC_057797.1, read as the reverse complement.
CCTTTCCACTAAGGCCCAATAAGGCCCATATACCTCCCGGGGGGTTCCGATAACCTCCCGGTGATCCGGTATTGTCCTAATCTCACCCGGAACCTTTCTGGTGTCCAAATATAGTCATCCAATATATCGATCTTTATGTATCGACCATTTCGAGACTCCTCGTCAAGTCCGTGATCACATCCGAGACTCCGAACAACCTTCGGTACATCAAAATATATAAACTCATAATGAAACTGTCATCGTAACGTTAAGCGTGCGGACCCTACGGGTTCGAGAACAATGTAGACATGACCGAGACACGTCTCCGGTTAATAACCAATAGCGGAACCTGGATGCTCATATTGGCTCCTACATATTCTACGAAGATATTTATCGGTCAGACCGCATAACAACATACGTTTGTTCCCTTTGTCATCGGTATGTTACTTGCCCGAGATTCGATCGTCGGTATCTCAATACCTAGTTCAATCTCGTTACCGGCAAGTCTCTTTACTCGTTCTGTAATACATCATCTTGCAACTAACTTATTAGTTGCATTGCTTGCAAGGCTTAAGTGATGTGCATTACCGAGAGGGCCCAGATATACCTCTCCGACAATCGGAGTGACAAATCCTAATCTCGAAATACGCCAACCCAACATGTACCTTTGGAGACACCTGTAGAGCACCTTTATAATCACCCAGTTATGTTGTGACGTTTGATAGCACACAAAGTGTTCCTCCGGTAAACGGGAGTTGCATAATCTCATAGTCATAGGAACATGTATAAGCCATGAAGAAAGCAATGGCAACATACTAAACGATCAAGTGCTATGCTAACGGAATGGGTCAAGTCAATCACATCATTCTCCTAATGATGTGATCCCGTTAATCAAATGACAACTCATGTCTATGGTTAGGAAACATAACCATCTTTGATCAACGAGCTAGTCAAGTAGAGGCATACTAGTGACACTCTGTTTGTCTATGTATTCACACATGTATTATGTTTCCGGTTAATACAATTCTAGCATGAATAATAAACATTTATCATGATATAAGGAAATAAATAATAACTTTATTATTGCCTCTAGGGAATATTTCCTTCAGGCCATACTCTCACTTCAAACCGACAACGGCAAAGAATTTGACAACCTCACCATTCGTCATCTCCTTTCCTCCCATGGCACCGTGTTTTGTCTCACGTGTCCATATACCTCCCAGCAGAACGGCCGTGCCGAGCGCATTCTACGCACCCTCAATGAGTGTGTGCATACCATTCTCTTCGATGCATACATGGCCTCCCAGTTCTGGCCCGATGCCCTCGCCACCGCCACCCTTCTCACTAACCTCCCACCATGCCGCTCGCTGCACTAGAACTATGCACTGCACCATCTTCTTTATGGCACTCCTCCCTCCTACGATGGCCTCTGAATTTTCAGTTATCGTTGCTACCCTAACACCATCGCCACCGCACCTCAAAAATTTGCTCCTCGTTCCATTCCATGTGTCTTTCTTGGTTACCTGGCCAACACTAAGGGTTATCGCTGCTATGACCCCATGTCTCACCGCGTCATCACCCCCGGCACGTGTACTTTGATGAGCTTGTTTTCTCCTTTGCATAGGAACAGGTGGCACCTTCCTCCTCTCCCGCGGCAGGTCCCCCTCCGCGCCGTCGCTCGTTGCCGGCCTTGGGTGCCCCTGCGCCCCCGCCTGCCGGGACCTCCTCGGGATCGGGGCCGTCTGCGCCTGCCTCAGGCTTGATACCCGCTCCTGTGCCTCCACACGATGGGCCGGCCTCACCTGCGACCGCGTCGTCGCCTTGGTCGCCTTCACCAGCCGGGTGGGCGTCACCCGGCCCCGCGCCTCGGTCACCCTCACCAGCCGGGTCGCCCTCACCAGTCTGGTCGGCCACATCAGTCGGGTCAACCTCACCCGGCCCTGCGGCTTCGTCGCCCTTCGTCGCGGCCCCATCACCGGCCCGGCCCGCCTCTTCCGCGGCTGCCGGCGATGCTCCGTCAGCCTCGCCGCCGTCTCCTGCTGCTGGGTCTTCCGAGGGCGCGCCTGCCGGTCCTGCCGGGCCTCCCCCCATGGCTGGTCACGGGATCGGCCCCGTTACGCGCTCTCGTATAGGTGTCTTCCGACCGAGCTCCCGTTACACGGTGGACGAATATGTCTGCACCACCTCGACCTCTGCTCCATCTTCGCTGCCTTCCTCGGCTCGAGCCGCACTTCGCGATCCTCTATGGATGGCAGCGATGCAGGAGGAGTTCGATGCTTTGCAGCGGAACCGGACTTGGTAGCTTGTTCCTTGACCTCAGCACGCCAACATGATCACCGGCAAGTGGGTCTTCAAGCATAAGCTTCATCCTGACGGCACCCTTGACCGCTATAAGGCGCGTTGGGCCATTCGTGGCTTCCGGCAACGCGCCGGCGTGGACTTCACCGACACTTTCGCTCTGGTTGTTAAGCCCGGGACGATCCGCACTGTTCTACAACTTGCGATCTCCCGTGCCTGGCCGGTTCATCAGATGGACGTCTCCAACGCCTTTCTTCATGGTCATCTCGAGGAGAAGGTTTTCTGTCAGCAGCCCACCGGGTTCGTTGACCCGGCGTGTCCCGATCACATGTGCTTGCTTCCCGCTCATTATATGGGCTCAAGCAGGCCCCTCGTGCTTGGTACCAGCGCATCGCAACGTTTCTTCATCAACTCGGCTTCCGCTCCACATGCTTCGATGCTTCGCTGTTTGTCTATCGCCAGGGCACCGACACGACGTGTTTGCTCGTTTATGTTGACGACATCATCCTAACAGCATGCACTTCTGAGCTTCTTCGTCAGCTCACTGACCGTCTTCGTGCTGAGTTTGCCATCAAGGACTTGGGCCCGTTGCACTACTTCCTCGGTGTCGAGGTGGTGCGACGTCCTGATGGCTTCTTCCTTCATCAGCGGAAGTACACTCATGAGCTCCTTGACCGTGCTGGGATGCTTAACTGCAAACCCGCGGCCACGCCCGTTGACACGAAGGCCAAGCTCTCTACTACTGATGGTTCCCCTGCCTCGGACGCTGCTTTCTATCGGTCCATTGTTGGTGCTCTTCAGTACCTCACTCTCACTTGACCGGAGCTTCAGTATGCGGTTCAGCAGGTTTGCCTCCATATGCATGCTCCTCGAGATGTTCACTAGACTGCTGTCAAGCGGATTCTCCGCTACATCCGTGGTGCTATGGATCTTGGTCTCACTTTGCGCGCCTCCGCCGCCACTGATCTTGTCGCCTACTCCAATGTTGACTAGGCTGGCTGCCCGGACACCCGCCGATCCACTTCGGGTTACTGCATCTTCCTTGGACCGTCCCTGGTGTCGTGGTCGTCCAAGCGGCAACCCATGGTCTCTCGGTCTAGCGCCGAGGCTGAGTATCGCGTTGTGGCCAACGTCGTCGCTGAGTGTTCCTGACTTCGTCAGCTTCTTCACGAGCTCTCGTGTCCTGTTGATAAGGCCACGATGGTCTACTGCAACAACGTCTCCGCCCTCTACCTCTCCGCCAACCCGGTTCATCATCGTCGCACCAAGCACATTGAGCTTGATATCCATTTTGTTCGGGATCAAGTGGCTCTTGGCCATGTTCGTGTTTTACACGTTCCCACCTCCCAACAATTTGCCGATATCATGACCAAAGGCTTGCCCACGACGTCTTTTGAGGAGTTACGGTCCAGTCTTTGCGTCAGGAATGGTGTCGCTTCGACTGCGGGGGGGGGGGGGGGGGGGGGGGGGGTGGGTGGGTGGGTGTTGAGTATATGTATTTACCACGTGTATTCTTGTACTCCAATTCTTCCTCCTTGTGTATAGTTGAGGATATGACTATCCTATGTACTATATATACATGTGCATATGCACCCAATCAATACATTGAGAGTTGCATCTTATTCCTCTACAAGCATGACTAACAATGTTTTGAGAGCGACTAATATGGCTAATAGAAATCTTCCGAGGGTCATCTGCAATTAACCCAAGAATCTCTTGCACCAGTACACGATGGTTCGAGCGATGCACGAACGGCGAGTTAAGCATTGACACCGCCTCCAAACTATCCATCTCAATGACAATCGGCAACTCAGTACGGTGGAGGGCGAGAGCCAGCCCTTCCCTGCACACAGCTAGTTTCGCCTCTAAACCATTAGCGCATGTACGTAATTGCCTGCAAGCAGTATAAATAATCTCTCCGGTAGCGCCGCGCAGCACCATACCTCCGCCAGCAGCTCCTGCAGCCGGGATGTAGCTCCCGTCTGTGTTCAGCTTGGCCAAGCCAACTGCTGGTGGCATCCATCGCTTCTCCTCACCACTGCGTTTAATTTGTGTAGCAGCCGACCTTTCCAAATGCATCACCGTTTTGCCTTTAACAATATCACCTCTAGGATGTTGCCGGATACATAGCAGGGAATTAATATACCCATGAATAAATCTACAGGAGGCCTCTGTAGGGAGGCGGATTCTTCTGATGAGTTATCTCGTTACGGGTGTGCCAAATACGCCATATGGTCATCAACACCACCAGCCGTGGCGTATCTGCGAGTGGCTCAAGCAGCGAGAATAACCATTCGGGGCCATTGTTGTGGACAAAATCCACACCAGGGATAGGCCAATTCTTCACCATTGCACGCCACGGGTTCTTCACGAGGGGGCATCTACACATAGCATGGAAAATATCCTCTCGTTCCACATCATAAATGGGACAAACATCAGTAAGCTCAAAGATGAACTCAAAAATGTTTCAATTCCAAATAAATACACATATATGCATGCTGCAATTAAGCACTACGGTGCACAACAAGAGTAGCATAGACAAAATAAGAAAGGAAACATGAGCTACTTGGAGGTCGCTCGCTACGGAAACATGCATCTATTCTGGATGCATAATCTACGTACGCACGTATAGCTACAACCTGGCCTCTCTTTTATACCCTACCCACGTACGCGACCGACAGCACAATTTACACCAGCTTGCCAAGGTATAGCTAGCTAGAAACGTGCATGCATATGCACGTACGTACGTGGACGTATATAGTTAAGGATGTTAATTGACTGACACAGTGCGTACTTGCATTACCTTACTGCCACTTGTTATTACCCTTCATTTCGGACATCAATAAGTGGGACCAGCCGCATGCACAATCCATGTACGTACGACTTACGTACGCCCTCTCTCTCTCGGTCTCTCCGTGCGCGCGCGTGTTTTATTTGATCTTTACGTTGACATATTAACCATCAAAAGAGAGTAAGAAAATGCAAGAAGCAGCCGTAAGGCCTTTTACAATGGGAGGTGTTTAGAAAAATAAACCGAGTTTTTCTGAAGGACCGGCGCCTGTTTTTATAGGAGAGATGCTTAGTTAAGTGTCTACCCTATACAAATAAGCATCGGTGTTTAAGGAAAGCCTGGTTTATTTTTTTAAACACCTTCCCTAAGAACCTTCCATTATACAAGGCCTAATTGATCCATCAATTAAGGCAGTACTTGCTGTCATCAAACTGAAGTACGAGTGCTATTTTCATTAATCGCCTAACGGAGAACCACTATATGAATTACATCACATGTGATTTTTATTTATAAAGAAAGAGAGATTAAAACTCCCAGCCTCTGCATCAATCGATGCATATAACCATCTTTATTCATTATTCAACAAAGATTTGACACGAACATACATCAAGCCACCCGAAACCACCACTCACACCTACCACTTCGATAATGGAGAGTGCTCTCATTCCCCATATCTACAACCGTTGTCGTCTTCGATCCATCTCTATAATGTATCTGAACCTACAGCCGGAGCAGCAAATCTAAAGCGTACATCGCATGCACACGTTTTAGAAGCTGACACCAGACCACCGACCCATCTTCAACAAATAGATCCGCATCATCCTTGCCCGTCCGATCATCCATCGACGCCACCACGGCACCCAACGGTGCCACCACCCTGTGCTCGTCCATTCAGATGCATCTATCACCGAGACTCAACTACACCATGCCACTAAAACTGCCGTTGTCGATGCGGTAGATAGAACGATGCTCCTCCTGCCAACCTCCACACCGTTGCCGCTGCTGGAGCTAACACGCGGATCCCATCACCCACAACAACTCTCCCCCGCACACCCAAGCCTCCCAAGATGGCGCCTCCATGGAGGGTACGACGCGCAGGGTGGCACCACGGCCCAATCCAAGACAGATTTTGGACTTTTGTCCGGAGGGGGTCGGGGGTGGATAGGAGGGACCTTGGCGTTGAGACACATAAACATCGTATGGAACCTAGGGTTTGGGCTTGGTTGTTCTGCTCTTGTTGTCACAATACACCTACTGCCAGGATTTGTATCTAAAACCGCCTACAAATAGTCTCTGAATCTAGTGTTCTGTGCTTTACCATCTCTTTCAACAACTTTCAAAGCCTTCCTCTTAGCCCTACAGGCCTTGCTCTTGGGTATTTCCACCCCATACTTCTCCTTTGCATTTTCTAATATTGTGTCAACCTTTGTCCTGAGATATGTTCTAATTGGACGCTCACATTCCTTAGCAAACCAATCCGCTGTCACTTTTGTGTTCTCACTATCTGCAGGGCATGTGTGTGGCAGTCTCAATTTCTTAATGGTAAATCTTTTCATTCGTGATTTTAGAAGCTATCGTCATGAAGGGGCATCCATCAACTTTGCAATGAACAATTATCGTGTCTTTGCAGCTCCTCCAATATCTATAGTTCCTCAACTGAACAACATGGAATTGTCTTAGAGCTCTTCTGAATTGGTACACATCTTCAAAACATAAGTGCTCACATATCTGCTCATGAGGATTTTCTGCTTCCTCACTATACCAAATCCTATCATCTTTCTTCTTTTGCCTTCTTTTCCTCTTGCCACATAGAACTAAATTCCTTTTGACAGCTCCATCATAATCACTGTCATTAACATTGCTCACTTCATCATCATCATCGTCCGAAGGGACCTAGTCATGAAAAGGAACAATTTCTTCTTCATGATGAGCTCTGCTAGAAGGCCCAACTCTCTTTGGCCTCTTCTTTGGAGGAGAAGGAACGGGCTCTTCATCATCTTCACTTTTATCATCATCTTCCTCTGAATAATTAGAATGCAACCCTAACTTGCCCTTTCTCTAGAGGTTAATGCTCTGTTGTGTCTTGACAACCCCCTTTGTGTCAAATGCATATACAACAGGCGTACCTATGTTATTGATGGGAATCTTCCCCTCACATATTTGTGAAGATCTGTTCACATCAAGTGGAGTTGGGTCGGGCATCTCCTCTAAGTACAATGAATTTAACATATCTGTTGTGCTCAAACTCTTTGAGCATTTACTGAACCATTGCATTGCTATCAAGCAACTCTAAACCAGCTATGTTAGTTCCCTCTTGCTTCACATAATAAATATAATTTGTACTCCCAAAGCCCTCCAAATCCATAATAGCCAAAAGTGTGTTGTATGTGATTTTAGAACTGACCATTATTCTGTCCAAGTTATCCATACCATAGAATTGAAACCCCACTTTCCAAATGTCAGCTTCAACCCTAATTACATTAAAATGGAACAACATTCAGTTAGTCCATAAACAAAAAAAAAGTTAATTCAGAAGCAAAAAATTCAGTTAGTTCAGAAACAAAAAATTCAATACTAAGCTACATTCAGTTAGTTCAGATTCAGTACTAAGATACATTCAGTCTAAAATGTGCAGCAACATTCAGTTAGTTCAGAAAGATTCAGTCCTAAACTACATTCAACATATGGCACCAACATTCAACTGTTTCAGAAAGATTCAGTATCTCCACCAGCTTGCATTGCAAATATGAAACCCTAGTTACAAGGATAGGTTCAGAAAGCTCACGTAGGTGACGATTTTGCAGTGCATAGGTCCTCCACCACCCTGCGGGCGACATCAACCAACGACCATGTTGCCAACGATGAGCGGAACAAGCTGCTGCCGCAGCAATCCTCCTCCTCCTCCTCATCCTCGACGTGGCTGCCCCCTACCACGCCGCCATCCGGCCCCATCCGCCCTTCCAATGCGTTCCCCTCGTCGCCAATGGAACCGACCCCGCCTTCTGTAGATTTCGTCGCTGCCATGCCGCCTTAGTGAGGGGGAGGGAGTGCGGAGTGAGTGAGAGAGAGAGAGAGAGAGAGAGAAGGAGAGCGTGACGGTTCGTTCCGTCCGAGGCGCTTCCGCCAGCCGACCGAACGGCCGCTAGCGGCACGCCGTCCCCGGCTGTCGGCATGCGAGTGATCTGCCATGTCAAAATGCGCTCATTTTTCGGTTCAATTTTTTCCCACTGCCAAAATTTCGGCACGGTGCAAAGTGTCACGTTTTGTAAAATGGTGATTTTCCAAGAGCTATGACGCTAAAGTGGTGGTTTTTATGCAACTCAAGATGGAAGGACTATGCAATTTCAACTTCTCGTTAGAGTCCCCAATTTTTGTTATTAGGTGAAACAAAGGCAAATGTTCATCTGAACACTGAATACACTATCCCATCTTGAAATAGTTGTAGCTACTTTGTACACAAATCAGTAGTTCTAAGAGCAAATCCGAAGTCAAATATCCACAATTATTAAAACAGACTCTAACTCGGTGTTTTTTTATCAAGTTAATGACTATCCCAAGCATGCAAGCCTTAAATTCAGAACTAAATCAATGATAATAAGCCCAAGATATGAAATGACAAACATGCGCCAACCAACTTCCTAACTTTCCAACCCTCCTATGGACGAGGTGATGATCTTCACCCCTCTTCATCCACTTCTCCGGCAGCTAGTGGAGGGGAGTGGCCTCTCCTTTCTCTTCCAGTCGGTCCATAGGTTTAGGATCTTGTCTTCATGTAGTTGCGCCAGTTTGGGTTGGTTGGTGTTGCATCGAATAAGCTGGCTTCGGTCTCTCCTCACCATAACGAAGTTATCTCCAGTGGCGCCGCTAAGCCCATGGCCTCATCTGCTCTTTGTTCGTTTGGAACGGTGGGCTTTATGTTTTCCTGTGTCTGGCGGTTATTGTGTTTCATGGCGGCGCTGACCAGTGGGATATGTTGGTACTGGTTCATGGTTGGTGGCCCGACAGGAGGCAGATCCGGTGTTCTTTGTGACGCCCCCGATTCAATCGTACACTAATCATGCACGCAAACGTGTACGATCAAGATCAGGGACTCACGGGAAGATATCACAACACAACTCTAAAACATAAATAAGTCATACAAGCATCATAATACAAGCCAGGGGCCTCGAGGGCTCGAATACAAGTGCTCGATCATAGACGAGTCAGCGGAAGCAACAATATCTGAGTACAGACATAAGTTAAACAAGTTTGCCTTAAGAAGGCTAGCACAAACTGGGATACAGATCGAAAGAGGCGCAGGCCTCCTGCCTGGGATCCTCCTAAACTACTCCAGGTCGTCATCAGCGGGCAGCACGTAGTAGTAGGCACCTCCAGTGTAGTAGGGGTCGTCGTCGACGGTGGCGTCTGGCTCCTGGACTCCAGCATCTGGTTGCGACAACCAGAAAGAAAGGAAAGGGGAAAAAGGGGGGAGAAAGCAACCGTGAGTACTCATCCAAAGTACTCGCAAGCAAGGAACTACACTACATATGCATGGGTATATGTGTAAGGAGGCCATATCAGTGGACTGAACTGCAGAATGCCAGAATAAGAGGGGGATAACTAATCCTGTCGAAGACTACGCTTCTCGCAGCCACCGTCTTGCATCAAGTAGAAGAGAGTAGATTGAAGTCCTCCAAGTAGCATCTCCAAGTAGCATCTCCAAATAGCATCGCATAGCATAATCCTACCCGGCGATCCCCTCCTCATATCCCTGAGGTAGAGCGACCACCGGTTGTATCTGGCACTTGGAAGGGTGTGTTTTATTAAGTATCCGGTTCTAGTTGTCATAAGGTCAAGGTACAACTCCAAGTCGTCCTGTTACCGAAGATCACGGCTATTCGAATAGATTAACTTCCCTGCAGGGGTGCACCACATAACCCAACACGCTTGATCCCATTTGGCCGGACACACTTTCCTGGGTCATGCCCGGCCTCGGAAGATCAACACGTCGCAGCCCCACCTAGGCACAACAGAGAGGTCAGCACGCCGGTCTAAATCCTATGCGCGCAGGGGTCTGGGCCCATCGCCCATTGCACACCTGCACGTTGCGTACGCGGCCGGTGAGCAGACCTAGCAACCTCCATTACAAAGGAAGTTGCGTTAACGCAGTCCAACCCGGCGCGCGCCACTCAGTCGCTGACGTCAAGAAGGCTTCGGCTGATACCACGACGCCGGGATACCCATAACTACTCCCGCGTAGATGGTTAGTGCGTATAGGCTCGTAGCCGACTCAGATCAAATACCAAGATCTCGTTAAGCGTGTTAAGTATCCGCGAACGCCGAACAGGGCCAGGCCCACCTGTCTCCTAGGTGGTCTCAACCTGCCCTGCCGCTCCGCCACAAAGTAATAGTCGGGGGCCGTCGGGAACCCAGGCCCACCTCTACCGGGATGGAGCCACCTGCCCCTTCAGCCCCCATCTCCGAACAGTATCACAGGTAATGTAACTGTGTAAAGTATATAGTATACGCCCGTGATCACCTCCCAAAGTGATCACAGCCCAGTAGTATAGCATGGCAGACGGACAAGAGTGTAGGGCCACTGATGGAACACTAGCATCCTATACTAAGCATTTAGGATTGCGGGTAAGGTATCAATGACTGTAGCAGCAATGACAGGCTATGCATCAGAATAGGATTAACGGAAAGCAGTAACATGCTACACTACTCTAATGCAAGCAGTATAGAGAAGAGTAGGCGATATCTGGTGATCAAAGGGGGGGCTTGCCTGGTTGCTCAGACAAGGAGGGGTCGTCGATGACGTAGTCGACCACAGGGGCATCAGCATCGGTCTCGGAGTCTACCGGAAAGGAGTAACGGAGGGGGAACACAATAAATAACAGAGCAATCAAATGTAACACAAAGCAAGACGCGGCAATACGTTGTGCTAGGGGTGTCCTAACGTAGGGATAGGCGATACCGGTGAAGGGGGAAACATCCGGGAAAGTATCCCCAGTGTTTCGCGTTTTCGGACAGACGAACCGGAGGTGAAATGTTGCAGGTTCACTATGCTAGGGACGCGTGGCGGACGAACAGGCTGCGTATCTGGATTCGTCTCGTTGTTCTGAGCAACTTTCATGTACAAAGTATTTTCATCCGAGTTACGGTTTATTTTATATTCATTTTTAAAGATTTAATCAACTTATAAATTATTATTATTAATTTAATCCGAAAATGGCATTACTGCATCAGCATGACGTCAGCATGACATCATCAGTCAACAGAGGTGTTGACTGGGTCAAGCTGACATGTGGGTCCCGCATGTCATTGACTGTTTCAGTTAATTAAGTTAATTAGTTAATTAGGTTAATTAATCTTAATTAGTTACTTTAAACAGAATTAGTTAAGTTAATTATTTAGTTAATTAATTAATTAATATTTAATTTTATCTATCTATTTACTTATTTATTTATTTTAATTCCCTTTTTTTATAAAACATTCTGGGGCACGGGCCCCGTTTGTCATAGGGCTAGGGTTAGATTAATTAGGGCCATTAGTGGCTTAACCACGTGGCCACGTCAGCATTTTACGGCGGCTAACCGCCGACGCTAAACAGGGGCGGCAGAGCTCGTCGGCCGGCCATCTCCGGCGACGGCTGGAGCTGTGGGTGGGCTCGGCAGGCGCATCGCGACGACGGGCACCAGATGGTGGCCGTGGGGGCTACTGGAGGTGGGCTGCAGGGGCGCCGGCGTTGAGCGGAGCAGCGCGGGGCTCGGCCTCGCAGCGGGCACGCCGTGCGTAGGGAGCAGGGCGCGGCCACGGTGCGTGCACGGGCACGGGACGGCACGGGCGTGCAGTGGCCGGACGAGGAGAGGATGGCTCGCGGTGGCCGACGGCGATGCCAACAGCGGCGGTGGTCGCGAGCGCGTGCGCGTGCGTACAGAGACAGGGGGAGGAGGATATGTCGGGGCCTCACCACGGGGCCGTGGGGTCTAGGCAGTGGGGCGTGGGGAGGACGACGGGGACGCGAGGGCGACGGGGAGGCAGTCCGGCGAGTCGGCGGCGCGAGCTCGTGGAGGCCGTTCGGGGAGGACGAGGACGGGTCGGCGATGGTGGCGGGGTCGACTACGGGGGAGAGGTCGAGGCGGCGAGGTCTCCGGGCGGTGGCGGTGCGGCACACAGCGACGGCGCCGATGTCCAAGGGCGTCGGGCTTGTTGCCCCTTCCCGATCCAGATCGGGTCGGGGAAGAGGGGCGAGGGGGAAGGCGAGCCGGAGAGGCGGCGACGAGGAGGACGGCGAGGCGAAGGCGCCGATGCACGCGAGGGGATCGGGCGCGGGAGATCCTCTCCCCGGCACGATGCGTGCGTGCGTGCTTGTGTGTGTGTGTTGTGTGGTGGCGGCGGGTGAGGGAGACGAGGGGAAAGTGGGGAGGGGGGTCGCTAGGTTTCGGTCGCCCCAGGGGGCTATAGGCACCGGCTGGGCCGGCCTGGTTGGCCCAGAGGCCAGCTGGGCTGTGGCCCAGTGGGGGGGGGGGTTCTTTCCCTTTTTTTCTGTTTCCTTTTCTTCTTTTTTTATTCTATTTCTTTTCAGTTTTCTTTTATTTTAGTTTTATAAAATTTAAAAGCGACAACTAATTTGGTGTTATTAAATAGGTCACAGCCCCAAATATTCTGGCACCTTAAATAAAGTGTTTTGCATGTGCTTATTATTTTAAAATCATTTTAGATAATTGTTTTATCGTTGTTTTAGTTTATTTAGTGCATCTAATCATATTATAAAAATGTGGTTTCACCACCATAATTACTTAGGATTTATTGGTCAACCTTAGAACATTTAATTTTTGACAATTGAAAACTTTTATTATTTGCTTGATTTTGAATTTGAATTCGAACGGGATTTGATGCATCTAGAGGTTAACAACAGTAATCGTGGTGACGTGGCATCGTTAATAGGGAATTACTGTAGTGTAACTATCCGGGCGTCACAAATCTCCTCCACTACAAGAAATCTCGTCCCGAGATTTAAGAGGGGAGTAAGGGGAAAGACTAGGTTACGAAATTCTAACGATCCTTCTTGGTCTTGGTTACTCTTCTCGAAGAGGTCGACCCATTATATTGATGTCTTCCTTTCTCTGCTTCAGGTCATCATGATGAAGTCATCATCCTTTCTTCGGAAATTTCATCGTACTAACGAAAGATTAAGGGGGTATACCGAAGAATGGATCTCTGCAGGGTAGATTATTTGGTAGACAACAACGAGGAAGGTGGCGGAAAGTAACTCTCGAATTGAAATTCAAGACAATATCGAGAGCAAAGCAAGAAGGTGCAAAATAGAAGTTTCAAGCGCATAGGCAATCGTTCGTTGCCTGAAGCGAAGTGTGAAAGGGGTTCAGAGCAATGGGAATAAGTATTGCGTCTGATACCAGATTGATGATCTCATCGGAAGGTGGCTCGTGAATTACACACGAGGCCACGCGTGAGGAATAACTTTGGGAACAGGGGGTGTACAGGAGAGTCAGGTTTCGATCCTGTGGAACTGTGGGTTATGGGCCCACCATGTGGGTTAAAAATAGGAAGGGCGGAGACGTCTTGCGCGATCATGCAAGCAAGGCATGTCAGAGGGTAGCCTGTCGATTAAGTCGGCAACAACGTCGATACCAAGGGCGAGGGACGAAGAGAACCATTTTCCTGCTCGTTGAACGAGGCGGGCCAATAGGCAAAGTTCTCGTCCATCGGTGGTTACCGGAATATCATCAACAATCGTAACAGGGTCTTACTGACCAATTATACATCGAGGGGTTTACATAAGCAGTGAATCTTTACTGCTTAGATTATATAGATCACAAGAATGACAAACACAACAATGGAAAGGAAAATATGAATATCAGATTAAACAGAACAATGGAAAGGAAAATGTGTTAAAACACATAATTCAAGGGTATATCCTTCCCAAGGACAAGCAGAGCAAGATATCCATGACAGGATATAAAGTAGAAAACCATTTAGTTAAGGGGGGGGGAAGAATCTCATGATATTACCCATACAACGGTGTTAGGATAAATGATAAATAAATCTAGCATCGTGCTTCAAATGTTCCTGTTGCAAATCGGAGTACCATTGACATGCTTCGAGATAGCATTGACATGGTCTTCAGGTGAAGATCAGACTTTGGAAACACGAAGGATCCATCAGGAATAACTTGTAGAATAAGTCTTACAATTTCCTCAGGGAAGAATGGCTAAACTTGCTAAAAAGGATACTACAATAATAGGTCCTCCACCCAGGGGGGGGTGCTAGGCATGACATCATGTTACCAGGTCATCAAAGGACCAATGTTATAACTCTTGAAAATATGTTCCAACCATCATATCTGACCGAGATTCAGATCTGATTGGTGTCAGGATAACTCAGACTCGGGATGCCTGAGAAGAAAGGTGCAACACAAATTGATGAGATGACATTGCAAGATTCTCGGGAAATTTACTACGGAAGCGAGTTCCGAAACAAAAGCTCATCATTAAACCAAGGAGAGGGTGAGGAGGTGGCTGATGAACTCAGCGACAATTCATCGAGATTTCCAAAAATGGATTTCCACAATTATGTGAACAAGGAGATAACAGCTGTCAGATCAAATAATATAATGGGGTATGCTTGAGGAACACATACACAATTAAACATTGGTTGAAAAGTGCACCCGAAATATGGGTTGGGTTGCACGACCAATGTCAGAATGGTGAATCAATAACCAATAGCCTGAGGATGAGCTGTCGGCCATTAACTTCAAAGCAATAGGGTTGCTAGGAGTACAGAATCCAAGCAGCACCGTTCACTTGCTAGTATTCCGGTTAGAATCAACATTGGGGCCAAGAAAGAATGGTGATGGTGAGAAGTATCACCATACCAAGAGATTTTAAGAGGCGGAGCACTTCTCACAACCTTCTTGACATAAAAGATGGTAATACTTCAAGGTGAAGTAGAACAAATGCTGGATAGCAAGGAACTCAAGATTCAATCCAAAACATGAACACGTTTGTGTTGAGGGAAGACAAGGATGTGGTCAATGATAACACGATCATCGAGGGGCAAGGATGGTATTTCCCATCATGAATTTGATTGATATCCTGGAAGGAGTTAAAATGTTGATGATGATCACGACAAATTTTGTCGAGAGGCTCCATGAAGATGCAATCGCTCGGCGACGGCATCAAGCCAAGGGAATGGTGAAGCAAAAGGCTATTATAACCGTAGATAAGATGTCATCCCAAAATTTAGAGTTATCTCTCAAGACAAACAATATGATGGTGAAAGTTCGATGTAAGCTTAGAGCACTGTCGGGATTGTGCCCCAAGGATGAAGGACATAGGTAAAATGGTCAAGCAGTCAACCTGACGATGATGATGTAGTCAATCAGCTGGGAATGACACGATCGAGTACAAACTCGTAAGCGATGAAGATTACTAAGAGTTGTTGAATCGCAGTGCGGACTCGATTCAGTTATCGGTGTTCTCGAGTGACTAATAACTCAGACCCTGGGGGGGGAATCCGAGATCGGTGAGAAGCAATACTAGATGAAGACTCGCAGGAAGCAACATAGTTCTCGAGATACCAAAGGTTAATAATCGAGGAAGATCAAAATAGAGGTTGGGCAAGCGTATTGATCTGCAAAAGGCAAGCACTTTAACTTGTCCGAGAAATTGAATCAAGGAGAAAATGTGGTCGGGACCACGACTGCAAATGACCAATACATAAATACCAGATGATTTCATATCAAGGAAATAGTTATTATTACAAGAAGCTTCTATGACAGGATCTACATCGTGTCCATGGGCATGAACACAAAGTTCAAGGTCGACTCCCACTTCTTTAATGCATAACCTTTCATTCACTTCTCGCCTTCAACGAAATTGTGTGTTGAAATTTTATCTGACATAACACTAGTAGAGTATGACCCGTAGTGGTTTCCGGGTTCACACAGTTTAAAGAAAAGCATATGTCCAACCCATCAGGGCCTCCTAGGAACATATACCACAAACTTCAGGAGTAAATAACACAAGCTCGATAGCAGAGCATGGTTGGCAAAGTAGAGGATACAATTTACCAAAGGCGGTATATATCCTAGGAAAGGCTCAAGGTTATTGAATATGAAGGACATTGTCGGATAAAATCCAGCAAAGGATCTGGGGTGAGTATCGACACACAACCAGAGGAAGAAGCCAGGCAAAGACATTGGATTATCGAAACAACTGAATAACTTAGAGCTCAATTGCTAAGGGGTTATGGTTTACAAAGCGAAGAATCAGAAGCAGACACTCTGATCAAGGATGGATAAGTTCAATAGACTTAGGGGCAAAATCGACGACAATTTAATTGGCGAGAACCAGCTCATGATTAAAATGACGTCTGAGCCGGAAGGATGGATTCTAGGATCTGTTTGAGGATTGCGAGCATTCGCAACAAATCGAATCAACGGACTCAAAATGACAATGACAATGGGTGTCAACAAGATTACTAGACTTATGGGACTAACCATAATGCAAGCAATCAAGAATTTCAAGAGCAACAGGATGCTCAAGATTTTCGGAAGATCGAATGATATTTCGAGGATTGGTGACATACATGAAACAACTGGGGATGAGTGGATACTCGGTAAGTGTGAGAAATTTATCCGTAGTGGTATTCATATAGCAAAGAACTGCAAGGCAGTTGGCACAAAGTATTCTCGAAACATTAGAGAAAATTTCGAGGTATCTTGTAATAACAAGATCGACTGGGTATAAAGTAAGGACGACGGGTGTAAGTATTTATCCCTGGGGATATTTCGGTGGAAGGGAATTGCAAAAGCAACGGGCACAAGGTCTCGAGAGAATATTGGAGAGTATCTTCGAAATCTTCTGGTGCAGCAGGCGGTCATCGGTAACAAGTGGCTCCCCGGTAGAAGGTACTTGCGAGAACCTAAAGTTAGATTTTAGTAAAAATCGTTTAACCCGAATAGAAGAGAGTTCAGAGTCCCAGAGTAAAGATCGAGGAGTAAAAGATCCTAGTACCACCCGATGGCGACGTGGGCCCGTAAGGCACACATCCAAGTTAGTATAAGTTTTTGTAATGTCTAGACTCGACTTCGGCCAAGGAGTGTGGAAGGGGGATTCCTACAGGCAGTTGGCTCTGATACCAACTTGTGACGCCCCCGATTCAATCGTACACTAATCATGCACGCAAACGTGTACGATCAAGATCAGGGACTCGCGGGAAGATATCACAACACAACTCTAAAACATAAATAAGTCATACAAGCATCATAATACAAGCCAGGGGCCTCGAGGGCTCGAATACAAGTGCTCGATCATAGACGAGTCAGCGGAAGCAACAATATCTGAGTACAGACATAAGTTAAACAAGTTTGCCTTAAGAAGGCTAGCACAAACTGGGATACAGATCGAAAGAGGCGCAGGCCTCCTTCCTGGGATCCTCCTAAACTACTCCAGGCCGTCATCAGCGGGCAGCACGTAGTAGTAGGCACCGCCAGTGTAGTAGGGGTCGTCGTCGACGGTGGCGTCTGGCTCCTGGACTCCAGCATCTGGTTGCGACAACCAGAAAGAAAGGAAAGGGGAAAAAGGGGGGAGAAAGCAACCGTGAGTACTCATCCAAAGTACTCGCAAGCAAGGAACTACACTACATATGCATGGGTATATGTGTAAGGAGGCCATATCAGTGGACTGAACTGCAGAATGCCAGAATAAGAGGGGGATAACTAATCCTGTCGAAGACTACGCTTCTCGCAGCCACCGTCTTGCATCAAGTAGAAGAGAGTAGATTGAAGTCCTCCAAGTAGCATCTCCAAGTAGCATCTCCAAATAGCATCTCATAGCATAATCCTACCCGGCGATCCCCTCCTCATATCCCTGAGGTAGAGCGACCACCGGTTGTATCTGGCACTTGGAAGGGTGTGTTTTATTAAGTATCCGGTTCTAGTTGTCATAAGGTCAAGGTACAACTCCAAGTCGTCCTGTTACCGAAGATCACGGCTATTCGAATAGATTAACTTCCCTGCAGGGGTGCACCACATAACCCAACACGCTTGATCCCATTTGGCCGGACACACTTTCCTGGGTCATGCCCGGCCTCGGAAGATCAACACGTCGCAGCCCCACCTAGGCACAACAGAGAGGTCAGCACGCCGGTCTAAATCCTATGCGCGCAGGGGTCTGGGCCCATCGCCTATTGCACACCTGCACGTTGCGTACGCGGCCGGTGAGCAGACCTAGCAACCTCCATTACAAAGGAAGTTGCGTTAACGCAGTCCAACCCGGCGCGCGCCACTCAGTCGCTGACGTCAAGAAGGCTTCGGCTGATACCACGACGCCGGGATACCCATAACTACTCCCGTGTAGTTGGTTAGTGCGTATAGGCTCGTAGCCGACTCAGATCAAATACCAAGATCTCGTTAAGCGTGTTAAGTATCCGCGAACGCCGAACAGGGCCAGGCCCACCTGTCTCCTAGGTGGTCTCAACCTGCCCTGCCGCTCCGCCACAAAGTAATAGTCGGGGGCCGTCGGGAACCCAGGCCCACCTCTACCGGGATGGAGCCACCTGCCCCTTCAGCCCCATCTCCGAACAATATCACAGGTAAGGTAACTGTGTAAAGTATATAGTATACGCCCGTGATCACCTCCCAAAGTGATCACAGCCCAGTAGTATAGCATGGCAGACGGACAAGAGTGTAGGGCCACTGATGGAACACTAGCATCCTATACTAAGCATTTAGGATTGCGGGTAAGGTATCAATGACTGTAGCAGCAATGACAGGCTATGCATCAGAATAGGATTAACAGAAAGCAGTAACATGCTACACTACTCTAATGCAAGCAGTATAGAGAAGAGTAGGCGATATCTGGTGATCAAGGGGGGGGGGGCTTGCCTGGTTGCTTAGACAAGGAGGGGTCGTCGATGACGTAGTCGACCACAGGGGCATCAGCATCGGTCTCGGAGTCTACCGGAAAGGAGTAACAGAGGGGGAACACAATAAATAACAGAGCAATCAAATGCAACACAAAGCAAGACGCGGCAATACGTTGTGCTAGGGGTGTCCTAACGTAGGGATAGGCGATACCGGTGAAGGGGGAAACATCCGGGAAAGTATCCCCAGTGTTTCGCGTTTTCGGACAGACGAACCGGAGGTGAAATGTTGCAGGTTCACTATGCTAGGGATGCGTGGCGGACGAACAGGCTGCGTATCTGGATTCGTCTCGTTGTTCTGAGCAACTTTCATGTACAAAGTATTTTCATCCGAGTTACGGTTTATTTTATATTCATTTTTAAAGATTTAATCAACTTATAAATTATTATTATTAATTTAATCCGAAAATGGCATTACTGCATCAGCATGACGTCAGCATGACATCATCAGTCAACAGAGGTGTTGACTGGGTCAAGCTGACATGTGGGTCCCGCATGTCATTGACTGTTTCAGTTAATTAAGTTAATTAGTTAATTAGGTTAATTAATCTTAATTAGTTACTTTAAACAGAATTAGTTAAGTTAATTATTTAGTTAATTAATTAATTAATATTTAATTTTATCTATCTATTTACTTATTTATTTATTTTAATTCCTTTTTTTATAAAACATTCTGGGGCACGGGCCCCGTTTGTCATAGGGCTAGGGTTAGATTAATTAGGGCCATTAGTGGCTTAACCACGTGGCCACTTCAGCATTTTACGGCGGCTAACCGCCGACGCTAAACAGGGGCGGCAGAGCTCGTCGGCTGGCCATCTTCGGCGACGGCTGGAGCTGTGGGTGGGCTCGGCAGGCGCATCGCGACGACGGGCACCATATGGTGGTCGTGGGGGCTACTGGAGGTGGGCTGCAGGGGCGCCGGCGTTGAGCGGAGCAGCGCGGGGCTCGGCCTCGCAGCGGGCACGCCGTGCGTAGGGAGCAGGGCGCGGCCACGATGCGTGCACGGGCACGGGACGGCACGGGCGTGCAGTGGCCGGACGAGGAGAGGATGGCTCGCGGTGGCCGACGGCGATGCCAACAGCGGCGGTGGTCGCGCGTGCGTACAGAGACAGGGGGAGGAGGATATGTCGGGGCCTCACCACGGGCCGTGGGGTCTAGGCAGTGGGGCGTGGGGAGGACGACGGGGACGCGAGGGCGACGGGGAGGCAGTCCGGCGAGTCGGCGGCGCGAGCTCGTGGAAGCCGTTCGGGGAGGACGAGGACGGGTCGGCGATGGTGGCGGGGTCGACTACGGGGGAGAGGTCGAGGCGGCGAGGTCTCCGGGCGGTGGCGGTGCGGCACACAGCGACGGCGCCGATGTCCAAGGGCGTCGGGCTTGTTGCCCCTTCCCGATCCAAATCGGGTCGGGGAAGAGGGGCGAGGGGGAAGGCGAGCCGGAGAGGCGGCGACGAGGAGGACGGCGAGGCGAAGGCGCCGATGCACGCGAGGGGATCGGGCGCGGGGAGATCCTCTCCCCGGCACGATGCGTGCGTGCGTGCTTGTGTGTGTGTGTTGTGTGGTGGCGGCGGGTGAGGGAGACGAGGGGAAAGTGGGGAGGGGGGTCGCTAGGTTTCGGTCGCCCCAGGGGGCTATAGGCACCGGCTGGGCCGGCCTGGTTGGCCCAGAGGCCAGCTGGGCTGTGGCCCAGTGGAGGGGGGGTTCTTTCCCTTTTTTTTCTGTTTCCTTTTCTTTTTTTTTTATTCTATTTCTTTTCAGTTTTCTTTTATTTTAGTTTTATAAAATTTAAAAGCGACAACTAATTTGGTGTTATTAAATAGGTCACGGCCCCAAATATTCTGGCACCTTAAATAAAGTGTTTTGCATGTGCTTATTATTTTAAAATCATTTTAGATAATTGTTTTATCGTTGTTTTAGTTTATTTAGTGCATCTAATCATATTATAAAAATGTGGTTTCACCACCATAATTACTTAGGATTTATTGGTCAACCTTAGAACATTTAATTTTTTGACAATTGAAAACTTTTATTATTTGCTTGATTTTGAATTTGAATTCGAACGGGATTTGATGCATCTAGAGGTTAACAACAATAATCGTGGTGACGTGGCATCGTTAATAGGGAATTACTGTAGTGTAACTATCCGGGCGTCACATTCTTCCCCAGCAAACACAGTGGGATGCGTGCAGTTTGGATCTAGGTCGGCATGGGGAATGTTCTCGACTGACACGCCACACTGCCAAGTGCATGTTCTACAGGTCTAGTCTTCTAATCTCGATGCCTTCAAGGCTATGGCACCGGTCTAGTTCTGTTTGCCGGTGTTCCATCTTTTCCTATGCGTCTCAACGGTGCTGGCGGTCGATGATGGTCTCATATGTAGTTGGTTGTAAGGATTCCAAGGGACTTTTTTTGTTATGTTCTTTTATTTTAGGTTCTTTTTGCAAAGTATTCTGGACACAAGGCATGTCATGTTCTTTCTATTATTAGTTTCCACATGTATGTGCATTTATTAATAATATGTTTACTCTTTTGATAAAAGAGTAGATTTTATTGGCTTAAGATGAAGCATCAAGTGGATACAAACACAATGGAAACACATCCGACCTTTGCACAACTAAGATGCACACAGCTAAAACAAACGCGCACACACAACTAAATATGTCGGCATATGGAAAAGTCATGCAAGACCAAAGCTATGCTTAACACACAAAAAGAAAAAGAAAACTATGAAGCGATCAAAACAACGATTGACAAACTACATCAATGACCATATCCGCAACAACCATCCCTTGACATCATTAGGATCACGTTTTTCTTAAACATACATCTTCAAAAAGAGAACGACACTCAAGCGCCACCATCACCAGATCCAACCACCACTGATCACATTCTAAGTTTTGATCCTGAAGAACAAGTCCGGGCATTGCCTTTACCAAGTGCACGACACAAAACATTGTCATTGCCAGGTATAACTAACTCGGGTCAGACCTAAATTTTTCAGCCCGGAGCTCGAGATCGGGTACTTAAGAAATACAACCAAATTGAAGTCAATCATAGTAGTTGTCGCCACCACTTTTCTATGATCCT
The DNA here is from genome assembly GCF_018294505.1 of Triticum aestivum. Lineage (NCBI taxonomy): Eukaryota > Viridiplantae > Streptophyta > Magnoliopsida > Poales > Poaceae > Triticum > Triticum aestivum. The sequence goes on along the minus strand of NC_057797.1, from coordinate 417,195,349 downwards.
AGCAGCTACATGCGTTGGGCTAGAAACCCACCATGCTGTTGCATCACCATACCCTCTGTGTTAAGCCATCATCCATAGATTACATCGCATGTCGAAGGCAAACTGGCTGGAGTGGGAGCAGCCAAAACCCACAATGAAGCCTTCGGACTGCATCCCGCGGTCTTGCTAGTACGAGCAATTGGTCGTGTTCACATCTGAAGGAGAAATCCTCGCAAATCAAACACCTGAGCACCTCCCCTGTTCAAGAATTCACCCGATTAAACAGTTAACTTATCGATTAATCCTTATTCATAGGGTCACCGAGTAGCCGATAAACTGATAAATCATTCGATTAATGGATTAACTTGCTGATTAGCCTATTAATCCTCTACTCACCAGCCAACCGAGCAACTATCAGTTAATGATTTCCTCAGCAAAGGCTAGCCGAGACGTTCACCGATCTGATCGGATGCGACCACCAGCGAGATATGGAGTGACCAGCCCCGACCCTCACTAGCAGCCGCCGAAGGGAGTGCCACCTACTATGCCTATACTCCGTTTATTGACTAATATAATGTGTGCGGTTCCAAAAATACATGGAGGGAAAAAAAGACAACCTTAGTAGTAGTAAAAATATGTAACAAAGCAGTTGCAAATTTGTATCATGAGAGTTGCCCACAAGTGGTTGTGCACCTATCTATCCCGTCATACATATGTACTCCCTCCATTTTTATATAGAAGGCCACACACTCAAATTACAGGTACCAAGATAAAAATTAATGTGTGCTTTACAAGCTAATTTGTTTTCTCGTTTACCGGGTTAATTAATAGGGTGCATGCACATTAGAGGAAACCGAGTGGCTGTGAGAGAGGAAGTAGGTGAGTGTGTCATTATCATTCACTACATGCATGCTAGTAATTAAGTCATGGGTTACTAGTATGAGGAAACATCATTAATATTTGCCTCGATTAATGTTGGTGGCCTTAAATAGATGCAAAATGTGTTTTTCATAGTGGCCTTGTATAAAAAATGAAGGGAGTACTACGATTTGATGGACATATAAAAGCAAATCCAATTAGTTAATTAGCAATTTATGGTATTACATTAATAATTAATTAAATGAGAGGAAAGTACAATGAATGCGCACCTATCTTCCCCCCACACACATAGACAAACCACACGTTGGAGTAGGCGATAAAAGGGCCCCAAAGGCAGATCAGAAGCATCAACTACTTGACAGCGTCAGTGGTCGGAGCAGAGGTAGCTAGCTAGCACAGTGCCAAGCTGAAGCTGTGCAGCGCGCGGCCTGAGGCCGCCTAAGGTTTTTGCCCCTGGTCTCGAGCTGCTAGCTCTACATATACGTCTCGCGGTGGGGTTCGTGGCAATGGCCGGCGTCGAGTGCGGCGGTGGGGACTGGCCCTTCTCCGCCGAGGAAGCGTACGCCGATTCCTCTGCGCTGTTGGCGGAGATCGGCTGGGCGGCCGGTTTTGTCGACGACGCCTGCGCCGGGGAGCTGCTTCCGCCGCTGGATCCGCCTCCGGCCACACCAACGGGGTCCATGGAAGGGGCCGGCGCCTCGTCGAGCTCCACCGATGACGGTGCCACGCGGGAGGCTGCGGACGCCGACGGCAGGCCGGCCGCCGCGACAGAGGCAGCGTAAGTAAAGCTGCGGTAGCTTAATTCACCGACGGATCCTCGCCATGTTCATCTCCTCTCTTCCACGCCATGAGCGGTAAAACCGTAATTACCATCGACTTTTCCAAAAAAAAACTTGGTTTAATTTCCTTCTCCTCGATATCTTTCACTTTTCATCTCATTTCGTTATATAATTTCGCTTTTATATTCGTCTTTTTTTGCGAGTACTTTTATATTCGTCTGAATTATTCGTTAATAGCACGTCATCGTTTCCGGGGGCAGTCTGGTAAATTCGATAATAAGGCTGAGAGAGTGTGGTGTTGTGTGGTTAATTTGCATGGAACGTTGCGCCGGGATTCGCGTGCTAAACCTCCCCTTCCCCTCTCATCGCCTTTTTAAGTCCACGATAAGGTTGTTAATTTGGACGTATGCTAGCTAGATTCACGGCCACCACCAGTATACGGAGTATATAGGGGTTTTGGTCTATTGATTGATTGGGATAAGATGGGAACGATTTCTCTGTTGCGCCATGCGTTAATTTGGTCTTCTCTGTACAAATGCGAGCTAACAGCGACCTCCATGTATGCGTGCTTGGATATGGATGCAGGAGCAAGCCGGCGCCGGCGCCAGCCCCGGGGAAGACGATGAAAAAGCAGAAGCGGGCGCGGCACCCACGGTTCGCGTTCATGACCAAGACGGAGATAGACCACCTCGAGGACGGATACCGCTGGAGGAAGTACGGACAGAAGGCCGTCAAGAACAGTCCTTTCCCAAGGTAACCTATTCCTATCGACCGATCCATAGCTTAATTTGTACTCTCTCTCCATTCAGAATTACTTATCTCGAAAATAGATATACTAAAATTAAAATACGTCTAAATACATTCATTTCTGCGACAAGTAATTCCGAACGGAGGAAGTACTACGTACGTACGTCCCGTGGAAAACTTTACACATTATTTTCTTTTGCGAGGAAAAATTCTACACATTATATGCTTCATATAGATGAATGATCTCCATATCCTAGCTGGTCGGCAGAGCTCCTGGTTCTGCCTAAAAATCCATCTCCATATCCTAACTAGCAGCATATTAGATCATGCAAAAAAATGTATAGGATAATTCAGTGTGTATAGGCTATTAAGATACTCCCTCCGTAAATTAATATAAGATCGTTTAGATCGATCAGGGAGTAGTTGAGAGTGAAAGCGTAGGACTTATGTACGTGCATGTGAGTACGTAATAGGGTGCAATACCATACTATAAATTTGGTGTGCATTGAATATGTAAATCATCTGGTAACTAAATTGCCGTTAACTATTACTCCGTTCGTCCGAAAATACTTGTCATCAAAATGGATAAAAAGGGATGTATCTAGAACTAAAATATGTCTAGATACATCCCCTTTTATTCATCTTGATGACAAGTATTTTCGGACAAAGAAAGTACTAGTAGTGTGTGTATTTCTCCAATACCCATCACTTTGGAACGAACATGACAGTACGTAGTTTCGTCAACTGTGTGCATACATTCTGCTTTAGGATAGTTTTCTTCTGCTGAAAAGACTAACAATACCTTGATGTGCTTAACTTATTTCTGATCAGTTTGCTAAGGAGGTAGTTAAGTTTAGCTCTGATTTTTTTTTTGAGGGGGAAGTTTAGCTCTGAATTAGCTAGTGCACTGCAAGATAGATAGAGAGAGAGATCGAATCCTATGACGTTGTGGGTCGATCCTACTAATTAATTCACTAGGCAAAATTAATGAATGCGCACAGTACTGGTACTACTTTGCACGTAGTACTTGTACGTTTTATACTGATATCATTTTAGAGGAACCCTTGGCATGCATTCGTCATGTTTTTAATTTTTCTTTCTTTTTTTACAGGAGAAAATAATGTATAGTACCTAAGCTGACAATATATATGTAGCTAGGCCCATTTTTCACTTTATCCCGGAAATCACATGATTCATTTCACCATGGATGAATGAAGTGTTGCAATTATATTCTCTTACGTAGGAGCTACTACCGGTGCACCAACAACAAGTGCACAGTGAAGAAGCGCGTGGAGCGCTCCTCTGACGACCCCTCCGTCGTCATCACCACCTACGAGGGCCAGCACTGCCACCACACCGTCACCTTCCCACGCGGCGCCGGCGCCGCCACCCTCGCCAGCCAGATGGCCTTCTCGGCACACCACCACCACCACCTCATGTACAACGACTTGCCGGCGCTGCACTCGCCGACCACTCAAAACCCACTCTTCAGCGTGCCGGCGATGTCGTCGTCGCTGCTCCAGCCGCTACACTGCAACCGACAGGAGCTACAAGTTGCGAGCTACACAACCCAGGCATCGTCCATCTCGTCGCCGGGGAGTGTTCCCGCCGTCGACAAGGGGCTTCTGGATGACATGGTGCCTCCAGCGATGAGGCACGGATAGATTGACGGTGTCGATCGCCGCTAGCTAGCTTAATTAATTATTAGCTACTTAATTCTGCATGGATGGACCACTGAATTTAATTGGGCAGAGAGAAGAATAGGGTAATTATATAGTATGGTGGTACATAGGTATATATTTTACGATGTGGTTAATTATTTCTTGAACATGTCATTTACTTACTGGTAATTGATTAAATATGCAATGTGTAAGTAGTACTCTACTCCGTACAACATATGTATAATTACTGTATGGTTATACAAAGTAATTATACACACTGCATGTTGATTAAATTATGAGTATATGGCTTGTGCCCACATTGTATATGTATGGTTGATGCAAATTCTAATTAATTATACTAGTCATCAACATGTACACCTATGCGAGCTAGTAGTAACTACTACTCCCTCCTCCCCGCAAAAAAAAAAGAAAGAAAAAAAACCTACTACTCCCTCCGTCCCAAATTACTTGTCACTTGTCGTAAAAATGGATGCATATAAGTAATTCGGGATGGAGAGAGTAGTATTTAGTTTGGTGAAGTGTATTTAACAAAAAATAGGCAGGATTTTAACCAAATATTTTATCCCAAATTCCATTTTTATACGATCACAAGCTTTCTCAGTATATTGTGTGTTGCCAATGATGTTTAGACCATCAACATACATTGAGATAATATGAAATCATGTTGAGGATTTCTTGATGGGCATGCATGGGTTCTCATCATTCTTAGAGTAACCTTTTGTTATAAGGATCTCATTAAGTCAGTTGTACCAAATATATTCCAACAAATTTAGCCATGGAGTGACTTATAGGCTTTACAAAATATATGTTGCGTTTTGCGTTTGGTTTTGAAGTTGAATTCATGTGAAACTTATATATCCAAATCAAGTGACCCACAAGAATATATGGTCACCACATCCATCAACTCCACAGATGGATGATTTCGAGATGCAATTTGGATAAGGTATTGGGAAATGATTCACATATATCTGGAGAATAGGTTTCGGCCATCTGCGTGAAACCTTGTTCTACAAGTCTTGTTATGTGTCTCATCACCTCGTTATTCCCTTTCCTAATTAAAACCCTACTGTTGAAAGACTCCCTATATCTTTTGGTGTACACGTCTTAGCTAGGCTTAACTCAACTTCTGAAAACAACATTTCAAGATGCTTTATATATAAAGCAAATCACCACATCCAACATCATGTCCAAATGTTGGAAATAAAATATAAGTTTGCTAGGGCAACGACACAAACATGCCAAAAAGAAGAATAAAGTAATGCGATACATGATTCCACAGAGCCGCCGTATCCCTAACTAGGAGGCAAAGCACGACGTCGGCTTGCCACACACAGAGTATCAACATACTGCCTAGCCTGTCCATGTCTAGCGGCCTAGAGGGCGGAAGCAGGTGCTGCAAGAGGCTAGAAATTTAAACACGGAGTTAGTGCCACATTGGAAAAGGTCCGCTCGATCGCCATCTTATTATGTGTCATCCAAAGGGTCCATGTCAATGGCGGGAACAACAACCACAAGAGGCGTCTACTGATTATCTTTCATTTGGTTTGTGATGCAGATAGTGCCTTTTCCCCTAGAGACCCTAGGTTTATTGAATACATGAGGGGTGATGCTTAGCAAGGAGATTTCTGCAAAGAACTTGTTATCTCAAAGAGTACCAGTTTTCTAGACCAAATTCCCACAGTTAAATAACAAGACAACAATAAATAAATAGGCTAGGGATAAAGGTTTCACATGCAGTCTTGTATTTGCAATCGAGGATCTTATCTAGATAAACATCATGGCACTCGTAAACACCGTTACATATGTGTAGTCAACGTAGTGTGGTCAAATGCATCCAAATAACCCCATGACCAACCAGCTATCCCCATATCGAGGTTCTATTGTTCAAACCAAGGCCCTATTTGACTCGCGGGGTTACCTCGGTTATTACAGATTTAACCAGACCAACACATTGGATGTGGCTGCACAGTATCTACCCTAGGGCCTTGGTTCTAGATACCATACTAATCTTACTTTGCAATTATTTGTCATTAGTAGGTAAATAAAAATGATTATTTCAAAATTATGTGAAATTACCTGGTTTAAAAATTAGTAAAATGAGTGTAAAATTCACTCATCAACCTCCCCAAGCTTAAATCTTCATCATGCTCAAGCAAGAAACAAGACCATAAGGAAGTCTGTGCTGAAACCAAAATAATGAAAAGGTTTTATGGTCCGTATGCCTCGATAGTCCATCGGTTTCTTCACCTGAAAACTTAGCATAGTTGTAACAGTGGCAATGGTTGCTATGCAAGTTCGTTAGGCTAAGACGATGGAAAAATGTATTAACTTAGATAAAGTAGTCAACTACACTAGTACAGAAACGGGCTTTGGCGGCGGTTTCCATACATGGGCCGCCGACAGTTCCTCTTTCGCCTCAAAGTTTGTGTCGCTAATACTCGCGAGGCGCGTAAGCGGTTTCCGAAACTGCATATGCCATTCGCAGAGCATAGCTGGTTCCTTCATGGAGAAACCGCCTCTAATGCTTTTTCCATGAAGGTGGTTTGTTATTTCCAGACTGCGGTACTTTACAGCATGGAGGTGGTTTCTCTTTTCGAACCAACTCATTAATGATCAGAGCATTTGTTTGAAATAGTTGTTGACTGCTATAGCCACTAGCATGCAAATAAGTCTCTTATTTGGCAGCCAATACTCGTACAACATCACATACAACTCAAGAATCATACCACTTCACATACAACTCAAGCATCATATCGCATCACATACAACTCAAGCATCAAATCACATGACATCATATAAAACTCATTGAAAAATATCAAGTAACACAGTTGAAATAAAACAAGTATATGACATGAAACCTGAAGATCATAAAGAGTTTTTCAGTGTACAAACAACAATATGATGTAGTAATAATGAAAGAATGTATTACGAGTTACACTAGTAGGGAAACCCCTTATAGGGTTTTGTTATTTGGCGCGTCCATGTTGCTAGTAACTGGGTAAAATAGTTAGCAGCATGCACTAGAAAATGGGGCACTGCTAATAACAACTTACTAGCAACGTATGGGCTAACGTGCACGCTGCTAGTTAGGAAGACCCGAAAACGGACCAGGCAGAAATATCTAGTTTTACAAGTTCTTTCATCTTGTCTCAGTTTGCATATATGTGATCATGCTATGAAAATTGACATATTGATGTGATCATTTGTATTGCTTGCTATAGCCTAAGTCACAATACATTTTTAAGTTTTTCTGCCTTACTAGTATAATCTGATTTATATCTTACTGGTAATTGGTGTGTGGACCTTTTCCTTTTTATATGATAGCTAATGCTTATTTTCATTGGAAGTGAGTTGCTAACATTTCCTTCATTTTTTCTATGTACATATAACTCTTTTCATTAAAGAAAGAACCTGGACAACAAGAAAGGAAGGAAGACAGAGACAACTAAAGGTATTAATCCAAATTCTTACTTTACGTATGCAAGACATATGCCAAGCAATCACCTCATCAAGTCTAAGCTACCACACTATTGGTATGTCTATTGGCTGGATGCAAAGAAACTTTCACAGCTTGTCATGTACTCATTATATTGCATCGATTGAATTCTATTTGTTTTGTTCTAGGGTATATGTTTGGTGGCGGCGATGAATGATACGTCTCCAATGTATCTATAATTTTGGATTGTTTCATGCTATTATATTACCAATCTTATATGCTCTATACATCATTTATATCATTTTTTGGGACTAATCTATTAACTCAGTGACAAGTGCATGTTGTTATTTTCTACATCTTTTTGGTTTTTTACAGAAAATCCATACCAAACGGAGCCCAAACACGATGAAACATTTTGATGATTTTTTCTGGACCAAAAGAAGCCCATGAAGCTTTAGGGGGAGTCCAGAAGCCAGTGAGGAGACATCAAGGCAACACGGTGCGCCCAGGGGGGTAGGCGCGTCGCGGCCCCTCATCGATCCGCCTGACCTAATTCCAGCGCTATAAATTGTCAAATATTTCAAAAACCCCAGAGCAAGACCCGAAACAATTATTCCACCGCCGCAAGTATCTATTCTTTCGCGGTCCCATCTGGTGGCCTCCGCTGGTACTCTGCCGGAGGGGAAATCGATCACGGAGAGCCTCTACATCAACCTTGATGCACCTCTGATGATGTGTGAGTACTTCCCTGCAGGACCTATGGGTCCATAGCAGTAGCAAGATCTCTCTCTCTCTCTCTCTCTCTGATATTCAATACAATGCTCTCTTCGGAGTTCTATTCAATGTAATCTTCTTTTGCGGCGTGTTTGTTGGGATCTGATGAATTGTGGGTTTATGATCAAAATATTCATTGAAAGTAGTTGAGTTATTTTTAAATTTATTATGTGTGATTATTATATCTATGTAATGCTTTCATATCTATGAGTTTCCTTTGGCCAAGTTGATGATTAGATCTTTGGTGGAAGTGGCGTATAGTAGTAGGTTCAATCTTGCGGTGTCCTCACTCTATGGCATGAGGGGTAGCTGAAAGTGCATTATATCGGTGTGTGAATAGGAGATTTTTACAAATTCGTCACTGAGGAAATTCAACTTGAGGAATTTGCTAAGCGACGAAATACAGGCAGCGGAATAAGTACTCAGGTCGTTGCATAACAAGACAGAAACAAAGCCATCATGATGAAATGAAACGTACATAGAGCACGGGTAGCGTGTAACGGGATAAGCAGGTTGAAGATAAGATGACTGAAGAAATAGGATTGAGGAAATTGATAAAGTCTTCAGTCAAATTCTTCAAACAGTAACGATAAAGTTCATCAACACATGTATGAGGAAATGAAAGGGTTGAGGAAATAGAACCAGTAGCTTGGTGAAGACAGTGATTTGGTAGACCAGTTCCAACTGATGTGATAGTTGTACGTCTGGTTGGAGTGGCTAGGTATTTAAACCTAAGGACACACAGTCCCAGACACACAGTCCTCACCGTATTCTCCTTAAGCTAAGGTCACACAAACCTCGCCCAATTACTCGTGATAAGTCTTCAGGTGACTTCCAAACCTTCACGGACTTGATCACTCAGCGATCCACAATTCCTCTTGGATGCTCTAGACCATGACGCCTAGCCGTCTGGAAGATGCACAAACTTCAAAGGTACCAAGTGTCGGTTCCACACAGGAACAATATCTTCAGTGATGCTCAATCACTTTGGGTTTTAGGTGTTTGGGTTTGGGTTTTTCCTCACTGATGATTTTCTCTCAAAGTCCTCAAAGGATGGGATGCTCTCAATGACAAGTGTCAGTTTCTCTCAAAGCAACCAACCAACTAGTGGTTGTAGGGGGCGGCTATTTAGAGTCGGGGAACAACCCGACACGATAAGACATAAATGCCCTTCAATGATATGACCGTTAGGTGGATAAGATATTTTGGGACAATTGGCGTGTAGAACAACAACGGTCGGAAATTTGAGCTCTCAAATTCCTCAAGGCTATCATGTTCCTCACTTGTAGGCAATCCGCATTGGCAAATTCCTAACTCCTCGGTCAGAACAAATTCCTCAGAGACTAGAAGATCTTCGTCTCTCTCACTGAATAAATTGACTGAACTGTATGAGATTTCCAAAGGCTTCACTCGAAGGATTGGTCGGTGTTGGATTTGAGATGAGCATCACATGGAAATTTTTCCTTAGTTTTACCTCGACCCCCTTTAACAATACGGTGTTTCCTATGACTCAAGAAAGAGAAAATGAAACAACGAAAACAAGAGTCTTCACGCTTCATAATCCTCTCATCAATATCAAAGTCTTCAAGGTCACAACAATTTCCTCATTTTCAAATTCTTCAAGAAAACCAAACTCTTCAAATGAAGACATGTGACGCCCTTGACTCAATCATACACTAATCATACACGCAAATGTGTATGATCAAGATCAAGGACTCACGGGAAGATATCACAACACAACTCTAGACACAAATTAAAATAATACAAGCTTTATATTACAAGCAAGGGGCCTCGAGGTCTTGAATACACAAGATCGAATACACAAGAGTCAACGCAAGCAACAATACCTGAGAACAGACATAAGTTAAACAAGTCTGCCTTAAGAAGGCTAGCACAAAAGCAACAATGATCGAAAAGGCAAGGCCTCCTGCCTGGGAGCCTCCTAACTACTCCTGGTCGTCGGCGGCCTCCACGTAGTAGTAGGAACCCTCGGTATAGTAGTAATCGCCGGTGGTGTCGTCTGGATCCTGAGCTCCACCATCTGATTGCGACATACGGAAATAAAGGAAAATGGGGAAAAGAGGGAGCAAAGCAACCGTGAGTACTCATCCAAAGTACTCGCAAGCAAGGATCTACACTACATATGCATCGGTGCCAATGAAATGGGCTGTATCTGTGGACTAGAGCGCGGAATGCCAGAAGAGAAGGGGGAAACCTAGCCTATCAAAGACTAGCATCTTCAACAGTCTTGCAGCCTCAGAAGAGACAAGAGTGGCATAAAGTAAAGTAGTAGCAATGTTATCAACCTCGGCCAGAGATCCTTTCTCGACTCCCCGCGAGAAAGCAATCCCAGAGCCATACTATCCATTCCTCATCACAATCCATTTCTCATCACAAGTATCCAGTTCTAGTTGTATCGATCGGGATACAACTCCAAGTGTCCGTTACCGTAGGACAGGCTATCGATAGATGTTTTCTTCCCTGCAGGGGTGCACCAACTTACCCACCATGCTCGATTAACTCCGGTCGGACACACTTTCCCGGGTCATGCCCGGCCTCGGCCAAACGATACGCCGCAACCCGACCTAGGCTTGATAGAGAGGTCAGCACGTCGGACTAAACCTATACCCCCAGGGGTCTTGGGCCATCGCCTCGGGAACTCCTGCATGTTGCGTGGGCGGCCGGTGAGCAGACCTAGCTACCTCCTAAAAAGGCAGGAGCTTACCAGTCCAACCTAGCGCGCGCCGCTCAGTCGCTGATGTCTAATAAGCTTCGGCTGATGCATATGACGCAGAACACCCATACAATGCCCAGGTGATGGTTAGCGCTATCAGGCCAGAGGCCCCTCGGATCAAATATTCAAATCATAGTGGATTAGGAATGTGCGGTAACAAGCAGATACTCATGAAAGATGTGACCTCGTCGCCCCGTCTCGAGTACATGCGGCAAGGGCTAAGAATACCCGGCCACGCCTCGTAAGTATCTCGCAGGCACCTTCCAGATCAACCCGACTCCACATCACTCGCTATTAAGCTCGCGCGGGGACCCCTCAGGGCCGACCCGTCTTTAGTAACATGGTTCAGTGTAAGGTCATAGTAACCATAGTAAATGTGTGTCTAACACCAAGGGGAACCCTGAGGAACCACCCTCGATGGATTCCACTCGATGTAATCATCAAGGTGAACATAAGAGGAACCACCCTCGAGGTTCACTCTTGAGGGGTTGCACGACAAAGTCGTATCGAAAGGGGTTAAGGAGGAAATCACCCTCGATGACCACGACTGAATAGCTACACTACAGAGATCTCATCAGGAGTGATGTATGAGGTGTCACCCTCAGCACTCAATAGTAACTCTGCAGAGTCGTACAACTAGGGGGGTGATGTGCGGTGTCGGGGCCTGGATGTCGATAATGTTGATCGAGTCATCGAACCTAAAACGGGGCAACTGGGACAAGGTGGGGGTCACGGATGGATCACTAACCAACCTATACTAAGCAATTTAGGATAAGCATGTAAGGTAACAATAAGCAGGCTATGCATCATTATAGGAGCAATCAATTACAGTAGCAAAATCTAATGCAAGCATGAGAGAATGGAATGGGCGATATTGGGATGATCAAAAGGGGGCTTGCCTAGAAGCTCTGCTGAAAAGGAAAAAGTGTCATCGTCGACGTAGTCGATCACAGGGGCAACATTGGTCTCGGGGTCTACCGGAGAGAAGAGGGGGAAGAAACAATAAATATAAATCAAACAAAGCATCACAAAGCATAACATGGCAATATCCTGTGCCGAGTGTGACCTAACATAAGGCTACACGAATTAGGTGAAGGGGGAATTCAACCGAGAAGGTATTCCCGGTTCCGGACCTGTGTCACACAGATGATCGGAGGGGGAATGTTCCATGTTCAGATAGTTAGGGGCATCTGACAGGTAAACAGACCGCAGACTCGGATTCGCCATGTTTTTCTGAGCAACTTTCATGTAGAAAACATTTTCATCCGAGTTACAGTTTACTTTCTATTAATTTTCAATATTTTAAACATTTTTGGAATTAATTAAATTAGGAGAAGGAATTACTACGTCAACAAGACATCATTGTGACGTCAGCACTCAACATGACAGATGACCAAGTCAAACTGACCAGTAGGTCCCACCTGTTATAGACAGTGGACTAACAGATGTTTAAACTAACTAAAATTTGGTTAATTAACAACTAGGCCCCACATGTCAGTGGCAAACTAGATTACTAATTACTTTTAGTTATAAAAACATTTTAATTAGCTTAATTATGTGGTGGGGCCGCACGTCAGTGGTACTGGGCTGCCCAGTCAGCAGTTGATTGGGTCAACCCGGTCAACTGGGGCCCGTGGGGCCTGCTGGCAGCAACCCAGGGGTGTGGCCCTGGCCGGCCACATCGGCAGGGTGCTGGAGAAGGCTCCGGCGACCTCTCTCGCGGTGGCACGACGCCGAAGATGGCTGGGATTCGCCTACAGGGGGCCAACACGGGTGCGGGCGGGCGCGTTCGAACAGGGAGAGCCTACCGCGTTGCGTGGTGAGGCTAGCCAGAGCTGGAGCTGCCAGAAACGACGCCGGCGACGAGTGGAGGCGGTGGTGGCGTTCGGGACCTCGTCGGATCGCGCTACGGGGCACGGGGAGGGGCGCGACAAGGTCCGTACAATGGCCGTTCGATGTTGCGCCGTTTGGTGGCGGTGGGAGCGACTGAGGTGGCCTGAGTCGACCATTGCAGCGACAGTAGGCGATGGCGGCGATCGGGCTTTGACGGGAACGGCACTGCGGTGCGCAAACATGCATACGAAAAGGGTTGGGGCGGTCTACACGATGCGGTGAAGCTGTTGGGCGCACACCCGTGACCATTTGGTCATCGGAGGCACGCCGGCGACGAGCACGGGCGGCAGCGGTTCGGCCATGAAGAACAACGACGATTGCAAGCGCGGGGAGAGAAGAGAAAGAGAGGGGTTTGGTGCGGCGTCTTACGGTGCGGATCACGGTGGCCCTTGGATGTTTAGGAGCGCAGCGGGTCGACGGAGTCGGTGACGGACGGAGCAGAGGAGCTCCGATGATCCACGGTGGTCGCCGGCTCGATCCGAGCGATGTAGTGGCCTCCGGCTCGGACGCGAGGGCGGGGAAGAGGGAGAAGATATCGACAGTGCTGGTGGACAGGCCAGGAGGACGAGACGACTCCGGTGGCCGCGGTGACGATGGAGGATTGCAGTGGGCGCGCTCAGGTCAGAGAGAGGGGAGTGAGTGAGCGAGGAAGAGAGAAGGGGGAAATGGCGAGGCGTCTAGGGGAGTGGATGTGGCGTTAGGTGAGGGGGAGGACTCGAGGCGTCCGGGGCGGTGGAGGACTTATCCTCTCGTCGGGCGTCACCGACGAGGTGGTTGGACGGCGACGGGCGTGCCCTGTCCCGCCTGGTCGAAGGAACAGGAAGCGACCAAGGAGGGGAGAGTGGACCGGCCTAGCTGGGCTAGTTTGCGGGCCAGGCACTATGCACTTGGCCCAGTGCACAGTGGCATGTGCTCTTTCCTTTTTTAAGCATCAGTTTCAAATAGCTTAGGCCATTTAAACACTTTGAAAAAATAGGTTCACCACAAATATTCATTATGGATTATTTGGCACAAGATGAACATTTTAGTTTTCATGTTTGAGCATTTTGAATTTCACTCATAATTTGAAATTGAATTCAACTGGAATTTGAAAGAGAGAGGAGACAATGATCATCAAACACTTGTTTAAAAAAATGACTAACTTAACCCCAGTGGTTACTGTAGCATCATTACACCGGGGTGTTACAACTCTCCTCCTCTAAAAGAAATTCTCGTCCCGAGAATTAAGAGGTAGAAGGGGAAAAATCGGGGTATTCAGCCCGGAGGTTATCTTTGCATTCCCAAGTGGCTTCATCTTTAGTATGATTCGACCATTGCACCTTGAGAAACTTGGTAACCTTCTGGCGGGTTCGACGCTCAGCTTCTTCAAGAATGCGGATCGGATGCTCTTTGTATGTGAGATCATCTTGAACTTCAATCAATTCCGGATACACTTCACGTTCTGGGTCCTTGAAGCATCGACGAAGTTGCGACACGTGGAAGACGTCATGGCCATGAGAGAACTGAGGTGGCAACTCCAATTGATAAGCCACCAGTCCACGACGGGCGAGGATGCGGAAGGGACCAATGTAGCGCGGAGCTAGCTTGCCCTTGACTCCGAATCGATGAGTGCCTCTCAAACGAGTGACACACAGATAAGCTTGTTCACCAGGTTGATAAGTTGAACCCTAGTGTTTCCGGTCATAGTTGCTCTTCTGGCGGGACTGGGCCGCCTGGAGATTATCCCGGACAATGCGAACCTGCTCTTCAGCTTGTTGAATAATGTCTGGACCAATGAGCGTTCGTTCCCCAGTTTCTGACCAATTCAGAGGGGTTCATCACTGACGTCCATAAAGCACTTCAAAGGGTGCCATCTTCAAGATGGCATGATAGTTGTTGTTATAAGAGAACTCCGGATAAGGGAGAGATTCTTCCCACTTCTTGCCGAAAGAAATAACACAAGCCCGAAGCATGTCTTCAAGAATTTGATTGACTCGCTCGACTTGGCCTTGGGATTGGGGATGATAAGCAGTGCTCCAGGTAATATGAGTTCCCATTGCCTCTTGGAAACTATCCCAGAACTTTGAAGTGAATATACTGCCACGGTCTGAACTGATCTCCTTCGGAATGCCGTGGAGTGACACAAATCGGGGGATATACAAGTTTGCTAATTGACTAGCAGTGATTGTCTCCTTGACTGGTAGGAAGTGAGCAACCTTCGAGAATTGGTCGATAACGACGACGATAGCATCGTTACCTTTCCGAGACTTGGGAAGGCCAGTGAATAAGTCCATTTGGATCTTATCCCACTTCCATTCAGGAATCGGAAGCGGTTGTAGAAGTACAGCCGGTTTCTGATGTTCCGCTTTGACGCGACGACAAACATCACATTCTTCGATATATCGAGCAATATCTTGCTTCATTTTAGACCACCAGTACTTCTGACGGATGTCTAGATACATCTTGGTACTTCCCGGATGAATAGAGAGACAGGTGTCATGCGCTTCTTTCATCACCTTCTCTGTCATAAGCTCGAACCGGGGTACTACAATGCGATCTGTGAAGTATAAGGTTCCGTCCTCACCAAGTGAAAAATCTCTGGATTTCTCTTAGGCAAGATCCTTTTTCATCATATCAACATGAGCATCTTTGTCTTGAGCAGACTTAATTGCTTTCAGAAGAGTTGGTTCCAGGACAAGGTTATTCAGAGAACCTTGTGGAACTAGTTGAAGGTTCAGCTTGCATAGCTCTTCATAAAGGCAGGGTTGAGCTTTGTAGACCATGTGATTGTTGCAATAAGATTTATGGCTCAGGGCATCGGCCATTACATTAGCCTTACCAGGGGTATAGGATATACCACAGTTGTAGTCAGCAATAGCTTCCATCCATCGCTTCTGATGGAGGTTCAGATCTGGTTGAGTAAACAAATACTTCAGACTCTGATGATCAGTGAAGATCTCACAATGATTACCGAGAAGGTATTGTCGCCATAGCTTTAGTGCATAGATAACCGCAGCAAGCTCAAGGTCGTGAACTGGGTAGTTCTCTTCGTGAGGACGCACTTAACGGGAGGCATAAGCAATCACCCTACGCTCTTGCATTAGGACACATCCTAATCCTTGTCGTGAAGCATCGCAATAGATGACGAAGTCCTTGCGAGAATCAGGGGGAGCAAGCACTGGGGCAGATGTCAGCTTGTCCTTGAGTGCCTGAAAATTTTCCTGACACTTATCAGTCCAATCAAGCTGAATGCCTTTGTGTAGCAGATTAGTTAGGGGCTTGGCAATCTTGGAAAGTTCTCGACAAAACGACAACAATAACTAGCAAGTCCGAGAAAGCTTCTGACTTGCTTGACAGTCTTCAAAGGGGTCCAGTAAAGAATAGCCTGAATGCGCTCTAGGTTGACGGCAATACCATCCTTGGAGATGACATGCCCAAGGTAGGTTACTTCGGGAAGCCAGAATTCACACTTGGAATACTTGGCATAAAGTTGATGATCTCGAGGCTTCTCTAAAACAAGTCGAAGATGTTCATCATGTTCTTCTTTGTTCTTCGAATATACCAGAATATCATCCAGATAGACTACGTCGAACTTGTCGAGGTAATCCATGAATATGTAGTTCATCAGACGGGAGAATGTGGCTGGAGCATTGGTCAAGCCAAAAGACATAACGGTGTACTCGTAAGAACCATAATGAGTCACGAATGCGGTCTTTGGAATATCCTCTTCACGAACACAGATCTGGTGGTAACCCAACCTCAAGTCGAGTTTAGAGAATATCGATGAACTAGCCAGTTGATCATACAGATCATTGATCCGAGGAAGGGGGTATTTGTTCTGAATTGTAGCTTGGTTGATAGGACGATAGTCTTGGACCAAACGATTCGTTCCATACTTCTTCTTCACAAAGAGAGAAGGTGCTCCCCAAGCTGAGGAACTTGGACGAATGAATCCACTGCAAAGAGATTTATCGATTTCCTCCTTAAGTTAAAGGAACTCATGAGGCGGCATCTTGTAGGGTCGTTTGGCAATAGGAACAGTGCCTGGTTTCAAGTCGATGACGAACTCGACAGCCCGAGCAGGGGGTATTCCTGGAAGTTCTTCTGGAAAGACATCTAGGAAGTCACGACAACTGGAATCTTTTCAATTCCCTCAAGAGGTGCTGCGTTCAACGCATTCAAGACATAAAGTTGTGCTTCAGCATTTTGAACAATCTGAGCATGGTAGCTTACTATCTCATCGGAAGGATGTAGGAGATGAACTACTTTGGTGGCGCAAACGATAGAGGCAGCATGTGCTTTCAACCATTCCATTCCCAGAATGAGGTCAATGTTGGAAGACTCCAGAATAATGGGAGAAACATGAAATTCCAACCCTTCAATTTCAACGGGGACGTCGCAACCAATCATGGTAGTTCGACACTGACCCGCAGGGGTGCGTACCACTATCAGAGTGTTCATGGGCTCGCATCGGATGTCGTGTGCGTAAGAAAATTTTTTTGACATGAATGAATGCGATGCTCTTGAATCAAATAAAACAGAAGCCGGTACTGAATTTACGAGAAGAGTACCCATCACAGTGGCGAGCTGGTCTTGAGCTTCATTCCGATCAACATGATTAGCCTGACCATGACCATAAGGTCTGGCATTGTTGTTATGGGGCTTATTGTTACGGCCAGTTGAAGGCAGTGCCGGCTTGTTCCTTTTTTAATTGCACTCTTTGGCAAGGTGACCTGGACGGCCACATCTGAAGCATAGACCATCATTGAGATTGGGAGCAGGAGCTTGGGGTGGTACAACTCGAAAAGGCTGCCTCTGCGGTGGAGGAGGCAGACGAGGTGCGACATAGGACTGTCTTGGTGCAGTTGGACGATACGTGCTGTGGGGAATCCATATCCGACGCTTCTGTGCTGACAGGCTTGAAGGTGAGCCAGCGTCACGGCTGCGCCTAAAGGATCCCTGGTGTTCCTGAATACCAATCTCAACCTGAATAGCCTTGTTCGCTATGGTGGCGAAATCAACAAAGTCATGCACCAGGAGTGCTAGCTTGATGTCAGGGTGAAGTCCGTCATGGAACTTTTCTTGCTTACGGGAATCAGTTGCAATGTCTTCTTCAGTGTAAGGGGACAAGTCCAAGAATTCTGCTGATAAGCATCTGCAGACTTGTTTCCTTGCATGAGGTTGTAGAACTCGCGCTTCTTCTTGGCCATGATTCCTTGAGGAATGAAGCGGGCACGGAAAGTAGCTTGGAAATCCGGCCAGGTGATGACTGTTCCAGTAGGTAGGGTACGCCTGTGGCTATCCCACCATTGAGCAGCGGGACCCTTCAGAAAGAAAGATGCAAAGGTGACATAGCTAGCAGGGGCCACACTAGCAGACTCCATTTCATACGTGATGTCGTGGAGCCAGTCATCAGCATCAAGGGGTTGAGTTGAGCTGCGGTAGATAGTTGGGTTGAGGCGCAAGAAGTCCTACAGAGTTACTGGGGCTGGCTGTTGATTCATATTCGGATGAGGAAATTGAGCCATCATTCCTTCCATGAACTGGCGATTCAGCTCAAACTGTTGCATCATTCCGGCCATGAATTCAGGCGGCGGTGGAGCATGGCCACCACGGCCACGACCAGCAGGTCTAACCATCCTGCTAACATGTAACAGGGGGTAGTTTAGCATTGAGCATTAGCAAAGACAAGGACCATTCATGATGAAACATGCATAATGAAAGAGGTACATTGGATACCACATAGTAGTCAACACGACAGTATGTGTACTATTCAGAATACTATTCTAAGGAATAACTATGGCTTATCCAGCTTTGGGGTGAATGTGGTCATGGATCCTAATGTTAGAGTTAGTAAATTTGTTTAACCCGAGTGGAAGAGAGATCAGAGTCCCAGTGTATAGACGAGGAGTAAAAGATCCTAATACCACCCAATGGCAACGTGGGCCCGTAAGCCACACAACCATGTTAGTAAATGTTTTTTTGTAGTGACTAGACTCAACTTCGCCCAAGGAGTTGGAAAGGGGGATACCTACAGGCAGTTGGCTCTGATACCAACTTGTGACGCCCTCGATTCAATCGTACACTAACCATACATGCAAATGTGTACGATCAAGATCAAGGACTCACGGGAAGATATCACAACACAACTCTAGACACAAATTAAAATAATACAAGCTTTATATTACAAGCCAGGGGCCTCGAGGGCTCGAATACACAAGCTTGAATACACAAGAGTCAGCAGAAGCAAGAATATCCGAGAACAGACATAAGTTAAACAAGTCTTCCTTAAGAAGGCTAGCACAAAGGCAACAACGATCGAAAAGGCAAGGCCTCCTGCCTGGGAGCCTCCTAACTACTCCTGGTCGTCGGCGGCCTCCACGTAGTAGTAGGCACCCTCAGTGTAGTAGTAATCGTCAGTGGTGTCGTCTAGCTCCTGAGCTCCACCATCTGGTTGCGACATCCGGAAAAAGGAAAAGGGGAAAAAGAGGGAGCAAAGCAACCGTGAGTACTCATCCAAAGTACTCGTAAGCAAGGATCTACACTACATATGAATCGATATCAATGAAATGGGCTGTATCTGTGGACTAGACTACAGAATGCCAGAAGAGAAGGGGAAAACCTAGCCTATCAAAGACTAGCATCTTTAAGCGTCTTGCAACATCAGAAGAGACAAGAGTGGCATAAAGTAAAGTAGTAGCAGTGTTATAAACCTCGGCCAGAGATCCTTTCTCGATTCCTTGCGAGAAAGCAATCCCAGAGCCATACTATCCATTTCTCATCACAATCCATTTCTCATCACAATCCATTTCTCATCACAAGTATCTAGTTCTAGTTGTATCGATCGGGATACAACTCCAAGTGTCTATTACCGTAGGACAGGCTATCGATAGATGTTTTCTTCCCTGCAGGGGTGCACCAATTTACCCACTACGCCCGATTAACTCTGGCCGAACACACTTTCCCAGGTCATGCCCGGCCTCGGCCAAACGATACACCACAACCCGACCTAGGCTTGATAGAGAGGTTAGCACGTCGGACTAAACCTATGCCCCTAGGGGTCTTGGGCCATCGCCCGGGGAACTCCTGCACGTTGCGTGGGCGGCCAGTGAGCAGACCTAGCTACCTCCTTAAAAAGGCAGGAGCTTACCAGTCCAACCCGGCACGCGCCGCTCAGTTGCTGACATCTAATAAGCTTCGGCTAATGCATACGATGCAGAACGCCCATACAATGCCCACGTGATGGTTAGTGCTATCAGGCCAGAGGCCCCTCAGATCAAATATCCAAATCGTAGTGAACTAGGAACGCGCGGTAACAAGCAGAGACTCACGAAAGATGTGACCCCGTCCCCCTGTCTCAAGTACTTGCGGCAAGGGCTAAGAATGCCCGACCATGCCTCATAAGTATCTCGCGGGCACCTTCTAGGTCAACCCGACTCCACATCACTCGCTATTAAGCTCGCGCGGGTACCCCTCAGGGACGAGTCATTTTTATAACATGGTTCAGTGTAAAGTCGTAGTAACCATAGTAACTGTGTGTCTAACACCAAGGGGAACCCTAAGAAACCACCCTCGATGGATTCCACTCGATGTAATCATCAAGGTGAACGTAAGAGGAGCCACCCTCGAGGTTCACTCTTGAGGGGTTGCATGACAGAGTCGTACCGGAAGGGGTTAAGGAGGAAATCACCCTCGATGACCACGACTGAATAGCTACACTACAGAGATCTCATCAGGAGTGATGTATGAGGTGTCACCCTCGGCACTCGATAGTAACTCTGCAGAGTCGTACAACTAGGGGGGGGGGGTGATGTGCGGTGTCGGGGCCTGGACGTCGATTGATCGAGTCATCAAACCTAAAGAGGGGCAACTGGGACAAGGTGGGGGTCACTGATGGATCACTAACCAACATATACTAAGCAATTTAGGATAAGCAGGTAAGGTAACAATAAGCAGGTTACAAAAGCAAGCTATGCATCAGAATAAGAGCAATCAATTACAGTAGCAAAATCTAATGCAAGCATGAGAGAATGGAATGGGCAATATCGGGATGATCCAAAGGGGGGCTTGCCTGGAAGCTCTGCTGAAAAGGAAGAAGTGTCGTCGTCGACGTAGTCGATCACAGGGGCAGCATCGGTCTCGGGGTCTACCGGAGAGAAGAGGGGGAAGAAACAATAAATATAAAGCAAACAAAGCATCACAAAGCATAACATGGCAATATGTTGTGCCGGGTGTGACCTACCATAAGGCTACACGAAGATGAAGGGGGAATTCAACCGGGAAGGTATTCCCGGTTCCAGACCTGTGTCAGACAGATGACCAGAGGGGGAATATTCCATGTTCAGATAGTTAGGGGCATCTAACAGGTAAATAGACCACGTACTCGGATTTGTCACGTTTTTCTGAGCAACTTTCCTGTATAAAACATTTTCATCCGATTTACGGTTTACTTTCTATTAATTTTCAAAGTTTTAAACATTTCTAGAATTAATTAAATTAGCAGAAGGAATTACTATGTCATTATGACATCATTGTGACGTCAGCAGTCAACAGGACGGCTGACCAGGTCAAACTGACCAGTAGGTCCCACCTGTCATAGACAGTGGACTAATAGAAGTTTAAACTAACCAAAATGTGGTTAATTAACAGCTAGGCCCCACATGTCAGTGGCAGACTAGATTACTAATTACTTTTAGTTATAAGAACATTTTAATTAGCTTAATTATGTGGTGGGGCCTGCACGTCAGTGGTACTGGGCTGCCCAGTCGGCAGTTGACTGGGTCAACCCGGTCAACTGGGGCCCATGGGGCCCGCTGGCAGCGGCCCAAGGGTGTGGCCCTGACCGGCCACATCGGCAGTGCACCGAAGAAGGCTCCGGCGACCTCTCCCGCGGCGGCACGACGTCGAAGACGGCCAGGATTCGCCTACAGGGGGCCAACACGGGAGCTGGCGGGCGCGTTCGAACGGGGATAGCCCGCTGCGTCGCGTGGTGAGGCCAGCTAGAGCTGGAGCTGCTAGAAATGGCGCCGGCGACAAGTGGAGGTGGTGGTGGCGTTCGGGGCCTCGTCGGGATTGTGCTACGGGGCACGAGGAGGGGCGCGTCAAGGTCCGTCCGAATGGCCGATCGATGATGCGCCATTTGGTGGCGGTGGGAGCGACTGAGGTGGCCGGAGTCGGCCGTTGCAGCGACGGTAGGCAACAACGGCGATCGGGCTTCGATGGGGACGGTACAGCGGCGCGCAAACATGCATACGAAAAGGGCTGGGCCGGTCTACGCGACGCGGTGAAGCTGTCGGGCACACACCCATGACCATTTGGTCATCGGAGGCACGACGACGACGAGCATGGGCGGCGGCGGTTCGGCCATGAAGAAGAACGATGATTGCGAGCATGAGGAGAGAAGAGAAAGAGAGGCGTTCGATGTTGCGGCTTACGGTGCGGCTCATGGTGGCCCTTGGATGTTTAGGAGCGCAGCGGGTCGATGGAGTCAGCAACGGACGGAGCGGAGGAGGTCCGGCGATCCATGGTGGTCACTGGCTCGATCCGTGCAATGTAGTGGCCTCCAGCTCGGATGCCAGGCCGGGGAAGAGGGAGAAACGTCGACGGTGCTGGTGGACAGGCGAGGAGGACGAGACGGCTCCGGTAGCCGCGGTGACGACGGAGGATGGCAGCGGGCGTGCTCGGGTCAGAGAGAGGGGAGTGAGCGAGCGAGGAAGAGAGAAGGGGGAAATGGCGAGGCGTCCAGGGGGAGTGGATGTGGCGGTAGGGGAGGGGAGGACTCAAGGCGTTCGGGGCGGTGGAGGACTTATCCTCTCATCGGCGTCGCCGGCGAGGTGGTTGGACGGTGACGGGCGCGCGTTGTCCCACCCGGTCGAAGGAATAGGAAGCGACTGGGGGAGGGGGGAGTGGGCCAGCCTAGCTGGGCCAGTTGGCGGGCCAGGCACTATGCACTTGGCCCAATGCACAGTGGCCTGTGCTCTTTCCTTTTTTTCCCTTTTAAGCATCAATTTCCAATAGCTAAGGCCATTTAAACACTTTGAAAAAATAGGTTCACCACATATATTCATTATGGATTATTTGGCACAAGATGAACATTTTAGTTTTCATGTTTGAGCATTTTGAATTTCACTCATAATTTGAAATTGAATTCAACTGGAATTTGAAAGAGAGAGGAGACAATGATGATCAAACACTTGTTTAGCAAAATGATTAACTTAACCCAGGGGTTACTATAGCATCATTGCACCGGGGTGTTACAAGTCAGTCATTTTTAGGGGTCGACTTTCTTCGTAAATATCAAACTCCTCAGAGACTTATAGAACCTCTGTACACTCACAAACACATTAGTCCCTTAACCTATAAGTCTTAAATACACCAAAATCACTAAGGGGCACTGATGCGGCTTGAAGCTACATCGGTATTTCCCCAAAGAGGAAGGGATGATGCAGCACAACGACGGTAGGTATTCCCCTCAGTGATGAAACCAAGGTTATCGAACCAGTAGGAGAACCAAGCAACAATACGTAAACGACACCTGCACACAAATAACAAATACTCGCAACCCGACGTATTAAAGGGGTTGTAAAACCCTTTCTGGTAACGGCGCCAGAAATTTGCAAAATGCACATGAATAAATTGCAGTAGATTGATAGATCGAACGCCAAATAAAATAAATAAGAATAAATTGCAGCAAGGTATTTTTGTATTTTTGGTTTAATAGATCTGAAAATAAAAGGCAAATAAAATAGATCGCGAAGGCAAATAATATGAGAAAGAGATTCGGGGGCCGTAGGTTTCACTATGGCTTCTCTCGAGAAAAATAGCAAATGGTGGGTGAACAAATTACTATTGGGCAATTGATAGAACTTCAAATAATCATGACGATATCCAGGCAATGATCATTATATAGGCAGCATGTCTAAGATTGGTAGACCGACTCCTGCCTGCATCTACTACTATTACTCCACACATCGACCGCTATACAACATGCATCTAGTGTATTAAGTTCATGGAGATACTGAGTAATGCAATAAGAACGATGTCATGATGTAGACAAGATCTATTTATGTAGAAATAGACCCCATCGTTTTATCCTTAGTAGCAACGATACATACGTGTCGGTTCCTCTTCTGTCACTGGGATCAAGCACCATAAGGTTGAACCCACTATAAAGCAACTCTTCCCATTGCAAGATAAATAGATCAAATTGGCCAAACAAAACACAAATATTGGAGAAGAAATATGAGGATATAAGCAATCATGCATATAAGAGATCAAAGAAACTCAAATAACATTCATGGATAAAAAGAGATAGATCTGATTATAAACTCAAAGTTCATCGGATCCCAACAAACACACGCCAAAAGAATTACATCATATAGATCTCCAAGAGACCATTGTATTGAGAATCAAACGAGAGAGAGGAAGCCATCTAGCTACTAACTACGAACCCGAACTTCTACAAAGAACTACTCACGCATCATCGGAGAGGCACCAATGGAAGTGGTGAACCCCTTCGTGCTGTCTATAAAGGATCTGGTGGTTCTGGACTCTGCGGTGGCTGGAATTGATTTTCGTCGGCTCCCCTAGGGTTTCTGGAATATTGGGGTATTTATAGAGTAAATAGGCGGTCCGGGGGGAACCCGAGGTGGGCACAACCCACCAGGGCGCGCCTGGGCCTCCAGGCGCGCCCTGGTGGGTTGTGCTCCCCTCGGAGCAGCCCCCAGGTGCTTCTTCGGCCCATTGGTTGTCTTCTGGTCCAAAATAAATCCACAAATAGTTTCGCTGCGTTTGGAGTCCGTTTGATATTGATTACCTGCGATGTAAAAAACATGCAAAAAACAACAACTGGCACTTGGCACTATGTCAATAGGTTAGTACCAAAAAATGATAAAAAATGACTATATAATGATTATAAAACGTCCAAGATTGATAATATAACATCATGGAACAATAAAAAATTATAGATACGTTGGAAACGTATCAGCATCCCCAAGATTAATTCCTGCTCATCCTCGAGTAGGTAAATGATAAAATCAGAATTTTTGATGTGGAATGCTGCCTAACATGTCATATCGTAATATTTTGTTTATAGCATGGACATTTGGACTTTATATTGTTCAAAGAAATAGTCTAGTTTTGACATGATAACTTAAATACTCAAGCATATCAACAAGCAACCATGTCTTTCAAAATATCAACGCTAAAATAAGTTATCCCTAGCCCATCATGCTCAAGCATTGATCCATTCATGAAACACACTCGCATATTAACTACACCCAATTCTCAAGTACGATCATAGTGCCCCCCTAGTTGGTGCTTTATAAGAGAAGATGGAGACTCAAATAAAAAAATTGCATAAAGTAAAAAAAGGCCCTTCATAGAGGGAGGTAGGGATTTGTAGAGGTGCCAGAGCTCAAAGCGAAAACCGAGAGATAAAATCATTTTGACAGGCATACTTTTCCCACCAAAGAAAATGACTTAGAGTTCCCAACACTTTCCATGCTAGATATATCATAGGCGGTTCCCAAACAGAAATTAAAGTTTATTCCTTTTTCCACCATACTTTCACTTCCCATGGCTAACCGTATCCACGGGTGCCTTCCATACCAACACTTTCCAAGGAATTTATTATTTGACAACATAAAGTAAATTCATTATTCATTTCGGGACTGGGCATCCCTAATACCTTTGCCTTACTCTCGTGCAATGACAAGTGAATGAACACTCATCATGAGAATAACACATCTTGCATGGAAAATATTAGCCACCCCTCACCGCCTCATGAGTGGTACGAGCACACAAAAGAGAAATTTATTTTGAATATTAGATATGGCACATACAAATTTGCTTAGAACGACAAAATAATACCGCATATAGGTAGGTATAGTGGACTCATATGGCAAAACTGGTTTAAAGGATTTTGGATGCATAAGTAGTGATCATACTTAGTGCAAAATGGAGGCTAGCAAAAGATTGAGAAGCGACCAACCAATAAACGAATAATATCATAAGCGAGCATTAAGCATAATTAACACCGAATAATGCACCACAAGTAGGATGTAGTTTCATTGCATGACTATTGACTTTCGTGCTTGCATAGGGAATCACAAACCTTAACACCAATATTCTTACTAAAGCATAATTACTCATCAACATGACTCACATATCACATCATCATATCTCAAAAACTATTACTAAGAATCAAGTTTATTTTGTCCAATGATCTTGATGAAAGTTTTTATTATATCCTTCTTGGATATCTAACATTTTGGGACTAATTTTTATGTGTTGCTTTTGACAAGCTCAAACAAATATAAGTGAAGATCATGAGCATAGAATTTCTTTCTCTCAATTTGATTTAAGTGAAGCAAGAGAGAATTTCTTGAGAATTTTACTAACTCTCAAATAAATCTAAGTGAATCAAGAGAGCATTTCTTGAAAAATACTAAAGCACACCGTGCTCAAAAAGATATAAGTGAAGCACTAGAGCAAATCCATAGCTCATAAAAATTTAACTGAAGCATAGAGAGCAATTCTAACAAGTCATGGAATAATTTTGGCTCTCTCAAATAGGTGTGTTCATCAAGGAATCAAGACTTAAAACACAAAATAAAACAAGCAAAGAATCATATCATACAAGACGCTCCAAGCAAAACACATAGTATGTGACGAATAAAAATATAACTTCAAGTAAAATACCGATGGTCGTTAGAAGAAAGAGGGGATGCCACTCGGGGAATCCCCAAGCATAGTTACTTGATCTCTTTGGATAATATCTTGGGATTCCGGGGCATCCCCAAGCTTAGTCTCTTCTTACTCCTTATTCCTTCATCCATCGTAAAATAACCCAAAACTTGAAAACTTCAATCACACAAAACTCAACAAAATCTTCGTGAGATCCGTTAGTATGAGAAAGCAAATCACTACTATAAGTGTTGTAGAAAACCATTTCATATTTTGTTCTTGCATTATATCTACTTTATTACAACTTTTGTATGGCAAAAACTCATCAAATAAAACCATAGAATCATCAAAACAAGCACACAACGCAAAGAAAACAGAATCTGTCAAAAAACAGAACAGTCTGTAGTAATATGGGTATTTAAAATACTTCCGTGACTCCAAAAACTCTAAAACTTTAAGGCGACCTAGGAAATTTGTATATTAATCTTATGCAAAAAGAATTGGTATTTTATCGCTCTCTGGTTAGAAATGAGAATTTTTTTTCATGAGCACAAAAGTTCTTGTTTTTTTCAGCAAGATCAGACAACTATCACCCAAGAAGATCTTCAAGGCTTTACCTGGCACAAACACTAATTAAGACACAAAAACCACAATCATGATAGTAGCATAATTTTTCTAACACTCAAGAACAGAAAGCAAAAAGCAAAAATAAATTTTATTCATTGGTTTGCCTCCCAACAAGCGCTATAGTTTCACGTCCCTAGCTAGGCATAAAGCAAGGATCTAAGTTTTGCCATCTTTGGTTCTAGGTCCATAAGATGCACTCATGATTAATTCATATGGTGGACTAATTCTTGTTCTAGGGAAGTGTTCCATACCCTTCCTTAGTGGAAATTGGAACTTAATATTGCCTTCTTTCATATCAATCACGGCACCGATAGTGCGTAAAAACGGTCTACCAAGAATAATTGGACAAGACGGATTGCAATCAATATCAAGAACAATAAAATCTATGGGCACATAATTCCTATTTGCAATAATAAGAACATAAGTAATTCATACCATAGGCTTTTTAATAGTAGAATCCGCCAAGTGCAAATTTAAAGAGCATTCTTCAATATCGGTAAGACCAAGCACATCACACAAAGATTTCAGAATTGTAGAAACACTAACACCCAAGTCACACAAAGCAAAACACTCATAATTTTTAATCTTGAATTTGGTAGTAGGTTCCCATTCATCATGCAATTTTCTAGGAATTTAAACTTCTAATTCCAACTTTTCTTCTAAAGCTTTCATCATAGCATCAACAATATGTTTAGTAAAAGCTTTATTTTTTTCACAAGCATGGGGTGAATTTATCATGGATTGCAACAAAGAAATACAATAAATCGAAGAGCAACTATCATAATTAAAGTCTTTGTAATCCAAAAGAGTGGGTACATCACTAGTTAAAGTTTTAACCTCTTCAAACCCACTTTTATCAATTTTCTCAACAAGATTTTCACCCTCCGAATTATCAGGACGCCTTCTAACTAAAGTTGACTCTTCTCGAGTCCCTTTTTAATCAATATTAACTTTACTAAACAAGGAATCAATAGAAGAAACACCAATCATTTTAATAGCATCATTACTTTTATGAATGCAATAATTAGAAAATGCTTTTTCTAAAAAATCTCTCTTAGCTCTAAGCATAGCGGTTATTTTCTTACTTTCATCCCTAGAAATTTTCATCTTGAGATTTTCTACATCATGAGAAATTCTATCAACACTTCTAGACAAATCATCAATCTTATTCAACTTTTCTTCTATGGTAGTGTTGAAAGATTTTTGCGTGTTGATTAATTCTTTAATATTATTCTCAAGATCAGAGGTGTTCCTATTATTATTATTAGATTGATTTCCACAGGAATTACCATAATTATTAGATGAATTACTAGGAAAATTCCTAGGATTAAAATTACCTCTATAAGCATTGTTACTGAAATTATTTCACGAGATAAAATTCACATCTATAGCATCACTATTTTGCTCAATCAAAGTAGAGAAAGGCATATCATTGAAATCAATAGGAACACTTTTACTAGCAACCAATTTCATAAGAGCATCAACTTTTTCACTCAAAGACGAAATTTCTTCTACCGAATTAACATTTTTACTAGTAGGAGCCCTTTCGGTATGCCATTTTGAATAATTTACCATAATATTATCAAGAAATTTGGTGGCTTCACCCAAAGTAATTTCCATAAAAGTCCCACCCACGGCAGAATCTAAAAGATTATGAGAAACAAAATTCAATCCCGCATAAAAAATTTGTATGATCATCCAAAGATTTAACCCATGAGTTGGGCAATTCCTTAGCATCATTTTCATCCTTTCCCAAGATTGTGCAACATTCTCATGTTCAAGTTGCTAGAAATTCATGATTTGGGTTCTAAGGGAAATAATTTTGCGGGCGGAAAAATACTTAGTCATAAAAGCATCTTTGCACTTATTCCAAGAATCAATACTATTGCGAGGCAAAGAAGAGAACCATTTTTTTGCAGAATCTCGCAAAGAAAACAGTTTCATCGTCACAATATCATTGTACACATCTTTTTTCTTTTGAATATCGCATAATTCCACGAAGGTATTAAGATGGGAGGCGGCATCCTCATTTGGAGTATCGGATAATTGATCTTTCATGACAAGATCCAGCAAAGCAATATTAATATCACAAGACTCCGCACTAGTGGTGGGAGCAATCGGAGTGCCAATAAAATCATTGTTGTTGGTATTTGAGAAATCACACAACTTGGTGTTCTCTTGAGTCATGAAGACTACGCAACAAGATTGCACTCAAAAACAGATCCGGTAAGAAAACGACAAACGAAAAACAGGGCGAATAAAATGGCAAATTTTTGTGAAGTGGGGGAGAGGAAAACGAGAGGCAAATGGCAAATAATGTAAATTGTGGGGAGATGAGATTTATGATTAGGATCCTAGTATATTATCAAACTAGTAAGAGAACCAAGCAACAATACGTAAATGGCACCTGCACACAAATAACAAATACTCGCAATCCGACGTATTAAATGGGTTGTCAATCCCTTTCGGGTAACGGCGCCAGAAATTGGAAAAACGGACGTGAATAAATTGTAGTAGATTGATAGATCGAACGCCAAATAAGATATATAAGAATAAATTGCAGCAAGGCATTTTTGTATTTTGTTTTAATATATCTGAAAATAAAGGGCAAATAAAATAGATCATGAAGGCAAATAATATGAGAAAGAGACCCGGGGACTGTAGGTTTCACTATGGCTTCTCTCGAGAAAAATAGAAAATGGTGGGTGAACAAATTACTGTTGGGCAATTGATAGAACTCCAAATAATCATGACGATATCCAGGAAATGATTAATATATCGGCATCACGTCCAAGATTGTAGACCGACTCCTGCCTACATCTACTACTATTACTCCACACATCGACCACTATCCAGCATGCATCTAGTGTATTAAGTTCATGGAGAAACGGAGTAATGCAATAAGAACGATGACATGATGTAGACAAGATCTATTTGTGTAGAAATATACCCCATCGTTTTATCCTTAGTAGCAACGATACATATGTGTCGGTTCCCCTTCTGTCACTAGAATCAAGCACCGTAAGATCGAACCCACTACAAAGCACCTCTTCCCATTGCAAGATAAATAGATCAAGTTGGCCAAACAAAACCCAAATATTGGAGAAGAAATATGAGGCTATAAGCAATCATGCATATAAGAGATCAAATAAACTCAAATAACTTTCATGGATAAAAAGAGATAGATCTCATCATAAAATCAAAGTTCATCGGATCCCAACAAACACACCGCAAAAGAATTACATCATATGGATATCCAAGAGACCATTGTATTGAGATTCAAATGAGAGAGAAGAAGCCATCTAGCTACTAACTACGGACCCGAAGGTCTACAAAGAACTACTCACGCATCATCGTAGAGGCGCCAATGGAAGTGGTGAACCCCTCCGTGATGGTGTCTAGATTGGATCTGGTGGTTCTGGACTCTGTGGCGGCTAGAATTGATTTTCGTCGAATCCCCTAGGGTTTTTGGAATATTGGGGTATTTATAGAGTAAAGAGGCAGTCTGGGGGGCACCCGAGGTGCGCACAACCCACCAGGGCGTGTTGTGCTCCCCTCGGAGCAGCCCCTAGGTGCTTCTTCGGCCCATTTTGTTGTCTTCTGGTCCAAAAAAATCCACAAAAGGTTTCGCTGCGTTTGGACTCCATTTGATATTGATTACATGCGATGTAAAAACATGCAAAAAAACAGCAATAGGTACTTGGCACTATATCAATAGGTTAGTACAAAAATGATTTAAAATGACTAAAATGATTATAAAACATCCAAGATTGATAATATAACAACATGGAACAATAAAAAATTATAGATACGTCAGAGATGCATCAGGCACCAGATCCACTTACAATCTCCCCCTTTTTGGTTATTGATGACAAATAGGTTAAGTTTTCAACGGGGATAAACATATGAAGTGTAAATACTGATATTGAGGAATTTGATTGCAAGGTATAGAAGAACTCCCCTGAAGATGTGTACATTTGAGGAATTTTCTTTGGATTGCAAATGCACATTGTAGAGTAATATCATGGAGATCTCCCCCTATATCTTGTAATCCATACACACATTTAACATATAATATGAAGAATTTGAAATGCATGATGGAAGATGGTGTCTGGCGAAACTCAGCATGTGTGCATTAAGGTACTTGAGGAAATAAGCATGCCGAAAGCAGTTGAAAAGTATCAGACCACCAGCGGACTTAAGTTTACAACTCATCAAAGCAAAGACCTCAGAAGAGCAAGAGTTGTAACATAAACAAAAAAATCCCATATATAAGACCCGCTTGAAGACTAACTCAAATTTCTCCCCCTTTGTCATCGAATGGCAGAAAGGGACGAAAAATGAGGACTAACGCCCCTGAAGAATATCATCATGATGTCGATGGAGGAGCGCCAATGATGTTGGGGTCATCCGTTGAGGTAGGGACTCCCGTAGTGTTGTTGAGATCTTCAGCTTCATCCGTCTCACGCTGTGAAGAATGTGAACTTGTTTCGAGCTGTGGAACTTTGACCTTCTTGAATTTCTTAGAGGGAGGCTGAGACCAGTCCAGTTGAAATCCCATCTGCTTGAGATCTTGATCGCCGTAAAGGTGAGACAATATGACCCAAGTGAGATCGAAGATTTCATGCGCATAGTAGTGATTCTTCTTCACAGTGTTTCACATGACAGTCATGTTCTGAAGAATTGATCCAAATTGAAGCTTAACCCACTTGTCATTACGATCGACCTTCTGATGAAGACTTAGAAGAAGCTCACGACCAGTCATCACCCGTGGAGCAGTGGCTTGAGAAATTGGCTTTGAAGCTTTTGCGGCAAAGTCTTGAGTTGTAGAGTCATCATTGGTGGAGTAAGATGCATCTTTGCGAAAATGACCATCCAATGGACGAGTTCTTTCATCAATAACAACAGCTTTGCCTTTTTTATCAACTGAGGAAATAGTCCATTTGAGGAATTCAATGGGAGCACTACAAAAAAATACACTTCCGTGATGATACATGTTTGTCACAGTAGGTCGCGTTTTCTGTCATGCATGTACATCCATGATGATTTTATGTCAGAATCAAGATAGTCATACCTGTGCTGTCGTAGAAGTGTTCCATGACATTACCAAAATTATCATCACGGAAGTGTCCACTTCCATGACGATAAATCGTGCGTCACAGAAGTGCTTTCGTCAAGGGTGACCGACACGTGGCATCCACCATAACGGAACACCGTTAAGCTATTAGGTCAGGTTTTGGATCCGGTAACCCGTTAACAGCCCCGACCAATGGGGATTTTCCACATGTAAAATCATCATTGGCTGGAGGAGACACATGTCAGGTTCGTGTTGGCACAGGTGTCACTCATCCAATGGGCGAGACGCGCCTATGATATGTTGCCACGTGGACCGACCCATCAAGTTTAAATGGGCCAGCCCAACTGAAGGCCCACAAGATTTTGCGGACCATAATGGGTTGGCCCAGCTAAAGGCCCATGAGATTTTGCGGACCATAATGGGCTGGCCCAGCTAAAGGCCCACAAGATTTTGCAGGCCATAATGGGCCGGCCCAGGTAAAGGCCCATAAGATTTTTGAGTGCCATAATGGGCCGGCCCAGGTAAAGGCACACAAGATTCTTGCAGATCATAATGGGCCGGCCCAGCTAAAGGCCCACGAGATTTCGCCGACATTAATGGGCCGGCCCAGCTATAGGCCCACAATATTTTGAGGACCCTAGTAGGCCGGCCCATTAACTGGCTGCCATGTTTTGGGCCAAATGCCGGCCCATATTTGATCCGGTTCATTAATGGCCTACCACGCTCCGGGCCTAATAGTGGCCCATATGAGATCCGGCCCGTTAAAAGCCTACCACGTTCTGGGGCAAATTACGGCCCAGATCAGGTCCGGCCCTTTAAGAGGCTTTGGGCTCAATTATGGCCCATATCAGATTCGGCCCGTCAACTGGACACTATGCTTTTGGGCCCACTTGCTAAAGGCCCACTTAGTAATTCGACCTGATATTAGTTTTGGCCTATTAAGGGCCCGTTTAACATTTTGGCCCTATATTAATTTCGGCCTGTTAAAAGCCCGTCATATAGTTGGGCCTAACTACGGCCCGGTTTGCATCCGACCTGCTCGCAGCAAATATCTGATTGGGCCAAACAAGGACCGAGAAAATTTTGGCCTATTAAAAGCCCGTGATTTGATTCGCACAATCATGGGCCGGGGTTCATTTCGGGCTTCTGCCGGCCCGTGAGCTGTTCGGCATGTTTCAGGCCCAACCTACATCGTGATTGCATGACGGCCCAATTATGTACCGTAATTTTACGGTTTGGCCAGTTTACTGCGAAGACAGGATATATATATACAGTAAAATAACTGCATCATCATGAATAAGAAAAAACCTAGACTATATATACAATTAAAAAATTACGGCATATTACATCCACTAGGCATCAAAGTTTTCCACTATGATAATAAAGCACAAGCAGACAACAAATTACATACACTAGGCATCAAAGATCGCCACCAGTGCAAATAAACACGCCGACAAAATAATATACAAAACCGACAACACTTCAATAGAGTTCAAGAAAGGTTAGCCCTGCTGGGGAGCTGCAGCGCAAGCAGCTGAGCAAGATGATGAGACTGCGCTTGTTCAACACTTATATCTTCCTCACTCTGAAAGATAAACAAGCAGACAAATGATAGGTTTTGCACATAAAAGTATCAGTGTTGACAATTCATCACATTTCTTACTAACGAATAAAGTGACACAGTTTAAAATTGCATTAACACAATATGGTATTGTTCAGGTCAAGACATGGCAGGAAATGACATTGTGAAGGAGTTGGCAGCTTCACGACACCACTGGATTACAGATCAAGAACTCATAAGTATCAATGGTTAGTGTGCTGTCAATTTATACCATTTCAGATTGGCAAATAAAGAGACGGTTTAAATAATAGTAGAATGATATGACATTGTTCATAGTTAAGACATTGCAGAATATGACATTGTGCTGTAGTGGGTAGGTTCACCACACCACTGGAATACGGATGAAGAACAGAAGCATACATGCAGTGCAAAAGAAGATCACTTGCCCTGTATAGTTTAATTTACATGGTATGAAGAAGGAACTTGGTTGTACAACTGAAAACTTAAATTGAGAAAGGACAAACTTTTGTTTATGAACTACATAATAAACTTTAAACAAGCAATTTGATGCAAACACCAAAAATAAACAGCTGTTGCAGTCATGCCTAACCAAATATATACAACAAAGTTTGAAGGCTTGAGATGGACAAACTTACATTATCGGTGAAGATAGGCTCTATAAAGGCCTTATCCATGCTGATGGGGGGGGCAATTCAAGAAGTTTACAACAAAATCTTCTTCAAAAGCATTGCCTTTATTCTACATTTTGTTAAGAGTAAATATAGATGTGATAATATATGAAAAAATGGAGAATATTTAAGATAAGATGAAGAGTGATGCTACATAACCAAGTAGCTATAAATGTAAGTGCAGCGATACAGGCAAAAGGTACAACCAAGAGCAATGCACAGCTAAACTTCTTCAGTACCAACCTTATGGTAAGAGTAAATATAGATCTGATGTGTAGAAAATGGAGGGCAAAGGAAAATAAGCTGCAGAGTGATGGTACATGAACAACTACCTGTCATTATAAGTACACTGATAAAGGACAACATGTACTTACAAGAACAATGCAGAGCTAAAAAAACATTAGCACTGGATATATTCTACACTAATGTAACCATTCATACAGATCAGATAATTTGGAGCGAACAATTGATAAGCAAGCTATCATGCATACTGCTGTCACATAATGAACCAGGTATGTATGCAAGTACAGTGATACAGGACAAACGGTACTAACAAGAGCAAAGCAGCGGGCAGCATATTTGCGATATCCTGTCATTCTTGTCAAACCAGAATTCTTCTTTGAGAAGATTTCCTGCAAAAAAGATCCATAAGGCACATGCAGAAAAGTAGAAGTTCAAATTGTCATGTGATTTCATAGACAGTACCTCATCCTGGGAACGAGACCAGTGCATAACAAGGTTTTTCCATTCAATGTCTTCTAAATTTAGCACATGAGACTTCAGCGGAAATTCGTTTATAGACTTGCCATCAAAGTGTGATTTCCTCAGGTAACACCGATACTACTGCAATGCTTCCTTGAAAAGCACAAGCAAGCTTTGCTCGTCATGACTATCCAGATTGACCCTCGCCTAGTTACAACAATGTAATGTAAATCATTGATGTGTTCAATCAGCAGAAAACAGGAAAATAATAACCATGAATAATAGCACTTACATGTAAGTTGGACAGGAAGATGTGAAAATGATGTTTGTCTTCACAATAATCTTCCCATGATGGGAATATATGCATGTAGTCCCTAACAACATTGAAAGCATTGTCTTTTAAACTGGGAATAAATGGAATGGGGTTCCAATCTACAGGAATTGGCCGTCTCTATAGTTGGGATAGGTCTTCGGCCGGTGGACTTGCTGTACTTTTTGCCGGAGTGGGATTTTTCTGTGGTACAGCTGGTGCTATGGCAAATGAAATCGGTATACCTTTTGCTGGAGTGCAGGTCCTGTGTGGTGGGGCTAGTGGTGTGGCCAGTGAAGTATGGGTACAGTCTGCTGGAGTCGGTCCTACATTTTGTGTCACTGGTTGTACATCCAATATAAGTGGGGTGCTGTCTGATTTCTACGGCACCACCATGTTTTTCAAGGACTTTGATGGTGCTCCTTCAGGTTCGGCAATCACCCTCTTCCTTTTGGATGTCTGATGCACAAGAACAGCATTTGAGTGGAAAACATGGTATGATGATAGATGGAATATGTATTGATAATGGATGGGCATGGCATCTCGACATATATGATGAGTAAACTAAGCAGATGGCGGTGCAACAAAGTAGAAGAAATGCAAGACAACATATGCAAGATACCCGCAATCAATAAAACATTGCCAAGTTAGAACAGGCACCTTGATGGGTGAACAGGATAGGCCATCTGCCTTTGACTCCTCGAGGTTAGAATAGTCATTAGGATCATATTCTGAACAAGAATCAACAGGTGGGGAGCGTATGAGTTTCATTGCATCCAGAATGGCACTCAATGCCTTGGTGCCAATTTTGTAAGTCATTGCAGTGTTTAGCTTCAAGAGTGGACTGCTGCTAGTGCGGCACAAAGCAGCTACACAAATCATAGTGTAGATATAACGGGAAAACCTTAAGCATCAGAGTAAAATCAGCAAAGTGGAACTTGCTGGAATATATGTGCTAGTATTGCCGGTACGGCTAGAAAGGCTTCGGATACCAGCTCTCTTCAAGTGAAGGTGC
This sequence comes from Triticum aestivum, assembly GCF_018294505.1. Classification (NCBI taxonomy): domain Eukaryota; kingdom Viridiplantae; phylum Streptophyta; class Magnoliopsida; order Poales; family Poaceae; genus Triticum; species Triticum aestivum. The sequence goes on along the minus strand of NC_057797.1, from coordinate 417,158,800 downwards.
GGTACTGTTAATATCAGTGTAACTCTCAAAGGTGACACAACTCCCCGCATTTCCTTGCTATTCTTATAGGATTCAAGTGGGCATGCCACTACAAATCCTATTCCTATGTTTACAAGATCCTACGAATCAAAGAGGCTCAAAGTGTCCATCACAACCGACCGTATGGACCTCTACACTGCAAATGTCCCTGCTCATCTTCAGTACAAGGAACATACTGTACTACTATCATACTCCCTCCGTTCCAAAATATAAGTCTTGGTAGAGATTTCAACTATGGATCACATACAGATGTATCCAGATACATTTAGAGTGTAGATTCACTCATTTTGCTCCATATGTAGTCCATGGTGGAATCTATACAAAGACTTGTATTTAGGAACTGAGAGAGTACATATTAAAGAAGAATGGATGAGGAACATGGTAAAGAAGAGCAAGCAGATTTTGGATAATAAAATGTTGGTTGCTCAGTGCCCACACATGATGAACCAGAGTGCATTAAGAATGCAACTCCCAGCTGTCTCTCGACCATTTCAGGCGGTTGGATGAAGATACTATGTCTCCTAACCCTTCTTCTTCCTCGTCTCTGATTCTTCCCATACAGAACACCGCACGGTCCGCCGGCCGGACCACCGGCCCCATCGCCTGTGTTCCTCCGCCACCCCCACCCCAACCCCCACCCGCATCGAGTTTTCTTCGTTCAGCGAGGCCCCACAACCACCCGAGCCCCTTCGATCGCACCGGCGAACTCCAGCGAGCTCTGAAAAATCAACTGACCCAATTTTGAAATTTAGTCTACTGTGATTTAACTAGTGTGGAATATAAAACGGGAAAACCATAAGCATTGGGAGTATAGTGTTGAGCGTGCCATGGCAGATCTGAAGGTGCAAACCGGACAAAGGCAACTTCGCAACCAAGACAAGAAATCAGAGTAAAGCAGTGGCGATCTATTTTCTTGCTGCGATAAATAAGTTGAGCAGATACGAAAGAGTACCGCCTCTGGTGCGGCGCCGTGTACGCATCTGCTGAGAATTTGACGGTGCTGCGGTAGCGATGGCTGTCGGCGGCGTGGAAGCAGATCTAGGAGGGTAGACGGTGGCGGTGGGGCGCGGTGGACGAGACGGTCGTAGGAGCGGCGCCGGCAAGGTGGACGACGGCGGGGATGAAGCGAGAGGACGGGATGCAAGGATCCCGGTCCGAAGCCGTGGATGAGAGAGGTCGATCTCTTGTAATGGACGGCGGCGTCGGGGTATCAGCTCCGGCATGGTGGAGGAGGACGGCGGTGGATGGGGTGGCGGACGGCGGCGGGGGGTGGGGGAGAGGGTGTTTTGGCGCCCACGGAGTACGAATGGGGAAAAGGGAGGTAGAGAGGAAGGGGGAACCATGTATTCAGGGCGCGCTTGTCTCAAATGCGAGGAAATTTACAAACTTAGCCCCCGTTTCAAATTTCTACTACATCACAGCAACATTAGTCGGTTGGGGATAGGACGGTAATCTCGCATACACCGAATATTTGCCGACGAGAGTTTGTTTTTGGCGCCCACCGTGTATGAATATGAATCGGGGAGAGAGTCGATTTCGGCCGAGGACCACACTGTGTTTTGGCGCCCACCGTGTATGAATCCGGGTGAGAGGCGGTTACGTCACGTTTGGGTGAAATTACAAACCTACCCCTATCGAAACCTATAGAAATCCAGCAGATAGGCTTTGCGTGGCAGGGATAGGCAGTAGTGATTTCCATCTCACAGATTTTGGTTTCGGGCGGTTACTGCGACTTTCCCCGCTTCGTTCAAATTTTGCAGAGTGCACGTTTACCGTGCCAACTCAATTCGAATCCCGTTTGTATTCTATTTTTTTCGGGTGGGATCCATTTTCAATTGGAATTACATTCTATATACATCATTTTTTATATATACTTTCAAAAGCACAACACCATTTATACATAAATATGGTTTACAAATGGCATGATCTCAGATTCATAAGGTTGTATCCATCAATTTGGATTTTCAAATATTTGAAACCACTTTATGTTGAAATCCAATGTATGCATTCCTCGCTAACTGTCTCCAATTAATGTGTGTTTCATGCGGGTTTTTTTACTTCTCAAACATGTATAATGTGTTTCACACACGCAACATATAGTGTAATCCCGTTTAGACATTAATTGCATATAAACCATGCATTGTTTGTAATTGAAGAATCTATGGATCACCAATATTGATAAACTATATAACATTACACGTGTGCCCAAATTCAAATGAATATGCATGTTTGATACACCAATTTGCGTTATGATATTATCGATGTCGTGATCTCCAGTTTAAATATTTGAATCCCCTTTAATCCAGATATTCGTCTCATATAGCTATCACTCATGCTTATATAGGACTATCTCTCTGGACCTATACGCGTTCATCGTCTCTCAGGTATCTCTCGTGCTACCTGTATGTCGACAATGATCTTTTATCTTCGTAACACACTGACGGTACTCTCTCCCTCGACCTTCATCACTCTATCTCTCTCTAAGTATATCTCGCTCCCTGCTATGTGTCTCTAACTATGATTCTCCATGTGGAATCTCTTTCTCTCACACAAACACAAAACTTTGTCTCCCGGGGTCTCATTTCTCTCTACTATTCCCATGTGTGCCACTCGCACACCCCTCATACAGAGATGTCTTTCGCTCCTTAGATATGAGAACCTACGACTCTTCCTCTTCAATATCTCTTTCTCACACACAAACACAAACTCTGTCTCCCAGGGTCTCATATTTCTCCATTGTTCTCTTGTATGTCGCTCACACACACCCTCTCTCCCTAGAGATATCTTGCGTTCCCTCGTATGTCTCTCTAGCTATCACTCTCGTTGTGAAATATCTTTCTCTCTCGCAGACACAAAACTCCGTCTCTCTGGATCTCATTTCTCTCTGATATCTGTTTGTATGTGACTCACATGCACCCTCTCTCTATCTCTCTCACACCCACACACATAACCCAGCCTTCTGATCCACTCGACTCCTATCTCTAACGCACACTAGCTAGCATCTTTATCTTTCTATTTATCTGTTTCTCCATCAACCTTCTTTCTCGCCCTCACTCTTGATTCCTATCACGCACACTACATATGTTTCTCTCTACATGCAGTCAAGTGCCCTCTCACACACATATATAACTTCACCCTTTGAACCACCCGACGGTCATCTCCAACACCCAAACTAGCGGATGTCCCTCTAGCTAGCATCTCCATCTCTGTATCTATCTGTAGTTTCTCCGTCAACATTTCTTTCTCGCACGGAGTCTTGCTTCCTATCACCCACACTATATATGTCTCTCCATACATATGCATTTATAGGTTGGTCTCTTTTGCACAATCGTTGCGCCTCACTCCCTCTGCTCGCCATAGATGCATGCTCCAGCCCACGCCACTATCTCTTAAAGACAAAAACACATGCTCAATTGTCGGGCCTTCTTCCCTGCATTCTCACATGCATGCATATTGTCATACCGATCCGTCTCTCCCATGTCGTTGATCTTATGACTTATGTCTTCTTTCTTTTATCTCGATCATGCGCGCGCGCACACACACACATCCCACGTATACATGTATACCTCTCACACATGCACGTTCAAGGTCTCTATGTCTCCATACGTAGTTAATTACCCTCAATCCTAACGCCACATCGAATCGTTCTCCTCTTTTGTGCACATAACTTCCGCCTGGATGGGTAAAACACACACTCACACTTAACAATCTCCTTCTAGCTACCCCCCCGCCTCTCACTCTTCCCCTATATCCCCGAAACCAATAAGACCATCCCTTTGTTTAATTCCCGCCTACATGCACCATCGATATATAGTAGTCTTCCTCGGTGTCTCTCGAACAAACACGTTCTCTCGATGTCGACTCCTCTCACGCGCACACACCTTCTCTTCCCTCTCTACGGGCATTTTCTCTCTCGCACCCCATCGTTGGTGGCCTCTGCCATACACATCACCTCTCTATGATGAAGCCATGCACACTTAAATTACATCCGCCACAGAGGACCCCGCGACACACACACACACACACGCACGCACGCACCCCCCCCACACACACTAAGACTCCATCTCTCTCTCTCTCACACACACACAAACACACACACACACACACACACGCATGCACGCACCCCCCACACACACTAAGACTCCGTCTCTCTCTCTCACACACACACACAAACTAAGAGTCCATCTCTCTCTCTCTCTCTCTCACACACACACACACACTAAGACTCCATCTCACACACACATGCTCTAGGCGGAGCATTTGTTCCTACCACCCTTCATCCAACCTTACCCGTATGATAAACAATCACCTTTATTTACTTGCATAACATGGACAAATTCCACTTTACTTTAGTAGTCAGCAAACTTATCATCTGTACCCTTATAAAAAACGAGTTGGCGGTGATGGTGTGCCTACCATCTTGTAATACAGACCGTATGACCTATATCTGAGGATAGAAAGCAAACTATGATAATTTTACAAAAGATACCCGCACCTCTCTCCACATCATTATCTCCCGCAACCTCATTGCTCAGCAATTAAAAAAGGAATAAGTCTCTGGAACAATCTAGCATGCATGGTGGCCGCTGCCGCCTGCCGGCGCCGTCCATCCCCATGCCTCCGCCCATTCCGACCACCAGTCACCACCACGCTCCACTCCTCCTCGCCTTATCTCTCATCTTTCATTTTTTCGATGACATTCTCGAGATACCAGTTTTCCGATAAAATTCTCGAGATATCATTAGTTTTTACACATGGGATTACTCCTGCATGGGTCAATCACAACAGGTGTTTTGTAAAAAAATGCATATTGATGTTCCCTGCAATGCACGAGAATCTTGCTTGTAATTATATAACGCAAATCACGAGCAGGAAGTGACATTTTTTTGACACAACCACGTTAACATGGCCACGTAAATCACTAGCTAAAGTAAATACCATTATACTTATATCCCGATGCAAAAGGTTGAGTACATGTCCGAAGAGTAGAGTCGCACACACGCACTCTGTCTCTCAGAATCTCTCTCACACACACACCAGTTACGTGACGCCCACTTAAGCAGACACGTATGTTACAATTTGTGCACCCGCGGGTACACGTGATGCTGCGCATTTATTTAAGCCGGAAGGCGAACCCAAACAGTAGCTGCATTCATTCCCCTCCCGCCGCCTCTTCTCTGGTCGCCGTCGCCCGGTAGCCATGGGCCGGCCGAAGGTAACAACATACGCCATACTCCCGCCGGAGCGGCGCTTTAATATGGAAATTTTAGTGGTCATGCATGCATCTTTTTGTGCTAGCACTCCTATATAAGGGTTGACCGGTCGCTTCCCGCGGACGTGCGCGGGCGGTGGAAGAGGAAGGAGAAGGGAAGCGGGCTGTGGAGTAACGTTTTTTACCACAATTTCTTAGGAAACTGAGTGCAATAATTGAGTAGTTTTGCAAACTACCAGTACTACACCTGAAACGGTTCAAAACCTATACTCCCTTGCCAGCGCGCGCTTCCCGCGTGAAACGGTCAGCGTCGCCCTGGAGCGTCAGTGCCGCATTAATGCCCGGCCAGAGCGGAGGCGACCTCTCACTGGCGCCGGCTTTGAAGTGGCGCGACGGCCGAGAGAGCGCCGCTTCCCGGTGCACGCGACTGCTCCGCGTCGAGACTGGCCATAGGCCCTGTTTGGATCCATGGGTTAGAGTTAGTTTGAGCTAGTTGGGGCTCAAATAGCCCTAAAGTATCCAAGCATGAGGGTTTAAATTGGAGCAAGTTGCACCGAACCCACCAAAAAAACTATCCCACCCAAGAGGTGCTAACTGGAGATAGTTCTCATTGGGACCACTGAAAAATCACTTTTCTCTCTCCATGAAGTGCATTTATTGTCAATCTAACCCTGTCACCCAAACACCTCTTTGGCTACAGTTAGTTCAGGGTTAGTCATGAGTTAGTCTAACCTCTAGCTAAGTTAGAGTATCAAACAGGAGCAGTATAGGACATGCAAGTTGCTCAAAGCATACAGGCAAATTCGTACGTGAAAGGATTTTTTCTTTTTGAAAACGGAACGTGAAAGGAATTTTTTTAGAATGCTCTTGGCATGTCGCTAACATGTGATAGTTAACCGACCTCAATAGACGGCAGAAACGCCAGCCCGCCGCACTTTGATAGAGACGAGGAGGGAGAAGCGATACAGGCTGCTGGATTACTAGAGATAGGTGTCGCACGGAAGCCAAGAAATATGGTGATAGCGTGGGTTAGCCATGTACTAGTATGATGTAACTACACTGGGCTGCCGTGTTTCGTACTCTTCCAGTCCACTGTGGAGATGATTGGTTAATTTTATATCGCTGAATAATATTAAATATTATGAGTGCAGACGCTCCACCACGAGGTTCCTTGCTCCTTCTCGGTCGTCCGGAATCTATGTTCTTCCACTCTATTTTTTACGTGAGCTTTGTTCATCCTTTTGCCAACACGCGAGACATCTAGCATCAAGGTGCACGTGTTATGCAAGGATCGTTCCATCTATATGAAGAACACGTGGGACTGGAACTACGAGACGGACATGTACCCAGGAGTGGACGTACGAACCTGAGTAATGTAGCGCAGTAAGTGAAGTAGAAAGGCACAAATGGTATGAACATGCGTGGCATATAGGGTGTGTTTGGTTGCGTTCTCGTCTCAGCATAGTTGTTCCCTCTTCATGCATGCTCAACTCAACACCCCTCTTCATGCATGCTCTCTTCATGCATGCTTCTAGTGTATTTGTGCTAAACTAGTGTGGACTCATGCACCCTCCATACACTCTACCAAACACCCAAAAGTAGGTCGAGAAGGGAACTCTTGGGCGGCATTTGTCTCTTACTACGTACTACCACTAAATGTTGTACGTGCAATGCACGGTGATGTTATGGAGTACGTGCCTAAGTACTCTACTACTACTATATTAGTTGGAGGCACATATTAACTTTTATATTTGTTTACGTGTATGCCCCGAGACCTTCCAACTAGACGTGTCTTTCTCTCCAGGTCGCACTTTGTATCGTTCATACCACTAAGTACTACTACGTGTGGTCTCCGACCCAGAAGTGGAAGAAGTGGAGACGCTCTACCACGCTGTTTTTTTACGCTGGGCTCTACCACGCTGTTCATGTCCCACTCCTTTCGCTGACGTGTGGGACATCCAGCACGTGCCGTGTTTGGCACCCTTCGTCGTAAGAGTTGAAACGCTAGCATTCATCAGAAATAAAAAATAATTATAAATCGGCAGTGATACTATTTTTTTGCGAACCAATCAGCAGTGATACTATACCACGCGGTTTCCTTGCTCCTCGATATCGGAAAGAATACTTCCGTTCGCCAACATGTGGGACGTCGACCATCCTGGTCCACTTGCCATGCACGCAGAACTCCAAGGGAGAGTCACCCAGGTCGTCGCGCCGCAGTAACAATGACTAATGAGCCGTCAAATCACAGGCCCACTTCCCACTTTGAAGTTGCTCGGACGAAGGAACCATCATGACTTCGTTGAATTCCGCTTCTTGAAGAAAACTACTGTACCAGCAGTACTGCTAGCTACAGTAGTTACTCCAACAGAGGCCTCCTTTCGTTCATAGGATAGGAATATGAAAATCATAGGAAGTGAGATGACATGCATCTCAATTCCTATAGAGAAAGAGATGCCATTTGATGCTTAGGATAGGAATTTTTCCATTTAGTCTAGGCTAATGTACTGGTAATTTGCTCTAAAAACTACAGTAGTAACTAGTAGTATTGGTACATGCTCGTACTCAGACACAGACACACACACTAACTACTAGTACTACTACTTCTCACATGCTGGCCAGACGCCGTCGTTCTCCTTCCCGGCTTTGTCGGCGACACCCCACCGTGCTTGGATCTCCGCCGACCTCTCCGCAGCAGCGCGTGCGTCCTTTTCTTTCTTGCGGCGGCGGGCCTCTCTTTTCTTGAGTGCTTTCTGACTTTTCCGCTCCCTCTGTGCGGCTTTGGCCGCCTCTTGCTCTACCGCCCATTCGGCCTTGGCATCTTCAAATTCCTCCCACATAGTTGTGAGGTCGCGAGCGGCGATGAACTCGGCACGGCGGGATGCCATCGCTTCCCTACCATTTTGTGTGCGGTCGTGGGCGGCGAGGAACTCGGCGCGGCGGGATGCCATCGCTGCCTTACCGGTTAGTGTGCGGCGCGGTGGCATGAACGACGCTTGGTGAGAGCTCTGGGGTGGAGTGGCCGGACAACCGTATAGTGCATTGGTTTGTCAAGAGCTCAAGGACAGAAGACGAAGCAAATTTGGATTCCCCTTCAATCCTGGTCATTTATTACCGAGTAAAATGCATTGGCGGTCATCGAACTTGTCTTGATAGCTCACTTTGATCATTGTATACGAGATATGGTGATTATACGGTCACTGGCTCAGCGTATAGCTCCGTATTTGTCTGGTTGACCAGTCAAACAGTCCGCATGCGCCTCATCAGCTCGTGTTCTTTATCTATCTACGCGGGCCTACCTGTCAATGGAGAAAGAAATACTGTAAAAACCAAAATTATGCGTATGTGGGGAATCAAACCACGGACTCGTCGCTGCAACGCACCCTCGTCAGCCAAATGAAAATGAAATACTTCGCGTCAGACACTCACGCTCACGCTGTCAAAGCATGCTAATGCATGCACGTCGCCCTCTAAATCAAAGTCCTGCTCATGGCGCAACGCAAACGGCGAGCCCATCACCTGCGCGCCCCGGCGGTGCCTGACATTACTGTTTAGACGTTTGATGGAGGCCTACGCGAACGCCGAGCATGTATTCACCTGGCTCAACACCAACGGTCATACTCGGACCGCCTTGCTCATGTATATCGTCCATCACAACGACAATCTATAAAACAGCCTAAGCTAGAGAGGGTACTATGGTAGTATGGTACGGAGTATGTACTATCGTGAGCGACCGATCTTAGTGCCACTGCACACCGAAACCCCTTCCATCGCTAGCGCGCGCTTCCCGCCTGAAACGGTCACCGTCTCTCCAGAATGTCAATGCCGCATTCACCGGACTTAACTGCAGGTGCAATTGGTGTGTCACTGACATGCGGGCCAGATGCCCGTTGGGCCCACATGTCAGTAACCCAAACGCATCTGCAGTTAAGTCACTGAAGCAGCGTCCGCATTCACGCCCGACGAACCTACTCCGGCGCCAGTTGTCCATCCGTCTGCCGCGGCTCATTGCCATTCGCCCGCTATATTAACTTGAGCCCCAGCTCCCAGCCATAGCCAAAGACCCACACTTATTCTCCTCCGGTCCCTTCCTTCTGTCGGCACCACTTCAACCATGGCCTCATGGAGCTCCGAAGCTCTCTTGGACGTACTGTCGCAGGAGCAGACGAGGGACATCGGCGGCTCCGCTCCGGGCGCGCTCCAAAGCTCTCTTCGACGTACTGTCGTAGGAGCAAACGAAGGAGATCGCCGGCACCCCCCCGGCCGCCCTCCGCCGCCACGACCACGAAGCCGGCGCGCGTGCGCGGGCGCAGCCGGCAGCGAGGAAGAGTAGTACACGATAGGTCGCTGCCGCTCTGGTCCTGGGAAGGCCACCGCTACTCCACTCAGTCAACGCCAAGCTTGGTGGGGTAAACATCGGCGGCCTATTAGCCGCTTGACGGCGACGTGGAGGCGGAAATCTTCACAACCTTGTGCTCCGGAGGAGGAGGTTATCGAGGCGGATGAGGAGGAGGCAAAGGCAATGGCCGGCTTTCTCGGGTTCATGGCCGGACATGGTGGTCGGGCGCCGGCGATCGTTTAGATTAGGTTTATAGTAGGTTTTAGTACGGTTTGTGCGAAATATGTAATGAATTTTGTACAGTTTGTGGGAAAAGTTCTCGAAATGTAATGAATTTCACCGGTTAATTTGAAATTTGCTTTGTTTGCACGAATTTCGTCCGGTTAGTTCATATAGTTGTCGAAAGGTATGCGGGCAGCATCGGATGGCATCCATCAGTGTCCTCGGACAGATGCCGGTGTAAATTTGTGGGCCAGCGCTGGAGATGCCCTAACTATCATGCTATAATCGCTAACAATCCTCCATTATTTGGCAGGGAACAGTTATCCCTCGATCAAAATCAGATCCGCGGTGTTTCGCACTCCTCCCGCGTAAGAGTGTAAACTCTTGCTTACATAAAAATGGAGCAAGTGGACGGCACTGTAGCACGTCATATCACTCGAACTAGCCCGCCTAACGAGCGGGAAAGCACCGCCCTCGTCATTTTGTTCTGGATTTCTATCGATCGATCGCGCGAAAATGTTACGCTTCGCAAGTTCTAAAGGAAAAGGCGGCACACTTACGACTCGTACGCGTCGCAACCCCGACAGTCCGGCTCGCACGCCGCTCACCAGAGGGGACACGCGTTGTCTTGCAATTTCACTGACATGTGGGACCGTAATTGAATAAACCGTCGATAGCCGAAATCTAATCGCTCGGCGGGCGTCGGCTGAGAAGAGAGAAACGGGGGAGGGAGAAGAGATCGCCCGCCCGCCGCGCACGGACTCCAAGAAATATATGGTGATAATGTGAGGTGGGCCATGCTGGAGTCCGGACCGCTTCCGGAGCCCGCTCTCACCGCCCTGGCCCCTCAAGACGCCAGCTGCCCGCCGCATGCATGCATAGCAAGTAGTACTCCTTATGTGGAGGAGAGAGAGGCATTGACAAAGTCAAGGAGTGGGCTCTGCAAGAGCCCGTCTCTACACGTGCTCCTAGGTATAAAAAATAATTCTAAAAAAGGCATAAAAACAATTGTGTCTTAAAAAAGAAAGGTAAAAAACATTTGAGAGGAAATAGATAGAGAGAAAGTGAGAAAAAGTTGTAACCTGGGCATTACATGAGGAAGGAGGGAGTGGTGCACATGCCAAGTTCACTGGGCTGCCGTGTTTCACACTCCTCCGTCGTAACAGTGGAGACAATAGCTTTCATCAAAAATAAACAATGAATACTCGTTGCTCGTCCTCTATATCGGAAAGAATACTTTCATTCGCCGACATGTGGGACGTCGACCATCCTGGTCCACCTGCCATGCACAAAATTATCCTGGTCTACCCCGGTCGTATCGCAGGCCCAACCTTTCCCACTGTAAGTTGTTCGGACGAAGGAACCATCATGACTTCGTTGAATTCCGCTTCTTCAAGAAAACTTACTGTACCCGCAATACTGCTACCACACGCGAAGACTGGACGGCACTGTACCACGTCATATCACTGAAACCCACTAGGCCAAACTAGCCCGCCTAGGTCATCTATTTTGGAACGGAGGGAGTACGTCTCTGCACTGCTATGATTTTGTGTTGCACGTTCTCTGTACTTTTGCTACGATTTTCCTACCCTATGAACCAAATGAGGCCTGAATGTATGTCGACTATTGTCTGATCGATCGCTAAGCCTACAATTTTAGGAGCTAGGGCTATTGGTCGATCGACGAGGGATAAGTATAAGCGTACCACGAGCTCATCAGCCCCAACGTTTCTCTTCGGTGAGTGTTTTGCAAGTACTATAGCTCGCACAGTAGCTAGCCTACTAACACCAAGAATCATCAAACAAGCCCTGCTGATATGATAAACAGTTCAAACTTACATCTAAGCATGCCATATATTACATCAAAAGCTGGTGAGGATACATCTGTTTCCATAACTCGGAGAGGGTTCGCATGATTCATCGCATGATTCACTATCAAACAAAAGTAGCAAGATCCGCCCACACAAGACAGTGCACTAGCCCTAAGATGGTTTGATAACACGCATCGTTCTGGTAATTAAACACAGGGCAATGCAAACTACCCTGAAGGATTAGCGCGACCAACTATTTCTTGTCATCGATCTCTCGGGCAATGACCACAGCACGGACAGCGGCATGGGAATCGATTTCTGGGGCGATGTCCACAGGACTGACCGCGACATCGGAATCGATCTCTGGGGCGATGTCCACAGGATGGACAGCGGCATCGGAATCGATCTCCGGGGCGATGCCAACAGGACGGGCCACGACATCGGAATCATCAAGGACGTCCACCGGCACCTGCACAACCCTAACATATTAGCAAGCACATTGCAAATAATCAAAAACCACAACTATGGTAATAAGCCATTATTTTTTACCTTGTGCAGCTCACCGGGGGATCTCATCCCTCCGGGGGCCATCTCCTCGTCCTCGATGGGGGCCATCACCTTGCCAGGGGAATACTGCTTCTCAACGGCGACTATCTCCTCAAACTCGGTCTTGAGCCTCACATAGGTGGCAATCAGAGTTCCTGGGGTAGGCACGGTGGGGCCCTTGCTGTTCTTCCAACTTTCTTTGAGGAGTTCGTCCGCCAACGTCCTCAACTCTTTGGCCAGTGCTTGTTTCTTGGAGTTCTTCGTCTCCATGGGTTGGCCCGCCAACATGGTCAACTCGTTGGTCGGTGCTCGCTTCCTGGAGATCGCTGTCTCCAGTGGGTTGTCCGCCGGCAACTCTTTGCCTAGTGCTCCAGGATCCATCAATGAACTGACAAACAAAAAGCAATCGAAAGGAAACCACAATCGCAATGAAAACGGGAAAAGAATAGGATGTGAGAATCGGTCGGTGCTTCGCAAAAAGAAGATTCTTGGAATGAAAATATAGCAGCATAACTGATTCGCCCACCTTTCCTTCGTCGGTACAGAAGAAAAATGGCAGAAGTGAGTAGCCTGGAGTGAGGTTTTCTTCAAGAAAGGGAAGAAAGGGCTTGAACGAGCGTTCCAGTGAAATGATGGTTGCTTCGTCCAGTCCAACTTGGAGGCCACCTTACCACTGCTGGTAAAGGTGTGGGTTTTGTGATATGACGGGTCATGACGGCCACACCGGGGTGACAGGTGAGTCTCGACTGTAGCACCTCGCTGTGATTTGGTGGATGGCACGCGGGCCCGGATGCTTTGAAATGTCCCGCATGTGCACCGCGACCAAGGCGGAGAGGAAAACGAGAGAACTACGTAATTAATGCATGAGTTTAATTAGGGTAGTTTTGTAAAGTACGAGATACATTCCTCCAATCGCAAAATGCCTTGGTTCATGAGATTTGAGATTTGAGCCCTATAAACCGGAAGGGAGGGAGTACTGCACACGGTGTAGTCTAGTCACTTGTTGAAATCTCTAGAAAGGCAAATACTCCTTTCCGGTTTACAGGGCTATACTACTCCCTCCGTCTAGGTGTGTAAGTCATCTTACGAAAACCAAATAGTCCCAAAACACTTAGGCGCGGTGCATTAACTTCTACCTTGTTTCTTGTTTCTTGACATATCAACCAATAAGAGATGAGAGGTGTGCATGCTTTTAATGACTTGCAATGGCTAGTTCATTGCATGCAATGCTATTAATTAGCAAATAAACATTGGTGACCCCAGGAGGAAACGGTGCTAAGCGCGTGGACCTATGCAGAATGAGTATCAACCAATGGATAATGGAGTTTAATTGTTAAACAATAGCAATTTTGTCTCATGCAAGAGCCTGGCTAGTACTCCAAGGAACCGCACCACGCGAGCGTTCGCAACTGCCACGTTCGGGTTGCGCTTGGCTCTTCGCCTCTTCGAGAAGACGAACAATGATGTTACTCCTACTTCTACAGTATCGAATCCACTGCTGCATGTCCGTCCACCTCGTGCGGGAGGGATAGCGTGTAGCGAAAGCTTCTACTTACTGCTCCTGCCTTTGCGTCTATGACAGGTGGGCCCAACAGGTGGTTGGCCCTCCTGTCATGCAGCCAAAGGCAGGTGCAGTTAAGGCACCGGAGCTCAGTCCGCGAGGGAGAGGGCGTTGTAGTAATCAAATTTCTCGGTCTTGTACGAGTTGACGCGACACATCAAAGCACTGCACTCGATATAAGTCTTTTTACACATTTCAAATGGGCTACTTCGTATGTAGGAGTAGACATATTCTGCTTCGTATGTAGTCACTTGTTGCAATCTCTAAAAAGACTTATATTTGGAAACGGAGGGAGTACAACGCATGCATGCATGCCGTGACTTTCCTTTTGATACTTGCATGTGTTGATTTGATGCACCTTGCCAAATTTTGACTATAAATTTAACTAACCAAATTTTCATGCATGTCACAAAAAATTACGGGGCTGTTTGGATTGTGACTATGTTTGTCTTATGTTGCCACATTATTTTTCCCACACTTGCCACACTTGCCTAACCTGAGTTGCTCAAATTGTTAGACACACTTTGGCTTGCCTAAGGGAATCTTGCCACAATTTTTGTGTCTATGACATGTGGGGTTCACTGCTAATAAAAAAATTCTTGTCTTAGGTGTGGCTAATAAAAAAGACTTATATTTAGGAACGGAGGGAGTAGAAAATATAAATAATAATGCATGTTGGGGCAACCCACGTTTCCGCTAATTTTAGCCGTGGGCTTGTTCACAATTTTTACGAGGGGGTGGTTGTTCATTTAATGGAGGGACTTGTAGTACCAGACTTGAACGATACAAAGTGCGACCTGGCACACCGTAACACCACTTGGAACAAGCGGGTAGCTATCTCAAAAAACAATCAACAACTAAAAAAACCGCGACCTGGCATGTAGTAGTACACAATTTTAAACGATTGTTTTGATGGAGTGAAAAAGGAAAACTACCCCACTACGTATATATAGGCCGGAGCCTCCGCGCTTGCTTGCTAGGGTTGCTCTATTCACACACTCTCATCCTCTCCAGATCTAAACAAGATAGGGGTAGTAACACTGTCTTTCTCCCTTCAAAAAACACTGGCTTTCTATCCTCACCGCTGGTTACAGATCCGGACGTATCCCCCTCCGCCGGTGAAGGGGAGGAGGGGCAGCGTTTAGGCCGTCGTCGACAGCGAGGGAGGAGACCCACTGCCGGCCGCACCGTTATCTCTGGCCGAGCGCCGGCGCGGGAGGTCCTCCGATCCCTTCGTCGTTGCCTGTGGGCGGATCCGGCCTCCCGCCGCCCACCTATCCACATCCCGACGACCTTCAGGTATATCTTCGTTCGAAACCGCCTTAGCTCTACTTCCCCAGCTCGCTACGTCGCTGCATGTGCATCATTTTCTACCTCTCAGCCCCTCTCGATCGGATGGTCCAACGTCACATATTTTTTCTTCTATTGTTAGAGGTAAAGCTACTTCATGGAGTCGAATCTTGTACTCCCTCCGTCCGAAAATACTTGTCATTGAAATGGATGTATCTAGATGTATTTTAGTTCTAGACACATCCATTTTGATGACAAGTAATTCCGGACGGAGGGAGTACTTGGTTCAAACAAGAAATAAAGTGGGGGTGGGGGAATTTAGTATGTACATCGGACTTGGTACAAACAGGAAGGAAAGGGGGTGAAAGTAGTACAGACTGGTCATCCAACCGGTCTCTTGGTCGAAAAGGGAAATATAGGGGTAACGCTGTACACAGTGGTATGACCAGGACTAGATTTGCTATCCACACATAGGAGTAGGTGGCTAGAGTGAACAAAAATGGGACCAACCCAGATATGTTTCTTGGATGTTTGTTTCTCGGGGCAACAAACTATGAATCACCACTTTATGCCCCTGTTTACGTACATGGTGCTGGACTGCTGGTGCACCCACTGTCCCATGCCCTTATACCAAATATTTAGGCTCCGTTCGGAATAAAGGGGCAGAAAACATAGGTCTTGATGAAAATAGAGGAATAGGAAAGGAATGTAGGTATAAAACTATGGAACAGCGAACCGGAGGAAACTCTCAAGAGAATGTGTTCGGATGGACTACGAAATGTACAGATTTGTTTTTTTAGAGTAGCATGCTTGGCAGTATGAGATGCTATTTGTTTATTCAGCTGCATAGTGACTACTCTTGTCCTCACCTCACGTACCACACATAGGTTGATTTTTTTATTCCGGCAACACAGCACAGCAACCTGTCTAACGCATGGCAGCGAGCGCCTGCCTCGGGCTTCCGCCCAAAAAATGAGCAGCGCGTGGATGTTTCTAATCCTATGGAATCAGTACTACCAGACCAGCTTTCCTATGAAACACTATTCACCTTTCCCGTGTTCCGAACGGTTGGAAGGGAAAGAATACCGTAGGAATTGTGTTCCTACGAAAATCCTGCACCAAACCTGTGAACCGAACGCAGCCTTAGCTGTTCTTAATCTAATGTCCCTGGTAAAAATGAAGCCATGCCACTGTTATAAGCCATGACAAGTTTAGCCAAATGTTTTTGCCTGTAATTGTTTGAGACTCTGACTGTTTCCTCTGTGCCTTTTTGTGCAAACAGGGATATCCAATTCACCTGGTTGCTGTTGTGACCTTTTGGTGCACTGCACAAAACTCTTCTTAAAAGAAGTGACTTTTGTGTTGTTTAACTGGAATGTCAGAATGGAACAGTTGGTTCATTTTGGTGGAACTGCACAAAGGGAGATCTGTGTTCCAATCCTCATCATCCATATTTGCGCCATAACCTTCCTTTAGGTAAGAATGATATTTAATGCATGTGTTCATCTCTATTTTCCGACTGCCATGAGAAAATAATGTTGTTTTTTACTAGTACACTTGTACTCCCTCACGGACAAAACCAATTCTGAATTAGAAGGCCAATCATGTACTTGGTTTCACCAACTGGTGAGGAGAAAGAGAAACAGAGCATGAAGAGGAAGAAGAAGAATAAACAGTGCCAAGGCGATCTTGCTGAAGCCAGAGGCCTCAGTCGAGGCCATTCAAGGGCTCCGGCAACGACTACCTTACATGTGAGACGATCCTCCAGGGAGCCCTTCCACTTCTGCTGTCTCACTTAATTAATTAGGAGTACTTAAGTACCACTAATTTATTACTGCCTAATTTTCCTGTTGGAGTTAAACAAATCTTTAGTAGGACCCTATGCTGAATCATGTACGTGTGTATGTTTGTCTATGGAGGTGAATCATGTGGTGGAGCAGGGAGGGAATATTATTAGTGTCATGACATAATAGTGCTATTGTTTTGCATGTCAATTTATTGCCATTGGTTCAATGAGGCAATGTTTTGCGTATTGTCCATCATGAATTTGATGCTACTGTTTGAGTAATATGCTAATGTCTTCCTATCCTTTCTCACTAAGCTAATGAAGGTTTCACCTTGTTCCTACTTGTGCAAACAGGGATCATGTTGTGCCAATCATACATTTTAGTGGAACTACACAAGACAATACAATGAACTGTATCCCAGCCAGTGCTTTAACTCTGCTGGAAGTTCTTGATAATCTTTCGATATAATCTCAGCACTGGTAAACAAGAGTGATTTCAACCATACATTTGAAGTGCACAAAAATATATACTATTGTGTGATTCCAGTGAGTGCTTTATCATCTCTTATGGGACTACATGAATAAGCTTTTTTTCTCAGGTTGGTACGGGCCTAAGGCCTTCATCCATATTAGTTTGCTGTCATCTCTATTTGTATCGTGCTACTGTCATGAGAAACTCCTTTATCTTTGCACGTTAAAGTTTTGCAACCTATGATAAATGGCAATGCTTTGAGTGTTGAGTTGAGCTAATTGGCACTGATTAAATAAACTAATACCTCTCTTTAAGCAAGACTACTATGTTGCTAACTTTACCCATTAAGATAATGAGGGTGCTTCTATTTGTTAGTGTATGTTTCATCAACTAGTCCCACTATTACAGTAATCTCACTCTCTCAATATATGTGCCAACAGGGATGCTCGATTTTGGTGGAACTGCACAAAAACTTTGGGTGCTTCATTGCCTCGACAGCTTCCATCCTTTCCTGTCAGTCGCTAATCTCCGCTTGCTTTCTTCCTTTGCTGTCAGTCGCTTGGCTTATCTCGGCTTCCAGTCAAAGGAAATAGTAATTGATATGCTACCTCACACAGGTTGGTACTGGTCTTTATCCTGATTATTGTGCCTGTCATATGTATTGGTAATTTGGTATTGTGCTACTGTTTGCCGATTTCATAAAGGAGTAATTTGGAGCCTGAACTCGCAGGCAAATCATTACATCGGGTGATTTCAGTAGAACTGCACAAAATGATCAGATGGACAGGTACTTATGCTGCTGCTATGTACTCCAAAGTTCACTCAGACAAGCATCGATGTTGACAAGAAGTGCCTATATTCATTCGAGTATCAACCGGCGTCAACCAATTGTCAAACTCCAAGTATTAGGAGAGTGAACGCCAAAAATATTGCTTGGTGCATAGCCCAGAAAAACGCAGTCCAGTCTTTGGTCCCAACTTGTGCCTTTTGGTTATCGGCACATATGGTAGCGAACTATATGGCATGGAGTCTAAAGATTCCAGACAAGTTGGTTGACGCGTATATTCATCTGGCACTTAATCAGTCTGCACGCCAAGGATGCTCCATTTCAGTTGAACTGCACAAAAAATTTGGGTGGTTCATTTTCTCAACCGCCTCCTTTCTCGTCTGCAATGTAGAATTTTGGCGAGATACAGGACCAAGATGAGCCAGTAAACTAGTTGGATGAAAGTAGTGGCCAAGTTGCTCAAACCTCCCTCGGCACGAGGCCACTATTTGAGGATAAACCTACAAGCAAAGTTCAGATTGTCTGTGCTGCCTCTTATGTACTCGAAAGTTTACTCGTACAAGAACTAATTTTAGCAAGAAGTACCTCCGATTGAACACTATTTACCAGTCTGTACCCTAGGTAATTAAAGTTCGTCCATGGATCATATTGGCTGTGATCTCAATCATTTGGATGCATAAACATACTGAACATGTGTATATCTGAATCTTTTTGTGAATTATGTATGAATATTATCGTGTGATCTATCAATCATTTGGATGCATAGATATGCTGAGCTTGTGTATATATATATATATATATATGAAACTTTTGAGTTGTTGATAGTGAATGTTTGCTATGAATATGAACGTGTCCTGTGAACCTGAGTTTGATATGAATGTTTACCTTTTCTGTTGTATTTGTGTGTGAACTTGTTAGTATGCCTACTGTGGGGTATAAAACGCAGGATTCTTATAAAAGTAATGATGTGTACAATTTATGTTTTCCCTTCAAACCACATTATATATACTAGCAAAAGGGCCCGTGTGTTGCAATAGGAAAAAAATATGGCACACACTTACGTTCTATTCGTCTTTACCGGGTCTGTCATTACATGTGCTCCGGTGTAATAACATCATAAATTACCAAACTGCCTTAGGAGTTTTTGTCTCAGGCACCACAGTGAGAATGATTGACAATATGAGCATCACCAGCCTGAAGAAAGTTGTTGCTGTTATGACCGGCATGGCCAAGAGGATATATGATGCGCACTGACATCCAACAACAACATTTCTCATGGTTTCGGTTTTTTTCCGAACTAGTGCTATATTTGATTATTTGGCACCAAAAAGTTGTAATTCTTTCACTCCAACTACGGCCAACATGGCTCGTCATTCTTCCAAAAGATGTCCCTGATGATATTTTTTCAGAAAAAAGGAGTGCATTATCTCCTTGCTGTCGTCTAACTGAAGGAAACTGAATGTGAAAATTTAAGTGTATATAGACTGACCCACTCGGAGTGCATACAAAAATATTTTTATCCAAGTCGTCAATGCCAACACTGTACCTCCAATGTCCATCTGCATTTACACGGCTAGGTCTAATCTTAAGCAAGAATGAAACTACCAAGCAAACTGAGATAACATCATGTAGCCTACCCCGGGCAGCAGGTGGTCAGGGATCATCAGCAGAGAAACACGAAGTCGGCTGACGACCGCCGAGCATGGCCAGGCCCATGTCGCTCTCGTGGCTGTCGTGGTGGCTCCCGTGCCTCTCCGTGGCTCCTCCACTCTGAGTCCACAGCCCGACCTCGGCATTCCGCCTCCATCCTCCTCTGCCCTTTGTCCTGCTTGCTCCTCCACACCTCCCTCTCCAAGCCGACGGATCCGACCTTCCCCTCGCTGGATTCGGTCCACCATGAGCCTCAAGCCACCCTGCCGCCGCGCTCGTGTCCATGTCGTGCGTGGTGTAGAGGTGGCCAGCGTGTGGAACAGGCTGCGTCGCAGGCGTCTGCGCGCTGCGCCTCCGCTTCCTCACCCCGGCGAGCGCCGGACTGCCATTTTGTTGTAAAATTTCCCTTCATTCTCATTCTGTGTTTGTTGATTCAAGAGGCTTGTTGTTGATATGCAATTTTCCTAGGTATATAAAACTGGTAGACTTTCATGTAAGCAATCGAGGTGGGATTACTCCGAGTACATGTGTGAAAATCAGGTAAGGTACAGATATAGAAGCGTGCATGCAGGCCGAAACATGCGTGCAGGCCCAATAAGAATGTGGACGTGGACCAATTGGATGGACAAAGTTTTTAGTACCGCCTCACAGCAATTGGACGTACTATCGATCAAAACTAACGGAAAAAAAACTGAAAGCGTAAATTCACGGAAAGAAGCCTATTGTCACGGTGAACCCAAAGAGTCAATCCGTGCTTTATTATTAGGGAAAGATTTATATTATTACTATTATCGTATATTTTATAGAGACTTATATATACATTATAAAAACATCCCACATGTTATTAACTTATAAAAGTAAATGTTTAACGGAAGTTGGCAAGGAAAATCCTGGTTGTTTTTGACTCACAGGCAAGGAAAATCCTGGTGATTGCGTACAAAAGCTTGCGAAGATTTTAAGGACCAATTTAATAATAACGCGCTCATTTTTATTTTGAGCAATAACTCGCTAATTTCTTAATTATATATATAAATGTGCCTCTCTGGTTTATTCTTTGATATTAATTGCTCCTTCTAACATAACATTATATATATAACGAGCCCACCTAATACGTGTATTTCAAGGAAGTGCAAATGGGCTGGGATTTCTTAGAAAATATAAATGGGCCTGATTGACGCGAAATTATTTGTTCACCCAGCCCAGCAAATGGACTGTACATTCTAGAAAACATGGGTTAAATATATGCCACATTTTTGCAGGCTGACATGTGGGCCAATAGGTCGAAGCCTACGCAGGGCGTTGTCAACTTGGTCAACAAATGATTGTGTCATCCACAGCCATTGGATTTATTTCCAATGGCCAGCATGCACCTTCAATCTCTCGTCTTCTTCCTCCAGCGTCGCGGGGACCGCCTGGTCCGGCCTCCGGCGGCTAGCGGCTCTGCTTAGCACGCATCGCTGTGAAGCGCTACCCCACCGCCGGCCAGGCTATCCCTCCACCCCTCGACACCTCCTGTTATTCTCCATAGACTACAGCCCCACACCGCAACAGAACCACTTATAACCCTTCTCCTCCTGTCAATCTGCGACTCCACTGCTGCGTTTTCCCATATCCGAGTTGTTCCCGTCCCGGGCCTTGCCGTCGTCCACCGCCTCGCTGCGTTCGGTGCGGCGTGGTCAACAAACGAGAGTCATCGGAAGAGGACTGTATGTGGAGAGCCTGACGGCTGGGACCCACAAGGTCCATGGTCGCACGCAAGAAAAGTTCCTCCTTATTAAGCTGGAAAAAATGTTTCCTCCAGCTGGGACCCACCGGCTGTAACTTCGCACGGAAGGAAGTGCCTCCTTGTTTTGCGAAAAAATGATTCATCCTGTTGACAGCTGGGACCCATCAGATTTTCTGACTGACTTGTGGGCCTACTAAGAGGACGTGTACGCACGGCTTTGTCAACTTAACCAACAAATGATTCTAGCAGCTGGACCGTGGGATGTTAATCCAACAGCCGTGCTCCGTCAACCTCTGTTCTTGCTCCTGTCTCTCGTGGGTGGCACCGCGGCTGTGCTGTCGTGCACCCAAACCAGTGAAGTTTTCCACTCCTCTCCATCTGTGACTCCACTGCCCCGTCTTCCCCATCTCTGGGTCGTTCCAGTCTGGGTGCGCTCGGCATGGTGTGGTCAACGTGGTCAACAACCGAGAGTCATCGGAAGATGATTGTACATGACAGGAAGACAGTGGGGATGCACCACGCCCATGGACGCATGGTTGCAACGGAATGCCGTGAGGTCAACATGGTCAAGGAACGACTTCCATCGGAAGTATACTGTACGTGGAGAGTCTCAGCTAGGTCTACGGCCGCAGCAAGTAAGTGCCTCCTTATTACACGGAAATTAATGATTCCTCCGACTGACAGCAGGGACCCATTGGACGGGCCACCATATTTTGCGAAAAAAACGTTTGCCCGTGACTGCTAGGACCCACCTGACGGGCCACCGTATTTCGCAAAAAAAACGTTCGCCCCGCTGTCAGCTCGGACCCACCGGAAGTTTCTCCTTATTACGCACAAAAAAATGAATACTCCCCCGGCTAGCTGGGACCCACCTTGGTGGGAGGCTGACTTGTGGGCCTACTAAGTTGACGGGGACGAAGGGCATTGTCAACTTAGTCAATATGAACGATTCTAGCTCCAGTGACCGTACGATGTCCATCCAACGGCCGTAGTGCTTCTTCAACCTCTGGTCTTCTTGCTCCAGCCGCCCAAAGCAGCGCCGGTCGTGCCGCATGCTCCTGCCTCCCGTGGCCGGCTATGCTTCCACGGAGGCCTCACCGCCCCATACTATTCCCACCGCTGGCCAGGCCCTGCGGCGACGACAGCCTCACGTCACAGCCAAACCAGTGAACCCTCGTACTCCTCTCCGCGCGGGCTTCTGCTGCCGCGTCTTCCCCGGCTCCGCGTCGTCCCCTTCCTAGGCCTCGCCGTCGTCCACCGCCGTGGTGCTCTCTGCGCGGCGTGGTCAACGTGGTCAAGGAACGACTTCCATCGGAAGAGTACTGTACATGGAGAGGCTGACAGCTGGGTCCACGGCCACAGCCCAGTTTTTTTGTGATTTGCCAAGTAAGTCGCTTTGTCAGGCCTGTTGGGCTGCAAATCTTTCAAGACGAGGAGAGCTTTCATTCGGCTGGCCGAGAAAATGGCCCATCAGTAATGAGAAATGGGTTGTACATTTTTAAAACACATCAAACCGGCAATTAGTTTCAAATATCTTTTTTTCATTTCGAGATTTTAAATTACATTAATTTTTATGCGTGGAGAATTTGTTGGATTTTATATTGATATACATTTATTTTTAAAATCAGTTTGAATGTGAGTCGAAAATTCAGGATTAAAAACAGTTCGGACCGCACCGAAATATGCAAAATTTCGTATAATTTTTTAACCGTGGCCACAATATGGGTTGTAATTGTAATGCTAACAAAAAGAATATGGGCTCCAAAAAACCTTAAGAATTAGCAAATGGGCTGTAAATTATTAGAAATAATGGCAGATGGGCTGTATGTTGTTTTCCACAGATTTGAGGCTTTCCTAAAAAAGGTTGACGCATAAGCAGTGACTGTTGAATGTCCATCGAACGACTGTCGTGCTTCTTCAATCTCTGCTCTTCCTGCTCCAGCCGCTCAAACAAGCACCGGCGGGATTGCCTGCTCCCTCCTCCCCGTGGCTGGCTGTGCTGCCGTGCAAGCCTCACTGCCTCACCATACTCCCATCGCTGGCCTAGCCATCCCTCTACTCACCCACACCTGCTATTATTCTCCGGCGCTGGTAGACGAACCAGTAAACCCTCGTACAGTCGTACTCCCCTCCGCGTGGGAAACAACTGCCGAGTCTTCCCTACCTCCGTGTCGTTCCTTTCCTAGGCCTCGCCATCATACACCACCCTAGTGCTCTTGGCGCGGCCTGGTCAACATGGTCAATGACCGACACCCCCTGTTATTCTGCGGCGACGACAGCCTCACACCGCAACGAACCAGTGAACCCTCGTACTCCTCTACGCATGGGCATCTACTGTCGCGTCTTCCCCGGCTCCGCGTCGTCCCCTTCCTAGGCCTCGCCGTCGTCCACCGCCCAGGTGCTCTCGGCGCAGCGTGGTCAACATGGTCAAGGAACGGCTTCCATCAGACGTGGACTATACGTGGAGAGGCTGACAGCTGGGTCCACGGCCGCAGGAAGGAAGTGCCTCCTTATTACGTGCAAAATAATTATTCCTCCACCTGACAGTGGGGACCCACCGGACGGGCCACCGTATTTCGTGAAAAAACGTTTGCCCCTGACAGCTGGGACCCACCAGCTATATCTTCGCATGCAAGGAAGTGCGTCCAAAAAAAACGATTCACCCCCTGACTACTGGGACCCATCAGCTACATCTTCACACGCAAGGAAGTGCCTGACAGTCGGAACCCAGCTGGTCGAAGCGTATGTAGCGTTGTCATTCTGGTCGCGAATGCGTACGTACATATATACTGGTGGATGTAGAGGCACGCAGGTGTCATAGTAGAGGCGCGTACTTGTCGTAGTAGAGGCACGCACGTAGCATGTACGCGCACGTACAGCGGCCAGGGTGCAAGAAAGAAAATATGGCCACATATGTGTACATACAGGAGGGGTCTCGAACGCCTACTCGCGCATACGTACGGCCAGGGCTCGTGTACATGGCTGTGTTGGAACGGAGGAACAGCGTCATCGTCGTGTTCATGGGGAGGCAACAGAATGCGTCGTGTTCATGGGGAGGCAACGGAATGCGTCGTGTTCATCGGGAGGCAACGGAATGCGTCATGTTCATCGGGAGGCAACGGAAGGCGCGGGAGCCAACCGGCTGGGTCGGAATGGAATGCGTGATCATGTTCATCGGGAGGGCTTGGACAGAACAGGCGATGGAAACGAGGCCTGGCGTACCGCAGAACGG
The DNA here is from genome assembly GCF_018294505.1 of Triticum aestivum. Classification (NCBI taxonomy): domain Eukaryota; kingdom Viridiplantae; phylum Streptophyta; class Magnoliopsida; order Poales; family Poaceae; genus Triticum; species Triticum aestivum. Next base: position 417,134,128 of record NC_057797.1, on the reverse strand, counting down.
AGGAAACGGACCTCCTACGGTCGAAACGGGGGTCCTGTTGATCGGGAGGGGTGTGGCGTACCACAAAATGGACAAAATGGACCTCCTACGGTCGAAACGGGGGTCATGTTGATTGGGAGGGGTGTGGCGTACCGCAAAACAAACGAAACAGACCTCCTACGGTCGAAACGGGGGTCCTGTTCATCGGGAGGGGTGTGGCGTACCGCAAAACTGGACTCCACGGGATACTGTTCATCTCCACCATCGACCTCCTCCAGCCTCCACGGGCTACTGTCGACCTCCTCCAGCCTCCACGGGCTCCTGTTCATCTAGCCTCCACCGCGCGCTACTCCACCGGCTACTGTTCAACCACCCTCCACGGGCACCCCTCCACCGTCTACTGTTCATCCAGCCCTCCACACCACGGGGTCCTATTAAACCACCCCTCCACGGGCACCCCTCCACCGTCTACTGTTCATCCAGCTCTCCACCACACCACGGGGTCCTGTTCATCCAGAGGCAACGCCACCGCTCACTGTTCATCCAACCCCCCCCCCATAACGCTCACTGTTCATCCCAGAGGCAGCATCGATCGGCTTCAGTTAGCAGCAGTAGCGAAGGAATCGCTTGATTGGGTTCAGTTAACAGCCATCGATCGATCGCTCAGGTTCAGTAATGCATAGCCTGCAGTGCAATCTCTCGGGTTCAGTTAGAGCCCAACGCCTCGCTTGGGTTCAGTTAGAGCCAACGCCTCGCACACATGCGCGTACGTGTACGAGAGAAACGCACATCGCTCGGCCCCCGACCTCCCACCGTAACTGGGAACTCCCCGAAATTTTCCTCCCCCTCGCTTCTACAACGGTTTTTTCCGTCATGGACAGCCCAAAGAATGTCATGCAGCTGCGTCTCCGGCCCGCCCAGGACGAAAAGCCCATTTTCTGTCATGATTTTTTGTCATAGAAGTAGGAGCCCACCACATCTATGATGATACCGGGTTTTGTCACAATTATCGTCATAGAAGTGTCATATGTATGACAGAAAAAAATTTTCGTTCGGCCCAAAATGTCATGGATTTCTTTTTTTGTAGTGGAGGCAAATAGCTGAGGTGATTCTGACAATCTGCCTTGTAGTGAATTGAAGAACTGGTTCTGATGAATTTCATGATCCATGGGGCTTAAGGCTTCAATGCAAACGGTGACAGTGTAACATTCACCAAAGTCCTCATGAAGGAATCGTGATAATTAATGGGAATCCCATGAATGATGTTGAACAACAGATTCTTCATGATGCCAACAACTTCTTCTTCAAAGTTGTGGCCTTTGAGCGAACTGAGGGTTTTGGTCAGAATGCGGTAGATTGTCCTAGGCACATAAAGCAAATCCGTCACTAGGAAGGTGGTTCTTGGAGCTTGGACAGCCTTCAAAGGCTTCATCAACACTTGCATCAGATGATTTTGAATTTCAGATTCTTCATAAATAAGCCTTGCTCCTTCAACAGGAGGACTGACTGGAATGTCATGAAGCAATTCAGAGGCCGGGGCTTTATAGTGAGTGTTCTAAGTCATCCAATCAGGCACCCATGAATTCACATCAGCCACATTTCTAGTGAGGTGCAGAGTGGTGTAGAATTGAAGAATTAGCTCCTCATTCCAGTCATAGATGTCGGCACAGAAATTCAGGAGCCCAGCTTCATGGAGAACATTCAAACGAGTTGGAAGCATGCATGGGATGGACTCCATATCCACATGAGGAATTTGACGGTACTCAAATACCTTGTCCTTATCAAACAGAAGTGATGAATTGAAATTCATCTGGCTTGCAGTCTAGAACCTCTTGCGTCGAAGTCTTGCTGAGTCATATGGATTGAAATCAGTGAAGAAATGATGCTTAGAAAAGAAATCGTCAGCCTTGAATTTTGGCCTTTTTGCATGAGGATTTTGTTGCTTGGGCTGAAGATTGGGAGTTGAAGGTCTCACAACCTCTTGTGTCATAATCTCTGGAGCTGGTGTATGAGGAATTGAAGCTTCAAGTTATTCATCAACGGTTTGATTATCCATTTCTTCAGCTGTTGCAGCTGGAATTTCTTCAAGAATGGAAAGGAGAGAAGTTTGACGTCCTTCATATCTCGTTTGAATTTCTTCAGTTTGTACATGGACTGAGGAATTGGATGCAGAGGTGTGGCCAATGGTGAATTGGGGTGAAGATTTCCCCAATAATCATCATTCAGCACATGCGTAGTTGAGCCAATGTCCACGTCTTCTTCAATTTCCTCAATGCTTGCCTCTTCAGCTATGAACTAAGGCAAAGGCGATGATACCAGTGGGGTTGAAGGGATATCTTCCACTTCAATATCTTCATCCAACTGCTCTAAAGAAGCAGCAGATGGATTTTATTCATCTGTGTCATATGGAATGACACATTCTTCACCAAAAGGGACAAGTTCCTTTGATGGCACTATTGAAATCGGAACAACATCAATTGGGTTGGTGAAAGAGCTCAAGTCCTCACTTTCTTAGGAGCTGAGGACTCTGTATATGTTCATGCTTTCCTCTTCTTCACAGATGCCTTCTCCACAGCCTTGATTTTCTTCACTTCTGATGCAGAAGGAAGGTTGATATTCTTCATCTGTGATGATTTTGCAGGAGGAGCAGATGAAGTTGGTTCAGTTTCTTCAGGCACGACTGATGCAGTCGGCCCTGGTATGCTCAGTTTCTTCAGGCGCAACATTGGTTGTTGCCCTGGCAATTTCTTCAGGAGCTGGAAATTCTTCAGCAGCCCTGGTACTTCGGTTTCTTTACCGGCCTGATTTTCATCAGCTGCGCTTGAATTTTCTTCAGTGGGCTGAGCAGATGCTTCAGCCCGAGGAATTTGTTGTTGATGGTGCTGCAACGTTAGGTTTGAGGTTCTTCGCAAACTTGACAAATCTGACTTTGGCACCTAGCCAATCTGCATGATATGTGACAGATTTATCACTAAGGCCTTTGATCTCCTTTTGCATATTAACAAGTTCTTTAGGAAACATATTCAGAACATTATTCTTCAGAAAATGTTCCTTCTTGTACTAAGCCTTCTTGACTTGTCTGGCCTTCTGAAATTTCGATTTCTCTTCACCGATGAAGGCATTTAGCATGTGACTTCGTCGATGTTAGGGTCCTTGTGCCATAGATCAATAAAGTCCAAGGTCTACCTCGGATCCAACATGAGAGGCAGAAAACTGCCTTTGGCTCTAGCGGCCCTTTCTTGCCTGTCCCTGATGATTTCAGCAAGTTCTTCATCATCAGCTTCATCATCATCAGACGGAACTTGGAATGCCACTTGCTTCTTATGAGGACTTGGCCTCGATCCACGTCCAGCAGTAGCTTTGACCTTCAGCAAGGTTGTACCAGTTGAGGACAGTAGTGGAGCTGAGGAACTTGCAGATGCTCCCGAAGAAATTGAAAATCCTGCAGTCCTTTGACACGTTGCAAGATGCACAGGTGTGGAGGACTTTGCAGCAGTAGTTGAGGATTTTGCGGCGATAGAGGGAGTTGGTACAACCCTTGAAGAAGTTGCCTGAGGATTTTTTCTTTGAGGGTTAGACTTTGAAGAACTTGGCCGTGAGGGCATTGTTGTTGAGGAACTTGGCTTCATAGCAGATTTCTTCAGCATAGCCTTCTTAGGCTTACTGGCAGAGGCCTCAGTAGCAGCAACAGGAAAATCTTCATTGAATTTCTTCACTGTTTCTTTTGTAAATTTATCCAATTTGGCATGGCGCTTGGCCCATTCTTTAGGAAATTCCTCACCACACCTGACGCTAGTGGGATCAGCTACTTGGCCAGCTGCCAAAGATGGTCTTGGACATGGAGGGTTGACAACGAATTTCTTCATGTACTTTGGAGTGACATAGCGGTATTTCCTCCATTCCTTAGTCCATCTCCTCTCAATTCTTTGGATGCGCACTTTGCGCTAATTCTTGTTCTATTTACCATGAGTTGCTTCATTAGGTGTGCAATATTCATCATAGATATCCTCAGGAATCTCAAACGATGTGTTTTTTTCTGGCCTCTTGCCTCCCTTTTGAGGTCTTTTCCCATCTTCCATTTTCCTCACTTGAGGATTTTGAGCTATGGATGTTTTTGAGGAAGTATGCAACTTATCTTCGAGGAGCACCGCAAATGAATTAAGTTGATGAGAACCTAGTGATTCAACATCGGAAATTTTGTACCTGTGAACAGAGTATAGATGCAAAGAATTTGATCATATGCGTTCTCAGGAATTTTTCAAAAGTATCAAGTTTGAGGAATTTGACCATAGGTGTCTTGAGGTATTTCACTAAGTGTTCTTGACTTAGGTTCGAGAGTTGTATAGATTTGAAAATCCACACAATTGAGGAATCTTGAAGAAAACATAGCTTAGGGAAACCAATCAAGGATCAGAAGCATTCAGGTGTTTAAGGAGTGGGAAGTTGAAGAATAAACACCTTTAGAAGATTTTGTGAAAATCATAAGAATCAAAGTAGGGAAGTAAAATCAGATTTTAATTACCCTAGACGAAGAACACGATGAACTAAGAATAGAGTTGGAGAAGTTTGTCTATTCAGAGCTCTCACGCCCTAACTTGGAGGCGAGAGACAACTACGACGATGGCGGAGTGAAGATACCCGCGGTCGGCGCGAGTACGACGGCGACGAGGTCGAGGCAGTGAAGCTCTTCCTCACTTGCTACGATGCAGAGTAGCGACAACCCTAGGTCTGAGAGCTCGAGGGAGGGAAGTGAGAGCGAGTGGAGGAAATGAGGTCTGAGGAAGGGGAGGGGTATTTATAGCCACGGTGAAAAACTGCTCGTCCGAAGATTTTGGGCGAACATGCCCCTGACCTTTACTCTTCTAACGACATGTGTCACCCACGTACAAAGAGGTGGAGATCGTGGGTGAGTTGTTTAATCCATTGTGGGATGTGGAATGGTTTGAGCGGCAACAACCGAAAATTCAAATATGAAAATTTCAGTGGTTCATTCGCAAATTCTTCGGCTGACAAGGACACAGTGAAGACTTTGAACGAGTTTCAAATAGAATGCACATGAAGAATTTGTGAACAGAATGGGTTGAGTTTAGCATAGAGGGGGAACGGGTCCGACCACATTCACTTAGATGAAAAACAACTTGAAGAATTAGCAATAAGTGAATGCTGTTGAGGACATGAAGACTCATATATATAGGTCCCTCCTCTTACCTCATTTGCATTTTGATGGCACAGCTGCAATCACAAGCACTCATTCGCGTGGGGATCCGGTCCCTCCTCTTACCTCATTTGCATTTTGATGTTATATTCCATTTGATGCTATTTTCCTCTTATAGAGAAATGTGGGCCACGCTGACTACAAGGGAGCTGCACTGCGCAGGCACTAGGCTGCCAACATGGCAGTGCAGCCGGCATGGACCACCTGCGTAGCGGCCCGAACGGTTCCAGGAGAGAAAATGAAAACTATGGGGAGAAGGTTTGAACCTTTCGTTTCTTTGTCGTTTTGCCTTATGCCTTGATTTTTTTATTCAAGACTTTCAGGTGTTGTTGCCGTCGCGGGATGCCATCTTTTGTTAGCAGCCCATAGCTAACAAAAAAGTAGCCAGGATTTTGTTTCCCCTTTTATATAGAAGAACAACTTAGGTGTTTGTTTCATGTTTTTTGGCCCGTTATCTGATTACATCGCGATCTAATACTGTTAAACATGTTTGGTTTCGTTGGCCTGTAATCAATTACCCTGGAAACAACAGCGCCCAGCTGTGCCATCGGCCATGGTTACAACCGTCCATCCCGCCCATAGGTGCTCTGCATCACAAGCAACGGTGCCCCGTGCCCGTGATTTATTTCCACTCGCAGCCAGATCCGTCGCAGCCCATTTCTCTCTTGCACGCACATGCTAAACCCCACCTCCTTAGAGCATCTCCAGCCGTTGGCCCCCCAGGACGCATAAAAATCGCCCCCTGGGGGCGAGCCGGCGATACAATCGGCGCCGGGGGCGGTTTTGCGCCCAGTCGTTGCCCCCAGCTCGCCCCCAGGGGTCGAAATTGGCCCACTTTGCAGCCCAATTTCGGCGAATAAAGGGCCCATATGGATGAGAATAGGCCCATATTCGGCGTGGTTTCGCCGTGTCTCGGTGTTCAATTATCAACACAATTATTTCTTATCACATATTTCATCACAGAAAAATCAAATACTTCAACAAAATAGTACAACAACAAATAGTTCAATACAAATTATATAGTTCAACAAATAAAAACTCGTATTTCATCACACGGCGTCCCCCTTGAGCCTCCATAGGTGCTCAATCAGATCTTTCTGCAGTTGATGATGCACCTGTGGGTCTCGGATCTCCTGACGCATACTGAGATAGGCAGTCCAAGTTGCCGGTAGATGGTGATCAACTTCGGCTAGAGGACCCTGCTTGTAGTATGGTTCAGTGTCAAACACTGGGTCTTCTTGCTCTCTCTTGATGATCATGTTGTGCAAGATGACACAACAAGTCATAATCTCCCACATTTGATTTTTGGACCAGGTCTGAGCGGGGTACCGAACAACAGCGAATCGAGATTGGAGCACACCAAATGCCCGCTCGACATCCTTCCTGCAAGCCTCCTGAACTTTCGCAAACTAGGCGTTCTTGCCTCCTGCCGCAGGGTTTGAGATCGTCTTCACAAATGTCGACCATCTCGGATAGATGCCATCTGCTAGGTAGTACCCCTTGTTGTATTGGTGCCCATTGATCTCGAAGTTCACCGGAGGAGAATGGCCCTCAATGAGCTTGGCAAAAACAGGAGAGCACTGCAACACGTTGATGTCATTGTGAGTTCCTGGCATACCAAAGGAGTGCCAAATCTAGAGGTCCTGTGTGGCTACCGCCTCAAGCACCACACTGCAACCGCCTTTGGAGCCTTTCTACATCCCCTGCCAACCAAATGGGCAGTTCTTCCATTTCCAATGCATGCAGTCGATGCTTCCAAGCATCCCAGGAAATCCTCTTGCTACATTCTGGGCTAGGATCAGAGCAGTGTCTTCCGCATTGGGTGTTCTCAAGTATTGTGGCCCAAACACTGCCACCACTGCCCGACAGAACTTGTAGAAACACTCTATGCTGGTGGACTTGGCCATGCGCCCATAGTCGTCGAGTGAATCACCAGGAGCTCCATATGCAAGCATCCTCATTGCTGTCGTGCACTTCTGGATGGAGGTGAATCCAAGAGCGCCAGTGCAATCCATCTTGCACTTGAAGTAGTTGTCGAACTCCCGGATGGAATTCACAATCCTGAGGAAGAGCTTTCGGCTCATCCGATAACGGCGCCGAAATGTTTTCTCGCCGTGAAGTGGAGGATCGGCGAAGTAGTCGGAGTAGAACATGCAGTAGCCTTCAAGACGAAGTCGGTTCTTTGCTTTCAACCGCCCTGGCGCTGAGCCACCTCGCCGCGGATTTTCATGGCTTGCCAGCAGCTGGGCGAGGGCGGCGAGCACCATGAGATGCTCTTCTTCCTGGACGTCGGCCGCGGCTTCCTCCTCCAGCAGCACGGCGAGCTCTTCCTCGTCATCCGAGTCCATCGCCAAGATAGGTAAAACGACAAACACCTTGCGCTCGGTGGGCGTGTACCCGCCGCTAAACCGCGCCTCCGCGGCCGGAAACGGCGGCCGGAAACGCCCAGCTGCTGTGGGAGGGGCTGCCGCGGCGAAGCGCTTCTATTTTCCGACGGGGAATGACTATCTGGCGGAGTAGGGCGGCGGCCGTCGCCGGGATATAGCTAGTGGTGGCCGAGGGCGCGGGGGGTGCGAGGCGAGTTGGGGGAAGAAAACCTTGACTTTTCCCCTGTCGGTGTGGGCCAGGCGTGCTTTTCCCTAGCGCCGGAGCCCCCAACTGATCCCCAGGGCGCCGGGTTCGGCCTGTGACCGCCGGGCGGAAAAAAGGTCCGAACCGGCGATTTTCGGCGTCCTGGGGGCGCGACTGGGCCGTTTTTTCGGCGCCGGCGCCAAAAAAGTGGCCTGGGGGGCCTGTTGGGGGCGCGGCTGGAGATGCTCTTATCACGCTGGGAGCCGCGACCTCATCGGCGACGGCGCTGCTCAAGACAACTTCCAGCACAGACCTCGACAATCTCACGACCGCCCCTCTCTCTCTTCTCGATTGCTACTTCTACTGCGTGTCAACGCCAGAGACGACGACAGAGCAGACAAGGCCCTGGTGTGCCGCGACCCGTCTCAAATACCAGGAACCCGCCGTAGCCTAACCTGACAGTGGTGCGCCTCTCCCCCACATCGAGCTTCCGCAGCGCCGCTGTGAGGCACCATGCCTGGAACGTCACGGAGTCGCCGGTCAATAGAGACGTGGAGGCGCCGAGGTGGACCAGGTCGGGGTTGTAGATGTACTGTCCGCACCTGGCAAGCGCGCCCAGGAACCCCCAGGTCATCATGCCGTCGCCGGCGAAGCCGTGCACGCTTCCTAGTCAGAGCATCTCCAGTCGCGCCCCCCAACAAGGCCCCCAGGCGAGTTTTCGGCCGCATGCGCCAAAAAATCGGCCCAGTCGCGTCCCCAAGGGCCCAATTTTCACCGGCTCGTGCCGAAATTAGCGCCGGCGGATCCAACCCGCCCCCATCGTGCTGGGGGGCGCTCGGGAGCGCTGGGCGAATCGTTTTGGGTGCTAAAGAGCCGCGGGCCCTCCTTGCCAGCGACTCGTCTCGCTTCTCGCTGCTTCGTCGTCCTGATCGCATCGTTTCCCGCGTCGAATCAGTGCCAAAGCTGCCGCGTGCTGCTATGCCGGTCAGCCTCCGACATTGATGCCTCACGGGCGGCACAATGAAAACGAGACGACGCGTGTCCCCTCGGATGCCACGCGTACGCGCGGCGCTTCTGCCTACATAAAGCCGACCCCCAGCGCGCCGGTGGCACGCACAGAGTCTCCACCGTCGGCGCCACCTTTCTCCCCCTTCCTCCCTCTCCTCTCGCCGTCTCCAACTCAAAGAATGGGTGAACGCTTCCCAGGCGACAGCGCGGTGGCGAACGACTTCGGCAGCTGCCACCTTCATGAGCACGAAGCTCGGCTCCTCTTTGAGGCCGAGTACCCGATCCCTCCGGATATGCGGGTGCCCGGGGCCTGAAGAATCTGCGCCGGCGGGATCCCAGTGCCGCCACCGCCCACCGGGGCGGCGCGGTGCGCGGAGATCGCGCGTATCAGCTCCTCGCATGAACTAAGTCAGACAAGCTTTTATCTTCCAACTCTCCAAGTTGTTGTCTAGCTTAACCAACTAGCTCCGAGATATCCATCACAGATTCTTGGAGAAAGGGTGGTTCACAAGAACCCGACTTGATCACGAGCTCAACATAGCAGTCAGGTGACAACCTGGTAATACTTCCGAGAAGATATTCGGGAAATCACGAACCACCGGTATGTTACTAAGCTCGAGAACAATCTCGCTTTTGAGGGCAAGACGATATGATCAAATGAGTGAGGGCTTGACAATATCTTAACTCATCAATCGAAGGGTGCACCGAAATAAGAACTAGGTAGCACAATCAATCTTAGGATGATGATTCAATAAACAACACGCTAAGAATGAAATTATTGTCCTTTAACTACCAAGCAACAAGGTTGCTAGGAGTATTGATTTCACACATCACGATTCACTTGTCGGCATTCCGGTTACAATAATACAGGAACCGAGGAATGAGCAATGATGGCAAGAAGTATCACTGTACCAAGAGTGCATAGGATGGTGTGCAATTCCTATAACATCCCGATATAAAGATGGTAATACTCCAAGATAGAGCAGAACAAAAGCTGGATTAGCAATTTGTTCTGTGGAGCACAACTTTTTTGACCCAATCCTAGATATGGAAGAGGTACTGGAGTTTGTTTCTCCTAGTCATCCCAGAATGGAATGGCTTGACAGACCACAAGAGTCATAGGCATCGATGAACGAACACACGCATACTCTTGACTATCAATTGATAGACGAGGGTCAGAATGCAACTAAAGAGAACAGCTCAAAGGAACATATAACTTTCTGAGTTGTGGATGCATAGATTAGTATGTCGAACCAAGTTCAACATATTTCTTCCGGATAACCCATGCAGAAAGGTAGAACTGGCAGAGTCACGATTTATGAGTGGAGATCTCCTCAAGAGTACTCTAATTGTGATCTTTTAATCCAGAAGAACTCCTGCCAAGAGTGGTTCATGGTAATTGGAAGAAGGAAATACCACGGACCTCGAGGACTATCGCAAAGTTACTAATATCCTGAAGGAACTAGCAAACACTATCAACATGAAGTAAGTAGAGTGAATCTCGGGTTCAAAGCCCAAGGAATAGAATACCTACTAACCAAATGGCATCACGGGATGCTTTCGATAATGACGGCCAGAGTCATCACACTGGAGCATAAATCATGGCTAGGCTACTAGATGATCCCCTGAGACACCTAAGGTCATTATAGTAACTCCAACATAATGTCAAGGCAATAGAATACCTCAACTCAACAATTAGTGTGATTGAGCTGGCATAAAGGAACATCGAGACCAGAGGGAAAGGATTTTGCAAATGCATCAGACTATTTAGAAACCTGGGATGACTCGGACAGCATAACGGCTGTAAATGCTCAGAAAAGATTTGAGACATTCACAAAAATGGTGGCATAACCACTCAGAAGCACAATATCAAGGTTTCGAGATCAGCAATTAACATACAGAGGTAGAAACTGAACTGAGGCTTAATCCAACAATCTTTAAGTCTACGGACTAGTAACACGTGATCCTAATGGAAAGAAGAGATAGCCTAGTTCTTAATCCCCGTAGAAGAGAAGATGATGACTCAGATCAGAAGGCCATGAGGTATAAGGAGTAAAAAGAGCCTTACGTTCCATCCCACAATCAATTCCCTTATATAACTAAAGAATTTCTAGACTCAACTTCGACCAGTTTGGCTTGGTAATCCTACAGGCAGTCAAGCTCTGATACCAACGCTGTCAGGACCCCGACTCAATGCCACATCGATCTAGCATGTAACACCTCATATCACTTTGCGGCCTCACGCACGGTATTCCCACGGGTGTCGCCTTACCTTTGCCCGGGACCGTTTGCGCCTTTTGGCACACGTATATGATAGCGTCGCTAGCATCCATATGATAAGGAGCCCGGGCTGACATGGCTAGTCGTAAACCCAAAGTGGCACAGACTTACAGGGACAGGCATCCATGACCCAGCATCGAACGTGTCGGTCATCAGCGAGTGAATCCAGGCTGTAGCACTGGGCTAGCAGGACTCCGGTAAACCGGGCTGTAGCGGGCTAACAGGACTCCGGTATTCATCGCGTGACATTTCCCCGAAGGGACAGACACAGGAACGAAGAAGGACACATGCCGGCCAGCCTAAGTGTTCCGGAGCAGTAGCAAGCTACCATGGCTCGGTGGAAACACTAGGAGACATTTCCCGGTAAGAGAGGCTACCAAGGATAAACAATTAGGTTGTCAGATCCCACACATACCAAGCATTTCAATAACATACACACAATATGCTCGATATGTGCAACTACAACATGGCATCACAACATGACTCTACGACTCAAATATTTTAATCAATAGGCTCCAAGGAGCGAGATATTACAAACAGGGGTCTCATGACCCAACAATCAGAACATACAAGTCAAAGCACAAGCGGAAGCTATCATGTCTGAGTACAGACATCTATAAATGAAAAGGGCTGAGAAGCCTGACTATTTATCAGATCCTGCCGAGGGCACAAGATCGTAGCTGAGGTATCAAGCTAAACGTCGAAGTCCACGCGGAACTACTAGTGAGACTGAAGTCTCTCTGCAAAACATAAAATGGGCAAACGTGAGTACAAATGTACCCAGCAAGACTTACATCAGATCTATCTACATATGCCTCATTATCAACAAAGGGGATGGTGGAGTTTAATTGCAGCAAGCCAGCTTTGACTCGGTGGCTATCCTGAACTACGACTGCAAGTAACTCTTTGAGGTGGCGCACACGAGTCCACATATTCACCATATCAATACACCACTATGGATCCGCTCCCGTCTCCCTACGAGAACGCCATCCATAGCACTCACGCTTATCTTGCGTATTTTAGAGTATCCACTTTCACTTGTCTATGAACTGTACAAGGGGTCCACGTTTCCATATCCGAGGAATCCGGCTATTCGAATAGATGATGTTAACCCTGCAGGGGTGTACTTCTTCACACACGCTTTCGCCACTTATCGCCCTGTACACGTCATGTACCTCGGCAACCTTCAAGCGGAAGCCGGGCGAGGGAGTCGGCCACGACCTGACTAACCGAACAAGTCTCTAGTCCAGGTTTATCGCCTATTCGGGTTCCATCCGCAAGGAGATCCGGCCGGGGTGTCGCTCACGGCCCCAAACGATGTGTGCAGGGTTCCCAAGCCCACCAACCGGGTGCCACTTGGTACACCGTGCCACTGTGCCTAGTCTGTCCCAAGCCCACCTGTACCGGGTGCCACTTGGTAGACTACTAACACTACCTACAAACACCAGAAACTAGTTGCAACTCCTGGACAGAGATCATGTTGATTAATAAGTCGAGAGGGGCACTTAAGCATTCCAATGTGTGGTAGTAGCTGGTCATGGATCACAAACACAGAACTCAGTTCCTGAGGACGGCTGCAATGAGACAACCCACCATGTACTCCTACATGGCCTCTCACCGCTACCTTTACCAAATCGTGTTCACACACTTAGCTCACACACAGTAGGACATGTTCACACGCCTCTGATTCATCCCCGATGAATCAGACCTGACTCAACTCTAAGCAGTAGCAGGCATGACAAACAAGCATGAATGAGTAGGCACATCAGGGCTCAAACAACTCCTACTCATGCTAGTGGGTTTCATCTATTTACTGTGGCAATGACAGGTCATGCAAAGGATAAAGGGGTTCAGCTACCGCAGCAAGTATCAAATATGTCGTTGTTGTCCTAATGCAGTAAAAGAGAGCAGGAGCGAGAGAGTGGGATTTTATCGGAATGAACAAGGGGGTTTTGCTTGCCTGGCACTTCTGAAGATAACATTGAGTCTTCATCAGTGTCAACGATCACATCCTCGGTATCACGTCTATCGAGAGGGGACAAATATCGGCAACACAGAAGGAAACACAATCAATGCAATGCACAATATGATGCATGATCATGACATAGCAAAATGAATGTGTTTTGGGCTAATGCATCTAGCAACAAGTTAAATGAAGTTGGTTTGAATACAAGATTCAAATTCAAACTCCATATGTGATTATTTAAATGCCCTTTAATTGATTTGTGCTAAACAGCAGCTATAAGTTGTTCTAACATGCATGAAAATGGTACAGATGGATTCCTTGAATTTTTCTGATAATTTTTCATATATAATTTATTTCATTTGGAGTTACGGTTAATTTTCTATGATTTATTGAAGTTTTAGCTATTTTCTGGAATTTTCTGATTATTTAGAATTAAAATAATTCCAGAAAATGAATTATGGCGTCAGCATGTCATCACCTTGACGTCAGCAGGTCAACAGGGCGCCTCCAGGTCAAACCTGACCAGTGGGGTCCACTGGTCAGTGACCCAGGGCTGTTTAGTGTCAATAGCAGGTGGGGCTGGGTAAAAGGCCACGTCAGCAGAGTCAATGCTGACGGGTGGGGCCACTGGATTAGTTAAAAACTAAACAGAAACTAATCTATGATTAATTAGCAGGTGGGGCCCTGCTGTCAGTGTCACAAAGCGGTGATTAGTGGCTAATTAAGCCAGCCACGTCACTGGCCACCGGAGTTCGGCCGGCGGCGACCCGGAACGCGGCAGAAGTTCACCGGGGTTGCGCTACGGGCGACGGCTGGACGCGCGAAGGGCACCAGAAGGTAGCCCGTGCCCGTGCGCACCTAGGGGGGCCAACGGAAGGTGCGGGGGTGGACGGAGTCCGCCGGAGTGGAGCCCGAGGCGGCGGCCGGAGCTCGGGTGGGTGCGGGGTTAGTGTTGTGGCTTGCAAACAAGCTAGCTGCCACGCTAGCGTTGCTCCACGGGTCGTTGCGAGTGCAACGGACGCACGCGCGGGGCCGTTTGGTCACCGGGGCTTCGCCGGCGACGAGTCCGTGCGGCGGAGCGTCTCGGCTCCGGTAGAGGGGGCGGCTAGAGCTCGAAATCGAACTTGGGGTTAGGGGGAAACGGAGCAGGGACTCACGGGGATCGCGCAGGGAGGGTCAGCGAGCTCGGGGGCGCGCCGGAGTGGCCGAATTCGACGGAGAACGGCGCCGGGGCCGAAGCTTGGGGATGATGACGATGGCGGCTGCTCGGCGCCCTTCTGGTCGCGTGAGACGTCGAGGAGGTCGAGGGAGGCACTGCGGAGCTCTGGGAGGCGTCGGGGAGGCGAGAGGGGGATGGTGGCCGCGGCGAACGGCATCGGTGGCGACGGCTCCGTTCGGGTCCGAGGTGCGGAGCGAGAGGGAGAGCAGGAGAAGGGGATGAGCACGGGAGGGAGTTGAGAGAGGCCTGAGGGAGCCGCGTGGCGTCTCCAGGGAGTAGCGGAGGCAAGCAGGGAGGCAGGAGGTGGCCGAGGCGGCATCGGCGCTCGCCACCGAGCTGCTTCGGTGCGAGGGGAGGAAGAAGACAAAGGGGAGGAGGTGGGCTGGGCCAGCGGGAGGAGCTGGGCCGGCTACAGGTAAGTGGCCCAGGTGGGCTGCAGGTAATGTTTCCCTCCCTCTCTCTGTTTTTCCTATTTTACCTCTGTTTTCTATTTTTCTGACATTTGTTTGATTTAACAAATATATTAAATCATTTAATTTTATTATGCCAATTTTTGTAGGGGCTAATGGTATTATTCCAGAGCTCTTTTATAATTGGCATAATTTTTGGACCATATTTCATATATATAGAAATATCTTTCCAATGCAAATATTTATCGAATTAATCCAAATGGCCAAATTAAATGTCCATGAGCTCCTAAAAATATTGTTTTGATTTTTATCTCTGTCCAATATTTTTCAGAGGGCAACATGAGCATTTTCTTGGACCCTTTTGGGGAATTTTTTTATCTGGGTCATTTTCAACATGATTCTGAGGGTTCCACCAATCCTCATTTCAAATTTAAATGAAATTTAAACATGATGCACACATGAAGCTAGCCTAGAGCATTACCAGAAGCTAGGGATGTGACAACTCACCCCCACTAAACAAGAATCTCGTCTCGAGATTCAAGCGTAGGGTAGGATGAAGGGGAAACGCAAACTAGTACAATCTTCACGATCCAGGTTGCACTTCAAATGAACGTTTAGTTGAACACCATCTTTGTCTTGTCGTCTTGCTCTGAGAAATCCTGTCAACATGACAGGGGGGGGGGGGAAAGAAGGAGACTCTAGAAGGGTCGATCTCCTCGAAGATCGAACAACTCAAGATTAACTTACGGAATGAGACATAGAACCATCTTTCGGGTTGAGACACGTGATACACATCAAGAGGGGTGGAGAGAAACGGATGACGAAGGTTCACTAGGTAGACAACAATTCCACACCTAAGAAGGTGGTAAACGATTGTCAACGTAGCGAGGAGTTGAGTTGCCATGATACCACGAAGAAACATCCTGGAGGAGGGTGATTCATAGACTATTACCCTAAGTGGCAAAAAGAATTACCTTTGATCCAGAGATCATTGAAACTCTTTAAACCAGCCTAAGACAATTCTCGAGCGATCGTTTGGAGGGGGTTGGTAGAATGGCATACTCAAACTTGGGTGATGTGGATTACCTTGTGGAAGACAACGTAATGGATGATTTTTGCTTATCACCGGAAATGGAAGGGACCCATGGTAGAATGGCACATTGGCGGTGCAAGCTGGGAACAAAATGCAAATGCTGGGAATGATTCTGGTAACTGGGGAAGAACCCAACAATAGAGAGTAAATCCACTGTTGAGAAGTTATAGCATAACCGAGGAAGTAGAGAGCAAACCTAGCTAGTGCCGATGGTAACACCTAACGCTTGTGCGTGCTCTCAAGAACTTGAGCATTTCCATAATCATCAAGGTTTTACCAATATCCGTGTCAAGGATTCTGGCAACACAACTTACTACCATGATGAATACCGGTGGAAAATGCCGATGCAAAGGAAGATAACACCTTCTTAGATTTCACCTTGGCGAGGCCAAAGAAACAAAATCTGGATGATCGACCGAGAGACATTTAGCACTCTGCTTCTAATGTTCTCCTTGATGTGCTAGCGTAACCCATTCATAGATATGGTTTGATATCTAGAACATCAAGTAAAGGGTCGGACTTCGGGATCTCGAAATCCATAGGGCAACTAGGGAGTAAATCCTACGAAATCCCTATGGGGAGGTGGCCAACTTCCTCAATCAAGATATTATAATAACAGGTCTTCCGGCTGGGTGTGTTGGCCACGACATCCACTTTACCGGTTTTCGAGGGACCGATATTATAGTTCTTGGGAAATGTTCCAAACCATCATATCTGCCTGAGATTCAGATCTGGTTGGTGTCAGGATATTCCAGACTCATCGAGTCTAGGAAGAAAAATGAAAGTTTGCAACACAATCCGACGAGACAACGCTGCGAGATTCTCGGGGAATGAACTACGATAGTAAGCTCCAAAACATGAGCTGGTTCTGCTACAAACATGTGAACACGTTGTCCAAGACAAGCATGACCACAAAGTAGTCTTATAATAAAACACTACCGAGTTCAGGAGGGGAAACCATCAGCGAGGATATCGAAGTTTTGTACAAATCCGTCTGGTACCTTCGGGACTAGCACTTAAAACTTATTAATCTTGAACAAATCAATCAGTGGCTTGGTGTGCTAGGGACCCATATAGAATGGAGGTTGCAAGTCTCCGAACCACAGAATACTTCGCACGTATGCATGACTGATTTGGGATGATTCCAAAGGAAACAACATTGACTTTCTCGAATCCACGGCGGCAACTATCACCAAATGCACGTGTATAAGAGGAAGTCACTCCTTTCATCAAACAAATGCTTCATGAGTTAGCATGAAGAAATGCTTTCAAAAGTTTCCAACACTAGCTTAATGTTCAACAAAATCATGGAGGAGATAAGGATGTTGTCAATGGGCTCAACAACAATTCTTCCGGGTTTCCTTTTTAAAAGGAATTCCATAGTTAAGTGAACAAGTGTTAGCATTGGTCAGACCCAAAGATATAATGGTGTATGCTCGAGGGATCAACCACGAGTAAGACAACATTACGAATATCGTTGGTTCTGGTCTGATTGGATGATAGCCCATACTCAAATTATAGATGGGGTAAGACAATAGGTCCAACAACTGATCACAAGGACCAATTAATGAAGATATCATCTTTCTTCAACACACACACATACACAGAAAAATATCCCTTAACATGAACTAAGTCAGACAAGCTTTTATCTTCCAACTCTCCAAGTTGTTGTCTAGCTTAACCAACTAGCTCCGGGATATCCATCACAGATTCTTGGAGAAAGGGTGGTTCACAAGAACCCGACTTGATCACGAGCTCAACATAGCAGTCAGGTGACAACCTGGTAATACTTCCGAGAAGATATTCGGGAAATCACGAACCACCGGTATGTTACTAAGCTCGAGAACAATCTCGCTTTTGAGGGCAAGACGATATGATCAAATGAGTGAGGGCTTGACAAGATCTTAACTCATCAATCGAAGGGTGCACCGAAATAAGAACTAGGTAGCACAATCAATCTTAGGATGATGATTCAATAAACAACACGCTAAGAATGAAATTATTGTCCTTTAACTACCAAGCAACAAGGTTGCTAGGAGTATTGATTTCACACATCACGATTCACTTGTCGGCATTCCGGTTACAATAATACAGGAACCGAGGAATGAACAATGATGGCAAGAAGTATCACTGTACCAAGAGTGCATAGGATGGTGTGCAATTCCTATAACATCCCGATATAAAGATGGTAATACTCCAAGATAGAGCAGAACAAAAGCTGGATTAGCAATTTGTTCTGTGGAGCACAACTTTTTTGACCCAATCCTAGATATGGAAGAGGTACTGGAGTTTGTTTCTCCTAGTCATCCCGGAATGGAATGGCTTGACAGACCACAAGAGTCATAGGCATCGATGAACGAACGCACGCATACTCTTGACTATCAATTGATAGACGAGGGTCAGAATGCAACTAAAGAGAACAGCTCAAAGGAACATATAACTTTCTGAGTTGTGGATGCATAGATTAGTATGTCGAACCAAGTTCAACATATTTCTTCCGGATAACCCATGCAGAAAGGTAGAACTGGCAGAGTCACGATTTATGAGTGGAGATCTCCTCAAGAGTACTCTAATTGTGATCTTTTAATCCAGAAGAACTCCTGCCAAGAGTGGTTCATGGTAATTGGAAGAAGGAAATACCACGGACCTCGAGGACTATCGCAAAGTTACTAATATCCTGAAGGAACTAGCAAACACTATCAACATGAAGTAAGTAGAGTGAATCTCGGGTTCAAAGCCCAAGGAATAGAATACCTACTAACCAAATGGCATCACGGGATGCTTTCGATAATGACGGCCAGAGTCATCACACTGGAGCATAAATCATGGCTAGGCTACTAGATGATCCCCTGAGACACCTAAGGTCATTATAGTAACTCCAACATAATGTCAAGGCAATAGAATACCTCAACTCAACAATTAGTGTGATTGAGCTGGCATAAAGGAACATCGAGACCAGAGGGAAAGGATTTTGCAAATGCATCAGACTATTTAGAAACCTGGGATGACTCGGACAGCATAACGGCTGTAAATGCTCAGAAAAGATTTGAGACATTCACAAAAATGGTGGCATAACCACTCAGAAGCACAATATCAAGGTTTCGAGATCAGCAATTAACATACAGAGGTAGAAACTGAACTGAGGCTTAATCCAACAATCTTTAAGTCTACGGACTAGTAACACGTGATCCTAATGGAAAGAAGAGATAGCCTAGTTCTTAATCCCCGTAGAAGAGAAGATGATGACTCAGATCAGAAGGCCATGAGGTATAAGGAGTAAAAAGAGCCTTACGTTCCATCCCACAATCAATTCCCTTATATAACTAAAGAATTTCTAGACTCAACTTCGACCAGTTTGGCTTGGTAATCCTACAGGCAGTCAAGCTCTGATACCAACGCTGTCAGGACCCCGACTCAATGCCACATCGATCTAGCATGTAACACCTCATATCACTTTGCGGCCTCACGCACGGTATTCCCACGGGTGTCGCCTTACCTTTGCCCGGGACCGTTTGCGCCTTTTGGCACACGTATATGATAGCGTCGCTAGCATCCATATGATAAGGAGCCCGGGCTGACATGGCTAGTCGTAAACCCAAAGTGGCACAGACTTACAGGGACAGGCATCCATGACCCAGCATCGAACGTGTCGGTCATCAGCGAGTGAATCCAGGCTGTAGCACTGGGCTAGCAGGACTCCGGTAAACCGGGCTGTAGCGGGCTAACAGGACTCCGGTATTCATCGCGTGACATTTCCCCGAAGGGACAGACACAGGAACGAAGAAGGACACATGCCGGCCAGCCTAAGTGTTCCGGAGCAGTAGCAAGCTACCATGGCTCGGTGGAAACACTAGGAGACATTTCCCGGTAAGAGAGGCTACCAAGGATAAACAATTAGGTTGTCAGATCCCACACATACCAAGCATTTCAATAACATACACACAATATGCTCGATATGTGCAACTACAACATGGCATCACAACATGACTCTACGACTCAAATATTTTAATCAATAGGCTCCAAGGAGCGAGATATTACAAACAGGGGTCTCATGACCCAACAATCAGAACATACAAGTCAAAGCACAAGCGGAAGCTATCATGTCTGAGTACAGACATCTATAAATGAAAAGGGCTGAGAAGCCTGACTATTTATCAGATCCTGCCGAGGGCACAAGATCGTAGCTGAGGTATCAAGCTAAACGTCGAAGTCCACGCGGAACTACTAGTGAGACTGAAGTCTCTCTGCAAAACATAAAATGGGCAAACGTGAGTACAAATGTACCCAGCAAGACTTACATCAGATCTATCTACATATGCCTCATTATCAACAAAGGGGATGGTGGAGTTTAATTGCAGCAAGCCAGCTTTGACTCGGTGGCTATCCTGAACTACGACTGCAAGTAACTCTTTGAGGTGGCGCACACGAGTCCACATATTCACCATATCAATACACCACTATGGATCCGCTCCCGTCTCCCTACGAGAACGCCATCCATAGCACTCACGCTTATCTTGCGTATTTTAGAGTATCCACTTTCACTTGTC
Organism: Triticum aestivum; assembly: GCF_018294505.1. Taxonomy (NCBI): domain Eukaryota; kingdom Viridiplantae; phylum Streptophyta; class Magnoliopsida; order Poales; family Poaceae; genus Triticum; species Triticum aestivum. Next base: position 417,113,840 of record NC_057797.1, on the reverse strand, counting down.
TATGAACTGTACAAGGGGTCCACGTTTCCATATCCGAGGAATCCGGCTATTCGAATAGATGATGTTAACCCTGCAGGGGTGTACTTCTTCACACACGCTTTCGCCACTTATCGCCCTGTACACGTCATGTACCTCGGCAACCTTCAAGCGGAAGCCGGGCGAGGGAGTCGGCCACGACCTGACTAACCGAACAAGTCTCTAGTCCAGGTTTATCGCCTATTCGGGTTCCATCCGCAAGGAGATCCGGCCGGGGTGTCGCTCACGGCCCCAAACGATGTGTGCAGGGTTCCCAAGCCCACCAACCGGGTGCCACTTGGTACACCGTGCCACTGTGCCTAGTCTGTCCCAAGCCCACCTGTACCGGGTGCCACTTGGTAGACTACTAACACTACCTACAAACACCAGAAACTAGTTGCAACTCCTGGACAGAGATCATGTTGATTAATAAGTCGAGAGGGGCACTTAAGCATTCCAATGTGTGGTAGTAGCTGGTCATGGATCACAAACACAGAACTCAGTTCCTGAGGACGGCTGCAATGAGACAACCCACCATGTACTCCTACATGGCCTCTCACCGCTACCTTTACCAAATCGTGTTCACACACTTAGCTCACACACAGTAGGACATGTTCACACGCCTCTGATTCATCCCCGATGAATCAGACCTGACTCAACTCTAAGCAGTAGCAGGCATGACAAACAAGCATGAATGAGTAGGCACATCAGGGCTCAAACAACTCCTACTCATGCTAGTGGGTTTCATCTATTTACTGTGGCAATGACAGGTCATGCAAAGGATAAAGGGGTTCAGCTACCGCAGCAAGTATCAAATATGTCGTTGTTGTCCTAATGCAGTAAAAGAGAGCAGGAGCGAGAGAGTGGGATTTTATCGGAATGAACAAGGGGGTTTTGCTTGCCTGGCACTTCTGAAGATAACATTGAGTCTTCATCAGTGTCAACGATCACATCCTCGGTATCACGTCTATCGAGAGGGGACAAATACCGGCAACACAGAAGGAAACACAATCAATGCAATGCACAATATGATGCATGATCATGACATAGCAAAATGAATGTGTTTTGGGCTAATGCATCTAGCAACAAGTTAAATGAAGTTGGTTTGAATACAAGATTCAAATTCAAACTCCATATGTGATTATTTAAATGCCCTTTAATTGATTTGTGCTAAACAGCAGCTATAAGTTGTTCTAACATGCATGAAAATGGTACAGATGGATTCCTTGAATTTTTCTGATAATTTTTCATATATAATTTATTTCATTTGGAGTTACGGTTAATTTTCTATGATTTATTGAAGTTTTAGCTATTTTCTGGAATTTTCTGATTATTTAGAATTAAAATAATTCCAGAAAATGAATTATGGCGTCAGCATGTCATCACCTTGACGTCAGCAGGTCAACAGGGCGCCTCCAGGTCAAACCTGACCAGTGGGGTCCACTGGTCAGTGACCCAGGGCTGTTTAGTGTCAATAGCAGGTGGGGCTGGGTCAAAGGCCACGTCAGCAGAGTCAATGCTGACGGGTGGGGCCACTGGATTAGTTAAAAACTAAACAGAAACTAATCTATGATTAATTAGCAGGTGGGGCCCTGCTGTCAGTGTCACAAAGCGGTGATTAGTGGCTAATTAAGCCAGCCACGTCACTGGCCACCGGAGTTCGGCCGGCGGCGACCCGGAACGCGGCAGAAGTTCACCGGGGTTGCGCTACGGGCGACGGCTGGACGCGCGAAGGGCACCAGAAGGTAGCCCGTGCCCGTGCGCACCTAGGGGGGCCAACGGAAGGTGCGGGGGTGGACGGAGTCCGCCGGAGTGGAGCCCGAGGCGGCGGCCGGAGCTCGGGTGGGTGCGGGGTTAGTGCTGTGGCTTGCAAACAAGCTAGCTGCCACGCTAGCGTTGCTCCACGGGTCGTTGCGAGTGCAACGGACGCACGCGCGGGGCCGTTTGGTCACCGGGGCTTCGCCGGCGACGAGTCCGTGCGGCGGAGCGTCTCGGCTCCGGTAGAGGGGGCGGCTAGAGCTCGAAATCGAACTTGGGGTTAGGGGGAAACGGAGCAGGGACTCACGGGGATCGCGCAGGGAGGGTCAGCGAGCTCGGGGGCGCGCCGGAGTGGCCGAATTCGACGGAGAACGGCGCCGGGGCCGAAGCTTGGGGATGATGACGATGGCGGCTGCTCGGGGCCCTTCTGGTCGCGTGAGACGTCGAGGAGGTCGAGGGAGGCACTGCGGAGCTCTGGGAGGCGTCGGGGAGGCGAGAGGGGGATGGTGGCCGCGGCGAACGGCGTCGGTGGCTACGGCTCCGTTCGGGTCCAAGGTGCGGAGCGAGAGGGAGAGCAGGAGAAGGGGATGAGCACAGGAGGGAGTTGAGAGAGGCCTGAGGGAGCCGCGTGGCGTCTCCAGGGAGTAGCGGAGGCAAGCAGGGAGGCAGGAGGTGGCCGAGGCGGCATCGGCGCTCGCCACCGAGCTGCTTCGGTGCGAGGGGAGGAAGAAGACAAAGGGGAGGAGGTGGGCTGGGCCAGCGGGAGGAGCTGGGCCGGCTACAGGTAAGTGGCCCAGGTGGGCTGCAGGCAATGTTTCCCTCCCTCTCTCTGTTTTTCCTATTTTACCTCTGTTTTCTATTTTTCTGACATTTGTTTGATTTAACAAATATATTAAATCATTTAATTTTATTATGCCAATTTTTGTAGGGGCTAATGGTATTATTCCAGATCTCTTTTATAATTGGCATAATTTTTGGACCATATTTCATATATATAGAAATATCTTTCCAATGCAAATATTTATCGAATTAATCCAAATGGCCAAATTAAATGTCCATGAGCTCCTAAAAATATTGTTTTGATTTTTATCTCTGTCCAATATTTTTCAGAGGGCAACATGAGCATTTTCTTGGACCCTTTTGGGGAATTTTTTTTATCTGGGTCATTTTCAACATGATTCTGAGGGTTCCACCAATCCTCATTTCAAATTTAAATGAAATTTAAACATGATGCACACATGAAGCTAGCCTAGAGCATTACCAGAAGCTAGGGATGTGACAACACTACGTCCCCGACAGCCCGCTCTGGGAGCCAAACTTCCACCGCTGCCACGTCGAGCAGCTCAAGGCCACCAACGCCGTCGTTCCCTCCGGCAGGCTCAACTTCGAGGTGCGGTGCCGATGGTGGGGCGTGCCCGGTCGCACGCTGGAGTTCGTCCTCGAGTACATCGAGGGCGGCAACACGCCGAGGCTGGAGTACCCCCCCCCCCCGTCCTTCTCTCGTAGCCGTGGGAGCTCGTGGACGCTGAGGCGCATGGACCCCGGGGCATCCTCCTCCTCGTCAGGTCAGTCGACCGGCTCTCCCTGCCTCCGCCCCGTCAAGCCGGAGCCCCAGGACACGCCTGTCAGCGCGCGCACCCACAGCTCCGGCGTCCGCATCGACGACTCCGCTCCCGCCTCTAGCCGCCTCATCCTTGTCAGGCCGAAGCCGGAGCCCGGCCTCCCCGTTGAGTACTAGGAGATAGCCCGACGCGGCATCTCCGACGAGGATGCCATGCTATGGGCGCGGGACGACTACCTCTGTGAAGAGATGGTCCAGCAGCGTCGGGCCCTGGAGGAGATAGCCGCCCGCAAACGTGGGCGCGATGACGAGCACAGCGTCGTGGTCCTCGACAGCGACGACGCCGCCGACGCCCCCGGACCGTCCAACCCGCCGTGCCAACCGGGGGAGGGTTGCAGCAGGGACGCCGGCCGCAGTGGAGGCGACGGCGACGGCGACGACGACAACGACTACACGCGGTTTTACAACCTCCTCGGCATGTAGATCACAAGGGCGGCGGGCGGCGAGGAGCGGCGAGGGAGACGGCGAGGAGCAACCTAGTAGCTTCTTTATAAAATATTTTAAATATGAACAAACTCGCCGAAGTTTGATTGAATTTGCGCCGTGTTTGTGCCATAATTTATATTTTCAAAAAAACGTGGGCGTCGTGACTGGGGCATCACGCCCCCAGCGCGTCGTTTATCGCCGGTGCGCTTCCGGAGGCAATTTTTAGCGCCTCCTGGGGGGCTAACGGCTGAAGATGCTCTCAGCTTCTTGCCCCAGTTTATCGCTGCCCCATGCTGTTTCTAGGCACGCAACATGGAGGTGAAACACAGCTATGGCAGAGAGCAGGAAGAACCTTGATGTGAAACGGCAGGTCGCTGCCATGAGACTAAAAAAGTAAGCTGACCTTCATTAATCCGTGCGCTACACCCTATGGTCCCTTTGCTATAAAAGGCAGAACAGAGGGTGCAGCCTCCTAGCAACCAACTGGAGAGCAAGCTCCATCATTTGACTGCCGCGAGTAGGTCGCACGCTGGTGTTGGTAAGTTGACCCATGACTTTCATAAAACTGGCGACGATCAGGGTGCATGCATGGAGGGGCGTGTGTATATCCAATGGAAACTAACCAACGTCCACACACATCCAAACGTGTTGCTTCCCTACCCGACGGATGAGCTATGTGCACAGGCGACAGGCCCGCCACTGCCGTCGTTGGTACATTGCATGCTAGTCCTGGTCCAAGATAATAAGGGCAACTCCATCAAGAGGCGACGCAAATCAACGTGGATTTTGTTTGCGTTTTTTGTTTGTGCTGGCTGAGAGGAGGGGTATGTCCGATTTTTTATTTGGTTCGACTGCTGCGCCCAACGATGGTTGGCGCATTTCTAACATGGGCTCAAAAATATATGTTTGAAAACATGCGCCTATACTTAACATAATTAAACATTAATTTGTTTCTAAAAATTAAAAATTAAACGGTCCATCAATCACGGTCAAAGTCCATTTAAACCGAATTAAACACAAATTAGAACTGAAAAAACACTGCCGCCCATCCGCCACCCACCATGCTGCCCTATGTGTCGTCATCCGGGCCGGTGAGGTCGACGAAGTCCAGTGGCGGCCCCGCCCAGGGGAAGGCCTGCTGACACGTATCGCGTGGTGCTACCTTCGCAGGTTGCTTCAGGTTGCACGCCACGCGGGCTCCTCCTCCTCGCTTGTCCATCTCCACATGTACTGCTCCTTGCGCTCCTGCTGCATGCACCACTCTCCATACTCGCGCTCCATTGCTGGACGTACGCCGCCTACTCTCCGGCAGTGCGCCCAGCCACACATGTGGCACACTCACGGAGGCAACCCTGCTACTCATACCACTGGTTGAGGTCCGCTGGCGGCGACGTGGGCGTGGAGGCCGGCTCTGGCTGGGCCTTGAGCTTGGGCAGCAATGGCGGCGGCCCCGGGGGTAGACGCAGTCCCCCACCGCCGACAACGCGAGGGCCTCCTCCAAGCCTTCCCAGCACGTCTCATCCTCGTGTCGGTTCTCCTCCAGGGTGCGTTGTAGCACCGCGTCCAATGTGGCCTTGTAGGGTGCCTCCTTCGCATCCTCCTTCGGCACCACCTAGGGGGCGGCAACATGAACCAGGGGTCGACCTGCATGCCATGGACCATGTCATGATGCATGGTGAACAAGACCTCCCAGTTGGTGGAGTTTGGCGCGTAGGCGGGGGTCACGCTATTGATCCAGCGTCAAGAGGGCGCGACGCTTGCACACCTCCTCTGTTTGCGCCCGCAGCGACTGCGGTACCTCTAACACCCGGATGCGCTGGAGTTAAGGTGCCAACTGTGTTGTAGGTTAACATCTGGCCGCGACAGCGGCTTGAAGTAATACCACTGCCAGCGGGCGAGGTGCATCAGGAAGTAAAGTCGGCCCCGTCGTCGGCGAGCCCTTGCCACAAGCGGCTCCATCTCGGAGGCACACGCCGGTGGCGGAGGCAGCGCGCTGGACAAGTAGAAGCCAGCTTCTTGCCCTAGCAAGGGAGCGAGGGTGGCCAGATGTGGATGGGGAGGATAAGTGGATGAGGCCGCCCCTAAATGCTTGCATTAAAAAGAATGTGCACTCAGAGCTTCCAGACACTGCCATGCAAGTGCGAGTTAGGTATCCACATTTACTACGACTGCGAGTGGTGGTTGGGCAGCCGACAGGTGGGGCCATGGCGAACACCAAGCGGACAAATAGTGCACTCGTCTCGTGACCTTGTGGACACAAACCGGGCGCAAATATGGGGTGGAAATGTGTCCAGATGGATATCAGATGTGGAGGGGTGTGGATGGGGAGAGTGATCGATCCTTACATATCTATTTATCAAAAAAATTGCATAGTGCAGACGGGCTTTCGCGGGATCGAGGCACATCTTATGGGTGAATAAGACCCCCCCTCACCGCATCGACATATCACGCGGAACCTTCATCATGCACTGCGGGAACCATCAATACACCTATAGTAGGAACCCTTTTTTATGGAACGAGAACCCTTCCATATAATGTAGAACATGAGCATATCGACGGCTCTTACTCGTCGTTGATGGAAATAGGGAGAGAGCGATCAACCCTCAATTTTCTATTTGGTCGGAATGTCACATATTGCACATGGGGTGGCACTCTCTTACGGTGAACGAGAAACCGAGACAACATTTTTATTCCTGGTTTCACAGAAGGTTTCCAACACACCGATGCATTCACATATCATACGGAACCTCTGCTTTTGCGTTATATGGGATGTGGGAGGGGGTGGGGAGGGAGTGATAGATCCTCATATATCTTTTTATCAAAAAAAATCATGCTGCACACGGGCATTCGGGGGAGGGGGCACATCTTATGGGTGAACGAGACCCCCTTCAACTTCATGGACATATCACGCAACACCTCCGTTATGCACTGCAAGGACCACCAACACACGTAGAGTATAAATCCTTTCTTAAGGAACGAGAACCCTTCCATATAGCATAGACCGTGAGCATATTGACAGCTCTTACTCATTGTTGATGGGAAATAGGTAGAGAGCAATCGAGCCTCATTTACAATTTTGATTGAACGTCACATAGTTCAAAGGGGGGGGTGCACTCGTCTTGCAGGTGAACAAGAACCGAGACCCTCTATTTTTAATTGATGTTTTGTTGCAAACACGCGGGACATCCATTTTACACTTTGAGAATCATAAGCAAATGCACGGTTACTAATTTTCCGGGTGTATGAGAAACTTTCTTCCTAGGCGCGTGTTTGGCTACCTAATCGAGTGTTTGAGAGATGTTGTATAGGAAGAGAACAAGAGATGATTGATTTAGGATGTGAGATCGATATACAATGCAATTGCATCAATTAGGGCGTACTAACAAGGGGCGTGATACGTCTCCAACGTATCTATAATTTTTGATTGTTGCATGCTATATTATATTCTGTTTTGGACATTATTGGGCTTTATTATACACTTTTATATTATTTTTGGGACTAACCTATTAACTAGAGGCCCAACCCAGAATTGCTGTTTTTTTTGCCTATTTCAGAGTTTGCAGAAAAAGAATATCAAACAGAGTCCAAATGGAATGAAACCTTGGGAATTGTGATTTTTGGAACGAACGTGATCCAGAGGACTTGGACCCTACGTCAAGAAAGCAACCAGGAAGGCACGAGGTAGGGGGCGCGCCTACCCCCTCAGGCGCGCCCTCCACCCTCATGGGGCCCACGTTGCTCCATCAACGTACTTCTTCCTCCTATATATACCTACGCACCCCCAAACTACCAGATACAGAGCCAAAACCCTAATTCCACCGCCGGAACCTTCTGTACCCGTGAGATCCCATCTTGGGGCGTTTTCCGGAGCTCCGCCGGAGGGGGCATCGATCACGGAGGGCTTCTACATCAACACCATAGCCTCTTTGTTGATGTGTGAGTAGTTTACCTCAAACCTTCGGGTCCATAGTTATTAGCTAGATGGCTTCTTCTCTCTTTTTGGATCTTAATACAATGTTCTCCCCCTCTCTTGTGGAGATCTATTCGATGTAATCTTCTTTTGCGGTGTGTTTGCTGAGACTGATGAATTGTGGGTTTATGATCAAGTTTATCTATGAACAATATTTGAATCTTCTCTGAATTATATTATGTATGATTGGTTATCTTTGCAAGTCTCTTCGAATTATCAGTTTGGTTTGGCCTACTAGATTGATCTTTCTTGCAATGGGAGAAGTACTTAGCTTTGGGTTCAATCTTGCGGTGTCCTTTCCCAGTGACAGTGGGGGCAGCAAGGCACGTATTGTATTGTTGCCATCGAGGATAACGAGATGGGGTTTATATCATATTGCATGACTTTATCCCTCTACATCATGTCATCTTTCTTAAAGCGTTACTCTGTTCTTTTGAACTTAATACTCTAGATGCATGCTGGATAGCGGTCGATGTGTGGAGTAATAGTAGTAGATGCAGGCAGGAGTCGGTCTACTTGTCTCGAACGTGATGCCTATATACATGATCATACCTAGATATTCTCATAACTATGCTCAATTCTGTCAATTGCTCAACAGTAATTTGTTTACCCACCGTAATACTTATGCTCTCGAGATAAGCCACTAGTGAAACCTATGGCCCCCGGGTCTATTTTCTATCATATTAATCTTCCATCAACAAGCTATTTCTTGCACCGTTTTTATTTTGCTTTATTTACTTTGCATCTTTATCATAAAAATACCAAAAATATTATCTTATCATATCTATCAGATCTCACTTTCGTAAGTGACCGTGAAGGGATTGACAACCCCTTTATTGCATTGGTTGCGAGGATTTTATTTGTTTGTGTAGGTGCGAGGGACTCGTGCGTGGCCTCCTACTGGATTGATACCTTGGTTCTCAAAAACTGAGGGCAATACTTACACTACTTTGCTGCATCACCCTTTCCTCTTCAAGGGAAAACCAACAACGCAGTGCTCAAGAGGTAGCAAGAAGGATTTCTGGCGCCGTTGCCGGGGAGTCTACGCAAAAGTCAGCATACCCAGTACCCATCACAAACCCTTATCTCTTGCATTACATTATTTGCCATTTGCCTCTCGTTTTCCTCTCCCCCACTTCACCCATGCCTTTTTATTTGCCCTCTCTCTCCGTCCTCCTTCTCTTTCCCTATTTGTCTCTCTTTGCCCGTTTCTTGTTTGCTTGTGTGTTGGATTGCTTGCCTATCACGATGGCTTGATACGTCTCCAACGTATCTATAATTTTTGATTGTTCCATGCTATTATATTATCAACCTTGGACGTTTTATATGCATTTATATGCTATTTTATATGATTTTTGGGACCAACCTATTAACCCAGAGCCCAGTGCCAGTTTCTGTTTTTCCCTTGTTTCAGTGTTTCGCAGAAAAGGAATATCAAACAGAGTCCAAATGGAATGAAACCTTCGGAAAAGTTATTTTTGGAAAGAAAGCAATACAGGAGACTTGGAGTGCACGTCAGGGGATCAACGAGGAGAGAACGAGGCAGGGGGGGACGCCCTCCACCCTCGTGGGCTCCTCGTGGCTCCCCTAATGTATTTCTTCCGCCTATATATATCCATATACCCTAAAACTATCGGGAAGCACAATAGATCGGGAGTTCCGCTGCCAGAAGCCTCCGTAGCCACCGAAAACCAATCTAGACCCATTCCAGCATCCTGCCGGAGGGGGGAATCCCTCTCCGGTGGCCATCTTCATCATCTCGGTGCTCTCCATGACGAGGAGGGAGTAGTTCTCCCTCAGGGCTGAGGGTATGTAGCAGTAGCCATGTGTTTGATCTCTCTCTCTCTCTCTCGTGTTCTTGAGGTGATACAATCTTGATGTATCGCTAGCTTTGCCATTATAGTTGGACCTTATGATGTTTCTCCCCCTCTACTCTCTTGTAATGGATTGAGTTTTCCCTTTGAAGTTATCTTATCGGATTAAGTCTTTAAGGATTTGAGAACACTTGATGTATGTCTTGCGTGGGATACCCGTGGTGACAATGGGGTATTCTATTGATCCACTTGATGTATGTTCTGGTGATCAACTTGCGGGTTCCGCCCATGAACCTATGCATAGGGGTTGGCACACGTTTTCGTCTTGACTCTCCGGTAGAATCTTTGGGATACTCTTTGAAGTTCTTTGTGTTGGTTGAATAGATGAATCTGAGATTGTGTGATGCATATCGTATAATCATACCCACAGATACTTGAGGTGACATTGGAGTATCTAGGTGACATTAGGGTTTTGGTTGATTTGTGTCTTAAGGTGTTATTCTAGTACGAACTCTAGGGCTGTTTGTGACACTTATAGGAATAGCCCAACGGATTGATTGGAAAGAATAACTTTGAGGTGGTTTCGTACCCTACCATAATCTCTTCGTTTGTTCTCCGCTATTAGTGACTTTGGAGTGACTCATTGTTGCATGATGAGGGATAGTTATGTGATCCAATTATGTTATTATTGTTGAGAGAACTTGCAGTAGTGAAAGTATGAACCCTAGGCCTTGTTTCCTAGCATTGCAATACCGTTTGTGCTCACTTTTATCATTAGTTACCTTGCTGTTTTTATATTTTCAGATTACAAAAACATATATCTACCATCCATATTGCACTTGTATCACCATCTCTTTGCCGAACTAGTGCACCTATACAATTTACCATTGTATTGGGTGTGTTGGGGACACAAGAGACTCTCTGTTATTTGGTTGCAGGGTTGTTTGAGAGAGACCATCTTCATCCTACGCCTCCCACGGATTGATAAGCCTTAGGTCATCCACTTGAGGGAAATTTGCTACTGTCCTACAAACTTCTGCACTTGGAGGCCCAACAACGTCTACAATAAGAAGGTTGTGTAGTAGACATCAAGCTCTTTTCTGGCGCCGTTGCCAGGGAGGTTAGCGCTTGAAGGTATATCTTTATATCTTGCAATCGAATCTTTTTGTTTCTTCTTTTAGCACTAGTTTAGTTTATAAAAGCAAACTACAAAAAAATGTAATTGAGTTTGCCTCATACACTTCATCTTTTTAATATATTTCGTGAGTATGATGGAAAGGAAAATTGTGCCAGAGTGTTAGAAGAAGAATGCATTAGAATGTTTGGCACTAAATATTTGAATGATGAGCATGCTTGCAATGTTGTTAGTATGAATTCCTTGAATATCCATGATGCTAATGATATGCAAAGCCACAAGCTTGGGGAAGCTATGTTTGATGAAGATGATATTTTTTGTCCCCGAAGTTTTGATGAGCAAATTTATTATGACGAAATCATGCCTCCTATTTATGATGATTATATTGATGAAAGTGGATTTGGAGAGGTCATGACTTTATTTTGTGATGAATCCACTATTTCGGAAGAGGTTCCAATTGATTATGAGAACAAAGTTCCTACTTATGATGATTATTGTGATGACTTGTATGCTATAAAGAATAATGATATCCATGAAACTTGTCATCATGATTTTAGTTTTCAATTGGATTATGCCTCACATGATAATTATTTTGTTGAGCTTGCTCCCACTATTATTCATGAGAAGAATTTTGCTTATGTGGAGAGTAGTAAATTTTCTATGCTTTTAGATCATGATAAGAATGCTCTAGGTGCTGGTTATATTCTTGAATTAATTCATGATGCTACTGAAAATTATTATGAGGGAGGAACATATTCTTGTAGGAATTGCAATAATATCAAGTTTCCTCTCTATGTGCTTAAAATTTTGAAGTTTTGCTTGCTTTACCTTCCTATGCAAGTTGATTCTTGTTCCCATAAGTTGTTTGCTCACAAAATCACTATGCATAGGAATTGGGCTAGACTTAAATGTGTTAGTCATATTCTTCATGATGCTCTCTTCATGTTTCAATTCTTATCCTTTATGTGAGCATCGTTGAAATCATCATGCCTAGCTAGAGGCGTTAAACGATAGCGCTTGTTGGGAGGCAACCCAATTTTATTTTTGTTCCTTGCTTTTTTGCTCCTGTTTAGTAATAAATAATTCATCTAGACTCTGTTTAGATGTGGTTTTATGTTTTAATTAGTGTTTGTGCCAAGTAGAACCGTTGGGAAGACTTGGGGAAAGTCTTGTTGATCTTGCTGTAAAAAACAGAAACTTTAGCGCTCACGAGAATTGCTGCCATTTTTCATTGGAGAGTTCTATTTAGTTAATTATTTTTGCAGATGATTAATAGATAAATTCCTCACGTCCAGAAATTTATTTTAGAATTTTTGGGGTTCCAGAAGTTTGCTTTAGTTACAGATTACTACAGACTGTTCTGTTTTTGACAGATTCTGTTTTTCGTGTGTTGTTTACTTATTTTGATGAATCTATGGCTAGTAAAAGAGTTTATAAACCATAGATAAGTTGGAGAACAGTAGGTTCAACACCAATATAAGCAAAGAATGAGTTCATTACAGTACCTTGAAGTGGTGTTTTGTTTTCTTTCTCTAATGGAGCTTACGAGTTTTCTGTTAAGTTTTGTGTTGTGAAGTTTTCAAGTTTTGGTTAAAGATTCGATGGATTATGGAACAAGGAGTGGAAAGAGCCTAAGCTTGGGTATTCCCATGGCACCCCAAGGTAATATTCAAGGACAACCAAAAGCCTAAGCTTGGGGATGCCCCGGAAGGCATCCCCTCTTTTGTCTTCGTTCATTGGTAACTTTACTTGGAGCTATATTTTTATTCACCACATGATATGTGTTTTGCTTGGAGCGTCATTTTATTTTATTTAGTTTTGCTTGCTGTTTGAATAAAATACCAAGATCTGAAATTCTTAAATGTTAGAGAGTCTTCACATAGTTGCATAATTATTCGACTACTCATTGATCTTCACTTATATCTTTAGGAGTAGTTTGTCGTTGCTCTAGTACTTCACTTATATCCTTCTAGAGCACGGCGGTGGTTTTATTTTATAGAAATAATTGATCTCTCATGCTTCACTTATATCATTTTGAGAGTCTTTAGAAAAGCATGGTAATTTGCTTTGGTTATGAATTTAGTCCTAATATGATGGGCATCCAAGAGGGATATAATAAAAACTTTCATATGAAGTGCATTGAATACTAGGAGAAGTTTGATACTTGATAATTGTTTGGAGATATGGAGATGGTGATATTAGAGTCATGCTAGTTGAGTAGTTGTGAACTTGAGAAATACTTGTGTTGAAGTTTGTGATTCCCGTAGCATGCACGTATGGTGAACCGTTATGTGACAAAGTCAGAGCATGATTTGTTTATCGATTGCCCTCCTTAGGAGTGGCGGTCGAGGACGAGCGATGGTCTTTTACTACCAATCTATCCCCCTAGGAGCATGCGGGTAGTACTTTGTTTCAATAACTTATAGATTTTTGCAATAAGTATGTGAGTTCTTTATGACTAATATTGACTCCATGGATTATACGTACTCTCACCCTTCCACCATTGTTAGCCTCTCTAGTACCGGGCAACTTTCGCCGGTACCTTAAACCCACCATATACCTTCCTCAAAACAGCCACCATACCTACCTATCATGGCATTTCCATAGCCATTCCGAGATATATTGCCATGAAACTTTCCACCATTCCATTATTATGACACGCTTCATCATTGTCATATTGCTTTGCATGATCATGTAGTTGACATTGTATTTGTGGCAAAGCCACCGTTCATAATTCTTTCATACATGTCACTCACGAGTCATTGCACATCCCAGTACACCGCCGGAGGCATTCATATAGAGTCATATCTTGTTCTAAGAATCGAGTTGTAATTCTTGAGTTGTAAGTAAATAAAAGTGTGATGATCATCATTATTAGAGCATTGTCCCAGTGAGGAAAAGATGATGGAGACTATGATTCCCCCACAAGTCGGGATGAGGCTCCGGACGAAAATAAATAAATAAAAGAGGCCAAAGAAGCCCAAATAAAAAAAAGAAGAGAAAAGAGGCCATAAAAAAGGAAGGAGAAGGCCCAAATAAAAAATAAAATAAATGAGAGAAAAAGAGAGAAGGGGCAATGCGACTATCCTTTTACCATACTTATGCTTCAAAGTAGCACCATGATCTTCATGATAGAGAGTCTTTTATGTTGTCACTTTCATATACTAGTGGGAATTTTTCATTATAGAACTTGGCTTGTATATTCCAACAATGGGCTTCCTCAAATGCCCTAGGTCTTTGTGAGCAAGTAATTTGGATGCACACCCACTTAGTTTCTTTTGTTGATCTTTCATGCATTTATAGCTCTAGTGCATCCGTTGCATGGCAATCCCTACTCACTCACATTGATATCTATTAATGGGCATCTCCATAGCCTGTTGATACGCCTAGTTGATTTGAGACTATCTTCTCCCTTTTTGTCTTCTCCACAACCACCCTTCTATTCCACCTATAGTGCTATATCCATGGCTCACGCTCATATATTGCGTGAAGATTGAAAAAGTTTGAGAACATCAAAAGTATGAAACAATTGCTTGGCTTGTCATCGGGGTTGTGCATGATTTAAATATTTTATGTGGTGAAGATGGAGCATAGCCAGACTATATGATTTTGTAGGGATAGCTTTCTTTGGCCATGTTATTTTGAGAAGACATGATTACTTTGTTAGTATGCTTGAAGTATTATTATTTTTATGTCAATATTAAACTTTTGTCTTGAATCTTATGGATCTGAATATTCTTACCACAATAAATAGAACTACATGGATAAATATGTTAGGTAGCATTCCACATCAAAAATTCTGTTTTCATCATTTACCTACTCGAGGACGAGAAGGAATTAAGCTTGGGGATGCTGATACGTCTCCAACATATCTATAATTTTTTATTGTTCCATGCTATTATATTATCAACCTTGGACGTTTTATATGCATTTATATGCTATTTTATATGATTTTGGGACTAACCTATTAACCCAGAGCCCAGTGCCAGTTTCTGTTTTTCCCTTGTTTCAGTGCTTCACAGAAAAGGAATATCAAACGGAGTCCAAACGGAATGAAACCTTCGGAAAAGATATTTTTGGAAAGAAAGCAATACATGAGACTTGGAGTGCACGTCAGGGGATCAACGAGGAGAGCATGAGGGAGGGGGCGCGCCCACCCCCTGGGCGCGCTGTCACAGCCCTAGAATTTGTTTGTCATTAGTTGCATTAAGGCATTCATGCATCATGTTTAAAGTTCATGAAACTTGAACTGGGGATGACAAACCCTAGCACTAAATAAAATGCAATTAGGATCAAAATAAAAATATTTTCAATAAACCCAGAATGCCCTTTAGGAAAGTTCATTATTTTTGTTAAAGGTGAAAACCCCTGCCAACAATGATGCACATATTTCTAGGCCATTCTGGATTTTTGAATTAAATCCTATTGTATTTGACCTTGGGCATTTAAATACTATAAATAATTTAAATGTTCAAATAAATGTTGGAAATTGTTAAGGGTCACTGAAATAATTCAGAAAGCACCCATAATTGTTTCCAGGATTTTATAAAATGATTTGATATTTTTAAATCAAATCAAAACAAACTACAGAAAATAGAAAAACAGAATTAAATAGAAATAAGAGAGAGAGAGAGCAGAAGATCTACCTGGCGCCTACCTGTGCGGCCTGCTGCAGAAGCCGGCCCAGCCCACCAGGGGCTCCCCTCCTGTCATCTTCCCCGCGCCAGTAGGCAGCGCGCGTGGCCGACGGGCGCCGACGCTGCCTCGGCCACCTCCTACTTGCCGCTCTCCTTCCTCGACGCTCTGGACGCCTTCCCCGAGCGCCACGCACCTCCCTGCCTCTCTCCCTGACTCTCCCGCGCTCTCACCCCCTTCCCTGGATCTCTCCCTCTCTCACCCGAGAGTCGCCGCCGACGTCGCTCACAACCACCGCGGCCACAGCCACTTCCTCGCTCCCTCTCTGCGTACCCGAGCTCAGCCCGGACCCCAAGCCCCTCTACGTTGACCCACCGAAGCCCGGATGCCCCAAGACGATGCCACGGCGTTTCTTCCCGACCACGGCCGCCGGATGCCGCCGTCCGATTCATCCTCTCCGCCATCCCCCCGAGCACGCCGACCTGCTCTTCGAACTCACTGTGAGCTCCTACGCCTCCCCTCTCTCTTCCCCGCCTCAATTGCGCCCTGTAGCCTCGATCCCACCGGAGCCGGAGCTTGCTTGCCGCCGGTCATGTCGCCGCCGTAGCCACCGTTAGCTAGAGCTGCAACCGAGCACGCGGTCGTGCTCAGTGCAACCCCAGGAGGTCGTAACACCCCTCTTTGCCTCCTGTCGTGCTCCCTAACCCCGAAACCCAGTTCACCCGAACGCCGGCGCCGCCGCGAGCTCCATTCCGGCGAACCCCGGCCACCCCCGCACCTCCCGTTGGTCCCCCTAGATGCGCACGGGCACGGGCTACCTCCTGGTGCCCTTGGCGCGTCGATCCGTCGCCTCTGGCGTAACTCCAGCGAGCCACCGCCGCTCTGGGTCGTCGCCGTCGTCCAACCGCCGGCGAATCCGACGTGGCCGGTCATTAGGGCCTAACCACCCCGCTAACCCAGGCCTAGGGCCACTGACAGGTGGGCCCTACCGTATAATTAACCCGGCTAACAATTTAGTTAAGTTAATTAAACTCTGTTAAATCACTGTGCAGCTGACATGTGGGTCCCACAGGTCAGATTTGACCTGGACAACGCCGTTGACTTGCTGACGTCACTGTGAAGTCATGCTGACGCAGTAATAGGTTTTCTGGATTTATTTTTTATTCAGGAATTTCACAAAATGCCCTAAACTTCAATAAATCATAGAAATTCAACCGTAACTCCAAATTAAATAATTTATATATGAAAAATTATCAGAAAAATTAAAGGAATCCATCTGTACCATTTTCATGCATGTTAGAACAACTTATAGCTGCTGTTTAGCACAAATCAATTAAATGGCATTTGAATAATCACATATGGAGTTTGAATTTGAATCTTGTATTCAAACCAACTTCATTTAATCTGTTGCTAGTTGCATTAGCTCAAAACACATTCATATTGCCATGTCATGAGCATGCATCATATTGTGCATTGCATTGATTGTATTTCTTCTTTGTTGCCGGTATCTGTTCCCTCCCGGTAGACGATGTTCCGACGTTGTGATCGTTGACACTGATGAAGACTCAATGTTATCTTCAGAAGTGCCAGGCAAGCAAAACCCCCTTGTTCATTCCGATACAATCCTACTCTCTCGCCCTGCTCTCTTTTACTGCATTAAGACAACAACGATTCAACTGTTACTTGCTGCGGTAGCTGAACCCCTTTATCCTTTGCATGACCTGTCATTCCACAGTAAATAGATGAAACCCACTAGCATGAGTAGGAGTTGTTTGAGCCCTGTTGTGCCTACTCATTCTTGCTTGTTTGTCATGCCTGCTACTGCTTAGAGTTGAGTCAGGTCTGATTCATCGGGGATGAATCAGAGGTGTGTGAACATGTCCTACTGTGTGTGAGCTAAGTGTGTGAATACGATTTGGTAAAGGTAGCGGTGAGAGGCCATGTAGGAGTACATGGTGGGTTGTCTCATTGCAGCCGTCCTCAGGAACTGAGTTCTGTGTTTGTGATCCATGATTCAACTACTACCATGCATTGGGCCCGAAACCAATGGACCCTCTCGGCTTCTTGATCACCCTTGTCCTCTGTCCAGGAGTTGCAAGTAGTTTCTGGTGTTTGTAGTATGCTGGAGGCCGTGCGCAGCGCTGACCGTAGGGGTGGGCTGTGATGCGGTAGGCACGTGGCACGGTGTACCGGGCGCCCGTTTGGTGTCTCGGGAACCCTGTTCACATCGTTTGGGGCTGTGAGCGAAACTCCGGCCGGATCTCCTCATGGATGGAACCCGAATAGGCGATAAACCTGGACTAGAGACTTGAGTGTTTAGGCAGGCCGTGGCCGACACCCACGTTGGGCTTCCGCTTGAAGGTTGCCGAGTACATGTCGTGTAAACGGCGGTAAGTGGTGAGAGCGTGTGTGAAGAAGTACACCCCTGCAGGGTTAACATCATCTATTCGAATAGCCGTGTCCGCGGAAAAGGACTTCTGGGTTGCTTATATCAGTTCATAGACAAGTGAAAGTGGATACTCTAAAATACGCAAGATAAGCGTGAGTGCTATGGATGGCGTTCTCGTAGGGAGACGGGAGCGGATCCATAGTGGTGTATTGATATGGTGAATATGTGGACTCGTGTGCGCCACCTCAAAAGAGTTACTTGCAGTCGTAGTTCAGGATAGCCACCGAGTCAAAGCTGGCTTGCTGCAGTTAAACCCCACCATCCCCTTGTTGAAAATGATGCATATGTAGTTAGTTCTGATGTAAGTCTTGCTGGGTACATTTGTACTCACGTTTGCCTATTTTATGTTTTTGCAGAGAGACCTCAGTCTCGCTAGTAGTTCCGTATGGTCTTCGACGTTTAGCTTGTTACCTCAGCTACGATCTTGTGCCCCCGGCAGGATCTGGTAGATAGTCAGGCTTCTCAGCCCTTTTCATTTATAGATGTCTGTACTCAGACATGATAGCTTCCGCTTGTGCTTTGATTTGTATGCTCTGAATGTTGGGTCATGAGACTCATGTTTGTAATATCTCGCTCCTCAGAGCCTATTGAATAAATACTTGAGTCATAGAGTCATGTTGTGATGCCATGTTGTATTTGCACATATCGAGCATATTGTGTGTATGTTATTGAAATGCTTGGTATGTGTGGGATCTGGCTATCTAGTTGTTTATCTTTAGTAGCCTCTCTTACCGGGAAATGTCTCCTAGTGTTTCCACCGAGCCATGGTAGCTTGCTACTGCTCCGGAACACTTAGGCTGGCCGGCATGTGTCCTTCTTTGTTCCTGTGTCTGTCCCTTCGGGGAAATGTCACGCGATGAATACCGGAGTCCTGTTAGCCCGCTACAGCCCGGTTCACCGGAGTCCTGTTAGCCCAGTGCTACAGCCTGGATTCACTCGCTGATGACCGACACGTTCGATGCTGGGTCATGGATGCCTGTCCCTGTAAGTTAGTGCCACTTTGGGTTTACGACTAGCCATGTCAGCCCGGGCTCCTTATCATATGGATGCTAGCGACACTATCATATACGTGTGCCAAAAGGCGCAAACGGTCCCGGGCAAAGGTAAGGCGACACCCGTGGGAATACCGTGCGTGAGGCCGCAAAGTGATATGAGGTGTTACATGCTAGATCGATGTGGCATTGAGTCGGGGTCCTGACAGCGTTGGTATCAGAGCTTGACTGCCTGTAGGATTACCAAGCCAAACTGGTCGAAGTTGAGTCTAGAAATTCTTAGTTATATAAGGGAATTGATTGTGGGATGGAACGTAAGGCTCTTTTTACTCCTTATACCTTATGCCCTTCTGATCTGAGTCATCTTATCTTTTCTACGGGGTTAAGGAACTAGGCTATCTCTTCTTTCTATCAGGATCACGTGTTACTAATCCGTAGACTTATAAGATTGTTGGATTTAAGCCTCAGTTCAGTTTATACTACCTCTGTATGTTAACTGTTGATCTCGAAACCTTGATATTGTGCTTCTGAGTGGTTATGCCACCATTTTTGTGAATGTCTCAAATCTTTTTGAGCATTTATAGCCGTTATGCTGTCCGAGTCATCCCAGGTTTCTAAATAGTCTGATGCATTTGCAAAATCCTTTCCCTCTGGTTTCGATGTTCCTTTATGCCAGCTCAATCACACTAATTGTTGAGTTGAGGTATTCTATTGCCTTGACATTTATGTTGGAGTTACTATTATGACCCTAGGTGTCTCAGGGGATCATCTAGTAGTCTAGCCATGTTTTGTGTCCTAGTGTGATGATTCTGGCCTTTATTCTCGAAAGCATTCCGTGATGCTACTTAGTAGTAGGTATTCTACTCCTGGGTTTTGAACCCGAGATTCACTCCACTTACTTCATGTTGATAGTGTTTGCTAGTTCCTTTAGGATATTAGTAACCTTTGCGATAATCCTCGAGGTTCATGATACATCCTTTTTCCAATTACCATGAACCATTCTTGGCAGGAGTTCTTCTGAACCAAAAGATGACAACAAGAGTGCTCTCGATGAGTTCTCCATGCTATGTTGTGACTCTGCCAGCTCAACCTTTCTGCATGGGTTATCCGGAAGAATTATGTTGAACTTGGTTCGACATACTAATCTATGCATCCACAACTCAAAAAGTTATATGTTCCTTTGAGTTGTCCCTCTTTAGTTGTCTACTGACCTTCGTCTATCAATTGATAGTCAAGAGTATGCGTGCGTTCGTTTATCGATGCCTACTACTCTTGTGGTCCGTCAAGCCATTCTATCGCGGAATGACTAGGAGAAACAAACTCCAGTACCTCTTCCATATCTAGGATTGGGTCGAAACAATTGTACTCCGCAGATCAAAATGCCAATCCAGCTTTTGCTCTGTTCTACCTTGGAGTATTACCATCTTTTATATCGGGATTGTTATAAGAATTGCACACCATCCTATGAACTCTTGGTACAGTGATACTTCTTGCCATCATTGTTCATTCCTCGGTTCCTGTGTTATTGTAACCAGAATGCCGACAAGTGAATCGTGGCGTGTGAAATCAATACTGCTAGCAACTCTGTTGCTTGGTAGTTAAATGGACGATAACCTCATTCTTAGCGTGTTGATTATTGAATCGTCACCCTAAGACTGATTGTGCTACCTAGTCCTTGTTCTCGGTGCACTCCTCGATCGATGAGTTAGGATTATTTCAAATCTTCGCTCTATTGATCATATCGTCTTGCCTCAAAAAGCAAGATTGTTCTCGAGCTTAGTAACATACCGGTGGTTCGTGATTTTCCGAATATTTTCTCGGAAGTATTACCAGGTTGTCCCCTGACTGCTATGTTGAGCTCGTGATCAAGTCGGTTTCTTGTGAACCACCCTTTCTCCAAGAATCTGTGTTGGATATCCCGGAGCTAGTTGGTTAAGCTAGACAACAACTTGGAGAATTGGAAGATAAAAGCTTGCCTAACTTAGTTCGTTCCAAAGGGATATTCTTGTGTAGTGTGTGTTGAAGAAAGATGATATCTTCATCGATTGGTCCCTGTGATCAGTTGCTGGACCTATTGTCTTATCAATCCTTTGATTTGAGTGTGGGCTATCGTCAAATCAAACCAGAACCAACGATGCTCGTAATGTTGTCTTATTCGTGGTTGATCCCTCGAGCATACACCATTACATCTTTGGTCTGACCAATGCTATCACCGTGTTCACTTAACTATGGAATTCCTTTTAAAAGGAAACCTAGATGAATTGTTGTTGAGCCCATTGACAACATCCTTATCTCCTCCATGATTTTGTTGAACATTAAGCTAGTGTTGGAAACTTTTGAAAGCATTTGTTCATGCTAGCTCATGAAGCATATGTTTGGATGAAGGTAGTGACTTCCTTTAATTCATGTGCATCTGATGCAAGTTGCCGCCGTGGATTCGAGAAAGTCAATGTTGCTTTCTTTGGAATCATTCCAAATCAGTCATGCACACGTGCGAAGAATTCTGTAGTTTGAAGACTTGCAACCTTCAATCTATATGTATCCCTAGCACACCAAGCCACTGATTGATTTGTTCAAGGAGAAGGAGTTCCTTCATAAGAGCTAATCCGGACTTATGTAAGGACTTCGATACCCTCGTTGATGGTTCCCCCTCCTGAACTCGGTAGTGTTTTATTATAAGACTACTTTGTGGTCATGCTTGTCTTGGACAACGTGTTCACATGTTTGTAGCAGAACCAGCTCATGTTTTGGAGCTTACTATCGTAGTTCATTTCCCGAGAATCTCGCAACGTTATCTCGTCGAATTGTGTTGCAAACTTTCATTTATCTTTCTAGACTTGATGAGTCTGGAATATTCTGACACCAACCAGATCTGAATCTCAGGCAGATGTGATGGTTGGAACATTTTCCAAGAACTATAATATTGGTCTCGCGATAACCGGTAAAGTGGATGTCGTGGCCAACACACCCCGCCGGAAGACCTGTTATTATAATATCTTGATTGAGGAAGTTGGCCACCTCCCCATAAGGATTTCGTAGGGTTTTACTCCAATAAGCTACTCCTTATGGATTTTTGTGTTCCCGAAGTCCGACCTTTTTACTTGATGTTTTAGATATCAAACCATATCTATGAATGGGTTACACTAGCACGTCAAGGAGAACATTAGAAGCCGAGTGCTAAATGTCTCTCGGTCGATCATGCAGATTTTGGTTCCTTGGCCTCGCTAAGGTGAAATCTGAGAAAGTGTTATCCTCCTTTGCATCTGCATCGTCCATCGCTATTCATCATGGTAGTATGTTGTGTTGTCAGCACCCTTGACACGGATGTTGGTAAAATCTTGATGATTATGGAAATGCTCAAGTTCTTGAGAGCACGCACAAGCGCTAGGTGTTATCATCGACACTAACTGGAGTGCTCTCAGTTTCCTCGGCAATGCTATAACCATTCCAATAGTGGAATAACTCTCTATTGTTGAGCCTCTCCCCAGTTACCAGAATCATTCCCAGCATTTGCATTTTGTTCCCAGCTTGCACCGCCAATGTGCCATTCTACCATGGGTCTCATCCATTTCCGATGATAAACAAAATCATCTATGACGTTGTCTTCAACAAGGTAATCCACATCATCCAAGTCCGAGTATGCCATTCTACCGACCCCCTCCAAACGATCGCTCGAGAATTGCCTTAGGCTGGTATAAAGAGTTTCAATGATCTCTGAATCAAAGGTAATTCTTTTTGCCATTTAAGGGGATGATTCTACGAGTCACCTTCCCTAAGGTGCATCATTATGGTATCATGGCAACTCAACTCCTCGCAACGTTGGCAATCGTTTACCACCTTCTTAGGTGTGGAATTGTTGTCTACCTAGTGAACCTTCGTCATCTGCTTCACTCCATTCCTCTAGATGTGTGCTTCGTCTCTCAGCTCGAGAGATGTTGCTATGTCTCATTCCGTGGATTAATTCCGAGTTGTTCGACCTTCGGGAAGAACAATTCTTTTAGGGTCTTTCCTTTCCTCTCGTTGTCATGTTAGTTGGAGTTCTTGGAGCAAGACATCAAGAT
Source organism: Triticum aestivum (assembly GCF_018294505.1). NCBI lineage: Eukaryota > Viridiplantae > Streptophyta > Magnoliopsida > Poales > Poaceae > Triticum > Triticum aestivum. The sequence continues at coordinate 417,090,964 of NC_057797.1, read as the reverse complement.
AATGATGGTGATCGAATCAACGCTTTGATAAAGTGCACCCTGGATCGTGAAGATTGTGCTAGTTTGCGTTCCCCCTTCACCTTACCCTACGCTTGAATCTCGGGACGAGATTTTTTGTTTAGTGGGGGTGAGTTGTCACAGCCCTAGAATTTGTTTGTCATTAGTTGCATTAAGGCATTCATGCATCATGTTTAAAGTTCATGAAACTTGAACTGGGGATGACAAACCCTAGCACTAAATAAAATGCAATTAGGATCAAAATAAAAATATTTTCAATAAACCCAGAATGCCCTTTAGGAAAGTTCATTATTTTTGTTAAAGGTGAAAACCCCTGCCAACAATGATGCACATATTTCTAGGCCATTCTGGATTTTTGAATTAAATCCTATTGTATTTGACCTTGGGCATTTAAATACTATAAATAATTTAAATGTTCAAATAAATGTTGGAAATTGTTAAGGGTCACTGAAATAATTCAGAAAGCACCCATAATTGTTTCCAGGATTTTATAAAATGATTTGATATTTTTAAATCAAATCAAAACAAACTACAGAAAATAGAAAAACAGAATTAAATAGAAATAAGAGAGAGAGAGCAGAAGATCTACCTGGCGCCTACCTGTGCGGCCTGCTGCAGAAGCCGGCCCAGCCCACCAGGGGCTCCCCTCCTGTCGTCTTCCCCGCGCCAGTAGGCAGCGCGCGTGGCCGACGGGCGCCGACGCTGCCTCGGCCACCTCCTGCTTGCCGCTCTCCTTCCTCGACGCTCTGGACGCCTTCCCCGAGCGCCACGCACCTCCCTGCCTCTCTCCCTCACTCTCCCGCGCTCTCACCCCCTTCCCTGGATCTCTCCCTCTCTCACCCGAGAGTCGCCGCCGACGTCGCTCGCAACCACCGCGGCCACAGCCACTTCCTCGCTCCCTCTCTGCGTACCCGAGCTCAGCCCGGACCCCAAGCCCCTCTACGTCGACCCACCGAAGCCCGGATGCCCCAAGACGATGCCGCGGCGTTTCTTCCCGACCACGGCCGCCGGATGCCGCCGTCCGATTCATCCTCTCCGCCATCCCCCCGAGCACGCCGACCTGCTCTTCGAACTCACTGTGAGCTCCTACGCCTCCCCTCTCTCTTCCCCGCCTCGATTGCGCCCTGTAGCCTCGATCCCACCGGAGCCGGAGCTTGCTTGCCGCCGGCCATGTCGCCGCCGTAGCCACCGTTAGCTAGAGCTGCAACCGAGCACGCGGTCGTGCTCAGTGCAACCCCAGGAGGTCGTAACACCCCTCTTTGCCTCCTGTCGTGCTCCCTAACCCCGAAACCCAGTTCACCCGAACGCCGGCGCCGCCGCGAGCTCCATTCCGGCGAACCCCGGCCACCCCCGCACCTCCCGTTGGTCCCCCTAGATGCGCACGGGCACGGGCTACCTCCTGGTGCCCTTGGCGCGTCGATCCGTCGCCTCTGGCGTAACTCCGGCGAGCCACCGCCGCTCTGGGTCGTCGCCGTCGTCCAACCGCCGGCGAATCCGACGTGGCCGGTCATTAGGGCCTAACCACCCCGCTAACCCAGGCCTAGGGCCACTGACAGGTGGGCCCTACCGTTTAATTAACCCGGCTAACAATTTAGTTAAGTTAATTAAACTCTGTTAAATCACTGTGCAGCTGACATGTGGGTCCCACAGGTCAGATTTGACCTGGACAACGCCGTTGACTTGCTGACGTCACTGTGAAGTCATGCTGACGCAGTAATAGGTTTTCTGGATTTATTTTTTATTCAGGAATTTCAGAAAATGCCCTAAACTTCAATAAATCATAGAAATTCAACCGTAACTCCAAATTAAATAATTTATATATGAAAAATTATCAGAAAAATTCAAGGAATCCATCTGTACCATTTTCATGCATGTTAGAACAACTTATAGCTGCTGTTTAGCACAAATCAATTAAATGGCATTTGAATAATCACATATGGAGTTTGAATTTGAATCTTGTATTCAAACCAACTTCATTTAATCTGTTGCTAGTTGCATTAGCTCAAAACACATTCATATTGCCATGTCATGAGCATGCATCATATTGTGCATTGCATTGATTGTATTTCTTCTTTGTTGCCGGTATCTGTTCCCTCCCGGTAGACGATGTTCCGACGTTGTGATCGTTGACACTGATGAAGACTCAATGTTATCTTCAGAAGTGCCAGGCAAGCAAAACCCCCTTGTTCATTCCGATACAATCCTACTCTCTCGCCCTGCTCTCTTTTACTGCATTAAGACAACAACGATTCAACTGTTACTTGCTGCGGTAGCTGAACCCCTTTATCCTTTGCATGACCTGTCATTCCACAGTAAATAGATGAAACCCACTAGCATGAGTAGGAGTTGTTTGAGCCCTGTTGTGCCTACTCATTCTTGCTTGTTTGTCATGCCTGCTACTGCTTAGAGTTGAGTCAGGTCTGATTCATCGGGGATGAATCAGAGGTGTGTGAACATGTCCTACTGTGTGTGAGCTAAGTGTGTGAATACGATTTGGTAAAGGTAGCGGTGAGAGGCCATGTAGGAGTACATGGTGGGTTGTCTCATTGCAGCCGTCCTCAGGAACTGAGTTCTGTGTTTGTGATCCATGATTCAGCTACTACCATGCATTGGGCCCGAAACCAATGGACCCTCTCGGCTTCTTGATCACCCTTGTCCTCTGTCCAGGAGTTGCAAGTAGTTTCTGGTGTTTGTAGTATGCTGGAGGCCGTGCGCAGCGCTGACCGTAGGGGTGGGCTGTGATGCGGTAGGCACGTGGCACGGTGTACCGGGCGCCCGTTTGGTGTCTCGGGAACCCTGTTCACATCGTTTGGGGCTGTGAGCGAAACTCCGGCCGGATCTCCTCATGGATGGAACCCGAATAGGCGATAAACCTGGACTAGAGACTTGAGTGTTTAGGCAGGCCGTGGCCGACACCCACGTTGGGCTTCCGCTTGAAGGTTGCCGAGTACATGTCGTGTAAACGGCGGTAAGTGGTGAGAGCGTGTGTGAAGAAGTACACCCCTGCAGGGTTAACATCATCTATTCGAATAGCCGTGTCCGCGGAAAAGGACTTCTGGGTTGCTTATATCAGTTCATAGACAAGTGAAAGTGGATACTCTAAAATACGCAAGATAAGCGTGAGTGCTATGGATGGCGTTCTCGTAGGGAGACGGGAGCGGATCCATAGTGGTGTATTGATATGGTGAATATGTGGACTCGTGTGCGCCACCTCAAAAGAGTTACTTGCAGTCGTAGTTCAGGATAGCCACCGAGTCAAAGCTGGCTTGCTGCAGTTAAACCCCACCATCCCCTTGTTGAAAATGATGCATATGTAGTTAGTTCTGATGTAAGTCTTGCTGGGTACATTTGTACTCACGTTTGCCTATTTTATGTTTTTGCAGAGAGACCTCAGTCTCGCTAGTAGTTCCGTATGGTCTTCGACGTTTAGCTTGTTACCTCAGCTACGATCTTGTGCCCCCGGCAGGATCTGGTAGATAGTCAGGCTTCTCAGCCCTTTTCATTTATAGATGTCTGTACTCAGACATGATAGCTTCCGCTTGTGCTTTGATTTGTATGCTCTGAATGTTGGGTCATGAGACTCATGTTTGTAATATCTCGCTCCTCAGAGCCTATTGAATAAATACTTGAGTCATAGAGTCATGTTGTGATGCCATGTTGTATTTGCACATATCGAGCATATTGTGTGTATGTTATTGAAATGCTTGGTATGTGTGGGATCTGGCTATCTAGTTGTTTATCTTTAGTAGCCTCTCTTACCGGGAAATGTCTCCTAGTGTTTCCACCGAGCCATGGTAGCTTGCTACTGCTCCGGAACACTTAGGCTGGCCGGCATGTGTCCTTCTTCGTTCCTGTGTCTGTCCCTTCGGGGAAATGTCACGCGATGAATACCGGAGTCCTGTTAGCCCGCTACAGCCCGGTTCACCGGAGTCCTGTTAGCCCAGTGCTACAGCCTGGATTCACTCGCTGATGACCGACACGTTCGATGCTGGGTCATGGATGCCTGTCCCTGTAAGTTAGTGCCACTTTGGGTTTACGACTAGCCATGTCAGCCCGGGCTCCTTATCATATGGATGCTAGCGACACTATCATATACGTGTGCCAAAAGGCGCAAACGGTCCCGGGCAAAGGTAAGGCGACACCCGTGGCAATACCGTGCGTGAGGCCGCAAAGTGATATGAGGTGTTACATGCTAGATCGATGTGGCATTGAGTCGGGGTCCTGACACGCGCCCTCCATCCTCGTGGGCCCCTCGTGGCTCCCCTGATGTATTTCTTCCGCCTATATATATCCATATACCCTAAAACTATCGGGGAGCACAATAGATCAGTAGTTGCGCTGCCAGAAGCCTCCGTAGCCACCGAAAACCAATCTAGACCCGTTCTGGCACCCTGCCGGAGGGGGGAATCCCTCTTCGATGGCCATCTTCATCATATCGGTGCTCTCCATGATGAGGAGGGAGTAGTTCTCCCTCGGGGCTGAGGGTATGTACCAGTAGCCATGTGTTTGATCTCTCTCTCTCTCTCTCTCTCTCGTGTTCTTGAGGTGATACGATCTTGATGTATCGCGAGCTTTGCTATTATAGTTGGATTTTATGATGTTTCTCCCCTCTAATCTCTTGTAATGGATTGAGTCTTCCCTTTGAAGTTATCTTATCAGATTGAGTCTTTAAGGATTTGAGAACACTTGATGTATGTCTTGCATGGGATACCCGTGGTGACAATGGGGTATTCTATTGATCCACTTGATGCATGTTCTGGTGATCAACTTGCGGGTTTCGTCCATGAACCTATGCATAGGGGTTGGCACACATTTTCATCTTGACTCTTCGGTAGAATCTCTGGGGCACTCTTTGAAGTTCTTTGTGTTGGTTGAATAGATGAATTTGAGATTGTGTGATGCATATCGTATAAGTATACCCACGGATACTTGAGGTGATATTAGAGTATCTAGGTGACATTAGGGTTTTGGTTGATTTGTGTCTTAAGGTGTTATTCTAGTACGAACTCTAGGGCTGTTTGTGACACTTATAGGAATAGCCCAACAGATTGATTGGAAAGAATAACTTTGAGGTGGTTTCGTACCCTACCATAATCTCTTCGTTTGTTCTCCGCTATTAGTGACTTTGGAGTGACTCTTTGTTGTATGTTGAGGGATGGTTACGTGATCCGATTATGTTATTATTGTTGAGAGAACTTGCACTAGTGAAAGTATGAACCCTAGGCCTTGTTTCCTAGCATTGCCATACCGTTTGTGATCACTTTTATCATTAGTTACCTTGCTGTTTTTATATTTTCAGATTACAAAGACATATATCTACCATCCATATTGCACTTGTATCACCATCTCTTCACCGAACTAGCGCACCTATACAATTTACCATTGTATTGGGTGTGTTGGGGACACAAGAGACTCTCTGTTATTTGGTTGCATGGTTGTTTGAGAGAGACCATCTTCATCCTACGCCTCCCACGGATTGATAAACCTTAGGCCATCCACTTGAGGGAAATTTGCTACTATCCTACAAACCTCTGCACTTGGAGGCCCAACAACGTCTACAAGAATAAGGTTGTGTAGTAGACATCATGGCTCAAGATAATACCAAATTGTGTGACTTTACTAATACCAACAACAATTATTTTATTAGCACTCTGATTGCTCCTCTTACTGATGCTGAATCTTGTGAAATTAATGCTGCTTTGCTGAATCTTGTCATGAAAGATCCGTTTTCCGGCCTTCCTAGTGAAGATGCCGCTACCCATCTAAACAACTTTGTTGATTTGTGTGATATGCAAAAGAAGAAAGATGTGGACAATGATATTGTTAAATTGAAGCTATTCCCGTTTTCGCTTAGAGATCGTGCTAAAGCTTGGTTTTCGTCTTTGCCTAAAAATAGTATTGATTCATGGAATAAGTGCAAAGATGCTTTTATCTCTAAGTATTTTGCTCACGCTAAGATCACCTCCCTTAGAAATAAAATTATGAATTTTAAGCAAGTTGATCATGAACATGTTGCACAAGCTTGGGAGAGGATGAAATTAATGATACGTGATTTCCCTACACATGGTTTGAATTTGTGGATGATTATACAATTTTTTATGATGGATTGAATTTTGCTTCTAGAAATCTTTTAGATTTAGCCGCGGGAGGCACTTTTATGGAAATCACTTTAGGAGAAGCTACTAAACTCCTAGAGAATATTATGGTTAATTATTCTCAATGGCACACTGAAAGATCTACTAATAAGAAAGTGCATGTGGTAGAAAAAAATAATGTTTTGAGTGGAAAGATGGATGAACTTATGAAATTATTTGCTAATAAGAGTGTTCCTTCTGATCCTAATGATATGCCTTTGTCTACTTTAATTGAGAATAATAATGAATCTATGGATGTGAATTTTGTTGGTAGGAATAATTTTGGTAAGAACACGTATAGAGGTAATTTTAATCCTAGGCCGTATCCTAGTAATTCCTCTAATAATTATGGTAATTCCTACAACAATTCTTATGGAAATTTTAATAAGATGCCCTCTGAATTTGAGACTAGTATTAAGGAGTTTATGAATTCGCAAAAGAATTTCAATGCTTTGCTTGAAGAAAAATTGCTTAAAGTTGATGAATTGGCTAGGAACATTGATAGAATTTCTCTTGATGTTGATTCTTTGTAACTTATATCTATTCCACCTAAGCATGATATCAATGAGTCTCTCAAAGCCATGAGAATTTCCATTGATGAGTGCAAAGAAAGAACCGCTAGGATGCATGCTAAGAAAGATTGTTTTGTGAAAGCGTGTTCTTCTAGTTTCCATTAAAATAAGATGAATATCTAAAAGTTATTGATAAAGATGGGACTGAATATGATCCACCTTTACCTAGAAGGCGTTCCAAAAATTCAGAGTCTTTAGATCTTGATGCTAAAATTGTTAAAAGTGGGATTAAAGAAGTCAAAACTTTTAATATTAATGAACCCACTATTTTGGATTTCAAGGAATTTAATTATGAAAATTGCTCTTCGATATATTGTATTTCCTTGTTACAATCCGTGCTAAATTCTCCACATGCCTATAGTCAAAATAAAGCTTTTACTAAACATATCGTCGATGCTTTAATGCAATCTTATGAAGAAAAACTTGAGTTGGAAGTGTCTATCCCTAGAAAACTTTATGATGAGTGGGAACCTACTATTAAAATTAAAATTAAAGACCATGAATGCTATGCTTTGTGTGGTTTGGGTGCTAGTGTTTCCACCATTCCAAAGACTTTGTGTGATTTGCTAGGTTTCCGTGATTTTGATGATTGCTCTTTAAACTTGCACCTTGCAGATTCCACTATTAAGAAACCTATGGGAATAATTAATGATGTTCTTATTGTTGCAAATAGGAATTATGTTCCCATAGATTTTATTGTTCTTGACATAGATTGCAATCCTTCATGTCCTATTATTCTTGGTAGACCTTTCCTTAGAACGATTGGTGCAATTATTGACAAGAAGGAAGGGAATATTAGATTCCAATTTCCGTTAAGGAAAGGTATGGAACAGTTCACTAGAAAGAAAACTAAATTACCATATGAATCTATTATGAGAGCCACTTATGGATTGCCTACCAAAGATGTCAATACCTAGATCTATCTTCGCTTTGATGCCTAGCTAGGGGCGTTAAACGATAGCGCTTGTTGGGAGGCAACCCAATTTTATTTTATTCCTTGCCTTTTGCTCCTGTTTAGTAATAAATAATTTATCTAGCCTCTGTTTTGGTTGTGTTTTTTGTTTTTAATTAGTGTTTGTGCCAAGTAGAACCGTTGGAAAGACTTGGGGAAAGTCTTTTTGATCTTGCTGTAAAAAACAGAAACTTTAGCGCTCACGATAATTGCTGCCATTTTTATCTGGATAGTGATATTTAGTTAATTAGTTTTGCGTATGATTAATAGATAAATTCCTCACGTCCAGCAATTTATTTTATAATTTTTGGGGTTCCAGAACTTGCGTTAGCTACAGATTACTACAGACCGTTCTGTTTTTGACAGGTTCTGTTTTTCGTGTGTTGTTTGCTTATTTTGACGAATCTATGGCTAGTAAAATAGTTTATAAACCATAGAGAAGTTGGAATACATTATTTTTAACACCAATATAAATAAAGAATGAGTTCATTACAGTACCTTGAAGTGGTGTTTTGTTTTCTTTCGCTAATGGAGCTCACGAGATTTTCTACTTTAAGTTTTATGTTGTGAAGTTTTCAAGTTTTGGGTAAAGATTTGATGGATTATGGAACAAGGAGTGGCAAGAGCCTAAGCTTGGGGATGCCCATGGCACTGCAAGCCAAATCTCGGGGATGCCCCGGAAGGCATCCCCTCTTTCGTCTACTTCCATCGGTAACTTTACTTGGAGCTATATTTTTATTCACCACATGATATGTGTTTTGCTTGGAGTGTCTTGTATTATTTGAGTCTTTATTTTTTTATTTTGCCACAATCATCTTTGCTGCACACACCTTTTGAGAGAAACACACATGATTTGAAAATTATTAGAATACTCTATGTGCTTCACTTATATCTTTTGAGTTATATAGTTTTTGCTCTAGTACTTTACTTATATCTTTTAGAGCACGGTGGTGGATTTGTTTTATTGAAACTATTATTCTCTCATGCTTCACTTATATTATTTTGAGAGTCTTAAACAGCATGGTCATTTACTTAAACTGGGAAATTAATCCTAATATGCTAGGCATTCAAGATTAGTAAAAAGTATTCTTATGAGTGTGCTGAATACTAAGAGAAGTTTAATACTTGATAATTGTTTTGAGATATGGAGATGGTGATATTAGAGTCATGCTAGTTGTGAATTTGAGAAATACTTGTGTTGAAGTTTGTGATTCCCGTAGCATGCACCTATGGTGAACCGTTACATGAAGAAGGCGGAGCATGATTTATTTATTGATTGTCTTCCTTATGAGTGGCGGTCGAGGACGAGCGATGGTCTTTTCCTACCAATCTATCCCCCTAGGATCATGCGCGTAGTACTTTGTTTCGATAACTAATAGATTTTTGCAATAAGTATGTGAGTTCTTTATGACTAATATTGAGTCCATGGATTATACGCACTCTCACCCTTCCACCATTGCTAGCCTCTCTAATACCGCGCACCTTTCGCCGGTATCATACACCCACCATATACCTTCCACAAAACAGCCACCATAACTACCTATAATGGCATTTCCATATCCATTCCCAGATATATTGCCGTGCAACTTTCCACCGTCCCGTTTACTATGACACGCTCCATCATTGTCATATTGCTTTGCATGATCATGTAGTTGATATTGCATTTGTGGCAAAGCCACCGTTCGTAATTCTTTCATACATATCGCTCATGCATCATTGCTATCCCGGTATACCGCCGGAGGCATTCATATAGAGTCATAGTTTGTTCTAGTTTCGAGTTATAATCATTGAGTTGTAAATAAATAGAAGTGTGACGATCATCATTCATAGAGTATTGTCCCAAAAAATGGCCAAATAAAAAAAGGAAGGCCCAAAAAAATTTAAAAAGGGACAATACTACTATCCTTTTTCCACACTTGTGCTTCAAAGTAGCACCATGATCTTCATGATAGAGAGTCTCCTATGATATCACTTTCATATACTAGTGGGAATTTTTCATTATAGAACTTGGCTTGTATATTCCAATGATGGGCTTCCTGAAAATGCCTTAGGTCTTCGTGAGCAAGCGAGTTGGATGCACACCCACTTAGTTCCTTTTGTTGAGCTTTCATATACTTATAGCTCTAGTGCATCCGTTGCATGGCAATCCCTACTCACTCACATTGATATCTATTAATGGGCATCTCCATAGCCCGTTGATACGCCTAATTGATGTGAGACTATCTTCTCCCTTTTTGTCTTCTCCACAACCACCATTCTATTCCACATATTGTGCTATGTCCATGGCTCACACTCATGTATTGCGTGAAGATTGAAAAAGTTTGAGAACACCAAAAGTATGAAACAATTGCTTGGCTTGTCATCGGGGTTGTGCATGATTTAAATACTTTGTGTGGTGAAGATGGAGCATAGCCTGACTATATGATTTTGTAGTGATAACTTTCTTTGGCCATGTTATTTTGAGAAGACATAATTGCTTAGTTAGTATGCTTGAAGTATTATTATTTCTATGTCAATATTGAACTTTTGTCTTGAATCTTTCGGATCTGAATATTCATACCACAATTAAGAGAATTGCATTGAAATTATGCCAAGTAGCATTCCACATCAAAAATTCTGTTTTTATCATTTACCTACTCGAGGACGAGCAGGAATTAAGCTTGGGGATGCTTGATGCGTCTCCAACGTATCTATAATTTTTGATTGTTCCATGCTATATTATATTCTGTATTGGACATTATTGGGCTTTATTATACACTTTTATATTATTTTTGGGACTAACGTATTAACCGGAGGCCCATCCCAGAATTGCTATTTTTTGCCTCTTTCAGAGTTTCGCAGAAAAAGAATATCAAACGGAGTCCAAACGGAATGAAACCTTCGGGAACGTGATTTTTAGAATGAACGTGATCCAGAGGACTTGGAACCTACGTCAAGAAAGCAACCAGGAAGGCATGAGGCAGGGGGGCGCGCCTACCCCCCAGGAGCGCCCTCCACCCTCGTGGGGCCCACATTGCTCCATTGACGTACTTCTTCCTCCTATATATACCTACGTACCCCCAAACTACCAGATACGGAGCCAAAACCCTAATTCCACCGCCGCAACCTTCTACCCGTGAGATCCCATCTTGGGGCCTTTTCCGGAGCTCCGCCGGAGGGGGCATCGATCACGGAGGGATTCTACATCAACATCATAGCCTCTCCGATGATGTGTGAGTAGTTTACCTCAGACCTTCGGGTCCATAGTTATTAGCTAGATGACTTCTTCTCTCTTTTTGGATCTCAATACAATGTTCTCCCCCTCTCTTGTGGAGATCTATTCGATGTAATCTTCTTTTGCAGTGTGTTTGTTGAGACCGATGAATTGTGGGTTTATGATCAAGTTTATCTATGAACAATATTTGAATCTTCTCTGAATTCTTTTATGTATGATTGGTTATCTTTGCAAGTCTCTTCGAATTATCAGTTTGGTTTGGCCTACTAGATTGATCTTTCTTGCAGTGGGAGAAGTGCTTAGCTTTGGGTTCAATCTTGCGGTGTCCTTTCCCAGTGACAGTAGGGGCATCAAGGCACGTAATGTATTGTTGCCATCGAGGATAACAAGATGGGGTTATATCATATTGCATGAGTTTATCCCTCTACATCATGTCATCTTGCTTAAAGCGTTACTCTGTTCTTTTGAACTTAATACTCTAGATGCATGCTAGATAGCGGTCGGTCTACTTGTCTGGGACGTGATGCCTATATATATGATCATACCTAGATATTCTCATAACTATGCTCAATTCTGTCAATTGCTCAACAGTAATTTGTTTACCCACCATAATACTAATGCTCTCGAGAGAAGCCACTAGTGAAACCTATGGACCTCGGGTCTATTTTCTATCATATTGATCTTCCATCAACAATCTATTTATTGCACCGTTTTTATTTTGCTTTATTTACTTTGCATCTTTATCGTAAAAATACCAAAAATATTATCTTACCATATCTATTAGATCTCACTTTCGTAAGTGACCGTGAAGGGATTGACAAACCCTTTATTGCGTTGGTTCCGAGGATTTTATTTGTTTGTGTAGGTGCGAGGGACTCGTGCGTGGCCTTCTACTGGATTGATACCTTGGTTCTGAAAAACTGAGGGAAATACTTACGCTACTTTGCTGCATCACCCTTTCCTCTTCAAGGGAAAACCAACGCAATGCTCAAGAGGTAGCAGGGCACATCTTATGGGCGAATGAGAACCCCCCCCCCCCCCCGAACCGCATCAACATTTCACGCAGAACCTCAGTCATGCACTACGAAAACCATCAATACACCTAGAGTAGGAACCCTTTTTAAGGAATGATAATCCTTCTAAACAACATGGAGTGTGAGCATATCGACGACTCTTACTCGTCATTGATGGGAAAGAGCGCAAGAGCGATCGACCCTCATTTGTCAATTTGGTCGGAATGTCACATAATGCATGCGGGGTGGCACTCCTCTTACGGGTGAATGAGAAACCGAGGTGAGATTTTTATTGTTGGTTTCACAGAAGGTTCCCAACACACCCACCACAGTCACAGTTCATATGGAACCTTCGCTTTTGGATGCAGACCACCTCTTATGGGTGAACGAGACCCCCCCCCCCCCACGACTGCATCGTCATATCACGCGGAACCTCGGTCATGCACTGCAGGAACCATCAATAACCTACAATAGGAACCCATTTAAGGAACGAGAACACTTCCAAACAATATAGACCATGAGGATATCGATGGTTCTTCTTGTCGTTGATGGGAAAGAGGGTGGGAGAGAAAAATTGCATAGTGCACATGGGCGTTCGGGGGAGGGGCGCACATCTTATGGGTGAATGAGACCCCCCCTTCAACCGCATAAACATATCATGCGGCACCTCTATTATGCACTAGAGAGCCACTAACATACGTACAGTAGGAACCATTTCTTAAGGAAGGAGAACCCTTCCATATAACAGTGACATTTTTATTTCTTATTTCACAAAAGGTTGCCAACGCACCACTGCATTCACAGATCATACAAAACCTTTGCTTTTGCGCTATATCTAACAGACAACAAAATTGAGCTGGAAAGGAACACAAGATCACCTGCAAACGGATATAACATACTTCGGCACATCCAAAAGATTATAGTTTGTCCAAGGACAAGTTCATAAATTTATACAACTAAAAATTATATAAACATTGAGGAGGAGGGGGTGGAATCACCACTTCCTCAACATGCCATTGCCCTTCCAGTCGCCGACGCAGCTGTAGGCGTCCGCGACTGGTGGAGGGTCTTGGTCGTCGGACGACGAGCTGCAGCTGTCACCGCCATCGGAGTTGAAGTCAGAGAGGACGATGAGTCCCTTCATCCGAGGAACCACCCTGTCCTTCTCCTTCGCCTCGCGCTCCGACTGCTAGCCGGAGCACCTTGCCGTCCTTCCATTGGAGGCAGCGAGCATCCGTCTCCGCTGTCGTGAGGGAGCGGCGGTACACCCAGGCGACGAGACGTGCGTCCTGGTCGGCGGTGCACGGACTCCTCCGCCGCATCCCTCTCCCGTGCGCGTTGCTTCTCACGGCGCGGGCCTCCGACTAGGGAGTGCACATGCGGGCCGGTGGTGCGGGCACAAGCACCCAGTGTTGGCCGCATGGAGGAGCCGCCAACAAGGGAAGGAAATGTCAAGGCGTCCATATAGCAATTGTATTCGTTTCTCATGTATTTTGTATAGATAAATTCGATTTATTTCTCACATGCAGGACAATACAAAATTGCAGCCTGGAGAATTGAACATCACATTTGCAGAATTGAACCAAACAGTTAACTCAAGACAACAACTAATTAACCAAACAGTTAATAAGTGAGCACCACACTGCATGACATATAGAACATATACACCAGAGCAACAGATTGCATGGTAAAATTAGATATCACAATGCACTAGAATTTGTTAAGGAAAGGCAGGAGTAGCATGCACAAAGGGTAAACCGAGCATGCTTAACTGGCTTAGCTAGCAAATGGCAAGGTGCTCCTACAAGATCTGGGGGTCGCCACGAATGGCAGCCATCGCGACCTCATCCTCGCGTGCGACCGCAATTTGCTTCTCTGCTGCCAAATGCTCCTTGAGATCCTGGCTATACTGTGTGCACCATGGCTTATGGCAGCGCTTATTTGGTGGAGGAGTCGGTGATTTGGGTCGAAGGTGTTGCGCCGGCAGTCGGGGCATGTGGGATGTGGAAGGAGGAGGAGGATGGGGGTCGGGTGTGGATTACCTGCCTGGATAGACGAGGCCGAGCAGCGTGAAGGTGGGTCGCTGGCGAGGAGGCAGTGCTGCAAGCAAGGAGTGAAGGTTTGAACTTGGAAAGGAAGGCGGAAACAGGGGAAATGTGGCTTTTGGTAAGGGGGAGGGGGCAGGGAGGTATATATTTCCGCGAAATCCGAAAATTTGGAATCGGTTCAGCAAAAAATTGGCACGCAAAGTGTCATCAAACATGGTCACTTATTCAGAACTGTGTATGATTTGTGAACATCACAAACGATTCAGATAGCTTAACCCGTGTGCGATGAGTTTGAACGTCAAAAATTTTGGTCCGAATTTCCCTGGTTACAGTGGTCATCCACGTCTTTGCATAATTTGGGTACAAAAAGGAGACTACAACACACCCACACTTCTTAATCGAGCAAGTTTAGCAATTAAACAGAGCTAGCTGACCTAAACATTACTCTAGCAAATTAAAGACCAGCGCTCTTAGTTAAACAAAACAAAGAGTACTACTACGACTGGTGCTTGTCGATCTCCGCCACTGCCTCCATGTCCAGCTCGCGCCCGACGGTCTCCTAGGGAAGGGGCTCCATGGCATCCATCACACCATACTCAGCAAGCATCTCTCCATCCTCGTCCGCCATCTCTTTGGAAAAGGCCACCACGAGCTGGGTGTGGGCGGCCGCGATCTAGGCTTGGCTGGGATCCGTCGTGGCAAGGTATGCGGCGGAGGAACATGTCAGGACCCCGATCCTAAGTCACACTGAGCTAGCATGTAACACATCATATCACTTTGCGGCCTCACACACGGTATTCCCACGGGTGCCACCTTACTTGGCCCGGGACCGTTTGCGCCTTTTGGCTCACTTATATGATAGTGTCGCTAGCATCCATATGATAGAGAAACCGGGCTGACATGACTAGTCGTGAATCCAAAGTGGCACTAACTTGCAGGGATAGGCATACATGACCCAACAACGAACGTGTCGGTGATCAACATATGAACCCAAGTCGTAGCAAGCTACAAGGACTTAAAGGGACAACGTGTGACATTTCCCCAAAGGGACTGACACAAGAACTGAAGAATGACACATGCCGGCCAACCTAAGTGTTCCAGAGCAGTAGCAATCTACCATGGCTTAGTGGAAGCACTAGGAGACATTTCCCCATAAGAGAGGCTACCAAGAATAAACAACTAGGTTGTCGGATCCCACACATACTATCATGGACTTGACACGACAGATGCCCTAGCGAAAGGACTTAGTTGTGGAGCCATCGCAACTAGGTTAGCTTGAAGGGATTAAACGGGAAAAAGGACACATAGAGTTTACCCAAGTTCGGCTCCACTCAACGAGGTAAAAGCCTACTCCTACTTGGTGTTGTATTGCTAGGCTTTCGATTACCAGGGAGCAAATACGCTTGACCTAGCTCTCGATTGTTTGTTATCTGTCCTCAACCCGCCACCGGGTCGTCCCTTTATATACACAGGTTGATGCCCAACGCCTTACAGATCCCGGTCGGCTCATACACAACGTGTCCGGTCCGGTGACTAACTAAGCTTGCCTTACAATACAAGTTATACATGTGGCAGTTCATCCTCTTGGGCATCAAGTCGCCTCGGGGTCTTGGGCCGTCAATAGGCTTGCTATGACCTACCATGTTTATTAATATGTCACCAGTGGTATGACCTGGCCCCTCCTGGGCGGTTCATACCCAGTAGTTATATCCCCGACATTAGGCCCCAGGTTGATTTGAACTTGTTCACATCAATCTTCAGTACCTGACTTGTCCAAATCTTGCATCGTCCTTTTAAGAAATTTGTTGTAACCCGCCATGACGCCAACTCACAGAACCTTCTTAACCCGCCATGACATCATTTCACATTAAATTCACACGAGGCCCAGAACATCTTTAACTGATCCTTATCTTAATGATCATCCTGAAAATCGAGGCACCCATATAGACACATGATGATTTCGGCCTCCTCGATTCCTGCGCATGCCCTGCACCCATCCCCTTATAAATAGGAACGGGGGTCCTTTTCATTTCCCCCCATGCCTCCTTGTCTTCATCTTCCTCTCGCTACTCCTCTGCAGCCTCGAGCTCCGCCGCCACCGTCCTCCGTTCGCTGCACCAACTCAGGCAGCCGCATCAACCTGACAGGTCCAGAGAATGTCGGCGCTCCGCCGTAGTCCATCTTCCACCATAAGTATTCATCTCCTTAACCTTAGATCTGCATTAGGGTTAGCCTTGTTCATCGGTGTTCTTCACCATACTTCGTCTTCTCCTTTAGCTTAAGTAGCCTTTGATCTGAACATGGTATGAAACTTATGCGGTAGCAGTTTAGCATTCGTTTTTAACATCAGAATACTTCTTCTCCATAGAAGATCTCAATAGAGCATACACACTTTTTTGCCGCCGCCACCTTAGGTTAATTTTTTACTGCTTTTGTGAACTACTGTAGATCCAGAATTGTAGCTCTAGTCTATGAAATCTGTTTGTCCATCACTTAGCAAAATTTCCACTGATAAACTTGAAGTACCATAACTGCTATGGCGGCTTATATTGTAAACCATGATCCACCATATAACATTAGGCCCTGTTTAAGCCGCCATCATATGCTTCATAGCTTGCATAACCTGGAAATATTCTCTGGTTTGACCATGCTTGGTTATTCATCTTCATAATTTGGTTCTGCACAATACACTTGACTTTTAAACTCTGGCAGGTTTAACAGCATAATTCTTAACCTGGTAGGTATCATTAGTCCCCTTTTAATCCACCAATATGAATATCCACGCACTTCAGTGTTCATCTTCTGGCTTAACACATTGACTATTTATATCAATTTACTTTTTGAATCAATTGTCCAGCCTAACAGTATAATCTGAAACCTCCAATATGTCTTTTTCTTAGGCCTTCATCCTCAAAATGGGAAAGACTGTCACTGCATGCAACTGGGTTGTTTCCTAGGTTACCGAGGAAGAATTGAACGAGTACGTCCAAACAGGCGTCCTGGCCAAAAAAGACGTTATTCATTGGAGGGTCCCAGGCGCAGAAACCCCTCTGAGCCCAAAGACGACGAAATAGTTGTTTTCACTGATCATATGCTCCGGGGTTTCACCCCCTCGACTCAGAATTCTTCCGTGACATGCTGCAATTTTTCAAGCTCCATCCACAAGACATCGAACCAAAATCTGTTCCCAAGATCTACAACTTTCAAGTATTCTGTGAGGTGTACCTTCAACAAGAGCCCACCGTCGAATTGTTCATAGAATTTCACTATTTAAACCGGCATAATGAATTCACCGATGGGCCCAGCCTAGAGCTAGGCGGCATCTCTATACATCAGTGGAAAGAACCACTTTTCCAGCTGCCACTCTGCCCAGTCATCCCAAAGGCTGGAACCAAACCTAGTTTTACTGCGAAGACACCTCTCCAGAAGGGGAAAATCCGCT
The DNA here is from genome assembly GCF_018294505.1 of Triticum aestivum. Classification (NCBI taxonomy): domain Eukaryota; kingdom Viridiplantae; phylum Streptophyta; class Magnoliopsida; order Poales; family Poaceae; genus Triticum; species Triticum aestivum. The sequence continues at coordinate 417,073,571 of NC_057797.1, read as the reverse complement.
GCCGGGTTATCGCGCCAGCCGTCTTAGTAACATGCATCCTCTACCAGACCGTATCAACACAAAGGAACGGGCCAAATATGCGCCTATTTTTTCAAAAATCAGAGCCTTCATGGCTAATGTCTTAACCGGCATCGACCTTGTGCAGTGCTGGTTTCATGGAGGATATTACCCCTAAGCCGTCGCTCCGGCTTAATGTGCGAGTATACTGGCAACTTGAAAGATCCGCTTTGCCACTGCCAGATAGAGATGACTGAAGAAGATATCAATAATATGACCAAAATTCTCCTGAACGAGAGCCTGGAAGATTGCAACAAAGTTGGTTTGAGTCCTTTCTACACTCTTAACCAACCACCAATTGTAAGCTTTTAAGCCATTTCTGGTTTAAGCACTGTTTTTCTTTCAAACTGTCTTATCATAACCCATTTTATTTGCACAGGCCGATTCCTCTTTCTAGAAGAAGAAATTAGATGAGCCGGTCAAGAAGACCCGGGCAAAAAGCAAGGCTATCAAAAAGCCTGCCAAGAAGAAGACCAATGCCGCTGAGTTATTAAACTTGGATGGTAATGATGATGATGATGATGATGATGAGTCAGAGGTAACACTTGATTCCCTTGGCTCATTTTTTGTACACCTCATTGATAATGATTGCTATCAGGATGATGTGGAAGGAAGCCAAGCAAATGCTGAATAGGTAACTAACCTTTCCTCCAACTCTAAACCCTTGCCAAGACAGAAAGTTCATCAAGCAAGCCAAAAAGTAAGGTTTTCCTATCCTTTAGCTTATTTGGATCCCAACTTCTTTTGAAGAAGCAGCAACATGAATCTCGCCGCACGACCCGGAATAGTAGCGGTGGAATACTTTCCTCCGGCTTACCAAACACACCAGCACCTCGCAAGCGTCGACCGGAGGTTTCAAATATTTTTGACTTAGCTTATCCCAAGGCGGGTCTTTTTCGACAACCTCTTAACCCATCTGATTCAAATTATCAGGGATCATCTCATTACTCCTCCGGTGACTCAACTGGGACTCAAATATCGGCCTTCAAGACCGTGCCTGGGTAAGAATGTTAAAACTATCCGGTTTGAATCATGCATTTACTTGTCATATTAACTATGTCTTGTACTTCCTTTTTAGTGCTATGGCAAAGCCCAATAAGAAGCAGAAAATTGACAAACCGGCTGAAGAGCCCAAAACTGTTGAACTAGAACATGCCACAACTGCGACTTTGCATCAAGTGTCAAAAGCTGTTATGGATGACCCCCCTCTAGAGGAACACCCCATTATCCAAGATGCCATGGACATTGGCCCAGAAGATGATAAACCACCCAGTCCTGCTCAGCCGGCTCAGAAAACTGATGATATAATGATTACTAGGACGGCTTATCAGGCCCCAGGCAACCCCATTGCCCTGTCCAAACACAAGGCCAATGAGGAGTTCTCTGCTGTTGACAAGGGCAAATGGAAAGTTGATTTGGAGGGCTATTCTCAATTTAGTGCTCAAGAAATTCACTCTGGTTACTTGAATCGCCTTCACACCAGCCGTGACTTTGAAGCCGGCTTGGTCAACTTGATGAAGGAGTGTTTTGAGGTAATCCAGCACAATCCTCCTCATAAATATACCTCTATCATCTGCCAAGTCTATAGAATATGAGAGAATTGAATACATTGTAGACTTTTAAATAGTCATCAAGGAATAAAGATAAAAAATAGTAGCCCCCAAGGGCTGGCTTAAACTATCAAGTTAAGCCGGGACTTCATTTAACAACGATCAACTTTGCTCCTGTAGCCCCCAAGGGTCGGCTTAAGCAGTATGAATAAGCCGGGGCTTATCACCATGGTTGAAAATAAAATCCAAGCATGTAACTTTATAAACCGGATCACATCATTTTGCCCGAGTCATCACAAAAACTTATCTTGAAAAAGAGCAATGGGCATTAGCCCCCAAGTGCCAAGGAAAATACTTATATTATGCTTGGGACTTCGAAAATAATCATGATCATAATACCTTCCATTTAGTTCATGTCACATGCTGAACTGAATGAGAAGGAGGCCCAAGTAAAAGATCTGAGGGCTAATATTCAAACTCAACAATATAAGACATCAAAAGCCAAATCAGAGCTGAAGACTATATTGGAGAACACCGAGCAGTTGAAACAGAGCTTCGGTACTGATAGAACCGGCTGGGAGACCGAGAAGGCAGCTTTACTAAAAAGAGCGAAGGACGCCAAAGCGGCCCTTAAACCGGCAATTGATGAATTTTATGGTTTAAAGCATCACATCAACAGCATGGCAATGGCCATCTTCGGTAAGTAACAATAATACTTTCCTTTGCACCGACAGTATATCATAATCATCTCCCGATTTACCAATAATTTTACTGATGTAGGCTCCCGAAGCGCCAAATTGGGCTCAGACATGCGCATCAAGCTTAAAGCTGTCTATACTCTGGTAGAGCAGCTATACACTGGCGCTCAAAAAACAATTACTACTGCTATTCATAAGAAATATCTGCCTACCCTCATCAAAGAAACACTGGAAAGGCTATCTATGCTGCCCCAAAGAAATGAAGATTTAAAGCGAGCAACCGCCAAAGCTGGCGCCGTGACTTCCTTAAGCCGGGCAAAGGAATGGCAAGCAGATCTTGATCCAGAGGATTTAGCCAACGGTTGCCCCAGTGTGAAAGAGGACGGGTCTCCCTTCAGCGCTGATGATTTTGCACAAATAGCAAGGGCAATGCGGCAAATAGCAACCAAGCCGGTTGAAGAAACAGATCTTTCCCAATACCAGGTGGCTTATGACGCTGATAACAAGAAGGTGAAGGTGCCGGTTTATCAAGAAGTGGATCTCATCCCGCCGACTTGTAAGCATACCTTTGCTTATGATATTGATCCATCAAGTCTGATTGACGACGAGACTGTGTTTAGAGCTTTGACCGGTATCAACTGGGCTATGCCTGACTTCCAGCCAATGGATAATCAAGATGATGAAGAAGAAGAAGCGCAGGATGACCCAGAGGCTTCGACCCGCCAAGACTAAAAAGTCTAAATGCATGAGCCAGTTTATTAGCCATAACATTTGGATGCTAAAAACACTTGTCCTTTTCGGCCGTCAGATGCCTTGTAATAGGCTAGTTACAAACAATGATCTATCATGCCATCGTGCACTTTTTATATGCATAATACTGCCAATCCATGATTTGAAGATCTGCCACTTATGCTCATAATACCATCAATTATGCAGACCATACTTATCATGTTTTCCTGCTCATAAACAGATAACAAGTGCCCTGGCAGTTTACCCCAAGGCAGGTCACAATACCCCATATAAAAACCACTGATGACTAAATAGTCCATAACCAGGCCGGTTTATCAAAACCTCATATAATCATAACAAAATAAATATCATACCTGTGATATTTGTTCACACTACCGGCTTATCATGCATCATGTAGTAAGGGTCACAACCCAAAGATTGAGAGCACAATGCCCTGTTCAATTTATTCATACTGCCGGCTTACAACGGCATACATAGCAAGGGGTAACATCCCAAAGCTTAGAGCCAGTACTCCAATCACATAATCATCATACACTAGCGACTTAAAGTCCAAAGCCATGCTGGGTTAACAAAACACCAAATAGATTCATATATGAACCATTAAGGAAACATGTCCCTAATCAGTTTTTTCAACCATATATCAATATGGCAACAAAAGATGAATCTCAAAAAAAATTAAAGCAAATATAAATCAGAAAAACAAGGCATTCATAGGGTGCCAATCCTCAATGTCAAGTGCTATTCAAGGGCCGCACAGCCGCTGAGTTAAACCTTAATTCAAACCCGTAAGCCAGACCTCACATGACTAATCGCCGTTTTAACCTTGACAAATTCAGGGTCTTTATAAGATTGATTGTCAAGAGTAAGGTGAGTCATTCCAGGATTACCTGGTCGGAGTGGCAGGCAAACAAAGGCAGGATAACCCGGATTTTTGGTGAATACACCTCGCGTCCAAGCCTATTACAAGGGACAACAAAGCTCTTGTTCATTAACATGAGCCCCCAAGTAATATTTCATTCCAGACGTATAAGCCAGATTATAGGGTAGTCATAGCTATTCTAAATGAGCAGGAAGCCCCCAACTATTTTGTAATCAAGGCGTACAAGTCCGATCAAGAGGGTAGTCATAGCTATGCTCAATAAGCAGGAAGCCCCCAAGTGATCGTATGAAGGGACAATAAAGACTCATATTCTCATAAATGAAACGACAGAGGCCCTGAATTATTAGGGATGCCAGCTTTATTATATTCATCATAATATATACATGGACAAAGTATGTACATCACAAGAGCCGGTGGCTCAAGTGTAATAAGGCCAAAGATGAGCAATATTCCTCCGACGTGTGTGAGTCCTTGTGGTCTTGAACATCGATAAGGTAGTATGACCCATTGTTCAGATTTTTGCTGACCACAAAGGGCCCTTCCCAAGGTGGTGATAGCTTGTGCATGTCAGTTTGATCCTGGATGAGCCGGAGCACCAAATCTCCTTCTTGAAAGGTCCTGGTTTTAACCCGATGGCTATGATAACGACACAGATCTTGCTGGTAAATCGCCGAACGAGCCACCGCACGATCGCGCTCCTCATCCAACAGGTCAATAGCATCTTGACTTGCTTTTTCATTATCAGCTTCAACATAAGCCGCCACACGGGGCGAGTCATGACGGATGTTACTAGGGAGAACCGCCTCTGCTCCGAAAACCAGAACGAAAGGCGTGTAACCTGTAGATCTATTGGGTGTAGTACTGATACTCCATAACACTGAGGGTAATTATTCCACCCAACAACCCGACGTCCTCTGCAAAGGGACCATAAGCCGGGGCTTGATGTCTCTCAAACTTTCTTGATTGGCTCTTTCACCTTGGCCATTGGACTGGGGGTGAGCCACTGATGATACATGAAGACGAATATGCTCTCGTTGACAAAATTCTTTCATAGCACCCTTGGACATATTAGTGCCATTACAAGTTATAATGCTGTGAGGAAAGTCAAACCGGAAAATCACCTTTTTAATGAACTGAACCGCCGTTGCCGCGTTACACTTAATGACCGGCTCTGCCTCAACCCACTTTGTGAATTTGTCAACCACCACAAAAAGGTGAGCCTTTTTTTCTTTGGACCTTTTGAAAGGTCCAACCATATCTAGCCCGCGCACTGCAAATGGCCAAGTAATTGGAATCATCCTCAATTCTTGAGCCGACACATGAGCCCGTCGTCAAAATTTCTGACAACCATCACATTTACAGACCAAATCCTCTGCATCATCATGAGTTGTCGGCCAATAAAAGCCATGACGAAAAGCCTTGGCTACGAGGGACTTAGAGCTGGCATGATGTCCACAATCTCCTTCATGAATCTCTCGTAGAATCTCACGGCCTTCCTCGGGAGAAACACAACATTGAAACACCCCTGTAACACTGCAGCGATGCAACTCTCCATTGATAATAGTCATTGACTTAGACCGCCGGGTTATCTGCCTGGCCAAAGTTTCATTTTCAGGTAACTCGCCCCGGGTCATATAAGCCAAATATGGAACTGTCCAATGAGGAATAACATGAAGAGCCACCACCAATTACACCTCTGGGTCAGGAATAGCAAGATCCTCCTCCGTAGGCAGTTTGACTGAAGGGTTATGTAGAGTACCAAGGAAACATTAGGTGGCACCGGATTACGCTGGGACCCTAGCTGGCTCAAAGCATCAACCGCCTCATTTTTCCTGCGACCAACATGTTCCACTTGATAGCCTTTGAAATGACCAGCAATAGCATCAACCACTCGGTGGTAAGCCGCCATGAGTGGGTCTTTAGAATCCCAAGTGCCTGAAACTTGCTGAGCCACCAAATCTGAGTGGCCAAAGCACCTCACCCAGCTTAGATTCATCTCCTTAGCCATCCGAAGACCATGGAGCAAGGCTTCATACTTAGCTGCATTGTTAGTACAAGGGAACATCAACGTTAAAACATAACAAAATTTATCACCTCATGGGGAAGTTAAAACAACTCCAGCCCCCGAGCCTTCCAACTGCCTGGATCCATCAAAGTGAATAGTCCAATATGTGCTATCCGGCTTCTCCTCAGGCATCTGCAGCTCTATACAATCATTGATGAAATCCACAAGTGCTCGAGATTTGATGGCTATGCGAGGCATATTTTTCAAACCATGGGGTCCAAGCTCAATGGCCCACTTGGCTACCCAACCTGTGGCCTCTCTGTTTTGAATGATATCCCCTAAGGGAGCAGATCTAACCACAATGATGGGATGACCAAGGAAATATTGCTTGAGCTTTCTACTAACCATGAACATCCCATATTCCAGCTTCTGCCAATGCGGATACCTCTGTTGGATTCAATGAGCACCTCACTGATATAATAAACTGGCCGCTGAACCGGATGTTCATTGCCTGCTTCCTTTAGTTCCACAACAATCGCCACACTGACGGCTCGGCTATTGGCATCCACATATAACAACAAGGACTCCTTATCAATGGGAGCGACAAGGATCGGCGGCTCAGCTAACTGTTTCTTCAGAGCTTCAAACGCATGATCAACAACATCACTCTAGACAAAGTGATCTATTTTCTTCATCATCTGGTACAGAGAGATAGCTTTTTCTCCCAATCGGCTTAAGGTCGCAATACGACCCGCCAAACGTTGAACACCATTAATGCACGTCGGTTTAGCCAGAGAAGTAATAGCCTTGATTTTTGTAACACCCACGATGCGGCTATATCTCTCACGTGTCGGGGCACGACTTAGAGGCATAGCCGCATGGTAGGTTTGTCGCAAGAGGGGTAATCTTCACACAATCCCATGTACCGAATAAGAAAGGGATAAGGAGTTGGCTTACAATCGCCACTTCACACAAATACATGTTAAACATACATCATCCAGAATACAAACAAGGTTCGACTATAGAACCAAAATAAAAGAAGAAAACCCCAAATGCTAGATCCCTGATCGTCCCAACTGGGCTCCACTACTGATCAACCGTAAAATACATAACACAATGAACAAGATCTTCATCGAGCTCCCACTTGAGCTGGGTTGCGTCACCTGCATGTAGCGACCCGACCTCACACGGTCAAGCCTCTGTGTATCTGTGCCATTCCTGGATTGGTATGCTGGCACACACAGTACATCAATGTATATATCAAAGTGCAATCACATGTATAACGTAAAACTGATATATACCTCATAAATCTTAGCGGAAACAAACAATCGGGTGTGGAGTCCCATCAACTCCATCGGCAGGTTGAGTGTAGAACATAACCCTGTACCGTAGTCTTACTCGTCGGAAGGAACATATCTGCAACATGAGACATTGCAGTCGTGTAGGTCAGTACATTGAATGTACCGGCAAGATCACTGTAACAAAAACAGATGATAAACTATACTACATGCAATATGGCTTTGTGGCTCTGGGTTTGAGTTTTTGCATAAAAGCTGGTTTTTATTTTTCCCTACATCAAAGGAATTAACCAGAGTCTGTACTATGGAGTTTTCTATCATGACATGGTTCCGCCAACCGATGTCTTATAGCCCAAATCATCATAAGTTGCCCACCATTAATTTAGCAGTCCGGTGTTGAGAGTTCCGAGATAGATGCAAGTCCAGAGGCTCAAATTGTCCGTAACCGGGGACATGGCTAATCGATTAGGTTTTAACCCTCTGTAGAGGTTTGTACACTTTACCCGCAAGATTCGATCCCTCTCTTTACATTCTCGCATTTTAGGGTGTTTAAGAACAAGATGACCGAAACATGGTCTTCCGAAGAGTTCCTCTGACCACTGTCCGGTGCTCATCCAATCCTACCGTAGTTCTACATCTGCTAGCACTGTCCCAGCTAGAGTCACCACTAAGGTTAACCAAGCCAGAGCCCATAGTGACTTGCGGTTGCATAGGTAAGCTTCCGGGCATGAAGTATCCTTCCGTCTCTTTGAGTTTGGGTGAAGCTTTCCGCAAGATGTCATGGCGCTTCTCCATGCATCCCGGCCATCCACTGGTTCCTCCAGGGTGCCTGTCAACCGTCCTTCACCCAGTAGTGTGTATTGAATTCTTGTCTCGAGTCTCGAAATCTTGAGGAGTCTTGAAGATGCAGTCCTTGCCAATGTCATCATGAAGTTGTCGCCATTGACGTATAGTCCTCCTTCTTCACACCACTCCCATGCACTCATACCAAACCCCATCTACTATAGCGCAGCATTAAAACTATATAACGTCCTGAGTCTTGGTAACAGGGAGATGGGTTTCTACCTCATGCATTCTACTCAACTAGAAGATTCAATAACACTACTGGAGGGATTATTGAAAGGGTGTTACTACATGCAAATAAAGCATAGGTATGAAAAACATGGTCAAAGTGAACTTGCCTGGTAAGTTGATGAAGAATAATAACACTCTCAGAAACTTGATAAGACTATACGCAACTCTCTGATGAAATCTATAATAATAAACATGGCATTCACATAAGCAATCATTCTACCACTCAACATAACAATCAAAGCAACAAGGAAACTCAATAGTAAAACTCAAACAAATTCCTAAGAACCCTCGAATAAAACTACAAAGAAAACTACTAGGGAAAGTCCAAGACTTTACTACAAACAACTAATATAGTTTTGCCCTAAGTAAAACTTAACAAAGAAAAATACTGAAGTAATAATTTTAACAGAAAATAAAATTTAAATCAACTAAGTTAACATAAAGTATTTTTCATAAAGTTTTACTAGCAAAAGGAAAGACATAAAAACCTAAATTAAAACTCTAATTATGCTTAAAACAAAACTAGTAAGGAAAAAAGAAATAAAACATTTTATTTTCTGTAAATAAAAGTTCACCCTCTAATACTACAGAAACAAAACTGAACTAAAATATAATAGAGGTGAAAATAAAATTTTAAAATAATTAAAACAGCAGAAAATAGCAGCAAGCTAACAAAACTAGGAAAGCTTGTTTTTCGAGTAAAACTATTTTTAATAAAACCTATAAATACCCAAATTAATCATACTACTAGGCAAGGTCAAAACAAAGCAGTGACAAAAAGAATCACTAAAATAAAATAATCCTAACTCAATTTATAGCAGAAATACTAATGTGACTAAAACTAATATAAAACAATTTTTAAAAACTAAAACATGGCCGAATCTACTTTCTGCAGGAACTACAAGAAATTTGTAAACTAACAAAAAAAGAATCAACTAAAAATATTAGACAACCTAAAAGATATACACTTTACAAGAACAGAACTATTCTGTTTTAAAAACAGAAACAAAAAAATAACTAAAAAAACAGGCGCTACTAGGCCTATCTAACGCTCAGGCGAACACTAACTAAAACGCGCCCGCGGCTAAACAGAATAACCGACCGGTTCGATCAATTAAAAAATACCGTAACTAAACTGGAAAAAGACCGAACTAAAACCGATCTAAACAAATAAACCTAACCCTTCGTGTGATCTAATCTAGGACGTTCATGCGCGATCCAATGGTGGTGGGGAGTTCCGGCGGCTTACAGTGACTCGACGACGACGACGGACGACGGTGGTTCGGGCGGGGACGGCACAGCGGCTCCGGTGGTCCAGCGCGACGGTGGTGACGTCGGGGAGATGCGGCGGAGCGAAGCGAGGTCGAGGGTGGCGGTTGCTGCGGTCGGGGACGAGGGAGGCAAGTGGACCGAGCTCGGCGGCGCTCCTGGTGCTCTGCAACTTCGGCGACGGGTGGTGATGCTCAAGGCGGCGACTCCGGCGATCCCTGGGTGGATAGAGGATGCCAAAGAGGTGCGGGAGGAGGTGGCGGTTCGGGTGATGATGCTGGGAGGGCAGAGAGTGCTCACCGGCATCGGGAGTGCCGGCGCACTGCGGCAACGGCGGCAAGATGCGTTCGGGGAGGGTGTGGGCGGTGGTGGGTTTCGGGGTTAGGGTTTTAGGGGGATCGAGAGAGCAGGCCGAGGGGTTTATATAGGGTAAGGTCTTGGAGGAGGGGCGACGCGGGATCGCGATCCCGAGAAGATCGCGGTGTCGGGCGGCGGTGGTCGTGCTCTAGTGCGGCATGGTGTGGGCGAGGGGAAAGAGATGAGGGCGGGCCCCGCGGTCAGTGAGAGAGGGAGAGGAGGGTTCGGTCGGGCGACCGAAGCTAAGACGGCTCGGGCGTGCGCGCGGCTAGGCTGCGGCTCGGCTCGCTGCTGGGCTGCGTCGGGTGGCTAGCTGGGCCAGTTGGCCTGGCCAGCTCGGGGGTTTCTTTTCCTTTTTTTTTGAAAAATCACAGAGAGAGAAAACTAAATATAGAGAAAACTATAGTATTTTTATATAGGATATATATATCAATAAAATCAGAAAAATAAACCCCACAACGTGAACATTTTTCCAGAGGCAAAATCCAAACTAAAAGAAAACATTTTTTAATTCCAGATAAACTCCAATTTGAATTCAAAAACTTTTGGCATTAATTTCTCCTGACTTTTTGGAGTGTCATGTTAGCTCCTCTCATACTTTTAAGCAAGTATTTGTCAGGGGTATATGAAATAAATTTCGAATGCCAAGTTGAATCCAAAATAAAATTCAAATACCTCTGAAATTTCCAAATGCCACTCAATTTCACACAATCAGTAACACAAAAATCAAACAAAGATTCATAAATATTTATTTACTATAACATTCCAAAATTTAGAATTATGGGATATTACAAATCTACCACACTTAAAATGAATCTCGTCCTCGAGATTCGAAGAGGCTAGCAAGAAAAGGTTAGGGTTTGGGGTCTTCTAGCAATGCCATTGATTGGAATGGTCTAGTGTGCTACCACACTTCAAAGCAGGGTTATGGTCCTGTCCAAAACTCATGTGCTCATTCTTTTGGGTTGACGGTGTCGGTCTTCTCATATTCCCTGGAATAACTCTTTCACTGGTGCTCCCCCAGTAGGGGCATGGCCTTTTTCTCAAAATTTTGTGTCCTCTCAATCCTGGCCGTGAGGTTCTTCCGAAGAGTGGGTCTTCGTATATGACATGTCTGTCGTCAATACTAAGAAACTATCGGAGCCTCCTTGCGGTCAACAATTTATGCTTCTCCTGCAGGAAAAATGGCCGGGGTTGAATCTCACCATATATCCTATGATTGGCATCGGTTGCCTGTAAAGGGTTCCATCGTCCTACCATTCTATGGTTTTATGGCTTGACGTGTCGACACTCTTCTAAGGTTTTCAAGGCTCTCTGATTTTCCTTCAACGTATGATAGTTCATGATAGAAATCTCCGGTATGGGGGCCAATCCATCCCGTACTTGAACCATTACTACCTATGTAGACATTGAATCACGTACTCTAACACTTGGGCATACTCACAAGCATTGCAGAATTTCTCTTCGACAAACTGAGTTCGAATAAATCCATTGTTTCTGCAAGCTGAACAAAACATCTAACGTTTCTTCACAACTCTCGGGTTTTCGTATCCTCCTAAAAATGTCGGCTTATTAACTCAGAGTTTTCTTCTGAAATATCTTCCTTCAGCAAGAGTGTTCTTGCTTCTTATTAACTCCTGGGCCTGTGGGTTATGGCCCACTTCAACTCTTGTACAATTTTAACTCATCTTTTCGAGGATTATCATTCCGTATTCCAACATTACATCTCCTTTAAATCCAATAGTAGTTCTTCCTTCATACCCTTGTGGTGACGATCATACAAACCTCCAACTTATTTGGTCCATCTCCCTTCTATTGACCGTCATGAATAACACATTTCTTTCTTCATTGATCCTGTGGCTTTACGGAGTACTACCACATCTAAAATGAAATGCACTAGTCTATCCATAAATCATATTATTTTCATATCAAATATTTTATTACATCCTTAACCATTTTTCGTACATCCAAATTCCAAAAAGTACTTTATTACAAATGCTGCCACCGACATGGTTTGGTATGGTCAGGCATTACTTCCAACTTTATTAATTTTTCCTCCTTGAGGACTCTTCAGTGCCACTAGAATTGTGCGACATGCGCCTTGAAATCTTCAATCTTCTGTTTCATCGTGGTGGCCTTGAGCTTCATTTCCATCATCTCTGCATGCACTTCTCTTAGGTATTCCTGAGTATAACGGAGTCTTGCTTCAAGTATTTCTCTGATCTGGCGTATGGCTTCCATGGCTGCTTCACGAACAACATCGAAGAAAGTTGCCTGTGGTACACGTGAGATGAAAAAGTACTGCTCCATCATCTTTGGGCAAACTCCTTTCATACGGTGGAGGTGTACCTCCACATACCAAAGTTCCACTCCCTTTTGCATGAAGGGGTAGCCTTTGTAGACTGCATCTCCTTCAAGGTGAATATGTTTCATCATGTCCTTCAGGATCTTCGGGTAATCATGATCACTTGTCAGGGTCATGATCGTTTCCGAGCCCTTAAGGAAAGACTAATAAAGGGTCGTCATCTCCAGTTGTAAAACAAAAATGGTGCTCAGAATAAGGTATATATCTCCTTGGGTACACATTCATATCATCCAAACAAAACTTCAAACTCAATTTCCAACATCCAGTTTATGCATCACAACTCATTTTCTTCCATGTTCACCCAGAACATTAATTTCCAAGATAAAACATAACAACTGCTTAAAGCCTTTCAGCATATGACATATCAACTTTATTGAGTCATGAATTATTACAATCTCTGAGTAATCTATTACATAACTCAACCCTGCATTCCCATAAAAAAGTGTTTTCCATACTACCCTTATTACTGATATCAACATCTCCACTACTCAGCTTTAGCTTTCTCATGATTTGAACAATCCCTAGCAAAATGTCCCGCTTCCTTGCAACGGAAACAAATAACTTCCAGCATGTCTCGAGGCTTCTTGGTGATGGTGCCTGCTCCTTGAGTTCCTTGCTTCCTTTCGAGACAATCATTAGCATAATGCCCGACGTCCTTACATTCAAAACAGGTAATATGACTCTTGTCCCTCTTTGCAGAAATCGGGTTGTTCTAAGGGTGTCTTTGTTTTATCTTCCTGGTTTTCTTTGTTCTGATCAAACGTTCTATTCCTTGTGGATCAAACTCTGCTGCTTCTGTCGGGAAGTATCCCAGATACTCTTTTCTTTCCTTGGTGCAATACTGTGAAAAATGTCCTTATCCACATGAATAACAGGCATTGGAGTAAAATCTATTGAGGCTTTCTCCATCAGGGTCTTCAACACTTTCCTTAATCACAGGTTCTTTCATAACTTCTTGGAGGGCTTCTTTCATTCCTTCTTCCTGCTTCTAAATAGTTTGTTGCACCGTGGGGTAAATGTGACACTGAGCTAGGTAGTGGGTGGTTCCTTCACATAAGAAACAAGTCACTTGACTAGTTGGGCATTCCTCAACTGGGTGTTTCTCCTCACAATGAGGGCATCCATCCTTGTGTTCCTCCTGGGTGTGTCCTATTTCTCACAAATCTTGCAGGCACAAGGTTTATTTCTTGGGGTATCACGATGCTTCCGGATAAGACGGGATCTTGTCAGAGTCTTCTTGAATTCTTCCCAAGTCCTTGCTCCATTCCATCCCTGTATAGCTTGATGCATATGCCACCATGTTGCATCATTTCCTTCAAAGTACTGAAGAGTGTACGATACTTCATTCTTCCTTGAAACCAAATTGCTCCCGAAGTGATTCTCCATGTTCTGAATCCATAGCTCTGCCTCCGGCTGGGTTTTCGGTCCAGAGAATACTAGTCCAACTTCATTAATCATCTACTGGGTCCAAGGGTTTTAGGGTGAGATAAGAGATAGGTGGGAAGGGATACAAACAATACAAATAATAGTTTTGAAGAAACGAGTTTTATTTTGTGGCTGTCGGAAAAACATCAAACAAATGATAGCTCACAAACCGTCGCATCTAACGTAAGTGTATAACATGGGTTTGGTCCTCCGACGGTCAAATAATTCTTCTGATTCTTCAAGTCGTCGGAGTCTTCAACTGGTGTAGCTTCAACTCTTATAATGCATGGTCAAATCTTGTTTACTCTGAAATGATCATCGGTTGTCCGATATCTTGTCCTTCTTGGAGCGGCTTCGGTTGATCCTCCGTGTGGTCAAAAGGGGAAGGGGTATATTATAACTATTTGAGGTAAGAGAGGATATTTGATAAAATCAGAAAAGATGAAAAGTAATGGATTCTTTTGAAAATAAAGTTTTAGAGATTTCCTGTCCTAGGAGCTTTCCAGTTTCTAGGGTCACGTCCTACAGTCAACATGTGCTCTGATACCATATCTGTAGCGACCCGACCTCAGACGGTCAAGCCTCTGTGTATCTGTGCCATCCCTGGATTGGTATGCTGGCACACACAGTACATCAATGTATATATCAAAGTGCAATCACATGTATAACGTAAAACTGATATATACCTCATAAGTCTCAGCGGAAACAAACAATCGGGTGTGGAGTCCCATCAACGCCATCGTCAGGTTGAGTGTAGACCATAACCCTGTACCTACTCTTACTCGTCAGAAGGAACATATTTGCAACATGAGACGTTGCACTCGTGTAGGTCAGTACATTGAATGTACCGGCAAGATCACTGTAACAAAAACAGATGATAAACTATACTACATGCAATATGGCTTTGTGGCTCTGGGTTTGAGTTTTTGCATAAAAGCTGGTTTTTATTTTTCCCTACATCAAAGGAATTAACCAGAGTCTGTACTATGGAGTTTTCTATCATGACATGGTTCCGCCAACCGATGTCTTATAGCCCAAATCATCATAAGTTGCCCACCATTAATTTAGCAGTCCGGTGTTGAGAGTTCCGAGATAGATGCAAGTCCAGAGGCTCAAATTGTCCGTAACCGGGGACATGGCTAATCGATTAGGTTTTAACCCTCTGTAGAGGTTTGTACACTTTACCCGCAAGATTCGATCCCTCTCTTTACATTCTCGCATTTCAGGGTGTTTAAGAACAAGATGACCGAAACATGGTCTTCCGAAGAGTTCCTCTGACCACTGTCCGATGCTCATCCAATCCTACCGTAGTTCTACATCTGCTAGCACTGTCCCAGCTAGAGTCACCACTAAGGTTAACCAAGCCAGAGCCCATAGTGACTTGCGGTTGCATAGGTAAGCTTCCGGGCATGAAGTATCCTTCCGTCTCTTTGAGTCTGGGTGAAGCTTTCCGCAAGATGTCATGGCGCTTCTCCATGCATCCCGGCCATCCACTGGTTCCTCCAGGGTGCCTGTCAACCGTCCTTCACCCAGTAGTGTGTATTGAATTCTTGTCTCGAGTCTCGAAATCTTGAGGAGTCTTGAAGATGCAGTCCTTGCCAATGTCATCATGAAGTTGTCGCCATTGACGTATAGTCCTCCTTCTTCACACCACTCCCATGCACTCATACCAAACCCCATCTACTATAGCACAGCATTAAAACTATATAACGTCCCGAGTCTTGGTAACAGGGAGATGGGTTTCTACCTCATGCATTCTACTCAACTACAAGATTCAATAACACTACTGGAGGGATTATTGAAAGGGTGTTACTACATGCAAATAAAGCATAGGTATGAAAAACATGGTCAAAGTGAACTTGCCTGGTAAGTTGATGAAGAATAATAACGCTCTCAGAAACTTGATAAGACTATACGCAACTCTCCGATGAAATCTATAATAATAAACATGGCATTCACATAAGCAATCATTCTACCACTCAACATAACAATCAAAGCAACAAGGAAACTCTATAGTAAAACTCAAACAAGTTCCAAAGAACCCTCGAATAAAACTACAAACAAAACTACTAGGGAAAGTCTAAGACTTTACTACAAACAACTAATATAGTTTTGCCCTAAGTAAAACTTAAGAAAAAAAATACTAAACTAATAATTTTAACAGAAAATAAAATTTAAATCAACTAAGTTAACATAAAGTATTTTTCATAAAGTTTTACTAGCAAAAGGAAACACATAAAAACCTAAATTAAAACTCTAATTATGCTTAAAACAAAACTAGTAAGAAAAAAAGAAATAAGACATTTTATTTTTCTGTAAATAAAAGTTCACCCTCTAATACCACAGAAACAAATCTGAACTAAAATATAACAGAGGTGAAAATAAAATTTTAAAATAAATAAAACAGCAGCAAGCTAACAAAACTAGAAAAGCTTGTTTTTCGAGTAAAACTATTTTTAATAAAAACTATAAATACCCAAATTAATGATACTGCTACGCAAGGTCAAAACAAAGCAGTGACAAAAAGAATCACTAAAATAAAATAATCCTAACTCAATTTATAGCAAAAATACTAATCTGACTAAAACTAATATATTTTTTTAAAAAAAACTAAAACATGGCCGAATCTATTTTCTACAGGAACTACAAGAAATTTGTAAACTAACAAAAAAGAATCAACTAAAAATATTAAACAACCTAAAAGATATACACTTTACAAGAACAGAACTATTCTGTTTTGAAAACAGAAACAAAAAAATAACTAAAAAAGCAGGCGCTACTGGGCCTATCTAACGCTCAGGCGAACACTAACTAAAACGCGCCCGCGGCTAAACAGAATAACCGACCGGTTCGATCAATTAAAAAAAAACTGTAACCAAACCGGAAAAAGACCGAACTAAAACCGATCTAAACAAATAAACCTAACCCTTCGTGTGATCTAATCTAGGCCGTTCATGCGCGATCCAACGGTGGTGGGGAGTTCCGGCGGCTTACACCGACTCGACGGTGACGACGGACGACGGCAGCTCGGGCGGCGACGGCGCGGTGGCTCCGGTGGTCCGGGACGACTGCGGTGACGTCGGGGAGATGCAGCGGAGCGAGGCGAGGTCGAGGGTGGCGGTTGCTGCGGTCGGGGACGACGGAGGCGAGTGGATCGAGCTTGGCGGGTCTCCTGGTGCTCTGCAACTCTGGCGACGGGCGGTGATGCTCAAGGCGGCGACTCCGGCGATCCCTGGGCGGATAGAGGATGTCAAAGAGGTGCGGGAGGAGGTGGCGGTTCAGGTGATGATGCTGGGAGGGCAGAGAGTGCTCTCAGGCGTCGGGTGCGGCGGTGAACCGAGGTGACAGCGGCGAGATGCGTTCGGCAAGGGTGTGGGCGGTGGTGGGTTTCGAGGTTAGGGTTTTAGGGGGATCGAGAGAGGAGGCCAAGGGGTTTATATAGGGTAAGGTCTTGGAGGAGGGGCGACGCGGGATCGCGATCTCGAGAAGATCGTGGTGTCGGGCGGTGGTGGTCATGCTCTGGTGCGGCATGGCGTGGGCGAGGGGAAAGAGATGTGGGCGGGCCCCGCGGTCAGTGAGAGAGGGAGAGGAGGGTTCGGTCGGGCGACCGAATCTGAGACGGCTCGGGCGTGCGTGCGGCTGGGCTGCGGCTCGGCTCACTGCTGGGATGCGTCAGGTGGCTAGCTGGGCCGGTTGGCCTGGCCAGCTCGGGGGTTTCTTTTCCTTTATTTTTCTTTTTTTTTGAAAAATCACAAGGAGAGAAAACTAAATATAGAGAAAACTATAGTATTTTTATACAGGACATATATATATATATCAATAAAATCAGAAAAATAAAGCCTACAATGTGAACATTTTTCCAGAGGCAAAATCCAAACTAAAAGAAATCATTTTTAAAAAATTCGAGATAAACTCCAATTTGAATTCAAAAAATTTTGGCATTAATTTCTCCTGACTTTTAGGAGTGTCATGTTATCTCCTCTCATACTTCTAAACAAATATTTGTCAGGGGTATATGAAATAAATTTCGAATGCCAAGTTGAATCCAAAATAAAATTCAAATATCTCTGAAATTTTCAAATGCCACTCAATTTCACACAATCAGTCACACGAAAATCAAACAAACATTCGTAAATATTTATTTAATATAACATTCCAAAATTTAGAATTTTGGGATGTTACACTGCACTGGTATCATCGGCACCTGCAACTGTTTGGAAGTATCTGTGAGTCATGAGGACTCACCAATCTCACACCCGCGAGATCAAGACTATTTAAGCTTATGGGTAGGATAGGGTAATGAGGTGGAGCTGCAGCAAGTGCTAAGCATATATGGTGGCTAACATACGCAAAATAGAGCGAGATGAGAAGCAACGCAAACGGTCGTGAAGCTAGAAGTGATCAAAAAGTGATCCTGAAGCTACTTACGTTCAAACATAACACAAGAACCGTGTTCACTTCCCGGACTCCGCCGAGAAGAGACCATCACGGCTACACACGCGGTTGATGCATTTTAATTAAGTTAAGTGTCAAGTTCTCTACAACCAGATATTAACAAATTCCCATCTGCCACATAACCGCAGGCACGGCTTTTGAGAGTTTATACCCTGCAGGGGTGTCCCAACTTAGCCCATCATAAGCTCTCACGGCCAATGAAGGATATTCCTTCTCCCGGGAAGACCCGATCAGTCTCGGAATCCCGGTTACAAGACATTTCGACTATCGCAAAACAAGACCAGCAAAGCCGCCCGATGTGCCGACAAATCCTGATAGGAGCTGCACATATCTCGTTCTCAGGGCACACCGGATGGGCCAGATGTCGGGTTGGCATAGACCCTGGTTGCCCAGGGGCACCGGACATCGCCCAGGTTGGATCAACACTCGGAGGAGCACTGGCCCGGGGGGTAAACAAAGATGACCCTCGGGCTCCGGAAACCCAAGGGAAAAAGGCTTAGGTTGATAGGAAAATGTAGAACCAAGGTTGGGCCTTGCTGGAGAAGTTTTATTCAAGGCGAACTGTCAAGGGGTTCCCATAACACCCAACTGCGTAAGGAACACAAAATCAAGGAACATAACACGGGTATGACGGAAACTAGGGTGGCAAGAGTGGAACAAAACACCAGGCATAAGGCCGAGCCTTCCACCCTTTACCAAGTATATAGATGCATTAAAGTAAATAAGAGAATATAATGATATCCCAACAAATCCATGTTCCAACATGGAACAAACTTCAGCTTCACCTGAAACTAACAACGCTATAAGAGGGGCTGAGCAAAAGCGGTAACTTAGCCAAACAACGGTTTGCTAGGAAGATGGGTTAGAGGCTTGACAGGGCAATATGGGAGGCATGATATAACAAGTGGTAGGTAGCGCGACATAGCGATAGAACGAACAACTAGCAAGCAAAGATAGAAGTGATTCCGAGGGTATGGTCATCTTGCCTGAGATCCCGCAAGGAAGAAGAACGAGTCCGTGAAGAAGACAAACGGACGAAGTCGAACGAATCCTCACAAACGCGACGTTATCGGAACTAACCCGAAGAAGCAACACAGGAAAAAAGCAAACAACATGGTAAACAACTATCACATAATCATGGCATGATGCACAACCAAGTATGATGCATGTCCGGTTTAATGAGGCATGGCATGGCAAAGGGCACAAGAAAAACTACAAGTTAAGTGGAGCTCAATATGCAACGAGTTACATATTGACGAAACACCACAACAATTATTTAGTTCTCTCCCATTTAAGTACTCAACAATATTAAATGTTGGTTAGCATGCCAAGGGGTGAAGCATAATAAAACTACTCAACTAGGCAAGTTTAAATGAGGCCGGAACAACCAACAACAAGTCCGGAAAATCCTCATGTGCATATTTCAGATTTGGTACTGTTCTGTCCTAAACCATATTTTAGAGTTGTTAAACATGCAAAGTAAAGCCACCATGTTAATCTATGCATTTTTCTGCCACATTTACATATAAAGTTTGTTAAGTTTGGAGCTACGGTTATTTAGTTATGAAATAAAGCATTTTAGCATGGCAATAGGCAAATTTAAACAACAACATTTTAAACATAGATGAAAGTGGCGTATTATTAAACTAGATGAAATTCTAAGCATTTTACATATATAAGTTATTTACATATGATGCACGATTGGTGAGTTAGGATATGCATGAAGCTTAGTGGGTTTTCTGCAAAACAGGTTTTGTGTGGATAAATAGCTAAATCGCAGACGCTGAAAAAAACATGACATGGGCCAAAACTGGCTGGGCCAAAACAGAGCAAAGGGGCTGGAGGGTGCTCACAATGGGCCTGGCCCAGTTTGGTGGGAGGAGGCCGGCTGGGTGAGGAGGGGTGCGCTGGGCCAGCCTTCCTGCGGGGCCCATGATGGGAGGAACTCGTCCCCGATCTCCTGACGAGGATGAGGCAGGAAGGAACCGATGAACATCGACGGCGGGCGGCGGCTGGATCCGGCGACGTCGGGCGCAAAGGATGCCGGAGGTGGACAGGAACAGGCGGCGGAAGCGGATCCAGGCGACGGCTCACCGGATCCGGCGCGGGAATGGCGGGGACGAGTGCCGACGACGTCGGGCAGGTCCTGCAGAGAGAGAGAGAGCGAGAGAACTGAGAGGGGCAGTGGAAAAAGGGAGAAAGACGGGGCAGCGCGCCCTGGTGCTCGCCGGCGGCGAGGCGCTCGCCGGCGCGGCTGGCTGATGCGGTGATAGAGTAGACCCGGCGAGGACCAAGGCGGCGGCGGAAGCCTCAGGAGGAGCGGTAGCGAGCAGATGGTGCGCGCGCGGGGCACTCGGGCCCAGATCTGGCCCGGGCGGGTCCCGATCTGGGTTTCGCGGGCCTCGCGCGGGCTGCGGCGGCGCGGGGAGGCCAAGGGCGACGTGGAGGTGCATGATTGGAGGGAAGCGGCGGCTAAGGTGGTTTCTGGTGGCGGCGCGGCAATTGGAGCAGCGACAAGTGGCGGTGTGGGAGCGAGCAGGCATGAAATTTGAGGAGGGAGGTGGAAGAAGGCCAGATTTGGCATGGAGAGGTGTTTAAATAGGTAGGGCTAGGGTTTGAGGGTTTTTGGAGGGTTTTTTGGACCCTCCGATGATGATCAGACGGCTCCGGGCAGAGGTGAAGGGTAGGTTGGGTCTGGCGGTGAGTGGTAGTGGAGTGTGCAAAAAGCCTTGGGCTGAGAGGAGAGGAAAGAAGGCAACCTGGCAACCGTTTCCGGAGACCGAAAACGTCCGACATTTTGACCAACTATATGTCGCTACAGTTATCCGTTGGGGCGTCAAACAGACTCCGAATGCGACGAAATTTGACAGGCAGTCTATGTACGCTATAATAAGACCACACTAACTTTCATCTCATTCCGAGAACATTTTTTCGGCCACTTATAAAATAATATTTCGGAGGTGCCGCAGGCACGTGTGATTGTGTCTGGGCTCAGAACGGACAACCGAAAGAACGGGGAGACCGGGACGGATGCATGTTTTCAAAACATGATGGTGCAATGCACATGATGACATGACAAGATGCAACACGCAAGCGAATGACATGGCAAAGACAACAAATAACTGGAAGACACCTGGCACATCGTTCTCGGGGCGTCACAATTTTCTCTGGGTTAGCTTCAATGCCTCATTTAAAAACCAAAAAACCCAAGAGCTTGCCTACTGGCACACCAAAAATACACTTGGCTGGGTTAAGCATCATCTTGTAGATCCGAAGATTGCCAAAGGTCTCTTTCAAATCATCTATCAAGGTTTCCTTCTTTCTGGATTTCACAACAATATCATCCACATAAGCATGAACATTGTGTCCAATCTGACCATGAAGGCAATTTTGAACACACCGCTGGTAAGTCGCCTCAGAACTCTTGAGACCAAAGGGCATAGACACATAGCAGAAGGCTCCAAAAGGAGTGATGAAGGCTGTCTTCTCCTGGTCCTTAACTGCTATCTTGATATGATGATACCCAGATTAAGCATCCAAAAAACTAAAACGCTCACAACCCGCCGTAGCATCGATAATCTGATCAATACGAGGGAGAGCAGAAGGATCAGCCGGACATGCCTTATTGAGGTCTGTGCAATCCACACACATGCGCCAAGTACCATTTTTCTGAAGTACCAGCACCGGGTTAGCCAACCATTCAGGATGAAAAACTTCGACAATGAACCCAGCTGCCAAGAGCCGGGCCACTTCTTCACCAATGGCCTTACGTCTCTCCTCATTAAAGCGACAAAGGAATTGCTTGACCGGTTTAAACTTTGGATCAATATTGAGAGTGTGCTCTGCAAGTTCCCTTGGTACACCCGGCATGTCTGAAGGATTCCATGGAAAGATGTCCCGGTTCTCACGGATGAACTCGATAAGCGTGATTTCCTATTTCAGATCCAGATTAGCACTGACATTGAACTGTTTAGAGGAATTGCTAGGAAAAAATCAACCAGCTTAGTGTCATCTGCCAACTTAAACTTCCACAGAGGGTCATGCTCTATGGTTGGCTTCTTTAAAGGTGTCATATCTGCAGGGTCAACATTATTTTTGTAAAACTTCAGCTCCTCTGATGCACAAACAGACTCAGCATAAGCAGCATCGCCCTCTTCACATTCCAAAGCTATCTTCCGGTTCCCATGCACTGTGATGGTACCCTTATAACCTGGCATCTTAAGCTGTAGATAAACATAACAAGGCCTCGCCATGAACTTAGCATAAGCCGGCCGCCCAAACAAAGCATGATAATGGCTCTTGATCTTAACCACATCAAAGGTCAATGTCTCAACTCTGGAATCATGATCATCACCGAAAGCCACTTCCAAAGCTATCTTCACCACTAGATATGCCGACTTACCAGGCACCACACCATGAAAAACTGTGTTAGACGGCTTAAGATCCTTGTCTATCAAACTCATACGACGAAAATTTTCATAGTAAAGGATATTGATGCTGCTACCTCCATCCATGAGCACTTTAGTGAACTTGTAACCTCCAACTTGAGGCGCAACCACTAAAGACAAGTGATCCATATTGTCAACCCGAGGCGGGTGATCCTCACGGCTCCAAAGAATAGGATGTTCAGACCATCGCAAGTAATGGGGAACTGCCGGCTCAACTGCATTGACCGCCCTTTTATGGATCTTCTGGTCTCGTTTACATAAACTCGTGGTGAACACATGATATTGCCCACTATTCAACTGCTTTGGATTACTCTGATAATCAGATTACTGCTGCTGATTCCCTTGACCAGACTGCTGATTAAAACCACCTTGATTGCCTTGGCCCTGGAAACCAGGGTTTGAGCCACCGCCACCAAAACTAGGCTCGTGAGAGCCGGATCCTGAGCCGCCATTCGGGCCATGATTGTTCTTGAAAAAAATGGAATTCCTATACTCCTGCATGATAAAGCAATCCTTCCACAGAAGATTGGTTGGCTTCTCATGCATACTGTGCTTTGGGCAAGGCTGATTCATCATCGCCTCAATGTTCAATTTTGGCCCTCCAAGCCGAGGCGGCTTTCCCTTGCGACACTGATTATTATTCTGCGTATTGGTATTAGCCACAAAATCTAAATTGCCATCAGCTTTGCGCTTACCGTTGCCACTTTGACCCGTTGTATTATGCTGCTGCCCTTTTGCATTGCCACTCTTGTTCCCCTTACCAGCCTTCTCCTCATCAGACTCAGGGTCTTTAGTACTATCAGAGTCGGCGTATTTGACGAGAGCCCCATGAGCTCTCCCATATCATTGCAGTGATGTTTAAGCCGCCCCAATTTCTGCTTAAGGGGAAGGAAACGACAATTCTTCTCCAACATCAGGACAGCTGAACCGGCGTTGATACTGTCTGACGAGTGTATAACAACTGAGATCCAGTGCACCCAATTGGTCGTTGAATCGCCATCACCTTGGACGCAAGAATACAAATCTAGGATCAACATAGGTTGCTTGAACGTGTCTTTAAAATTTTGGATGAAACGAGCTTTCAACTCCGCCCATGATCTAATGGAGTTAGCGGGCATCCCTTTCAACCAAGTACGAGCCGACCCATCCAACATCATGGTGAAATACTTAGCACATGCAGCATCACTAACATCCAGCATCTCCATGGCCATCTCATAGCTCTCAATCCATGCCTTAGGGGGCTGATCCGCCGTATAATTAGGCACCTTACGAGGGCCCTTGAAATGCTTAGGCAAGCGCTTGCTGCGCAGAGCCGACACTAAACATGGCACACCCAATGTTCTAGATGTCACTCCTGCCTCCACATATGTTGACGGATAAACCGGAGATTGTTGTTGAGCCGCTAGCTGAGCCACCAGCTCCGCCTCCCGACACGCCCTACCCTGATGCACCAAAGTGTGATCGTCAACACCACCGCGCGCTGGGTCATGCCTACGAGGTTGGTTATGGTGTTGTTCACTGCTTGAAACTGCTGGCAAGTCAATGTGCCTGCTATAACTCCGGCTGGGCCGAGGGGTTGATTGAATCCATTCACGGCTATACGTATAAGCCGCCTATTGAGCCATGGCCGTCTCAAGAAGTTCTCTGGCCCTCCGCGTATCTATCGCAGCTGGAGACTCGCCTTCAGCTGGAAGAGCCGCCAATCGTGACGCTGCGGCGATCATGTTATCCAAAGGGTTAGAATAATGATCCGGCGGTGTCGGAACATGCTGAGGCAGAGTCACATCCAAATGAGGCGGATCCACAGTACGCGGCTGAACTGGTGCTCCAGTTACGGGTGCCTCAACTACTTGGTTCACCATGCGCGGGTCACTGGTCCCTGCCCCTGGCGTGTTGAAAAGGTTTCTTGCATCATACTCCAGAGGTAAGCGACTCTGGTGTCTCCTTCTCACATTTGAAGCGTTTTGATCCAAGGTAAGACAGAATGACTGCCTGAATCTGTTGTGCCTGAGCGTCCAAAGCAGCTCGCTCCATGGCCATCCTGGTGATCTCAGCTGCCAACTCTTCCTTGGCTTGAGCTATCTCATCTAGTAACTTCGCAACATCTACCTTTTGTTGTTCTTGAGTGTCCGGGGTCACCTCGACCCCCATCAATGTCGCCAAAGCCTCCAACAACTCTGTCAGAATCTGAGCCGGCAGGTGCGCAGAGCCGCTAGCACCAGCCATCGCCACTGTCGTTGAGCTGGAGGTCATGGCCGCGACGGTCATTGAGCCAAGCGTCGGCTGTGTACTGGCCTTGTAGATTGAAAGCCTGTTCAGTGGCTCACAAGGGTCCAGAATACTGTCACCATCAAAACAGCCCCCAAGCCAGCTGTCCTGCAGTTGATACATTGAATTGGTTTCGCCATTTGAGGATTCACCATCAGAGTAGATGGCTGGTTCACCATCAAATGCAGATCCTTCCTCAACGTCCACCCCATGGATGAAACCAACAAAGGGACGCTTTACAGTGGCTTGAACCTTGGTGGGTCGTGCACGCTGAGCCATCTCGATGATGTTGATGCAGATGTCCAGCTCAGGGCCCAATTCGCCGATCTTGCCGATGAAAACGTGCATTCCGCCAAAGGGGACCCGGTACACGTACTTGATTGAGCTTCCTCAGGGCCCCAGCCAACGTCGTCGATGTAGAGCTTGCCGCGATGACTCTTTGTCATCCGGCCCATAGTGTATCCCTTGATCCCTGTGAAGTTTCCCTTCAACAACTCGAAACCACCGTGTGGTGGCCCAACGATGGGCGCCAACTGCCGTGGACTTGACGCGGCAGATGCCCTAGCGAAAGGACTTAATCATGGATCCATCGCAACTAGGTTAGCTTGAAGGGGTTAAACGGGACAAAGGACATAGAGAGTTTACCCAGGTTCGGCCCCTCTCAACGAGGTAAACGCCTACTCCTGCTTGGTGTTGTATTGATAGGGTTTCGATTACCAGGGAGCGAATACGCTTGACCTATCTCGCGATTGTTTGTTATCAATCCTCAACCCGCTGCCGGGTCGTCCCTTTATATACACAGGTTGACGCCCGGCGGCTTAAGGAGTCCTGGCCGGCTCATACACAATGTGTCCGGCCCGGTGACTAACTAAGCTTGCCTTAGAATACAAGTTATACATGTGGCAGTTCATTCTCTTGGGCCTCAAGTCGCCTCTAGGTCTTGGGCCGTCAATAGGCTTGCTATGACCCGGACTCTCCTAGGCGGTTCATACCCAGTAGTTATATCCCCAACACATACCAAGCATTTCAAAATCATACACACAATATCCTCGATATGTGCAAATACAAGATGGCATCACAACACAACTCTACGACTCAAAGTACTTATTTAAAAGGCTCCGGAGAGCCATACATAATATATTCATATAGGTAGGGGTCACACGACCCGACACTCAAGTCATACAAACATACAAGCACATGCGGAAGCAAACTTGTCTGAGTACAGACAACTAGAAAGAAAGAAGGCTTGACGAAGCCTGTCTATCTACATAGGCCCTTCACAAGCTCAGGGTCACCACCTGGGTGGCAAGTTACTCGTCAACATTGATATCTACATAGAACCCATCGGAGGGGCAGTGTTGTCCTCTGCAACAGTTTATTAAGAAGCATGAGTACAACGGTACTCAGCAAGACTTACATCAGATCCTACCATACATGCAACATTATCAACAAGGGTAGTGGAGTTTATTGCAGCAAGACATCTTTGACTCATGGCTATCCTATTCTACGATTGACAGTAGTTTGTAAAATATTTTGTGCACACGAGTCCATTTCTGCAGATGCGGCTATTCGAATAGTTTTTGTTATCCCTGCAGGGGTGTACTTCTTCACACATGTTTCCACCACTTAGCGTCTGCACACGACATGTGCTCGGCAGACTTCAAGCGAAAGCCGACGAGGGTGTAGAACACGACCTGACTAACCTCACAAGTCCCTAGTCTAGGTTTATCGCTTATTCATGTTCCATCCGCAGGGAGTCCGACAGAGGTTTCTACTACGACCCCGAATGATGTGTGCAGGGTTCCCGAGGCACCAAACGGGCGTCCCGATACACCGTGCCAGGTACCTGCCGCATCACAGCCCACCCCTAGGGTCAGCGCTGCGCATGGCCTCCAATATACTACAAACTCTAGAAACTACTTGCAACTCCTGGACAGAGGACAGGGGGTTAATAAGTCGAGCGGGATCATATTTCAGGGGCCAATGTATGGTAGTAGCTAATCTTGAATCACACATACAAAACTCAGTTCCTAAGGATGGTTCCAATGAAACAACCCACCATGTACTCCTACATGGCCTTTCATCGATACCTTTACCAAACCATGTTCAACACTTCACTGTCATTACCGACACAGCCATTTCACTCTAATCCATTACCCAGATGAACCAGACCTGACACAACTCTAAGCATAGCAGGCATAGCATGATAGGAAAACACAACATGGCTCAATCAACTCCTACACATGCTAGTGGGTTTCATCTAGTTACTGTGGCAAAGACAGGTCATGCAGAGGAAAGGGGTTCAACTACCGTAGCAAACAGCAGTTTGAAACATTGTTGTCTTAATGCAGTAAATGAGAGCAAGAGCGAGAAGATGGAATTGTATCGAGATGATCAATGGGGGGTTTGCTTGCCTGGTAGGGTGGTGGAAGGGTACTGCCCTTCGATTGGATACTCATGGATATCCTTGAGTGTAGGACCTAACACGGAGATCACACCGGTAGCACAATCAATACATGGCAATATGCAACAATATGATGCATGCGCATGACATGGCAAAATGAGTGTGTTGAGGTAATGCAACTAAAACCAGAAGGTTTTAAGTCAATTCGAACCAAGGGTTCAAATTCAAACTCAAGTTATGAGATTATAAAGTGCATTATCATGTTTTGATGTATACAGTAAGGTTAAGTTGCTTTGTCATGCATGAAACCGGTACCAATGGATAGATTGGATTTTTTGATCATTTTTCATATATATATATATATATATATATATATATATATATATCTTTGCATTCTGAGATATAGATTGTTTTCTATGAACTGTTTGAAGTTTAAACCTTTTTCTGGATTTTCTAATTAAATAGAAATAAACTAATTCTAGAAAAGGAATTACTACGTCAGCACTGCGTCAGCATGATCTCAGTGAGTCAATGGGGCGGTCCAGGTCCAACTGACCTGTGGGTTCCGTGTGTCAGTTTTTAACTAAACTAACTTAATTTAATTAGCACTAACCTAACTTAATTAGTAGGGCAGGCCCCACCTGTCATTGACCCAGGGTAGGTCAAACCCCTAGTCAAACCGGGGCTAACCACCGGCGTCTAGCCGCCAGCAGCAGTAGACGCGGTGAAGGGCTCGAGCTCGCTCCTCCGGTGACCAAAAGGGCGGCGGAGAGCGGCTATGGGGAGCTGGAGCTCACCCGCACCCGTTGCAGCAAGCAGCAGCAGCTACTGCGGCCGGAGATGACGGCCTTGAGCTCGGCAGCAGCGGTGGGAGCTCGAGTGTGCTTGGGTTCGGCGCTATGAGGCACGGCTGGGGGGCACGGAGGGGTGTTGCGAGCTCCTGGGGCGAGGTGAACGTGGTGACGCGCTCGGTTTCGAGCCCACGTGGTCGTGGACACATTGGCGGCGTGCAGAGGTGGCGGCATGTGTGGGTGCGAGCAGCACGATGGCTACAGCATACGGTAGCAAGAACGGGGAAGGGGCAGTAGCTCACGGAGATCATGACGAGGCGAACAGCGAGCTCGGGGAGGAACCAGAGCGGTCGGGTGGCGAGGGGGATCTCCGGTGACGGGCGGTGAAGGCGAGATCGGGGAGGCATCTCCGGGGTGTGCGAGCGCTCGGGGCTCGACTGGCTCGGTGCGGTGGACGGCGGGGGAGCTCGTGGGTGCGTAGAGGAGACGAGGGAGCGGCGATGGCTGCGAGTTTTACGGTGGCGCGGGCATAGTTGCGTCAGCCTTAGCGGGAGAGAGAGAGGGAGAGAGTAGGGGGGAGACTTAGACGTCCACGGGGTCGGGGCGGCGCTGAGGAGAAGGGATGAGGCGCCGCGGTGCCACGGTGAGGCAGGCGAGCAGGGAGGTGGCATGGCGCCTCATACGCGCGTGCGCTGTCTCCCTCCTGTGCCTACTAGCAGAGGTACAAGATGACTCGCACCAGGCCAGGTGGCCCAGCCCAGTGCAGGTAAGTGACCTATGGCCTTCTCTCTCTCTCTCTCTCTCTCTCTCTCTCTTCTATTTTTTTCTGTTTCCTGCAATTTTTTTGGGTTTATTAAATATGCCAGAGCATTTTGAAAAATCCTGAAAATATTTGTGGGCACTATTTGGATTATTTCCAACAACCCTCATTTAGTTTCAAGATTATTTGGACATTTGAAATTATTTATAGCATTTAAATGTCCAAGAACAAATATTGTATGATTTAATTCAATAACCCAGAGTGTCTAGAAAAGTGTGCACCATTTTTGGCAGAGGTTCTGGACCAAGGTAAAAATGATGAACATTTATGAAGGGCATTTCACGTTCATTGAAAATATTTTTAGTTGAACCTCGTAATTTTCAGGGGGGGCTGGGGTTTGCTGATCCCCATTTCAAGTTTAAGGAAAAATTAAACATGATGCAACACTCAGGCTAGTCCTAATGCAAGTGCTAACTAGGGTTGTGACAACTCATCCCCACTCAAAAGAATCTCGTCCTAAGATTCATCATCCGTCGGGAAGAAAGTGGGCTACTCAAGTCCAAGACGATCCTCCCTTTCCCAAGTAGCTTCTTTCTCGGAATGGCGTGACCACTGAACCATGAGGAACTTGATGTTGTGGTGTCAAGTGGCACACTCGGTTTGATCAAGAATACGAACATGGTATTCTCGATATGTGAGGTTATCTTGGAGATCAAGCAATTCTTGGTCTACTCCGCGGATAGGATCCGAGAAGCAATGCCTGAGTTGAGAAACATGGAAGACATCATGAACTCTGGAAAGATGCGGAGGTAGTTCCAATTGGTAGGCAACTTCTCCTCGTTTGGCAAGAATGCGAAAGGGTCCAATGTAGCAAGGAGCCAATTTTCCTTTGATACCGAATCGATGGTCTCCCTTCAGAGGAGTGACCCAAAGTTAAGCCTTCTCACCGACTTCGTAAGTCACAGCCTTATGATGGCGATCATATTGGCTCTTTTCACGAGATGCACTATAAAAAAAGACACATTCATGACATTTTGGGCCGAATGATTTTTTTTCTGTCATACATATGACACTTCTATGACAATAATTGTTACAAAACCCGGTATCATCATAGATGTGGTGGGCTCCTACTTCTATGACAAAAATCATGACAGAAAATGGGATTTTCGGCCTGGGCGGGCCGGAGACGCAGCTGCATGACATTCTTTGGGCCATCCATGACGGAGAAAATCGTGGTAGAAGCGAGGGCGAGGAAAATTTCAGGGAGTTCCCGGTTGCGGTGGGAGGTCAGGGGCCGAGCGATGCGCGCTTCTCTCGTACACGTACGCGCGTGTGTGCGAGGCGTTGGCTCTAACTGAACCCGAGCGAGGCGTTGGGCTGTAACTAAACCCGAGCGATTGCACTACAGGCTACGCGTTACTGAACCCGAGCGATCGATCGATGGCTGTTAACTGAACCCGATCGAGTGATTCCTTCGCTTCTGCTGCTAACTGAAGCCGATCGATGCTGCCTCTGGATGAACAGTGAGTGTTGCGGGGGGGGGGGGTGGATGAATTGTTCCCGGTGGGGATGGATGAACAGGACCCCGTGGTGTTGCCTCTGGATGAACAGGACCCTGATCGATCGAGCCGGTTGGGGCTGGATGAACAGGACCCCGTGGAGGGCTGGATGAACAGGACCACCCCGTGGAGGGCTGGATGAACAGTAGATGGTGGAGGGAAGGATGAACAGTAGCTCGTGGAGGGGTGGTTGAACAGGAGCCTGTGGAGAGGGCTGGTTGAACAGTAGTCGGTGGAGTAGCGCGTGGTGGAGGCTGGATGAACAGGAGCCCGTGGATGAACAATCGTAGGTGGAGGCTGGAGGAGGTCGACGGTTGATGAATAGTAGCTCGTGGAGGCTGGAGGGGGTCGACGGTGGAGATGAACAGTGTCTCGTGGAGTCCCGTTTTGCGGCACGCCACACCCGTCCCGATGAACAGGACCCCCGTTTCGATCCTAGCGCTCCAACAAAAGTCCGTTTCCTCCGTTTTGCGGTATGCCACACCCCTCCTGATGAACAGGACCCCTGTTTCGACCGTAGGAGGTCCGTTTCCTCCGTTTCAGACCCCTCCCAATCAACATGACCCCATTCCGAACGTAGGAGGTCCGTTTCCTCCGTTGTGCGGTACGCCAGGCCTCGTTTCCATCGCCTGTTCCATCCATGCCATCCCGATGAACACAACCACGCATTCTGTTCCGACCCAGCCGATTGGCTCCCACGCGTTCCGTTGCCTCCTGATGAACACGACGCATTCCTTTGCCTCCCCATTAACACGACATATTCCGTTGCCTCCCCATGAACACGACGCATTCCGTTGCCTCCCCATGTACACGACGACAATGCTATTTCTCCGTTCCGACCCAGCCATGTACACGAGCCCTCGCCGTACGTATGCACGAGTAGGCGTTCGAGACCCTGCCCGTATATACACATATGTGGCCGTATTTTATTTCTTGCACCCTGGCCGCTTTACGTACGTGTACATGCTACGTGCGCGCCTCTACTACGACACGTGCGCGCCTCTACCACGACACGTGTGTGCCTCTACATCGACCAGTATGTACGTACATGTTCGCGACCAGAATGACAACGCTACGTATGCTTCGACCAGGTGGGTCCCGACAGTCAGGCACTTCCTTGCCTGCAAGGATGTAGCTGGTGGGTCCTAGCAGTCAGGGGGCGAATCATTTTTTTTGCCTAGACGCACTTCCTTGCGTGCGAATATGTAGCTGGTGGGTCCCAGCAGTCAGGGGGAAATGTTTTTTTTCGCGAAATACAGTGGCCCGTCCGGTGTGTCCCAGCTGTCAGGTGGAGGAATCATTATTTTCCGCGTAATAAGGAGGCACTTCCTTGCTACGGCCATGGACCCAGCTGTCAGCCTCTCCACGTACAGTCCATGTCCAATGGAAGTCGTTCCTTGACCACGTTGACCACGTCGCGCCGAGAGCACCAGGGCGGTGGACGACGGCGAGGCCTAGGAAGGGGACGACATGGAGGCAGGGAAGTCTCGGCAGTTGTTTCCCACACGGAGGGGAGTACGACTGTACGAGGGTTTACTGGTTCGTCTACCGTCGCCGGAGAATAACAACAGGTGTGGGTGAGTAGAGGGATGGCTAGGCCAGCGATGGCAGTACGGTCGGGCGGTGAGGCCTGCGCGGTAGCACAGCCGGCCGCGAGGAGGAGGGAGCAGGCAGTCCCGCCGGCGCTTGTTTGAGCGGCTGGGGCAGGAAGAGCATAGATTGAAGAAGCACGATGGCCGTTGGATGGACATCCAACAGTCAGTGCTTGTGCGTCAACCTTTTTTTAGGAAAGCCTCAAATATGTGGAAAATAGCATACATCCCATCTGCCATTATTTCTAATAATTTACAGCCCATTTGCTAATTCTTAAGGTTTTTTGGAGCCCATATTCTTTTTGTTAGCATTACAGCCCATATTGTGGCAACGGTTAAAAAATTATACAAAATTTTGCATATTTCGGTGCGGTCCGAACTGTTTTTAATCCCGAAATTTTGACTCACATTCAAACTAATTTTAAAAATGAATGTACATCAATATAAAATCCAACAAATTCTCCATGCATAAAAATTAATGTAATTTAAAATGAAAAAAAAAGATATTTGAAACTAATTGTCGGTTTGATGTGTTTTAAAAATGTACAACCCATTTCTCATTACTGATGGGCCATTTTCTGGGCCAGCCGAATGAAAGCTCTCCTCGTCTTGAAAGATTTGCAACCCAACTTGCCTGACAAAGCGACTTGGCAAATCACAAAAAACTGGGGTATGGCCGTGGACCCAGATGTCAACCTCTCCATGTACCGTACTCTTCCGATGGAAGTCGTTCCTTCACCACGTTGACCACTACGCACGGAGAGCACCACGGCGGTGGACGACGGTGAGGCCTAGGAAGGGGACGATGCGGTAGTGGAAGCCCGTGCGGAGAGGACTACGAGGGTTCACTGGTTCGGCTGTAGTGTGAGGCTGCCGTCACCGCAGGGCCTGGCCAGCGGTGGGAATAGTAGGGGGCGGTGAGGCCTCTGCAGCAGCACAACCGGCCACGGTAGGCAGGAGCATGCGGCACGACCGGCGCTGCTTTGGGCGGCTGGAGCAAGAAGACCAGAGGTTGAAGAAGCACTACGGCCTTTGGATGGACATCGTACGGTCACTGGAGCTAGAATCGTTCATATTGACTAAGTTGACAAAGCCCTTCGTCCTCGTCAACTTAGTAGGACCACAAGTCAGCCTCCCAGCAAGGTGGGTCCCAGCTAGCCGGGGGATTATTCATTTTTTGTGCGTAATAAGGAGGCACTTCCAGTGGGTCCGAGCTGATAGCGGGGGGGGGGGGGGCATTTTTTCGCGAAATACGGTGGCCTGTCCGATGGGTCCCAGCAGTCAGGGGGAAATGATTTTTTCACAAAATACTGGTGGCCCGTCCGGTGGGTCCCCGCTGTCAGGTGGAGGAATAATTATTTTGCACGTAATAAAGAGGCACTTCCTTGCTGCGGCCGTGGACCCAGCTATTAGCCTCTCCACATACAGTCCACGTTCGATGGAAGCCATTTGTTGACCACGTTGACCACGCCGCGCCGAGAGCACCAGGGCGGTGGACGACGACGAGGCCTAGGAAGGGGACAACGCGGAGCCGGGGAAGACGCGGCAGTGGATGCCCACTCGTAGAGGAGTACGAGGGTTCACTGGTTCGCTGCGGTGTGAGGCTGCCGTTGTTGCAGAATAACAGGGGGTGTGGGTGAGTAGAGGGATGGCCAGGTCAGCGGTGGGAGTAGTAGGGGACGGCGAGGCCTCTGCCGCATCGCAGCCACCCACGGGAGGCAGGAGCATGAGGCATGACCGGCGCTGGTTTGGGCAGCTGGAGCAAGAAGACCAGAGGTTGAAGAAGCACTACGGCCGTTGGATGGACACCATACGGTCACTGGAGCTAGAATCGTGCATATTGACTAAGTTGACAAAGCCCTCCGTCCCCGTCAACTTAGTAGGCCCAAAAGTCAGCCTGCACTAAGGTGGGTCCCAGCTAGCAGGGGGTATTCATTTTTTGTGCGTAATAAGGAGGCACTTCCGGTGGGTCCGAGCTGACAGCAGGGGGAACGTTTTTTTCGCGAAGTACGGTGGCCCGTCGGCTGGGTCCCAACAGTCAGTGGGCAAACGTTTTTTTCGCGATATACTAGTGGGCGTCCGGTGGGTCCCTGCTGTGAGGTGGAGGAATAATTATTTTCCGCGTAATAAGGAGGCACTTGCGGCTGCCATGGACCCAGCTGTCAGCCTCTCCACGTACAGTATTCTTCCGATGGAATTCGGTCGTTGACCACATTGACCACGCCGCACCGACAGCACCACGGCGGTGGACGACAGGCCTAGGAAGGGGACGACGCGGAGCCGGGGAAGACACGGCAGTGGATGCCCACGCGGAGAGGAGTACGAGGGTTCACTGGTTCGGCTGTGCTGCAGTGGCCGCAGAATAACATGGGGTGTGGGTGAGTGGAGTGGAGGGATGGCCTGGCCAGCGGTGGGAGTAGTATGGGGGCGGTGAGGCCTCCGCGGCAGCACAGCCAGCCACGGGAGGCAGGAGCAGGCAGCACGACCGGCGCTGCTTTGGGCGCCTGGAGCAAGAAGACCAGAGGTTGAAGAAGCACTACGGCCGTTGGATGGACATCGTACGGTCAGTCGAGCTAGAATCATGCATATTGACTAAGTTGACAAAGCCCTTCGTCCCCATTAACTTAGTAGGCCCACTATACTGGGTCCCAGCTAGCAGGGGGGGGTATTCTTTTTTTTGTGCATAATAAGGAGGCACTTCCTTGCGTGCGAAGATATAGCTGGTGGGTCCGAGCTGTCAGCGGCGGTAACATTTTTTTCGCGAAATACAGAGGCCGTTTCGGTGGGTCCCAGATGTCAGGTGGAGGAAATCATTATTTTGCACGTAATAAGGAGGCATTTCCTTGCATGCGGTCATGGACCCAGCTGTCAGCCTCTCCACGTACAGTCCACTTCAGATGCATGTCGATCGTTGACCACGCTAACCACACCACGCCGAGAGCACCAGGGCGGTGGATGACGGCGAGGCCTAGGAAGGGAACGACACGGAGGCAGGGAAGACTCGACCGTTGTTTTTGTTTCCCACGCGGAGGGGAGTACGACTGTATGAGGGTTTACTGGTTCATCTGCCGTCGCCGGAGAATAACAGCAGGTGTGTGTGAGTAGAGGGATGGCTAGGCCAGCGATGGGAGTACGATGGGGCGGTGAGGCCTACGCGGCAGCATAGTCGGCCGCGGGTTGGAGGGAGCAGGTAGTCCCGCCGGCGCTTGTTTGAGCGGCTGGAGCAGGAAGAGCAGAGATTGAAGAAGCACAACGGCCGTTGGATGGACATCCAACAGTATACAGGCCATCTGTGGAAAGCCTCAAATCTTTGGAAAACAGCATACAACCCATCTGCCATTATTTCAAATAATTTACAGCCCATTTGCTAATTCTTACGGGTGTTTTGGAGCCCATATTCTTTTTGTTAGCATTACAGCCCATATTGTGGCCACGGTTAAAAAATTATACGAAACTTTGCATATGTCGGTGCGGTCTGAACTGTTTTTAATCCCGAAATTTCGAGTCACATTCAGACTGATTTTAAAAATAAATGTATATCAATATAAAATCCAATAAATTGTCCACGCATAAAAATCAATGCAATTTAAAATCTCGAAATGAAAAAAAGATATTTGAAAATAATTGCCGGTTTGATGTGTTTTAAAAATGTACAACCCATTTCTCATTACTGATAGGCCATTTTCTCGGCCAGCCGAATGAAGCTCTCCTCGTCTTGAAAGATTTGCAGCCCAGCAGGCCTGATAAAGCGACTTACTTGACAAATCACAAAAGAACTGGGCTAGCCATTTTCAGAAAGAAAAAAAACTACTGGGCTGGTCTGTGGTAAACATAAAAGAAAAGGCTGTCTAGACAGGCCAGAGTGTCCCGCACAGCCCAGTTGACACCCTGCTTCCGTCTCAAAAACAAATTAGATAAATGCCACTCCAATTATGGCGATTCATAAAAATGCCACTGCAATTTCCAAACTTTGAAAAATGCCACTGCAATTTTTGCAAACTTTGAAAAACGCCACTGCAGTTTGCAAACTTTGAAAAACGCCACTCCAGACTTCGAAAAATGCCACTAGAAATGGCATGAAATGGCATTTTTCAAAGTTTGGAAATTGCAGTGGCATTTCTCGGATACACCAGATTTGGAGTGGCATTTATCAAATTAACCCAAAACAAAAATAACTGGGCGAGCTGCTGGGTCCCTGGTGTCAGCCGCTCGTTGTGCAATTCTCTCGTTTATTGACTACGTTGACAATGGCATGGGACCCAGATGTCAGAAATCCACTAGGAGGAGCCATTTTTTTATTGGCTTGAAATAAGGAGGCACTTGCTTGCGTACTGCCATGACCTTGGCGGGTCCCTGCTGTCATCCTCTCCACGTACAGTACCAGTTAGTCGTGCTTCAAAACTGATCGGCACGCCATTAAAAAAATAAAGGTCGATAACTAATGCGGCACCTCGGGCCAACGCGGCCAGATCGCATTTTGCACGAGAAATTACACACCATGTTTCGTTGACATGTGGTCCCGTTCCAACATATCAGTGAGACGACGGCGAGTAGTAGGAGTATTTCCGAACGGACGTGTAGGCCGGGGCGCCTCTTCGTGAACCGTGGCAAACTCGCAACCGTCCACCGACTCTTCGCCTTTCCCTCTCGATTTGGAACTGCTGTCGCACGCTCTTCCTCTCCCTCCTCCATTTTCCTTCAGCCCTTCACCCTTTCTTCTGCCATTGTTCGATCGTCTTCTCCATGGAGGGAACAGGCCGGAAACGACCCCGTTATTCTTGCCCCGATCTGAAAGATGACGTGGTGGAGGAACTCATTGATCGGTGCGACGTCATCACCTCGGCTAGCATGGCAGGTTCGTTCAAGCCCATTCTCGACTCAACTAATAACATCATTACAAAGAACCCAAGAGTCAAGGAGCGGTTTGATCTCCCCTATCTTCTTCGCCGTGACCCTGATGACTGGCGCCGGCACGACGGAGGCCTCGCCCTGTGCAAGTTGATGCCGCTTGATAATGATACGTATGATGTTAAGATGCCATCGCTTGAGGGCAAGGCTTGGGCGGGTGCAAATGGAGATTGGGTTGTTTACATTGGGTCCAACTACGAGTGGGAACTTGTGAATGTGTACACTCGTCACTGGGTTCCACTTCCAAAAATGTCAGCACACTGCCCAGAGGTTGAGCACACCGGTAATGTACACGCGTTCAAATACGATCATGGTGACTGTCTTCTATGGAAGATAGAAATTTGTCGAGTTCCCAACCGCTCTTGGAATTACAACAACTATGAAGTTGTTGCTATCTTCGACAAGCTTGTTGCCATCCTTAGTGGTTTGACTTGATGGACATTGCTCAAAAATTAGTTTATGTGCACGAATGAGTACTGTGATGCAATTCAATACGAGGGCCTTGTGTTCGCTGCCACCACTCGTGGCACTCTTTTTGCATGGTATCCTCGTAGTTTCGGTACGTTTGTCTTCCACCGTAATTATAATTGTTTCATCCACATGCATGTGGGTTAGCAAGTTTCCCTTTACTAATTAACCTTCTTCTTGTGTTTCCAAGGTCCTGTGAACATCCCACCACCTATACTTGAAATTTTTTATAACCAAGGGGGAGATGCCGATGGTGATGATCATGAGCAGCGCCGATATACTTTGTGGTGCCTGGCAACTAATTCCGATGGATCACCTCTTCTTGTGTGTATACAGCCCACCGATGATGTTACTGCTAAGGAAGCAGGTGTCTCCCATGGTCGCACTCTCCGGACCTATTCCAACACCCGTTGCATGGTATTCGATATGGATACTAGGGTGCTAGCGCCAACTCCTTCTCCCTGGCACAGAATTGATAGTCTTGGAGAAAACTCGCTCTTCCTTGGACAAAACTATCCGATGATGGTGAAAGGCGATCCAACTGCTGTTGACACATTTATGAGAAGCAATTGTGTTTATACATCGGACATTTGGGTGGTTCCCTACCCTGGTACTGATATAGTAGGCCGCTTCAGCCTGGATGATCAGTCCTGCGTTGGTCTCCAGATCGACAACGGATGGCCCGTCCCAGAGAATCACTTGTGGTTCAAAGCAAGCGTTTCCAACGCCGCGGAATGGTTGAGTTGAAGTTCATTTCATGGCTTGTTATTTGTTGTGTGGTGAAAACTTTAGTATTTATAATGTATCCTCGTTGTCGATGTGGGTTGATGACCTGTTGTATGTAATAAAATGATATGCCTGTGATAAACTTACTAAATTTATGAATGGCTTTCGAGTCGCTTCTCTAAATTTGTACTACTAGCTTCACATGCTTCGCGCGTCGGGCGGGTGTTTTTACTGTAGCCATATGTTAATGTGTTCGTTGTACGTAACCAGCACCTCGAATCCTCGATACTAGTATACTATATACTAGTAGGAGTAAGTAGTAGGAGTAGTAGGGTGGCATGGGCCAGAACAAGCATTCACGTCCAGGAGTACGGCACACGCCACCACCACGACATCCATCTGACACCATATTATTTCTTGGAGTCCGTGCTAGAGCAATCTCTTCAACCTCGTCGTTTCTCTAACTTCAGCCATCGCGCGGCGGGCGAGGTGGGGGTTTGCCGATAGTCGGTTTCCTTAACTGCGGTCCCACTTGTAAGGCCAACTCCAACGCACGACCCCAAACGGA
Organism: Triticum aestivum; assembly: GCF_018294505.1. Classification (NCBI taxonomy): domain Eukaryota; kingdom Viridiplantae; phylum Streptophyta; class Magnoliopsida; order Poales; family Poaceae; genus Triticum; species Triticum aestivum. Next base: position 417,034,896 of record NC_057797.1, on the reverse strand, counting down.
CCTCCGTTTTGCACGAACTCCAACGATAATTTTGACTAGAAAAGCAAGACCAAAGAAAACAAGAACCACAAGAATACATTTTACTACTCCTGTAAGTTGGATTAGTGCCTTCTCGATGCATTCATTGTTGATCTGCGGAGGCTCGATCTTGCGTGCTTCTTTCTTCTTCGAGTGTAAAGAAGTAGACGTTGCTTCCTCGCATCTAGTCTCATGTCTAGCCTCTATTCTAGTAGGAGTATCAACAAGTGCACTAATCTCATCCGAGAGCAGAACCGAAGATTTGGTCGGGTTCTTCCTCCTTTTGCCGACACGTGGGACATCCAGCATCCAGGTCGTGTCATGAAAGAAAATAGAGTGGTAGTTGAAGCCACGAGATGTGCATCTTGGGTTAAACTATAAATAGAATCTTACTACTCTTGAGTAACTCCAAAAGCGGCCACCGAAGATCTTTGTTGGATTTGTTTTTCATCACCAGCACGTCGAGGTGACATATGTGCAGGTTCAGTGGGTCCTCTTGCATTTTCACTGACATGTGGGGCCGCATGTGAGCAAACAGACGATGGGCTCCGCGCGCTGGCTGGCTGAGAAGAGAGATAGAGGAGGGCTGAGCACGGACTGCAGGAAATTTGTTCTACGTACCTTGATATAGGCTTGATATAGTGGGGTGGCATGGGCCATAACTCAGTAGCATTCACGTCTAGCAGTACGGCACACGCCATCCACACGAGTCCCATCCGACACCAATTTTCTTGGAGTCTGTGCTACATCCATCTCTTCTCCCTCCTGTTTTCTCAGCCGTCGCGCGGTGGGCGGGGTGGGGGTTTGCCGATAGTCGGTTTGCTCAACTGCGGTCCTACTTATAAGTGAACATGCAACACCGCACGCATTCCCGCTTGAGCGGCGTTCCGGACCAACCATGTGGGGGTGCGACGCAAACACGGCAGGCTTTTCCTTTTGAACTCGTAACTTGTAAAATTTGGTTCTGCTCCATGGCGCGATCGATAGATAGAAAATAACGATTTTGCCTAGAGTAATGAGAAGTTTGGTTCTGGTGCCGTTCATGCATGGAGTACGTACGAAAATTATGAAGTTGATGCTAAAGGTAAGATAATTATTGTAGTATCATATACTACTACATGGATTTGACGGAAAGATAAAAATACATATGGATCCATCAACGTTCAACGACATCCTCACGGCCTAGTGCGCCGGGTCACCAACCAACATGTGAGGAGCAACGGCATTGGCGGCGAGCTCAACGTGCTTCTGAACTGTGCCGTCCAAGGTTGCCCTATGCTCCAAGAAGGCCAGCGTCCTATCGTCCTCCTCTTGCATGTAGTATTCCTTGTGGACGATTTGCGCGTAGACGTGGGTGATTATGTCGATGGTGTCTTGCTGCGCGAGGCGCTGCGCGGCGAGCGCGACCTCGAGGTGGACATTCTTCGGCGTGACGGCGGGCAGTCACAGGGCCACCAGTGCGTCGAAGAGGTTGTTACCATAGTGGCCGTTGAGGGTGGCGGACATCGCAGAGCCTGGGCGTGTCGGCTGGAGGCTTACATCAAAGTCGTCCGCAAGCTTCTTGATGACGGTGAACTTGTCAAGGAAACCGATGAGGACCTCGTCGAACAAGGAGACGAAGTTGTCGTCCAAGCGGCCCCTCGCCCTGGCGGCCTCAAGCAATAGTACCCGGAGACGTTCCTCGGTGCCGGTGGACATGGTAGTACTCCTAAATCCAGACGGTGGTGCTACTAGTACTAGTAGTAGTACTACCAATGTAGTAGTAGGAGTACTAGCACTGTACTACCCGTTGGTCAAATTATTACGTGCTGCTCCTTATAGTGTAGTGACAAGACCCTACGCCGGAGATGACACCTGAGTATAGGCGCCGTGTTCGGCATACCATAGTCAGCCTCACCGTCTGCAGTCACTATCATCATGGCTGTAGAGCTAGCCTGCTTACAACTAGCCCTGTTCGACATAATTTCCCGTGCGTAGATGCTCGTGCATTGCACGGAACACCAAGATTGGGGGTGGACGGCTTCGGCAGCGGCCATCGCGCCAGATTTTTCCACGGCCTTCTACTCCTAGATTGTGAGAGACAAGGAGTTGTTTGTAAATACGGAACAAGTGCGGGCATCTTTTTGCAAAAATGGAGAAGCTTGGTTTGTATGCGTCAGATCTAGATCCGACGGCTACTGGTGAAAGATGGGAGGCACAACATCATCACCAACTCAGGACCTGTTTGATTCGCAGGATTTTGAAAACGCAGGAATAGGACATGGCAATATTACATTATTCAAACTGATATTACAAATGTTAGGAGTAATGATGCACCTATGAAGAGGGAATTACTAGGAAGTTTACGTAAGAACTTTCGTTACTTTAGGTGGATGCAACATTATCGTACAAACTAAAATCCACCGCCCTGACAAGTCACTAATGGGCAAATAAGTTTTCGAGTCTCTGGCCACTTGATGTTTCAAAAAGAAATTCAGCTTCTGCGGAGAAATGAGGTCCACCGTGTACCCGCGCGGGTGTGGCTGTGCACGAAGCGTGAGTACGTGCATGGTGCACCTATTCTCTTCTTGTATACGTACACGACCTACGTGGGGTTGTGTGAGAGAGATACAAACCTAGAGAGATATAGTGTGTGGGTTCTTGAGAGTTTTTTTGTGGGGGGTCAATAAAAAAATTTAACATATGCAATGTGTGTGAAATAGAGTCCTAGATATAACATATATATAGAGGGGGCGATCCAGGAGAAAAGAGTGGAGGTATCATCGGCTTGAGGTGTCCATAGAATCCAAGAGAGGGATGATGTGTGTGTGTGTGTGTGCGCGCTCGATAAAGAGTGTCATCGAATTTGTGTGTGCCCATGTCAAAGATATAGAGTGGCTGGCCTACTGGAACGTGAGATGGGACATGTGCAGTTTGTCTCTGTGCCATGGATATCTACCTGCAGCGCTCGACTATCGCTGTGTGGTGGGGGAAGAGGGAGGCCCAATTAACTATAGAGGTACAATGGCTGGTATATGTGTGGAGGAGGAGAGAGGCCTACCTCATGTATTAAGGAGATCGATCTGCCTCATGTATTAAGGGAGATTGATCAGCATCCATGCATATGTGCAGGAGATGAATAAGGTTGGGAGAGATATAGAGCTAGAGTGTTGGAGGGGGTGGTAGTGGAGTTGCTTCTAACTCCGCCTATGTTGTCTCAACATAGCCGGTCCCAAGCCTGGGTAAAGGAGGAGGGTTGTGATAGGCTTGGCGAGCCAACGTAAAAACTCAGCCACTCTTATGGAGATGAAACCCAAAAGATTTTCGTTGGGGCGTAACCCTCTCAGCGACGCGCCACATCGGAACCCGGGTGTGGTGGAAAATGGGCAAGGGCCAGGCCATCACCCCCCAAGTGGCGCGCCGTATCTTGATCCGGATACGGTGGCAAGTGAGCGAGGATCGGGTCGTCGCATCCTTAGTGGTGCGCTACATCGTCGCCTGGATGTAGTGGAAAATGAGCAAGGGTCTTCGCATTTGACTCGACGAGTGCGAAGGGTAAGGAAGCTAGCCGAGCCTAGGAGGATTCGCTTAGGTAGCTGGAACGTAGGGTCTCTGACAGGAAGCTTCGGGAGCTAGTTGATGCAGCAGTGAGGAGAGGTGTTGATATCCTTTGCGTCCAAGAAACCAAATGGAGAGGACAGAAGGCGAAGGAGGTGGAGGATACCGGCTTCAAGCTGCGGTACACGGGGACGGCTGCAAACAGAAATGGCGTAGGCATCTTGATCAACAAGAGCCTCAAGTATGGAGTGGTAGACGTCAGGAGACGTGGGGACCGGATTATCCTGGTCAAGCTGGTAGCTGAGGACTTGGTTCTCAATGTTATCAGCGCATATGCCCCGCAAGTAGGCCACAATGAGAACACCAAGAGGGAGTTCTGGGAAGGATTGGAAGACATGGTTAGGAGTGTACCGATTGGTGAGAAGCTCTTCATAGGAGGAGACCTCAATGGCCACGTGGGTACATCGAACACAGGTTTTGAAGGGGCGCATGGGGGCTTTGGCTATGGCATCAGGAATCAAGAAGGAGAAGATGTCTTAAGCTTTGCTCTAGCCTACAACATGATTGTAGCTAACACCCTCTTTAGAAAGAGAGAATCACATCTGGTGACTTTTAGTAGTGGCCAACACTCTAGCTAGATTGATTTCATCCTCTCGAGAAGAGAAGATAGGCGTGCGTGCCTAGACTGTAAGGTGATACCTGGGGAGAGTGTTGTACCCCAGCATAAGCTGGTGGTTGCTGACTTCCGCTTTCGGATTCGTGTCCAGCGGGATAAGCGTGCCAAGGTCGCTAGAACGAAGTGGTGGAAGCTCAAGGGGGAGGTAGCTCAGGTGTTCAAGGAGAGGGTATTTAAGGAGGGCCCTTGGGAGGAAGGAGGGGATGCGGACAATGTGTGGATGAAGATGGCGACTTGCATTCGTAAGGTGGCCTCGGAGGAGTTTGGAGTGTCCAGGGGAAGGAGAAGCGAAGATAAGGATACCTGGTGGTGGAATGATGATGTCCAGAAGGCGCTTAAAGAGAAGAAAGATTGCTTCAGACGCCTATACCTGGATAGGAGTGCAGACAACATAGAGAAGTACAAGATGGCGAAGAAGGCCGCAAAGCGAGCTGTTGGTGAAGCAAGGGGTCGGGCATATGAGGACCTCTACCAACGGTTAGGCACGAAGGAAGGTGAAAGGGACATCTATAAGATGGCTAAGATCCGGGAGAGGAAGACGAGGGATATTGGCCAAGTCAAATGCATCAAGGACGGAGCAAGCCAACTCTTGGTGAAGGACGAAGAGATTAAGCATAGATGGCGGGAGTACTTCGACAAGCTGTTCAATGGGGAGAATGAGAGTTCTACCATTGAACTGAATGACTCATTTGATGAGACCAGCATGCGTTTTGTGCGGCGCATCCAGGAGTCTGAGGTGAAGGAGGCTTTAAAAAGGATGAAAGGAGGCAAGGCGATGGGCCCTGATTGTATCCCCATTGAGGTGTGGAAAGGTCTCGGGGACATAGCGATAGTATGGCTAACCAAGCTTTTCAACCTCATTTTTCGGGCAAACAAGATGCCAGAAGAATGGAGACGGAGTATATTAGTACCAATCTTCAAGAACAAGGGGGATGTTCAGAGTTGTACTAATTACCGTGGAATTAAGCTGATGAGCCATACAATGAAGCTATGGGAGAGAGTCATTGAGCACCGCTTAAGAAGAATGACAAGCGTGACCAAAAATCAGTTTGGTTTCATGCCTGGGAGGTCGACCATGGAAGCCATTTTCTTGGTACGACAACTTATGGAGAGATATAGGGAGCATAAGAAGGACTTGCATATGGTGTTCATTGACTTGGAGAAGGCCTATGATAAGATACCGCGGAATGTCATGTGGTGGGCCTTGGAGAAACACAAAGTCCCAGCAAAGTACATTACCCTCATCAAGGACATGTACAATAATGTTGTGACAAGTGTTCGAACAAGTGATGTCGACACCGATGACTTCCCGATTAAGATAGGACTGCATCAGGGGTCAGCTTTGAGCCCTTATCTTTTTGCATTGGTGATGGATGAGGTCACAAGGGGTATACAAGGAGATATCCCATGGTGTATGCTCTTTGCGGATGATGTGGTGCTAGTTGACGATAGTCGGACGGGGGTAAATAGGAAGTTAGAGTTATGGAGACAAACCTTGGAATCGAAAGGGTTTAGGCTTAGTAGAACTAAAACCGAGTACATGATCTGCGGTTTCAGTACTACTAGCTGTGAGGAGGAGGAGGTTAGCTTTGATGGCCAGGTGGTACCTCGAAAGGACACCTTTCGGTATTTGGGGTCAATGTTGCAGGAGGATGGGGGTATTGATGAAGATGTGAACCATCTAATCAAAGCCGGATGGATGAAGTGGCGCCAAGCTTCTGGCATTCTCTGTGACAAGAGAGTGCCACAAAAGCTAAAAGGCAAGTTCTACAGGACGGCGGTTCGACCCGCAATGTTGTATGGCGCGGAGTGTTGGCCGACTAAAATGCGACATGTTCAACAGTTAGGTGTGGCGGAGATGCGTATGTTGAGATGGATGTGTGGCCACACGAGGAAGGATCGAGTCTGGAATGATGATATACGAGATAGAGTTGGGGTAGCACCAATTGAGGAGAAGCTTGTCCAACATCGTTTGAGATGGTTTGGGCATATTCAGCGCAGGCCTCCAGAAGCTCCAGTGCATAGCGGACGGCTAAAGCGTGCGGAGAATGTCAAGAGAGGGCGGGGTCGACCGATTTTGACATGGGAGGAGTCCGTTAAGAGAGACCTGAAGGATTGGAGTATCGACAAAGAGCTAGCTATGGACAGGGGTGCGTGGAAGCTTGCTATCCATGTGCCAGAGCCATGAGTTGGTTGCGAGATCTTATGGGTTTCACCTCTAGCCTACCCCAACTTGTTTGGGACTAAAGGCTTTGTTGTTGTTGTTGTTGTTGTTGTAGTAGGCTTGCTAGACAAATGGAGGGCACGCCCGCAATATCAATAAGAGAGGAGATGGCTGCTTGTTGTCTGTGCACGTGCGTGTGAGAGACGGGTCAGGAGGCATGCACGCATGATGAGGGGGGACGATGTGGCTGTGGTAAGCAGACGTAACTACATAGGAAGATCAATCGCCCTTTGTAAGAGAAAGGAGAGACATAACTTGTGAGGTACGTCGATCGATGGGGGGGGGGTAGTTAAAGTCGATCTAGGTATATGTTGGGAGATCGATCGGTATACATGCATGTGTGTGTTAGAAGCAAATGAGGCACGAGGAGAAGGATAGAGAGAGAGAGAGGGATGCATGTAGGAGGTGGTACGAGAGGCATACTATATCGAGGGGGAGAAGTGCGCGAGTACGAGAATGATGAAAAGAGTGGTGGGAGTGAGGCATGGATGGTGACAAGAGAAGATGGGAAGCTTGTGTTTGTGCTAGGCACACCTGGGTAGAGAGGCATATCGATCGATGTGTGCCGTAAAGAAGGAGCTGGGGGGCCTACACACACCGTGGGTGAAAGACCTAAAGTGAAAAGACGAATTTGCCTGTTGGAGCTAGAGAATGCTAAGGGAGGGTCAGAGGGATGCGGGCGTGTGCATGCACAAGAGAAAGTTAGCGCTAGCTACAAAGATAAGAGGGTTGTGTGGGTGTAGAAGATGAATAGAGATCATATATACTTCATTATAAAAAGCGAATTCGGATATTTGAAAAATTTATCATAGTGTTTCAAACTGACGGATGTGTGAATATATACAACGGTCATACACATGGTGTGGTTATGAACATGGTATACTACATTTAATATATTTTATCTCTACTCTTATAAAAACGGAGTTGTTGATGATGGTGTGCCTGCCATCATGCATTATATATAGGCCGTCCGATTTATATCTAGCGGATAGCAAGGAAACTATGATGGTTGAAGTTGGCAACAATCATGATTGTAGATTCTTATTGAAATAGAGAAACGAATTCAAATTTAGTTCGAATTGCAGCGGTAGTATAGACATTTGGAATGCACTAAAATGTTGGTATGAGTAGGTTACATGCATTATACAGCAAGCGAAAAAAATTAATCGGACATAACATGGATTCATACTCCCTCCTTCCATCTATATAGGGCGTAATGAGATTTTTAAGACCGCCTTTGACTATTGACAAGATTAATAGTACATGACATGCACAATGTGAAAATTATATCATTGAAAGAACCTTTCACACACGAATTTAATGGTGTGCTTTGTGTAAGTTGCATGTCATATATCATTGCTCTAATATTTTGTCAAAGTTAGCATCGAAAAACGCATTAGGCCCTATATAGATGGAAGGAGGGAGTAGCTTTGAATAGCATTTGTATAGTAAAACGGGGCAAGACTCTCTCTTTGTGTGGTGTGAATAGTTTTATTTTTTTCATATTCTTTTTGGTTGAGGGAAGTGCGAATTGATTTGGTACGTACAAGTACAATATTACTACACGTTAGGCCTGTCCCTAAAATTCAACCCGCGTCTTGTTCTATCCCGAAAATTCAGATATCGTGCTCCCAAAACTGGCGCCTTCACAACCCGCGCCTTGCTATCCCGAAATTACAACGCGTGCGAAAACACCCTCCAGCTGCCAAATCCCGACACGCGAAATCCCCCTTCTAACCTTGAGCCGAAAGGGACGCTAGTTCAAATCGGTGGGGGATACTTTTGTAACACACCCTACATTTTGGACAAGCGCATTCCTAAGTCATGCTTCACCCCCTCCCATCGCCACCTTTTCGCCACTCGAAATCCCAGGCCGCCATAACCTCTTCGCTCCAGCGGCGAAACCCCACCATCCTCCGTCCGCCATGTCACCTCTGCCCAGCCGGAGCCTCTTCCCCGACGACGTCGTCCACCGCAACAGCTCGACGTCTCTCGTCCACCTCCTCGGATGAGGATCTGTCATCCATCTCGCCGTCGCACCGGTTCAGCCGCCCCGTCCTCCACCTCCAAGGAGCTGCTCTGACGATCACCTCGTCTATCGCGGCTGCTCCATCCCCACAGCGCCGCCTTAACCTGCTCCACCGGAACCGCAGCATCCTCACCGACACCTCAGACGAAGCCGAGGCCTACTCGGCACCACCGAAGAGGTTTTACACTCATCGCATTGCACCTTCTCCTTAACTCGACCTCCCGACGCCGACGGTGCTCCATCCCGCACCCCATGGAGCGGCTACCTTGAAGCCGGCGCCGCGGGCGATATCTCCACGGCGGCTCTCCCCCAGTGCGAGGCCCCTTCAGCGGCGGCGTCCATACCAGCTGGATCTGTTGCTGCTGCTACGACTCTCGCTCGATCGCTGGCTTGCCCAGCTGTTGTTGCTGCTCTCCCCCTCGCTCGTGCTGCTGCTCTGCTCCGATTAAGCCACACTTCAGTCGACTGAATCGACTTTTGGGTCAGTCGATTTTCAGGGGTTGGGGGGGCTCGCCAGAGTTAAGGAAGAACCACCCGCAGCGGGGATGGGGGCTCACCGGAGAGGTACCCCACTATCTATCTTAGGGTTCAGGGTGGGGCGGGGGGCCTAGAGGGCTGGCCGGGGCAGCGGTGGCGAGTTGTTTTGAGGTGGCGAGGCGGTGCTGGGGCCGGCGGTTCAGCCGGTGGTGGCTGGCGGCTCAGGGGGTGCAGGTTGAAGATGAACTGCAGGCCCTCCCTAAACTACATGTCAAGTGCCTCTCTGCTACCACCGCATTCAGTTTCGACAGTAGCATTCAGATTCCACAGTAAATTTCAGTTTCGATAGTTAAGTTCAGAGTCAACAGTTTTTACCTCATTTGTTGTAGTCAGGTGGTTTTTGGTGATGTTAATTTTACATCCATTTACATCATCTATTGGAGATGCTATTAGAATCCCACTTGAGATTGACGATGTATGTCTCGTGCTGCTTCAGCCTTGACGTCTTACCGCTCACCGGAGCTGCTCCAACGGCAGAAAAATCCATCACAACAGAGCAGTGCCCTGGACGCCGTCTACATCGCCCTCAGATCTTCCTGCACACCTCCGACAGCCACCTCTGCCTCAACTGCTTCAGCGACCAACCCAGTGATGCTGAGGTCGACACGGCTACGGCAAAGAGGTTGTACACTTGTTGCATCACTTATTACTATACATTCATGTCGATCCATTAGGGCCATTTTGGTTCAACGGAAAAACATCGATCCACTGGTTGTTACCATCACTCTAAATTTCTGCATGCTCTCCTTACATAATTTCACCATATTTTTTTCGTATGTGTGTCAGATATTGTACACAGTCATGCTGAACATGTAGAGAAAAAGATAAGAGTTTTGCGCGGCAATACAATGTCATGCAGACATCGCTCCATGGTGGGTTCAATGGCAAACCCTCCCCACCCCTCTCCAGATTGTAATCCAGAGGAAGATATCTGTTCTGAGGCAGATTCGGACGCCGCTGACCACTCCTATTTACTCCCCAAGGTGTTTTCTCTACCTTGGCATGATGATGTTAGTCATATCATGCATATGTTGCCTTGCAGTGCCTACTTTTGACATCATATATGTCATCTGCTTAGTTTAGATATGTTCTGTAATGCCACCTGTTTAGTTTCTATATCATATATGGGAATTATGTAGTCTCATGTCTTTTAGCCAGCCATAATATATGTGAAATGTGCAATGCCATCCTGTTTAACCAGGCATCATATATTTGAATGATATCTTGCCCATCCTTTTCCTCATTACATTTCCATTTGTCGACAATGTTTGTACATTAAACTACTCTACCTGTGAATCAGCCATTTGGGTGGGAGATGGAAAAATCTGGAGTGAAAACAAGGCCTTCAGAGCAGCCAGTGCTACCTGTCGAAGCAGATCTCTTATTGGGTCCCGATAGCTCCTCGGAGATGGATTCAGAGACAGATGACCAGTCCTATTCCCCCACTGAGGTGTATGCTCTAACTTGGTACGGTTATACTGCTCATATCATGCATACGGTGTCTTGCATTGCATAGTTTAGACATCATATACACAATATTCAACACCATGTTCTTAGTTCAGACATCATATCGAATGCCCTCTATTTAGCATATAAATCACATATGTGAATTAAATGATGCGATCCTGATTACTTAGATAACATGTAGGTGAATTATGTCATGCGATCCTATTTAGTTATTCATCATATCTTTGAATTATGTTATGCTATGCTATCCAGTTTAGATAGACATCATATATGTGAAATTATGTCATGCTATCCGTTTTAGTTAAACAATATACATGTCAACTATTTCATGCCCTCTTTTTTCCACACTATCTATTGCATCTGTCTCTCATACAATGTCTGTACATTCAACTATGTTTCCTGTTTATCAGCCATTTGAATTGGAGCGGGTGATGCCAGTATCTAGCGGACTAAAAACACGGTCTTCAAATAAAACAGTGCTACCTCTTGGTGGAGATAGCACCCCGGTTGTACATGCACAAGAACCAGCCCTACCACACATAACCCAAACTCTCACAGATTGTACCCCTACTGCGATGGACAGAGAACCAGCTTCACCCAATCAAACCCCAACCCCAGCCGATAGTAACCCAGTTCCTGTTGACACCGCACCACCTCCACCACAGAGCTCCCAAACAAGAGCAGTTAGTAAGGCAACTCCAGTGCCCAAAGGGCCAGTACTATCACGGCGAACCCCAACTCCACCAGTTAGTACGCCTATTCCTGTGGAGGAAGCACAACCAGCTAGTCGTAGTTTAGCATCTATCGCATTTGATGTTGTTAAATCGTATGTGCGTATCTTCCCATCTTGGAAATATTATACTAAAGATGAAGGAAAATGCCAGTTGCAGGTGTTTGTCCAGGAGTTATGTGTAAGTAATGTTATTCATGGCAATTAGTTTGCTTCGTCCCATACATCCTACCTCCATGATGGTTATAATACAGCAAATTTTCCCATTTTTCTCTATAGAGAAGGAACGATTTGGAAACTCAGGATGAGGTAACCTGTGCTAATACCTCTGCTATCTTCAAGAATGCTTGGTGGCAGTATCGGAATTACCTGAAGAAAACGTACTTCACCGGCAAAGAAACTCATCAAATTCCCTTACGTTCTCCCGAGACACATTTACTGAATGATGACTGGGAAAGCCTTGTTCTATACTGGTCCCGAACCAAGAATGTGGTAAGGTCTATGAGCTCATTTTCTATTTTTAAGTATTATATTCTTGCATCTTACTGTACTCTGTTCATGTAGAACAAGTGCGTAAACCTGAAGAACAACTGCTTTAATTTAAGATTCCATTGCTACCATCGGACATAGATATATGTTTGTTTGATGCTTTTATTATGTACTAGTACTTGGCAATAGAAGACTTGGTAGTTTAATCCTGTCCACCTTACTAATGAACTGGTTCACCGAAATGAGTTTCATATACTAGTACATGCTAAACTTGTTATGTGTCTGCTAGTTTCTTCTTTTAGAATGTTGACAGAATATTGGGGAAGAGTGCCTTATTAAGCAACGGTAAAGGAAGTAATGCAAATAAGGTTCAGGATAGTGACACATCCTGTCTTGGTTTAGTGTTGGAGTTACTGGCCACTACCGCTTGCAGAAGCTATTCAAACTCACTGTCTGAATCAGTTCGGTTTCTTGAGTCTCAACTACAAGATGAAAGATATCGATCAACTGTGCTGCGACAAGAAGCGGAAGGACTGCGGAAGTCCCTAGAGCATTCAGATGCATACTTTCTGGTGCAACATCAAGCGTTGGAGGATTTTAGTGCCAAACATGACAAAGCTAATCAGCTTGCTAAGCTTATTGCCAGCATGGTGGATACCCAGGATAACGTTTCTCGAGCTCTTCTGAAGTTGTTTCAGTTATGCTCTTGTTTTGCTGCCATGTTTATTTGCATTGGTGGCCAATTTTGACGGCTAGTGTATATGATATGCTGCTTTGTTCCCTATATTTGCACTTGTGACGAACTTTGATGCCCAGTGGATGTAATATGTGTAATAGCCATGATAGCCTAGAATTAGTTCTTTTTCCGCGGTTAACTAGTGGCTGCAATAACCTATTTTTTAAAACTAGGCCACAATAACCATGGGCTAATACTTGCTGTAGTGACATTGGGCCTCCTACGGGCCGTAGAAACAGTGGGCCTTCTACGGGCCGTAGAAACAGTAGGCCTTCTACGGGTCGTAGAAACAATGGGCCTTCTACGGGCCGTATCATCAATGGGCCTTATACGGGCCGTATGATCGATTGGCCAAACATGGGCCAATAACAGGCCGCATTATGGCCGTAAACGGGCTAGAGTTGGAATCGTCTGTTCATGGGCCGACCGTAATGGGCCATCGTTAATAGGCCGTATTTGATGACGCTATGAAAACGGCCCAACGTATTAATGGACCACAAACGGGCCGACTGTAACCACGGGCTGAATTTGGCCCACAAGCAGAAAATGATAGTAACGGGACGTAAGTAAATGAATGCTGGAAATGAGCCCAAGAATAAATGGGTTCTGAGAAGGCCGAAAGATAACATGGGCTGGAAACGGCCCAACGGAATAACGGGCCGTTAATGGGTATAAAGTGATACACTGTTCATTACGGGCCAGTTTCACCACGGGCCGTTAATGGGTGTAAAGTGATACAATGTTCATTACGGGCCAGTTTCACCACGGGCCGTTAATAGGCCAAGAGTTATATAGGGCCTCAAATGGGCCGAAAGACGTCATAGGCCATACATGGGCCAGAAGTGAAAACGGGCTGGAATCATATTGGATGGCCCAGATGACGCTATTGGGCCTAATTTGGATAGGGCGTAACGGGCCTTGGGTTAGCGGGCTGTAAATGGGCTATATGCGAACATGCCGTTAACAGGCTTTACATGAGCCGGCCCGCCACCTTTTGACCAAGTCAAACGGGCCGGCCTTTTCACAGGAATGGGCCTCTATTGGGCCGTGCCACATGTCGACGTATCATAGGCGCCTATCTGACCCACTGACGAGCTGACACGTGTTTCGTCCGGTCAATAAGAATTTTACACGTGGAAATTTCCCATTGGTCGGGGCTGTTAACGGGTTATCGGATCCAAAACCCGACCCGATAGCTTAACGGCGTTCCGTTACGGTGGATGCCTCGTGTCGGTCACCCTTGACGAAAGCACTTCTGTGACGCACGATTTATCGTCATGGAAGTGGACACTTCCATGATGATAATTTTGATAATGTCATGGAACACTTCTACGACAGCACAGGTATGACTATCTTGATTCTGTCATAAATTTGTCATGGATGTACATGCATGACAAAAAAGCGACCTACTGTGACAAACACGTATCTTCATGGAAGTGTATTTTTTGTAGTGATGGGGCTGTTTTCAATTTCTCACGAACGATGCGAACTTGCTCTTCTACTTCTTGAATCATATCCAGGCTAAAGAATTGTCTTTCCCCAGTTTCTGACTAGTTAAGAGGCGTTCGACACCTTCGTCCATAAAGAACTTCGAAAGGAGCTTTGCCCAAGCTAGCTTGATAACTATTGTTATAAGTGAATCCGGCGAATGGAAGACATTTCTCCCAATCAATACCGAATGAGATAATAGAAGCTCAGAGCATATCTTCCAGAATTTGATTGACTCGTTCTACTTGACCACTTGATTGAGGGTGGAAGCAGGTGCTAAAGGAGAGACGAGTCCTCATAGCATTTGAAAACTTTCCCAAAATCAAGAGGTGAAGAGACTTCCACGGTCTAAGTTGATCTCCAATGGAACACCATGAAGAGATACTATTGAGAGATATATAGATCGACTACCTGGCTAGCGGTTATACTCTCCCGAACGGGCAGGAATTGAGCTACTTTGGAGAGACGATCAATGACAACAAAGATAGCATTATTTCCTCTCTTGGTCCTGGGAAATCCGGTGATGATGTCCATACCAATTTTATCCCATTTCCATTCAGGAATAGCTAAAGGTTAAAGAGTGCCAGCATGTCGTTGATGCTCTACTTTAACGCGATGACATACGTCGCAACTAGCAATGAACTTAGTGATTTCCCTGTTCATCCTTGTCCACCAAAACCTCTGGCATATGTCTTGATACGTTTTAGTACTACCGGGATGAATCGTGAGAGGAGATTAATGAGCCTCCTTAAGGATCAACTGCCGTAGATGTTGGTTCTTGGGAACTACTAGGCGGTTCCCAAAGAAGACAACACCTTGGTCATCCATAGAGAAACATTTAGCAGCTCCACCAGCAATGTTCTCTTGGATGCGGGATATACCATTATCATGCTTCTGGGAAGCTATGATTTGATCCGTAAGGGTAGGTTTTGCCACCAAGGTAGATAGGAATCCTCGAGGAACCATGTGAAGGTTAAGCTTATGAAATTCCTCATGGAGAAGTGGTTGACTTTGTTGTAATAGCAGATTGTTACAATAAGATTTACGACTTAGTGCATCAGCCATAACATTGGCTTTCCTCGGGGTGTAAGTTATTCCTAAGTCATAATCCGTGATCAACTCGACCCAGCGTCTTTTCCTGAGATTCAAATCCAGTTGGGTGAAGATTATTTCAGACTTTGGTGATCGGTGAAGATCTCGCAACAATGACCGAGAAGGTAATGTTGCCGTGTTTTGAGTGCATGGACTACAGCTGCAAGCTTTAGATCATGAGTGGGATAGTTATCCTCATGTGGGCGCAACTACCGAGAAGCACAGGAAATCACATGACGATCTTGTATGAGTATGCAACCTAGTCCATGTCGCAAGGCGTCGCAATAGATAACAAAGTCTTTGGAGAAATCTGGTGGCACCAGTACGGGTGCAGATGTCAGGCGTCTTTTCAGTTCCTGAAAACTGTACTTGCATTGTGGAGTCCACTCAAAAGTTTTATCTTTCTTGAGGAGTTTAGTTAGAGGTTTAGCAACCTTGGAGAAGTTCTCGACGAAGCGGCGGCAGTAGCTCACTAAGCCAAGGAAACTCCGAACTTGCTTGACCGTTTAGGTGGAGTCCAATTAAGAACAACCTGAACTCGCTCGGGATTGATAGCAATACCCTTACCAGAGATTACATGGCCTAGGTAGGTCACTTTTGGCAACCAAAATTCACATTTAGAGAATTTGGCATAAAGGCGATGTTCTCGAAGTTACATCAATACCAGCCATAGATGATCGGCATGATCTTCCTGGTTCTTGGAGTAAATGTGTGTATCATTGAGATAAACTACGACGAATCTGTCCAAGTACTCCATGAAGATCGAATTCATTAAGTGGTAGAAGGTGGATGGGGCATTGGTTAAACCGAAGGACATGATGGTGTACTCGTATTGGCCATAACGAGTAACAAAGGCCGTTTTAGGAATGTCCCCGTTCTTGATTTTGATTTGATGGTAGCCCAACCTCAAATCCATTTTGGAAAAGATTTAGGATCCAACGAGTTGATCATACAGGTCATTGATCCTGGGGAGCGGACACTTGTTATTTATGGTGACCAGGTTGACGGGTCGATAATCTACAACCATTCGATCCGTTCCATTCTTCTTCTTGACGAACAGGATGGGACAAGCCCAAGGAGAAGAGCTAGGACGGATGAAACCCTTTTGCAAGGACTCATCAAGTTGTTTCTTAAGCTCGGCTAGATCTAAGGGTGCCATCTTATAGGGTCTCCTAGAGATCGGAACAATTCCTGGAACAAGATCTATCACGAACTCGACATCTCTGTCAGGTGGAATACCTGGCAATTCTTCTGGAAAGACATCCGGAAAGTCATGGACTACCGGTATATCTTCGAGGTCTGGAAGAGGACTGGCATTAAGAGAGTAAAGCTGACGCTCGGACACTCGGGTCAAAACATTGACTGTCTTGCCCGATGGGTGGGTAAGTTGAACAGTTCTAGTGGGACAATCAATCCTAGCATAATGGGCAGACATCCAGTCCATACCCAAGATGATGTTTATGTCCGAGGACTTGAGAGCTATCAATGATGCAAGGAAGACCAGTCTATCGACAAGGATTTCATTCCCATTGCTTATTCTAGAAGTTTGCCATTTAGAACCAGGAGTTTGAATTACCATGGAGGTGGGCATGTCACAAAATGTCATATTGTGCATTCGAGCATAGCTCTCAGAAATGAATGAATGAGATGCTCCGGTATCAAAAGAATAGATGCCGAATGGCAATTAACAAGGAGCGTACCAAGGACGACATTGGGATCATCATGGGCCTCCTCAGCTGAGACATAGTTGACATGGCCACGTGCAGTGGTGACTGGCTTGGCATAGTACACCTTTCTGCTTGCTTGCCACGGCCAATGGACTTTCCAGACTGGTTGGGGTTGTTGTTCTGAGGACACTCTCGGATATAGTGGCCTGGCTCTCTACACTTGAAGCATGTCATGGTGTTAGTGCGCGGAGCAGCATAGGCGGCTGATCCACCATAGGACTTGGGTGGTGCATACTACTGGTTTGGGCGAGGCGCCTCATAGGATGGCCTCGAGGTATATCTCGGTAGCAGATCTGTGTTTGGAACCCACACCCGACGCTTCTGAGAGCTAGAACTGGATGATGAACCAAAATCACGGGAGTGCTTGCATGTAGCCTCATAGTCAGTCTGGCCAGTTTTAGCACTAATGGCCTTGTTCACAAGCTTCTGGAAGGAAGTGCACTAGTGCAGATGGAGGTCACGGCGAGGCTAAGGGCTAAGTCCCTTTCGGAACCTTGCCTACTTCTTGGCGTCAGTGGACACTTCCTTAGGGGCGTAGCGTGCAAGATTCCCAAACTCGCGGCTGTAGGCATCCATAGTTAGCTTGCCCTAGGTGAAGTTGCAGAACTCCTCCCTTTTGTGATCCATTAGCCCCTCTGGGATGTGGTGCACACGAAATGCTTTGAAGTCCGCCTAGGTAGTAACCTGACCAGCTAGACGCATAGCTTCATAATTCTCCCACCAGAGACTGGTGGGACCGTTAAGGTGATATGCAACATAGGTGACCTTACTAGCCTCAGCTACATTGGCAGAACGTAACTTGTGGGTGATGCTGCGAAGCCAGTCATCCGCGTTGAGAGGTTCGACGAAGTAATGGAAAGTTGGGGGAGAGAATGAGACGCCCACGGGGTCGGGGCGGCGCTGAGGAGAAGGGCCGAGGCCTCGCGATGCCACGATGAGGCAGGCGAGCAGGAAGGTGGCGTGGTGCCTCGCGCGCGCGTGCTCTATCTCCCTCCTCTGCCTACTGGTAGAGGTAGAGGATGACTGGCACCAGGCCAGGTGTCCTGGCCTATTGCAGGTATGTGGCCTCTGGCCTTCTCTCTCTCTCTCTCTTCTATTTTTTCTGTTTTCTATTTTCTGCAATTGTTTTGGCTTTATTAAATATGCCAGAGCATTTTCAAAATTGCTGAAAATATTTGTGGGCACTCCTTGGATTATTTCCAACAACCCTCATTTACTTTCAAGATTATTTGGACATTTAAAATTATTTATAGTATTTAAATGTCCAAGAACAAATAATGTATGATTTAATTCAATAACCCAGAGTGTCCTAGAAAAGTGTGCATAATTTTTGGCAGAGGTTCTGGACCAAGGCAAAAATGATGAACATTTATGAAGGGCATTTCACGTTCATTGAAAATATTTATAGTTGAACCTGGTAATTTTCAGGAGGGTGCTGGGGTTTGCTTATCCCCATTTCAAGTTTAAGGAAAAATTAAACATGATGCAACACTCAGGCTAGTCCTAATGCAAGTGCTAACTAGGGTTGTGATAGAATAGACGGCTGCTCGAACGCTCTCGGTGATTGCCAACACTTCGGCCGTGGGTTGCTGACCGTTGCCGGAGAAGCTTCGTTGATTTGTGCGGTGACCGCCACGAAGCTTCGTTGCCGGAGGCGTGGACGGCCTCGACATGGTCATGGGTGGCCTCCATCAGGGCTAAGGCCGCCGCTGCGAAACAAACAGCTTTTATGTTGCTCTCGCCAGTTGCTATCCCCGAGGCAGATGTTGCTGCCACCACCTGAGAAGCAACAACGGCCGTTTGGGCTGCACTGGCCGCCTGGTCGCAGATTGTAGCCGCACTCATGCACCTTGTTAGCATGTGCATGCCGACTGTGGCCACGCTCTCGCCAGAGTGGGCCACCAAAGTTTCCCTCATGACGCTGGTCCAGTCCCCAACTTTCACTACGACGATTGAACAATGAAATGATATTTGGGGAGCGAGCTAGTGTGCTTGACATGCCGAATGTGGACTGTAGCCGACGCACCTTCTCGCGTAAGTCATAGGCGTACTATACATCGACGGTGCTCCAAGATATTTTGCACTGCATCTCACACGGTTTGTGACAATAAACTATGTGGGATGTACTTGATTTTTCATCTTGATTTGAATTACATGATGGGGTCACAACGGCAATGGACGGTGTTTGAAGTGCTAGAACTTTTCTCTACAGTGAACATGCAATTATATGTGTGTCGTAAAAAAATTGGAATTATTGAGGGTTCGTTTGGACATTTTATACATTAAATTGGTTTTCTAGCCATTTTAGGTGCACTATTCAAAATTAAACTACATGCATGCTCCGGTGCACCACATGGGTTGTAAAATCATATATGTGTCCATGGGTTTATGCTAATGTCCCATGCAAGAAATGGGGATGAATTTCGAACACCATGTCTCTCTGGCAAACATTGAGATTCCTGCTTTATAAACTCTAGTAAATCCAAAACTCATCTGAAATTCATGAAACTTGGCATGCTATCATGGAGCTTCATCAACATGACGTGGTAAACTTTTGTCCAATTTGGGGAATGTTTGGGTATAAGCTTCTCACAAACCATAGCTTCTCACAACAAGCCTGATAGTTTCGGTAGGGAATGTGCCACCTTTGGGGACGAAACGATATCCATCACCTCTTATTGCTTTCAAAAAATTTCTAGTGTCAACATAGAACAATATGAGTGTTGTGTTAAATTTGGGAATTTATCGGGGTTCGTTTGGACATTTGTATACATTAATTGGGTTTTCTAGGCATTTTATGTGCATAATTCAAATTTGAACTACATACACATGCTCCAGTGCATATAAATTGGTAGAAAAATCAAATATGTGTCCTTGGGTGCATGCTTAGGTCCCATGCAGGAAATGGGAATGAATTTCAAACACCCTGCCACCGTCACTGGGCCCCAAACATTGAGATACTTGCTTTTTAAATTCTAATAAATCCAAAACTCATCTGAAATTCATGAAACTTGGCATGCTATCATGGAGCGGCATCAACATGTCGTGTTAAAAATTTTGTCCCATTTGGGGCAAGTTTGGGCATAAGCTTCTCACAAACCAGAGCTTCTGACAATAAGTCTGATGGTTTCGGTAGGGAACGTGCCACCTTTGGGGACGAAACGATATCCGTTGCCTCTTATTGCTTTCAAAAAATTTCTAGTGTCAACATAGAATAACATGAGTGATGTGCTAAATTTTGGAATTTTCAGGGTTTGTTTGGACATTTAAATTAACTGGGTTTTCTAGGCATTTTATGGGCATAATTCAAATTTGATCTACATGCACATGCTCCAGTGCATATAAATTGGTTGGAAAATCAAATATGTGTCCTTGGGTGCATGCTTAGGTCCCATGCAAGAAATGGGAATGAATTTCAAACACCAGGGCACTGTTGATTGCCGGCAAAATGTTGAGATACTTTGTTTTTAAATTCTAGTAAATCCAAACCTCGTCTGAAATTCATGAAACTTGGCATGCTATCAAGGAATGGCACCGACATGCTATGGTATTTTTCGCGTCCATATTGAGAGAAGGCGCACTCAAATAACAGCAAACAAAGGCATTTCGAAAAAATAGCTGCCACTTTAATATCTCAAACGTTTCTATAATTCAAATCATGTGCGTTTTGTTAACCATTCACATGACGCCACATGTCTTGGTTTTAATGGCTATAGGAGGTGCGGTGCAGACAGCTGCTTAACTGAACGGGAGGCATGCGAGCGGAGTCCGGTGCGCAGGCTGACCGAGAGGCATGCAAGCTGTGTGACTGAATGAAAGATATGATTTGAAAGAACTTGCGTTTCTCTCTCTTAATGTACAAACTTATCAAACGATTTTATTTTGAAGAAACGTCAATGGTTTTTAAATATAAAACATTGATCGCAAATGTTTTAGTTAAGACACCCGTATGCAAACCGACATCTTCCCCAGGAAGCCAAGGGAAATGTGTCGAGCAGGATTTGTGCAGCTCTTGATCACAAACGTTTTAGTTAGAACACCCGCATGCAAACCGACATCATCCCCATGAATCCAAGAGAAAATGTGCCAAGCAGGATTTGTGCATCCCTTCAGCACAAACGGTTGTTTTGGATGACCCGTGTGCAACCACGTGCAAACAATTTGTTAAGATTTGCATATGTCATATTGGGTATGTTGCCATTTGTCAAACTACAAAGATTGACATTTGTTGATCTAGTAACATTGCCATTTGTCAATCTTGTAACACTGCGATTTGTCAAAATATGCAGCTAAAAATCACTAGCACTAACTAATTTTTTCAACTAAAATTCAGTAATTAAGAATAGATTTCATTCATAGATTAAGTAGTCGTTCTTTATACAAACAATTCAACTCGGCAGTTGAATCGACGAAATGTTTCCCTAATTGTTGCCAACCACGTACTGAAATAGCTAGTTCAACCATATATACTAGCTAATTTTAAATATGTTGTACAGTTCCACCACATCTATAGTCAGATGAAATGAACAAAATAGCCCCTAAGTACTACTACTACGGAGGGGCTTTGTACTAATTTTGGTAGCCTCTCCTCTGCCGAGCATGCTTAGTAAGAGGTAGAGGAGGAGGAGCCTACCGACGAGCTAGATACTACAATAAGGTGCCTGCCGCTTCTGCAGTGACACGTCTCCAATGTATCTATAATTTTTTATTGTTCCATGCTATTATATTATCAATCTTGGATGTTTTATAATCATTTCATAGTCATTTTATAGTCATTTTATATCATTTTTGGTACTAACCTATTAACATAGTGCTGAGTGCCAGTTACTGTTTTTGCATGTTTTTTACATCGCATGTAATCAATATCAAATGGAGTCCAAACGCAGCAAAACTTTTTGTGGATTATTTTTGGACCATAAGACAACCAATGGGCTGAAGAAGCACCCGGGGGCTGCTCCACGTGGATTACCTCTTTACTCTATAAATACCCCAATATTCCAGAAACCCTAGGGGAGTCGACGAAAATCAATTCCAGCCGCCGTAGAGTCCAGAACCACCAGATCCAATCTAGAGACTATCACGGAGGGGTTCACCACTTCCATTGGTGCCTCTCCGATGATGCGTGAGTAGTACTTTGTAGATCTTCGGGTCCGTAGTTAGTAGCTAGATGGCTTCCTCTCTCTCGTTTGATCTCCATACAATGGTCTCTTGGAGATCCATATCGAGTATCTCTTTTAATCCATGAAAGTTATTTGAGTTTCTTTGATCTCTTATATGCATGATTGCTTATAGCCTCGTATTTATTCTCCGATATTTGGGTTTTGTTTGGCCAACTTGATCTATTTATCTTGCAATGGGAAGAGGTGCTTTGCAGTGGGTTTAATCTTACAGTGCTTGATCCCAGTGACAGAAGGGGAACCGACACGTATGTATCGTTGCTACCAAGGATAAAACAATCGGGTCTATTTCTAGATAAATAGATCTTGTCTACATCATGTCATCATGCTTATTGCATTACTCCGTTTCTCCATGAACTTAATACACTAGATGAATGCTGGATAGCGATCAATGTGTGGAGTAATAGTAGTAGATGCAGGCAGGAGTCGGTCTACTAATCTTGGACGTGATGGCTATGTAATGATCATTACCTAGATATCGTCATGATTATTTGTAGTTCTATCAATTTCCCAACAACAATTCGTTTACTCACTGTTTACTATTTTCTCGAGAGAAGCCACTTGTGAAACCTACGACCCTGGGTCTCTTTCTCATATTATTTGCCTTTGCGATCTATTTTATTTGCCTTTTATTTCTAGATCTATTAAACCCAAAAATACAAAAATACCTTGCTGCAATTTATTTTATTTGGCATTTGATCTATCTATCTACTACAATTTATTCATGTCCATTTGCCAATTCTGGCGCCGTTACCCGAAAGGGATTGACAACCCCTTTAATACATCGGGTTGCGAGTATTTGTTATATGTGTGCAGGTATTGTTTACATATTGTTGCTTGGTTCTCCTACTGGTTCGATAACCTTGGTTTCATCACTGAGGGAAATACCTACCGTCGCTGTACTGCATCATCCCTTCCTCTTTGGGTAAATACCGATGTAGCTTCAAGTCGCTATTATGACGCCCCCGCTTCAATCATACACTCATCATACACGCAAAAGTTTACGATCAAGATCAGGGACCCACGGGAAGATATCACAACACAACTCTAAAAATAAAAAAAGTCGTACAAGCATCATATTACAAGCCAGGAGCCTCAAGGGCTTGAATACAAGAGCTCGATCATAGACGAGTCAGTGGAAACAACAATATCTGAGTAGAGACATAAGTTAAACAAGTTGCCATCAGATGGCCAGCACAGACTGGGATACAGATCGAAAGA
The DNA here is from genome assembly GCF_018294505.1 of Triticum aestivum. Lineage (NCBI taxonomy): Eukaryota > Viridiplantae > Streptophyta > Magnoliopsida > Poales > Poaceae > Triticum > Triticum aestivum. The sequence continues at coordinate 417,011,748 of NC_057797.1, read as the reverse complement.
GGCGCATGCCTCCTTCCTGGGATCCTCCTAAACTACTCCTGGTCGTCGTCGGCCTGCACGTAGTAGTAGGCACCTCCAGTGTAGTAGGAGTCGTCATCGATGGTTGCGTCCGGCTCCTGGGCTCCAGCATCTGGTTGTGACAATTGAGAGGAAAGGAAAGGGGGGAAAAGGGGAGCAAAGGAACCGTCAGTACTCATCCAAAGTACTCGCAAGCAAGGAACTACACTACATATGCATTGGTATCAATGAAAGGGGTAGTATATGTGGACTGAACTGCAGAATGCCAGAATTATAGGGGGATAGCTAGTCCTATCGAAGACTACGCTTGAGGCAGCCTCCATCTTGAAGCAGTAGAAGAGAGTAGATGGTAAGTTAACCAAGTATCATCGCATAGCATAATCCTACCCGGCGATCCTCTCCTCGTCGCCCTGTGAGAGAGCGATCACCGGGTTGTATGTGGCACTTGGAAGGGTGTGTTTTAATAAGTATCTGGTTCTATTTGACATAAGGTCAAGGTACAACTCTGGGTCATCCTTTTACCGAGGGACACGGCTATTGGAATAGATAAATTTCCCTGCAAGGGTGCACCACATAACCCAACACGCCTGATCCCTCTGGCCGGACACACTTTCCTGGGTCATGCCCGGCCTCGGAAGATCAACACGTCATAGCCCCACCTAGGCACAACAGAGAGGTCAGCACGCCGGTCTAAATCCTATGCACGCAGGGGTCTGGGCCCATCACCCATTGCACACCTGCAAGTTGCGTACGCGACCGGAAGCAGACCTAGCCCCCTTAATACAATCGCAGGCTTACAATCCAATCCGGCGCGCACCCCTCACTCGCTGACGTCAAGAAGGCTTCGGTTGATACCACGACGCCGAGTGCCCATAACTATTCATGAGTAGTTGATTAGTGCATATAGGCCATTGGCCAGACTCAGATCAAATATCCAGATCTCGTTAAGCGTGTTATTTGAAGTATCTACGGACGCCGACCAGGCACCAGGCCTACCTGTCTCCTAGCTGGTCACAACCTGCCCTATCGCTCTACCACAAAGTAACCATCAGGGGGCTGTCGGGAACGCAGGCCCATCACTACCTGGGTGGAACCACCTGCCCTTCTGCCACCATCTCCGAATAGTAACACAGGTAATGCAAAAGTATATAGTATATATACCCATGATCACCTCCTGAAGTGATCACGACCCAATAGTATAGCATGGCAGACGGACAAGAGTGTAGGGCCACTTATGATAAACTAGCAACCTATACTAAGCATTTAGGATTGCAGGTAAAGGTATCAACAGTAGTAACTAAGACAGACTATGCGGCAATATAGGATCAAACTGATGAAATAGTAACACTACTCTAATGCAAGCAGTAGAGGGAAAGAGTAGGCGATATCGGGATGAACAAGGGGGTTTGGCTTGCCTGGAAGCTTGGTCGAGAAGGAAGGGTCGTCGGATACGTAGTCGTACTCGAGGGCATCAGCGCCGGTCTCGTGGTCTACCGAAGAAGAAGAGAGGGGAAGAAACATTAAATACAGAGCAAACAAGGCACCACAAAACACAACGAGGCATTACGCGGTGCTAGGTATGACCTTTACCTGCAATCCTAAATGCTTAGAATGAAACTATCGACCGTTAACTTCAAAGAAATAGGGTTGCTAGAATTCTTGAATTCGTACATCATAGTTCAATTGTCGATTTTCCGGTTAGAAACAACACGGGGACCAAGGAACGAACGAAGGTGGCAAGAAGTATCACTTGTAACAAGAATTCTTAAAGAGGTGGTGAAATTCCCATGACATTTTTGACATAAAAGACAGTAATACTTCAAGGTAGAACATAATACAAGCTGGATAGCAAGGAACTCAAGTTACAACACAAAACATAAACAAGTTTGTGTTAGAGGGAAAGCACTGATGTTGTCGATGATAACACAAATCGTCGACGGGAAAGGATAGTATTTCTCATCATGAATTCGATTGATATCCAGAAGGAGTTAAATTGTTGATGGTGATTACGACACAATTCACCGAGAAGTTTCATGAGGATGCCATCGAACAACAGCGACATCAAGCAAAAAGACTACTGGAACTACAGATACGGCACAAACTGGGAATCAAGTTTGTTGTTCAAAGCAATACAATATGATGAGGGAGATCGACGTAAGCTTAGCTCATCGTCGAAAATTGTGCTCCGGGAAGGACCAGGTAGCACAGTCAAATTTTTATCATGATAATGGTATAGCCGAACCAACTAGGAATGATGTGATGAAGTATTAAACTTCGTAGCAACAAAGTACCAGAAGTACTGAATTGTAGTGCGGATTCGATTCAATACTCAGAGTCCTCGGTTGATGACAACCCAGAACCATTGGAGTGACTATGACAGGGAAAGATGCTACTTCATCAAAAATTCATAAGATGCAGTGCAATGGCGTGATATCCTTGAGATACCAGGGGGTAGTACTCGAAGGCAGATCAAAATAGGGGTGGCAAAGATGTATTGATCTGTAGAAGACAAGTATTATAAACTGACCAAGAAATAAATTCAAAGAAAATCAATATGGTCAGAACCGCGATTGCAAAAGACCAAATCTAGATACAAGACGAACTTATAACTAGGGGATTATTATTATTACAAGAAGCTCCGATGATAAGTTCCAAATCGGGTCCATGGGCATGAACGCAAAGGCTCATGGTCGACCCCCACTTCTTCAATGCATAACGTTTCATTTTACTTCTCGCTTTTGATGAAGCTGCAGTGTAGAAATTTTATCTAGTGAAACAACAAAAGAATATGACCCACGAAAACTTTTGGGTTCATATGGTTTGGGGAAGGCATAGGTTCAACCCATCGGGGTATCTTAGGAGCAAAAACCACAAATTTCAAGAATAAATAGCACAAGCTCGATAGTAGAGCATGCTTGAGAAAGCAGAGGGTACAATTTACCAAAGGCGTTATGTATCAAGGAAAGAACTTCTCAAGGTTTTTGTATACGAAGGACATTGTCGTATGATTATTCAATAAAGGATCTGACGGTCCATAACAGAGCTGATGTGAGCATCAACACACAACCAGAGGAAGAAAACAATGCAAAGACATTGTATTATAGAAACTACTGACTAATTCGAAGCTCAGATATAAATGAATTATGATTTCCAAATCAAGGGACCAATAGCAATCGCTCTGATTAAGGATGGGTAAGTTGAGTAGGCTTAGGGGTACAATAGACGGTAATTTGATTGGTCGAGATCCAGCTCATGTTTAAAAATGATGGGTGAGCCGGAAGGATGAATTCTAGGATCTGATTGAGGATTGCGAGCATTCGCAACATATTGAATCGAGGGACTAGAAATGGGAATGAGAAGGGATACTATGATTATTGCTAGACATATGGAACGCAACCATAATGTCAGCAGACAAGTATTTGCAAAGCAATAGCGTCCAGAGGATTATCGGAAGATCAGATAGTATTTCCATGTATCTTTTGAATCATATGAACAACGGGGGAAGAACGGATATGTGACGCCCCGAGACCATTGAGCCAGGTGTCCTCCAGTTATTCGCTGTCGTTGTCATGTCATTTGCTTGCGTGTTGCATCTTATCATGTCATCATGTGCATTGCATCATCATGTTTTAAAACTTGCATTCATCCGGGTTCTCCGAGTTCTTTCCGTTGTCCGTTCTGAGCCCAGACACACTTGCACGCGCCCGCGGCATGTCTGAAATATTATTTTATCAGTTGCCGGAAAATGTTCTCGGAATGGGATGAAAGTTGGCGTGTGGTCTTATTATAGTGTAGATAGACCGCCTGTCAAGTTTCATCGCATTCGGAGTTCGTTTGATGCCCCAACGACTAACTATAGCGACAATATAGTCGGTCAAACGTCGGACGTTTTCGGTCTCCGGAAATAGTCGCCGGGCCTCCCTATCTTCTCTTCTCTCAGCTCGAGACCGTCTACACAACTCACTACTCACCGCCAGGCCCTCTTTTATGCAGTTGTTGGTGAGATAACCTCGACGCCACCCAGTACAGGGGCGGGAGTTCGAGAGTATTGCCATAACTTGTATAACGGATGCTTTTCGAAGGTTGAGGTAGATGATTTCCGAAGGTTTCTTGGTTATGTGTTGAAGGATGTATACAGCTGGATGTAGGATTTGTTAGTTTTGGGTGAGATATTATGCTTCCCCTGTATCCCCAACACCTGATTGCATAACTGGGAAAATTTTAGGAGTTTATAAGTGGGAATTCAAGTAGCTCCTAGGATTTCTTTCCGACAGATGTATGATACGAAATTGGGGTTCGACATCTAGTGGTCCGCCTATCCATAGTTGGTTATACAGTGGTCTCGTTGTGTCTTAAAGAGTCCTTGGCTATACCGACTCAGGGACGCTTTGTATGTCATGTGCACTGCCTTGTACATGATGGTGCTATACGATCGAGCCCGTGTAGGCCCCACCACGAAAACTTCGGACGAAATCTCTATCATATGTTTATTCCGGCTTATTCTGCAAGCCAATCCTTTGTTTTGTTTTTGAGCTGTGGTATTTGAGTTGCTTCAAAGTCAAATGTTGATTCCATACCTTTCCTAAACGGTGTTCTCATACTCCTATGTGAATACTAATCCCTCATGATAATCGAGATTGTCATGCAAATCCTTTTCAACCGGCGTGTTTTCTCTCCAAGTGGTTCCGATCATTTCAACATCAACAAGATCAATTATCAGTTTTTTTTCTTAACGATGTTTGTTACATCCGTCTCCATGTTGCCTTTGTTTTTCACTCCCACCCACCCTTTTTCTTCAAGGACTCAGATTTCTTAATCAAGTATCCTTTGATTCATGTGAATTCTCTCCATTCTTTCCTTCATGTTCTTACCCGGTGATTCTCATGAAGATTCTAATAGAGCTTCAAGCTCGTCACTCTTCACTCATTTTCTTCTCCGGTGGATTCAAATCAAGCTTTCGGTGTTGATCTCATACCCCTTTTTCCTCATTTCAAATACCTTCTCATACCGGTGCACCTCATAATAATTTACTTCTCGCTATTCAATTGTTCCGAAGTGCTGAAGATATCTCGAAGATTCGTGTTTCCACTCTACATCCGTTCAAGATCTTTCGAGGATGTTACCTCATTCAAGCCATTTAAATTCAACCGGTGGAATCTCTCTTTTCAAGCAATCGTTCAACGGTGTTTCTTTTGAGTGGGCCCTAACCCACAGGTCTTTTTCCAGGATCTTACCTGACTCTTCTTATTTTCCCGGAGCTATCCAAATTTCTTTTCGAAGTGTGACGTAAGAATGAATTTTCATCAGTCAGAGGGTTTCTCCAAGATCTTTCAAATTCTTTTCATCATTGGCTCAACCTCTTTGTTTTGATTCTTCTGGAGTGTCTAAACAATTCATGGTGGTATTTCTCGTCGTAATTCAAAATTTGAAGACCGAAGAAGATTTTCTCTCAATCCTACTCCATTCTCTTCAAGATTCGTGATTCTAGCTTGTTGCCATCCCCTCATAATTGTTTTGATTATGAGAATTCTTTTCACCCATCCAGAGTAATTCAGGAGTCTTTTCAGTTTGTTTATCTGAAGGCCATCAATTCAGGATTATTCATTCCAGCTTTCAGCTCTCGTTCTCAAAATCTTACTGGTGCATCATTCAAGTATTCTCTTATCAGCTCGTGATCTCTTCATTCATTTGTATCTAAATCCCCTCAAGTATCTTCTTTTGTTCTCTTATTTTTCCCGGTGCTTCTTTATCTTTCTTCGTTCTTTTCCAATTCTTACGGTGGCTATTCAGGATTTTTCTTCCTTGCTATTATATTTATTTATTCGTTGTCAATCCTAACGGTGATTAGTTTAAGAGTTCTCTTCCTTGGTTATCATATCAATTCATTCGGTGTTTCGATTCCACCGGAATTCCTGTAGACCTTCTCAAGTTGGTGCGATATCTATCTTAATCCTTTCTAGGAGAATAAATAGTATGTCAAATCCGTTGTTTGTCATTAATTTAAATTGGTGAAGGATACGCATAACGTAATCCTTATTCTTGTTCATCCAAGTGATTAATTCCCTATTCCGGAGGTTCATCAAATTATTGATTCAAGTTGTCCATCTTTCTTTCTAGAGCTCAAAGTTATTTCAATTATTTCATCGCGAAGATCCATCTAATCATTGCAAGGATTTACCTTGTGTGTTCAACTTCTCTTTCCTTCTGTTTGATCATTCTTTTTGTTTAACGGAGTTCTTCATGGAGACTCTTACATGATGGTTCATCAAGGATTTATTTCCTTCTCGAAGTGTTCATCGAGATTCTTTTCAAAGGAGTTCAAGCATTATTCATCTTGCAATCCGGAGTGCCATTCTTTCTATCGTATCATTAGAGGTGGTATTATGTCATTCTTGGTAATTTGAGTTCATGTTCCATGATTCACATGTTGTTAAGCATGAGATATTTTAAATCCATCAACCTCTTCGTTGGAGTTATCTTGGGTTATATTTCACCTAAAACTTTCCCTAAGGATTGTTGCTAATGATGGTGCTTATAAATGATCCAAGTTCTTCACTTATCCTCCCGGTGAAATATTTTCTCGTCTCCTTGTTCATATCAATCCAATCAAATCTTTTCCGTCAGTGGCAAGTTGTCCTCATAATTTTGAGATGTCTTCTATAAGTCCATATCAAGTTTATCCTTTACGTTGTTGTTTTTTTCCAACAACTCCGTTCGACCCTTCTCCTAAGGATGCCTTTTTCAAGCTCATTCGAGATAGAAGATATTGTTCTCTCCTCCGTTCATGCCATTCCATTCTCTCTTTTATCCGGAGGCATTGTGATGTTGCTTTCTTTAACCCTCCTTCTTGTTCTTGTCAGGACCTTGTTCTTTTCATGCTTATCCATTTAACCAGAGTGTTGTGCCCTCTGCTCAAGTTCTTTTCATCTTATCAAGCTTCATATCACTTTTCAACCAGAGTGGTTTCAATTTCCTTCTTGTCCTTTGTGCTCTTCATTCTTACCTTTGCAATCTCAAGGTTTCCGTAATGTTCCTTGTTCCTTTTTCTAACGGAGTGTTTTCAACTTCGTTCATCTCTGTTGTATTCTTTTCTCGAAATGGCTTAACCTTTTCAAGGTTCTTTGGTCTCACTCATTGGTCAAAGAAGCAACTTAGTTTTACCTCTTCTCCTTGTCTTCCGTTTTCCCTCCGGAGCCATTCTAGATCTTGGGACAAGATCCTCTCGTAGTGGTGGGGTGTTGTGACGCCCCGAGACCGTTGAGCCAGGTGTCCTCCAGTTATTCGCTGTCGTTGTCATGTCATTTGCTTGCGTGTTGCATCTTATCATGTCATCATGTGCATTGCATCATCATGTTTTAAAACTTGCATTCGTCCGGGTTCTCCGAGTTCTTTCCGTTGTTCGTTCTGAGCCCAAACACACTTGCATGCGCCCGCGGCATGTCCGAAATATTATTTTATAAGTTGCTGGAAAATGTTCTCGGAATGGGATGAAAGTTGGCGTGTGGTCTTATTATAGTGTAGATAGACCACTTGTCAAGTTTCATCGCATTCGGAGTTCGTTTGACGCCCCAACGACTAACTATAGCAACAATATAGTCGGTCAAACGTCAGACGTTTTCGGTCTCCGGAAACAGTCGCCAGGCCTCCCTCTCTTCTCTTCTCTCAGCTCGAGACCGTCTACACAGCTCACTACTCACCGCCAGGCCCTACCTAACCTCTCTCGTCAGCCCGCGACCCTCCTCGCGCGCGCCTGAAAGCTGTCCCGGACCCGACTCGGGCTGTCGCTACCGCTGTGTCCGGATCATCCCCAAACGTCTACAAAACATCTCCGTTTTGTTTATTAGACTTCCTAACCTTTTTTTTCTCGACCGCTCGATCTAAATCGGAGGGTCCAGTTAAACCTACCCTAATCCCCTCGCTATATATATTATCCTAAACCCTATTCCTAGCTTGTCCCTTCCTCCCTTCCCTCGCGCCGCCGCCACTTTGTTTTTCCTCGGGATCCCTCCCGATCCAGCCGAGCTGACCATCTCCCTTGTTTTCAGCAAAGGGACAACCATATCCTCCCCTCGATACACTCAAACTAGCCACCGATCCCCTCCCCCTCGATTTCAGCTACCAACCAACCATTGCTCTCTTCTGCCTCCTCTCGTCCCAGTGAAGAGGACATTCTCTTGGAGCCCCTCCCGTGCTCTCCTCCCGCATCTCGCCTCGCCGAAGTTCATCGCCACCGGAGCACCACCACCAGGGACCTCAACCTACAGGCTGACCCCGTCGCCGTTCCTCCTCTGCTCCTTACCTACCCCTCGTTTTCCTCTCCTGTTTCTCTCATCTCTCTCTCATTCTGGACAGGAAGGCAAGCATGGCTGCCTCTCCATAGAGATGAACTGCGCCGCCCGAATCACCTGTGACCTCGAGTCTGCCCTGCTTCATCCTCGCCGCCCGTTGGTGCTCCGGCCGCCGCCGCCATGGCCTCCAGATCCGCCCGCGCACCTGCCTCACGAACTGCCGCTCCGCCAAGTCCCTCGTCTGCGTCATCCCGTCGAGCGCCGGGATGAACAGAGCAGCTCCAGTCTCGCCTCGGCCCTCCTCGACTTCCTGCGCACCGGATCCGTCCCCCTCGCCCTTCCACTCATCGTCGAGAGACGCCAGCGCCAGGTCCACCGCCGCTTGCGTCCTCTGCTTCCAGGACGAGGCGCCCGCTCGACCGCATCTCGCGTTGACTTCTCGCGTGGATCCAGCCGGCCTCGTCCTGATTCCAGGCCCAACACCTCGCCTCTGCTGCCTATGCCGCGCAGCGCCTGCTTCCCCTTCGGCCTTCAAGGCCAGCTCAAGCCGGCCCAGCCTGGCGAGCCTCCTCAGCATGGCAGCGACCGGCCCAGCCGCCTGCCTCATCCAGCACAGCACCAACCGGGCCAAGCCCAATGTGAGAAACACCCCTCCATCCCCTGTGCATTGTTGGGCTTGTCCCAGATTTCAGCCCGGTAGTGTTTTTTTTCCAGATTTGCGAATTTATCTTTTATCCAGAGTTTACGGTTTTACAGAAAAACCCCTAGTCTTCATGCATATAAAAACTTATAAATAATGCATCATATGTAAAAACTCTATATATGAAACATGCTTAGAATTTTGTGTAGATTCATATTGTGCAACTTTCATCCATGTTTGAAATGTTTAAAATGATGTTTGCATACATTTTTCCCAAATTGCCATGTAAAATGCTTTATTTCATAACTAAATAACCGTAACTCGGTTTGTAATAAACTTTATATGTAAATGGGGTAGAAAAATGCCTACTTTAACATGATGCACTCTTCTAGCATGTTTAACAACTCTAAAATTATGTTTAGGGCAGAACAGTACCAAACCTAATATATGCATATGAGGTTTTCCGGAATTGTTGTTCGTTGCTTCCGGCCTCATTTACACTGGACTAGATAGGTAGTTTTTCTTTGCTTCACCTCTTGCCATGTTAATCAACATTTAATCTTGTTGGGTACATAAACGAGATCGAACTAAATAAGTCACGTGGTGTTTTGTCAATATGCAACGGAGTTGCATATTGAGCTCCACTTAATTTGTAGGATTGCTTGTGCACTTCGCCATGCCATGCCTCATTAAACCGGACATGCATCATACTTGTTTGCGCATCGTGCTATGCTTATGTGATGTTTGTTTGCTATGTTGTTTGCTTCTTTCGGGGTTGCTTCTCACGTTAGCTTCGGTTTCGTTCTGGAGTTGTGAGGATCCATTCGACTACGTCCGTTTGTCTTCTTCATGGACTCATTCTTCTTCCTTGTGGGATTTCAGGAAAGATGGCCATACCCCCGAAATCACTTCTATCTTTGCTTGCTAGTTGCTCGCTCTTTTGCTATGCCTTTGCTGCGATACCTACCACTTGCTTATCATGCCTCATATATTGTTGAGCCAAGCCTCTAACCCACCTTGTCCTAGCAAACCGTTGTTTGGCTATGTTACCGCTTTGCTCAGCCCCTCTTATAGCGTTGTTAGTTTTAGGTGAAGATTGGAGCTTGTTCCATGTTTGGAACATGGATATTTTGTTGGGATATCACAATATCTCTTATTTAATTAATGCATCTATATACTTGGTAAAGGGTGGAAGGCTCGGCCTTATGCCTGGTGTTTTGTTCCACTCTTGCCGCCCTAGTTTCCGTCATATCGGTGTTATGTTCCTGGATTTTGCGTTCCTTACGCGGTTGGGTTATAATGGGAACCCCTTGACAGTTCGCCTTGAATAAAACTCCTCCAGCAAGGCCCAACATTGGTTTTACCATTTGCCACCTAGCCTTTTCTTTCCCTTGAGTCGGTCGGCTCAAGGGTCATCTTTATTTTAACCCCCCGGGCCAGTGCTTCTCTAAGTGTTGGTCCAACTGAGCGATGTCCGAGGCTACCAGGGGCAACTCTGGGCTGGCTTACCCGACGTATGGCTCATCCGGTGTGCCCTAAGAACGAGATATGTGAAGCTCCTATCGGGATTTGTCAGCACATCTGGGTGACTTTGCTGGTCTTGTTTTACCATTGTCGAAATGTCTTGTAACCGGGATTCCAAGTTTGATTATCCTTCGTTGACCGTGAGAGCTTATGATGGGCTAAGTTGGGACACCCCTGCAGGGTTATGAACTTTCGAAAGCCGTTCCCGTGGTTATGGGCAGATGGGAATTTGTTAATGTCCGGTTGTAGAAAACCTGAAGTTGACCTTAATTAAAATACATCAACCGCGTGTGTAACCGTGATGGTCTCTTCTCGGCGGAGTCCGGGAAGTGAACACGGTGTTGGAGTTATGCTTGATGTAGGTTGTTCTAGGATCACTTCTTGATCATAGTTTCTCGATCGTGCTTTGCCTTCTCTTCTCGCTCTCATTTGTGTATGTTAGCCACCATATATGCTAGTCGCTTGCTGCAGCTCCACCTCATACCTTTACCTTGCCCATAAGCCTAAATAGTCTTGATCGCGAGGGTGCGAGATTGCTGAGTCCCTGTGACTAACAAATACTTCCAAAACCAGTTTGCAGGTGCCGATGTTACCGAGGAGGTGACGTAACCAAGCTCAAGGAGGAGCTTGATGAAGACCTTGTTCGTTGTGTTGTTTCGTTCCAGTTGATCAGTAGTGGAGTCCAGTTGGGACGATCGGGGATCTGTGTAGCATTTGAGGTAGTCTTCTTTTATTTTGGTTCCATAGTCGGACCTTGATTGAATTTGGATGATGTAATGCTTTATTCATGTATTGTGTGAAGTGGTGATTGTAAGCCAACTATGTATCCTTTTCCCTTATGTATTACATGGGTTGTGTGAAGATTACCTCACTTGCGACATTGCTTTTAATGCGGTTATGCCTCTAAGTCGTGCTTCGACACGTGGGAGATATAGCTGCATCGAGGGCGTTACAGGATACTTGATAAGTGCGAGGAATTATCCATAGGAGGTATTCATGTGGCAAGAACTGCAAGGCAGTAGGCACAAAGTATTCTCGGAACAATAGAGAAAATTCCGGGGTATCTTGTAATAACAAGATCAATGGGGAATGATTGTATGAATGGCAAGTGCACATGGTTATCCATAGGGGTTTATCGACGGAAGGGAATTGCAATAGAGATGGCACAAAGTCCCGAGAGAACATCGGAGGGTATCTTCAGAATGTTCGATGCACCAAGCAATCATCTGGAGTGAGGGTCTCTCTAGGAGGAAGTAATTACGAGAACCTAGAGTTAGAGTTAGCAAGATCATTTAACCCGAATAGAAGAGGTATCATAGTCCCAGAGTATAGACGAGGAATATAAGATCCTAATACCACCCAATGGCGACGTGGGCCCGTAAGCCTAACAGCCATGTTAGTAAAAGTTTTTCAGTGACTAGACTCAACTTCGACCAAGCAGTTGGAAAGGGGGATTCCTACAGGTAGTCGGCTCTGATACCAACTTGTGACCCCCCCCCCCACTTAAATCATACACTAATCATACATGCAAACGTGTACGATCAAGATCAGGGACTCACGGGAAGATATCACAACACAACTGTAAAAATAAAATAAGTCATACAAGCATCATATTACAAGCCAGGGGCCTCAAGGGCTCGAATACAAGAGCTCGATCATAGACGAGTCAGCGGAAGCAACAATATCTGAGTACAGACATAAGTTAAACAAGTTGCTATAAGATGGCTAGCACAAACTGGGATACAGATCGAAAGAGGCGCCGGCCTCCTGCCTTGGATCCTCCTAAACTACTCATGGTCATCGGCGGTGGCCTGCATGTAGTAGTAAGCACCTCCAGTGTAGTAGGAGTCATCGTCGACAGTGGCATCTGGCTCCTGGGCTCCAACATCTTGTTGCGACAACCGAGAGGGAAGGAAAGGGTAAAAGGGGGAGCAAAGCAATCATGAGTACTCATCCAAAGTACTCGCAAGCAGGGAACTACACTATATATGCATTGGTATCAATGAAAGGGGTGGTATATGTGGACTGAACTACAGAATGCCAGAATAAGAGGGGGCTAGCTAGTCCTATCAAAGACTACGCTTCTGGCAGCCTCCATCTTCAAGCAGTAGAAGAGAGTAGATGGTAAGTTAACCAAGTATCATCGCATAGCATAATCCTACCCGAAGATCCTCTCCTCGCCGCCCTATGAGAGAGCGATCACCGAGTTGTATCTGGCACTTGGAAGGGTGTGTTTTATTAAGTATCCGGTTCTAGTTGTCATAAGGTCAAGGTACAACTCTGGGTTGTCCTTTTACCGAGGGACATGGCTATTCGAATAGATAAATTTCCCTACAGGGGTGCACCACATAACCCAACACGCTCGATCCCTCTGGCCGGACACACTTTCCTGGGTCATGCCCAGCCTCGGAAGATCAACACGTCGTAGCCTCGCCTGGGCACAACAGAGAGGTCAGCACACCGCTCTAAATCCTATGTGCGTAGGGGTCTGGGCCCATCACCCATTGCACACTTGCACATTGCGTACGCGGTCGGAAGCAGACCTAGCCCCCTTAATACAATCGCAGGCATATGGTCCAATCCGGCGCGTGCTGCTCAGTCGCGGACGTCAAGAAGGCTTCGGCTGATACCACGCCGTCGAGTGCCCATAACTGTTCCCGCGTAGTTGGTTAGTTCGTATAGGCCATTAGCCAGACTCAGATCAAATATCCAGATCCCGTTAAGCGTGTTATTTGAAGTATCTGTGGACTCCGACCAAGGACCAGGCCCACCTGTCTCCTAGGTGGTCGGAAACTACCCTGTCGCTCCGCCACAAAGTAACCATCAGGGGGTTGTCGGGAACCCTAGCCCATAACTACCTGGGTGGAACCACCTGCCCCTTCAGCCCCCATCTCCAAACAGTAACACAGGTAATGCAAAAGTATATAGTATATATACCCATGATCACCTCCCGAAGTGATCATGGCCCAGTAGTATAGCATGGCAGACGGACAAGAGTGTAGGGCCACTTATGATAAATTAGCAACCTATACTAAGAACTTAGGATTGCAGGTAAAGGTATCAACAGTAGTAACAAGGACAGGCTTTGCAGCAATATAGGATCAAACTGATGAAACAATAACACTACTCTAATGCAAGCAGTAGAGGGAAAGAGTAGGCAATATCGGGATGAACAAGGGGGGTTGGCTTGCTTGGAAGCTTGGTCGAGAAGGAAGGGTCGTCGGTGACGTAGTCGTACTCGAGGGCATCAGTGCTGATCTCGTGGTCTACCGGAGAAGAAGAGAGGGGAAGAAACAGTAAATACAGAACAAACAAGGCACCACAAAGCATAACGAGGCATTACACAGTGCTAGGTATGACCTAATGCGGCACTAGGCGATGCCGGCGAACAGGGAAAACACCCGGGAAAGTATTCCCAGTGTTAGGCATTTTCGGCCAGATGAAACGGAGGGAACGGCTGCATGTTCGCTATGCTAGGGGCATGTGACAGACGAACGGAAGGCATATTCGGGATCATCATATTTTTCTGAGCAACTTTCATGTATAAAACTATTTCATCCGAGCTACAGAATATTTTATATGATTTTTCAAAGATTTGAATATTTTCCAAAATTAATTTAATTTGAAAATAACATGCAACAAATACTTTTTGTTCCCAGGGACAGCTAGACCCAGAGGCTTACAGGTGGGGCCACGGTCTTGACTGGTCAACTCGTGAACAGTGCCAGTGGGGGCCCAGTTGTCATGGACTCGGTTTTATTAAGTCATTTCATTTAGGATAGTTAACAGGAGTGGCCCGCATGTCATTTTCTATTAAATTAAATTAGCACTAAATTAACCCTAACTAATCTAGTCCTAATCAAGCAAGGGCCGGCCGCACTGGACAATGGCCAAGCCGGCCACAACACACACACACATACTACACACTCGACCATGACATGCCCATGGCTAGTAGCAAGCAATAGCAAACGACGGCAATTGAGCAGCAATTGCAGTGAGTAGAGTGATACGTCTCCGACGCATCTATAATTTTTGATTGTTCCATGTTATTATATTATCTGTTTTGGATGTTTAATGGGCTTTAATTTACCTTTTTATATTATTTTTGGGACTAACCTACTAACCAAAGGCCCAGAGCAAATTGCTGTTTTTTTGCCTATTTTAGTGTTTCGTAGAAAAGGAATATCAAATGGAATCCAAACAAAATGAAACCTTCGGGAGAGTTATTTTTGGAACAAACGTGATCCAGGAGACTTGTAGTGGACGTCAAGAAAGAAGCGAGGAGGCCTGAAAACATCTATATATACCCATATACCCTGAAAACATCTAGGAGCACCACGAAACACTATTTCCACCGCCGCAACCTTCTGCACCCGTGAGATCCCATCTTGGGGCCTTTTCTGGCGCTCTACCGGAGGGGGAATCGATCACGGAGGGCTTCTACATCAACACCATAGCCTCTCCGATGATGTGTGAGTAGTTTACCATAGACCTTCAGGTCCATAGTTATTAGCTAGATGACTTCTTCTCTCTCTTTGGATCTCAATACAAAGTTCTCCTCGATTCTCTTGGAGATCTATTCGATGTAATTCTTTTTGCGGTGTGTTTGTCGAGATCCGATGAATTGTGGGTTTATGATCAAGATTATCAATGAACAATATTTGATTCTTCTATGAAATCTTTTATGCATGATTTAAATATCTTTGCAAGTCTCTTTGAATTATCAGTTTGGTTTGGCCTACTAGATTGATCTTTCTTGCAATGGGAGAAGTGCTTAGCTTTGGGTTCAATCTTGTGGTGTCCTTTCCCAGTGACAGCAGGGGCAGCAAGGCACGTATTGTATTGTTGCCATCAAGGATAAAAAGATGGGGTTTATGTCATATTACTTGAGTTTATCCCTCTACATCATGTCATCTTGCCTAATGTGTTACTCTGTTCTTATGAACTTCATACTCTAGATGCATGCTGGATAGCGGTTGATGTGTGGAGTAATAGTAGTAGATGCAGAATTGTTTCAGTCTACTTGTCACGGACGTGATTCCTATATACATGATCATGCCTAGATATTCTCATAATTATTCGCTTTTCTATCAATTGCTCGATAGTAATTTGTTCACCCACTGTAGAAATTGCTATCTTGAGATAAGCCACTAGTGAAACCTATGGCCCCGGGGTCTATCTTCCATCATATTATTTTCATATTTATTTGCTATTTCTATTACCATTTATTTTGCAATATTTACTTTCCAATCTATACCATAAAAATACCAAAAATAATTATCTTATTATCTCTATCACATCTCACTTTCGTAAGTGACCGTGAAGGGATTGACAACCCCTTTATCACATTGGTTGCGAGGTTCTTGTTTGTTTGTGCAGGTACTAGGTGACTTGTGTGTTACCTCCTACTGGATTGATACCTTGGTTCTCAAAACTAAGGGAAATACTTACGCTACTGTGATGCATCACCCTTTCCTCTTCAAGGGAAAACCAATGCTTGCTCAAGAGGTAGCAGGAGGGATTTCTAGCACCGTTGCCGGGGAGGTTGCACCAAGTCAAGATTTGATCTCCCAGCAATGAGCCATTTCTCGCGCCGTTGCCGAGGAGGTTGCATCAAGTCAAGACATACCAAGTACCCATCACAAACTCTTATCCCTCGTATTACATTATTTGCCATTTGCCTCTCGTTTTCCTCTCCCCCACTTCACCCTTGCCGTTTTATTCGCCCTCTTTTCCGCTCGCCTCTTTTTCATTCACCTCTTTTTGCTTGCCTTTTGCTTGCTTGTGTGTTGGATTGTTTGTCATGATGGCTCAGGATAATACTAAATTGTGTGACTTTTCCAATACCAACAATAATGATTTTATTAGCACTCTGATTGCGCCTCTTACCGATGCTGAATCTTGTGAGATTAATACTGGTTTGCTAAATCTTGTCATGAAAGACCCGTTTCCTGGCCTTCCTAGTGAAGATGCCGCTACCCATCTAAACAGCTTTGTTGATCTGTGTGATATGCAAAAGAAGAAAGATGTGGATAATGATATTGTTAAATTGAAGCTATTTCCGTTTTCGCTTAGAGATCGTGCTAAAACTTGGTTTTCCTCTTTGCCTAAAAATAGTATTGATTCATGGAATAAGTGCAAAGATGCTTTTATCTCTAAGTATTTTCCTCCCGCTAAGATCATCTCTCTTAGAAACGATATTATGAGTTTTAAGCAACTTGATCATGAGCATGTTGCACGAGCTTGGAGAGGATGAAATTAATGATACGTAATTGCCCTATACATGGTTTGAATTTATGGATGATCATACAAATTTTTTATGCTGGATTGAATTTTGCTTCTAGATTTAGATTCAGTCGCGGGAGGCACTTTTATGGAAATCACTTTAGGAGAAGTTACTAAACTACTAGATTATATTATGGTTAATTATTCTCCATGGCACACCAAAAGATCTACTATTAAAAAGGTTCATGCTATAGAAGAAATTAATGTTTTGAGTGGAAAGATGGATGAACTTATGAAATTGTTGGCTAATAAGAGTTTTACTTCTGATCCTAATGATATGCCTTTGTCTACTTTGATTGAGAATAGTAATGAATCTATGTATGTGAATTTTGTTGGTAGGAACAATTTTGGTAACAACGCGTATAGAGGAAACTTTAATACTAGGTCATTTCCTAGTAATTCATCTAATAATTATGGTAATTCCTACAACAACTCTGATGGAAATTTTAATAAGATGCCCTCTGATTTTGAGACTAGTGTTAAAGAATTTATGATTTCGCAAAAGAATTTCAATGCTTTGCTTGAAGAAAAATTGCCTAAGATTGATGAGTTGGCTAGGAACGTGGATAGAATTTCTCTTGATGTTGATTCTTTGAAACTTAGATCTATTCCACCTAAGCATGATATCAATGAGTCTCTCAAAGCCATGAGAATTTCCATTGATGAGTGCAAAGAAAGAACCGCTAGGATGCGTGCTAAAAAGGATTGTTTTATAAAAGCGTGTTCTTCTAGTTTCCACGATAATAAGGATGAAGATCTAAAAGTGATTGATGTGTCTTCTATTAAATCTTTGTTTTGCAATATTGTCGGATTTCGGGTTCCGGCAGACCCTTAAGGTTCGAACTCTGGGGTGCGCACGGAGATCTTTCCCCTACCGACTCGCGCTTCTATGGCTCGCAAGAAATCTAGGCTGGAAAGAAGAACACACAAAGGACACAAGGTTTATACTGGTTCGGGCCACCGATGTGGTGTAATACCCTACTCCAGTGTGTGGTGTGGTGGATTGCCTCAGGGGCTGATGATGAACAATACAGGGGGAAGAACGGCCTCGCGAGAGGTGTTCTTGAGCTGGTGCGGTGTGTTCTACTCGGTCTAGATCTCTCTCTCTTTCTCTTCTCTCTTTCTTTCTCTCCTCTTTTTTCCTCTCTCTTCTCTCTTCGGGGGCTAGTCCTATTTATAGAGGCCCTGGTCCTCTTCCCAAATAATGAGCGGGAAGGGCGCCAACAATTGGCCATTTTAAGGGGAACATCTAGTACAAGTTATCCTGACCAAAGGTGGTCTTCGGCTGCCAAAAGCACTGGTGATGACGCCGTCTTGGGCTCCACGGTGACCTCCGTCCTACCGCTCTGCTTGTCTTGGTCTCGTTGCACCGGAATGGTAACCATTGCCCGATGCCTTGGCCTGTGCTTGCTCCCTTTGCACCGAAGGGGAAATAAGGACACTGCGTAGGCTGGCGCCCGCCTAATCTCGATCGTCATGGCTTGCGTCATGGGCTCCTCGCGAGGCACCCCTGCCTTGATCTCTCCGCCTCCTCGCGAGCCTTCCTGATGAGGCTGCTCCGGAGGAAGCCTCTTGTCGTCCGCCCCGCAAGGCTTGGCCCCTTGCGAGAGTCTTGAGCTTGAGCTGATAAAGCTGGGCCGCACTGGGCCCCCACTCGAGCCGCACCGCAGGCCGCAGGCAGGCAAGTCTGGGGACCCCCGTTCCCAGAACGCCGACAAATATGAATCTTGATAATGATGGGACTGGAGATGAGTCAACTTTAGTTAAAAGGCGTCCCAATGATTCAGAGTTTTTAGATCTTGATGCAAAAATTGGTAAAAGTGGGATTGAAGAGGTCAAAACTTTACATAGCAATGAATCCACTATTTTAGATTTCAAGGGATTTAATTATGATAGTTGCTCTTTGATAGATTGTATTTCCTTGTTGCAATCCATGCTAAATTCTCCTCATGCTTATAGTCAAAATAAAGCTTTTACCAAACATATCGTTGATGCTTTAATGCAATCTTATGAAGAAAAGCTTGAATTAGAAGTTTCTATCCCTAGAAAACTTTATGATGAGTGGGAATCTACTATTAAAATTAACATTAAAGTTCATGAATGCTTTGCTTTATGTGATTTTGGTGCTAGTGTTTCCACGATTCCAAAAACTTTGTGTGATGTGTTAGGTTTCCGTGAATTTGATGATTGTTCTTTAAATTTGCACCTTGCGGACTCCACTATTAAGAAACATATGGAAAGAATTAATGATGTTCTTATTGTTGCAAATAGGAATTATGTGCCCGTGGATTTCATTGTTCTTGATATAGATTGCAATCCTACTTGTCCTATTATTCTTGCTAGACCTTTCCTTAGAAGATTGGTGCAATTATTGATATGAAAGGAGGAAATATTAGATTCCAATTTCCGTTAAGGAAGGGCATGGAACACTTTCCTAGAAATAAAATTAATTTACCTTATGAATCTATTATGAGAGCCACTTATGGATTGCATACCAAATATGACAATACCTTGATCTATCCTTGTTTTTATGCCTAGCTAGGGGCGGTAAACAATAGCGCTTGTTGGGAGGAAACCAATTTTTTTTTGTTTTTTTTTGTTCCTATTTAGTAATAAATAATTCATCTAGCTTCTGTTTAGATGTGGTTTTATGATTTTAATTACTGTTTGTGCCAAGTAGAACCTTTGGGAAGACTTGGGGGAAGCTTGTGCGATCTTGCTGTAAAAAACAGAAACTTTAGCACTCATGAGATTTGATGCCATTTTTTTTACTGGAGAGTGCGATTAATAGACAAATTTATCACGTCCACCAATTTATTTCAGAATTTTTGTGGTTACAGAAGTATTCAAAACCTACGGATTACTACAGACTGTTCTGTTTTTGACAGATTCTGTTTTTCGTGTGTTGTTTGCTTATTTTGATGAATCTATGGCTAGTATCGGGGGGTGTGAACCATAGAGAAGTTGGAATACAGTAGGTTTAACAGCAATACAAATAAATAATGAATTCATTACAGTACCTTGAAGTGGTGGTTTGTTTTCTTTTACTAACGGAGCTCATGAGATTTTCTGTTGAAGTTTTGTGTTGTGAAGTTTTCAAGTTTTGGGTAAAGATTTGATGGATTTTGGAATAAGGGTTGGCAAGAGCCTAAGCTTGGGGATGCCCAAGGCACCCCAAGGTAAAATTCAAGGACAACCAAAATCCTCAGTGAGGGAGTCCTGGATTAGGGGGTCTCCGGACAGCCGGATTATATCCTTTGGCCGGACTGTTGGACTATGAAGATAAAAGATTGAAGACTTCGTCTCGTGTCCGGATGGGACTCTTCTTGGCGTGGTAGGCAGGCTTAGGAAATACGGATATGAGTATCTCCTCCTTTGTAACCGACCTTGTGTAACCCTAGCCCCCTCCGGTGTCTATATAAGTCGGAGGGTTTTAGTCTGTAGGACAACAAACAATCATACCATAGGCTAGCTTCTAGGGTTTAGCCTCTTCGATCTCGTGGTAGATCAACTCTTGTAATACCCATATCATCAATAATAAATCAAGCAAGACGTAGGGTTTTACCTCCATCAAGAGGGCCCGAACCTGGGTAAAACATCGTGTCCCCTACCTCTTGTTACCATCCGCCTTAGACGCACAGTTCGGGACCCCCTACCCGAGATCCGCCGGTTTTGACACCGACATTGGTGCTTTCATGGAGAGTTCCTTTGTGCCATCGCCAGAAGGAAGGATGTCTTGTCTTGTCTTTAAAGATGGTACTACTATTGGGGGAGCTTTGGCTGTCAGCCAAACTCTCCGGCTAGGCGGTTTCATCATGACCGCCTGTTCAGCCGCCGCGCCGACGATGACTTCTCGGGTCATTGAAAACAGCCTCCACGTCAAATCAGCACTCGCCGAACAGATGGATCCAATGGAGCTCGCCTCCTTAAATGAGCTCTTGGATCGCATCGCCACCGTGGGAGTCGCTACGGACTATTATCGGATTGGGCTTAAACCCGATCAAAGGGAGATTAACTCTCCACCGGTCACCCATCATATTGCAGTGGTGGAGGAACAATGCAGCGACCTTTCCTCTATCTTGAGGACCAACTATGTCCGGATTCCCGAGCTCTCCGAGCCGGACGCCCGTTCGTGGGAGGACAACATCCAATCCCTAAACTTAGAGTCAGGCAGCGGGCCAGGATTATCGGGTAACACCCCGGAACCGGAACTTCCAAAATTGGAAACTCCTCGGCCCCTGGATCCCAGATCAGGTAAGGGTTCGGATTCAATTCCACCCACCCACCCAAACATAAGCGATCTTTCCCACACCAGGCAAGAGCCCCAGGAAATAGTACATCACTATTGGGCCAGGTTCCTCCTTGCGATGAACAAGGTTAAGGACTCTCGCGAGGAAGACGCAATCCTATTTTTCTGCAATAATTGCACGGACAAGGGAATCCTTAACGCTATAAATCGCCGTGAGATAACACGCTTCGCTGACTTGGCATCCATAGTACGAAAGTACTATGCGATGGAAAGTGCCTGGAAAACCGAAACAAACTTTTGGGATAATCCGGCCCTGAATACAGACCTAGTCCGAAATAAAAGGGTGCATTATCACAACACACCCGGGTCAACTACCAAAAAGCAAAAACCCTCTACAGGGAACGGAACCGTACTGGAGGGATGGCTCAACGGACCCTGCAAAATTCATAGTACATCGGATACAATACCAACGCACAGCCTTAGAGCATGTTGGATACTCCGACAGGTGGCCAAAAGTGGTGAGGATCTTCTTATCCCAAATACCACAGAGCACCATCCCATGGATAACAATACGGTGTTAACAGTCTTTGAGACCTTCGCGTCAAATAATAGGCGCAAGCGAACACTCCGCAGCATGGCCGAAATCTGGCACGTAGCAGCAATAAATCCATGGAGTGACACGGCTATTACCTTCAATGCCAATGACAAACCTAAATTCCGAACAGCCTGAGCACCAGCCACACTGGTCCTCAGTCCAATCATGGACGGCTTTTGACTCACCAAAGTACTCATGGACGGCGGCAGCGGATTAAACCTCATCTATGATGAAACTCTTCAAAAAATGGAAATAGACTAGAACCGCATCGAGCAAAGTAGCACAACCTTTAGAGGAATCATCCCTAGTTGGGAAGCATGCTGTGCTGGGAAAATCACACTAGATGTGGTATTCGGCACGCCGGATAATTACAAGTCCGAAGAAATTACATTCCAAGTGGCCCCGTTCAGCAGTGGTTATCACACTCTTTTAGGATGGGAGGCGTTCACAATCTTCCAAGCCGTACCCCATTACGGGTACATGAAGCTCAAAAAGCCCGGGCCCAACGGAATCATCACTCTCGCTAGCGATCCGGACACGACACTCCGCGCCGAAAACAAAACAGCCGCACTGGCCCTTGAGGCATTATCCGAAGCCCTCTCGACCGAGGAATTAACCATGCTACGCTCCACAGTGGACAGGGATGACGTGATACTCGACAAGAGAGCCAAGTCCACCTCTTTTAAACCAGCGGATGAAATAATCAAATTCCAAGTCCACCCAACGAACCCTACAAAAACAGCCTCCATCGAGGCATAGTTAAACCCCGCTGTGGATGCCGCACTACGAGAATTCCTGCGCGAGAACTGGGACATATTTGCCTTGCATCCCTCAGACATGCCAGGAATCCCACGGAGGCTGGCCGAGCATAGCCTCAATATCCTAAAGGGATTCAAGCCGGTCAAGCAAGCTCTTCGGTGTTTCTCCGAACCTAAGAGACAGGCCATGGGAGAGGAACTAGCCAAGTTATTGGAGGCCGGATTCATCAGAGAAATAAAACACCCGGACTGGCTAGCAAACCTGGTGATGGTACCAAAGAAGGACAAATCCTGGCGCCTTTGTGTCGATTTCAAAGACCTCAATAAAGCTTGCCCAAAGGATCCCTTCCCCCTCCCACGCATCGATCAAATCATTGATGCTACCGCAGGACACGAGTCATTGTGTTTCCTCGACGCATACTCCGGTTACCACCAAATCAAGATGGCGGAGTCCGACCAAGCCGCAACGGCATTCATCACACCATACGGTCCCTTCTGTTTTAACACAATGCCTTTTGGGCTCAAAAACGCCGGCGCAACATATCAGCGCATGATTCAGACATGTCTGGAGAAACAAATCGGCAAAACAGTAGAGGCATACGTAGACGATGTGGTCGTCAAAACCAAACACGTCGACTCTTTGATAGACGACTTGAGGCTCACATTCGACAACCTCCGAACATACGACATCAAGCTCAATCCGGAAAAATGCGTTTTCGGCGTACCAGCCGGAAAGCTCCTGGGTTTCATTGTCTCCAGTAGAGGTATTGAAGCTAATCCGGCCAAAATCCGAGCTTTGTCACAGTTGGCTACCCCAACAGACCTCAAACAAATCCAGAAGTTAACTGGATGCGTGGCGGCTCTAAGCCGCTTTATCTCCCGCTTAGGAGAAAAGGCTTTACCCCTTTATCGCCTCCTTCGGCGCACCGAACACTTCGAGTGGACGGACGCGGCCACAGCCGGATTGGAAGAAATAAAGGCCATCTTGGCAACCAACCCAATCCTGGCCGCGCCAAACATCGGCGAACCAATGCTGTTGTACATTGCGGCAACTCATCAAGTTGTAAGCGCGGTGCTCGTTGTCGAACGGGAAGCGGACGGACATAAATTCCCTCTTCAAAAGCCGGTATACTATGTATCCACTGTCCTCACTCCATGCAAATCACGGTACCCGCATTACAAAAGATAGCATATGCGGTATTCATGGCATCGCGGAAGCTGCGACACTACTTTCAAGAGTGTTCGATTACAGTAGCCTCGGAAGTGCCACTTAATGATATTATAAACAACCGCGACGCTACGGGCCGGATTGCCAAATGGGCCATTGAGCTCCTCCCGTTCGACATAACATACAAACCTCGACGAGCCATTAAGTCACAAGTATTGGCCGACTTCGTCGCCGAATGGACGGAGGCCGAACTCCCTAAAGAGTACGGCGCATACTCCAATTGGATCATGCACTTCGACGGTTCTAAAATGCTGGCTGGTCTAGGGGCTGGCGTCGTCCTGACGTCCCCAACCGGAGATACCGTTCAGTATGTATTGCAAATATTGTATACAGACTCCAACAATGCAGCCGAATACGAAGCTCTGTTGCATGGTCTTCGGATGGCAGTCTCCATGGGCATTCAACGCCTGGAGGTGCGTGGGGATTCAAACCTCGCAATATCCCAAATAAATGGAGACTTTGACGCCAAGGATCCGAAAATGGCGGCCTATCGAAACGCCGTCCTAAAAATGTCAGCTCGGTTCGAGGGGCTCGAATTTCACCATGTGGCTCGGGAAAACAATCAGGCGGCGGATATCCTCGCCCGCATCGGTGCAAAACGTGATGCGGTCCCCCCAACATATTTTTGGAAAGGCTGTTCAAGCCATCCGTAGTATCGGAAGGGGACACCGGTAACAACAGTCCGGACCCGGCCAAAATACCCGATACCGAACTCTCTGACACAATCGGAGGCTCCCCCACCGAAATAACACCTTCAGCCCACGAAATAATGGCCATTATTGCCCCGTGGACAGAACCATTCCTGGCCTACCTAGGTAGACAGGAACTTTCGGAGGACCAAAATGAGGCACGCTGCATAGTGAGGCGATCCAAGGCCTACAGGGTCCATGAGGGAGAATTGTACAAGAAAAGCACTACCGGAGTCCTTCAAAGGTGCATCTCCGAAGAGGAAGGGCGGAATCTTTTGGCAGAAATTCACGCCGGACTCGGCGGTCATCACGCCGCAGCCCGGGCTCTTGTAAGCAAGGCCTTCCGTACAGGATTCTATTGGCCAACGGCCCGGGCAGATGCACAGGACTTGGTCCAACGCTGCGCCGGTTGCCAGCTCTTTGCAAATCAAAGCCACATGCCACCCACCGCCCTCCAAACAATCCCCATTACATGGCCCTTTGCGGTCTGGGGGCTTGACATGGTTGGACCCCTTAAAGGGGGAACCCACAAGAAAAAATACTTATTGGTCATGGTGGATAAATTCACCAAATGGATAGAGGCCAAACCTGTTAAAACAGCCGAATCCGGACCGGTGATAGACTTCATATCCGGGGTTGTACACCGTTATGGCGTCCCCCACAGCATCATCACTGATAATGGCACGAACTTCACGGCCGACGAGGTAAAACTCTGGTGCAGCAAAATGGGCATCAAGCTCGATTATGCTTCAGTCTATCACCCACAAACCAACGGTCAAGTCGAGCGAGCAAACGGTCTTATAATGAGCGGCATTAAACCCAGATTAGTGCGCTCCTTAACGGAGTCTAACACGCACTGGGTAGAGGAGCTCGACTCCGTACTCTGGGGGCTGCGGACCACGCCGAATCGTAGTACCGGATATACACCCTTCTTTATGGTGTACGGCGCAGAGGCAGTCTTGCCCTGTGACATAATTCATGACTCACCTCGAGTGCGCATGTACGAAGAAAGAGAAGCCGAGCTCGATCGGCAGGACAGTTTGGACACCCTGGAGGAGGAGCGCGACGTAGCCAAAGCCCGTTCCGCATTTTATCAGCAACAGGCTCGCAGATACCAAAGCAGAGAAGTACGGGCCAAAACTTATAACGTTGGCGAACTAGTTCT
The DNA here is from genome assembly GCF_018294505.1 of Triticum aestivum. NCBI lineage: Eukaryota > Viridiplantae > Streptophyta > Magnoliopsida > Poales > Poaceae > Triticum > Triticum aestivum. Next base: position 416,986,309 of record NC_057797.1, on the reverse strand, counting down.
ACGCCTGCCGGATAAGAAAAAGAACAAGCTCGAGCCCAAATGGGAAGGTCCCTTCATTATTGACCAAGTTCTGACCGGTGGAGCGTACCGACTGCGGGATGCATCGACTAGTCGACTCGAGCCGAACCCATGGAACGCGGCCAGGCTCCGAAGATTCTACGCCTAGCACCGGACTCTATGTTAGTCCCCTCCCTTTGTCCATTTTCTGCATATACATTATCTGTCTTGTTTCTCTTTCTTTCTTTCTTTTATTATTTCTCTAGGCCTTCAAGGGTCACCTTGTGCCTCGCTTGCACATTACAGATGCGCTAGCCGCACTCTTCATACCTGGGGGCTTCTTTCACAGAAGCTTAAATTATTTATCTGGGCCTCATGCCCCACACATGTGTTATACTTCCGCATGTACCTTTTTTCACCATTATATGCATCGATATGACTTAAGTTTTGGCCAAGCTGGGTTGCCTGGCTCTTGTATTTATGCCCTACGTTCCCGTTAATTCGGCTAGGGCATAAGGGGAGCACCTCTGCGATTGTTACTGCCGGGTCAGCCGGATGTGTACCTCAGACTGGGTGAAGCCGAAAGCTAGCGTTCTTAAGGGAATATTCGGTCGGTGAACAAAAGATGATTTTTATTTATTGTCCATATCTGCCCCCAGATGTTTTTCCTGCGTTTCCTATCGCAGTCCGGACATGCACTTTAGGGCATGCTTACCCAGGGAAAGGAACCCTTAACGGAACTATTCTCCCTGGAAGATGTTTCTTACTACCCATGTAATATAACATAACTAGTTGGGCACTTGTCTGATAAAGCACTAATGACCCCTACGCCTGGTCTCCACGCATACCCCGGTTCTTATATAACTGAGCGGGTATTCGGATACACTCCGGACTATTGGGCCCGGAGGTTGAAGCGAAAAGGTCCGCAACGACAAATGATCTACAATCCGGCTAGAAGGCATTATACATGTCACTTTAATTACATAGTCATGCAGACTGACTAAATTCCTCTTCTATACCATCCAACAGGCGGTCTAGCTTACAATCCTGTTGAGAATACTTTGCGGCTAATTCTACTTGCCCATAAACTAAGCTAACGGGGATCTCTTTTCCGTCGGGCCCCACAGGTCCGACCTCGGCCATGTGATTTGGGTCTGCCTTGGTATACCGCGTCTTCACCATGGCCCAGGCTTCTCTGGCACCCTGTCGGCAGGCTGATATCTTCCATAATCGGAAGCGCCGCCGTGCTCCCTTGAGCTTCTCCGCAAGCTCGGCAACGCCCTCTGGCAGGGAGACGGACGGCCACAAGGCCTGGGCAACACCCTGCATCACCTGCCGAACTTGTTCGTGCAGATGTGACAGCTCGGACAGAAGATCACCCGCAGACCCGGGCATTTCCTCCGCGGGACGACCCGTCAGCATACCTACAGACATAACGCTGTTAGTCGGCTTCTTCGCCGAACTCCTTTAAAAGGATTCGTTCAAGCACTTACTGAAAATGCCGCGCCGAAGCCGCTTATTCTCCTTCTCGGAGTCTGCAAGCTAGCCCCGAACGTCTTTTAGTTCCACGCTCAGCTTAATATTGGCATCTTGGAGATTGTTTTTCTCCCGCCTAACCTCAGTCAGCATGCGTTTGCCAGCCTCTAGCTGTCGCATAACATGTTGGTCCCCCGGATTCTCTCCGGATTCATCTGCAACATCTGTTGTTAGATCTGCAGCCATGCCACACGTTATATGGTAACCATCATTCTTTAAAGTAAATGTTACCAGCAGGTGACTTTTTCGGTTCCTGCAATGCGGCCACAACAGCTCGCAGTTGGATCTTGCATTCCTCCAGCTCCTGTGACAGCTTAGTATTCTTCTCTGTAAGAACCTGCACAACGAAGATGATCCTTAAATCAGTTCTGCTAACTGTTTCAAGTCTCAGGGGCTACTAATACATATAAGTCGTCATATTTACTCACCCGTACATCCTTTACATACTAATCTGTGGCTCTGGCTAGACCATCTTGAGCAGAATGGAGGTATGCCTCTCCAGAATTGAAGGCGTCAAACGCCTCTGGTGAGAAAGAAGCGTCACGGAGTACGGCCCGTCGGCGCCTATGATTCATGGCGCTTTCCATTTCTGAGTTTGTAGCGGATAATCTATCCGCATCCTCTGTAGGGGGATTATCCAGCGCCTGCCCCATATCGGCTTCTGCCTCCATGTTCGGTCCTGGCGCCCGACTGGTGGAAGCATGATTGGCAACATCGCCAGACATATTTTAGCGAGCGTTTTTTCTGTTAAAGAAACATGGGCGTCATTACATTTCGAGAAAGACGACAACCATGGAGCGGCGTCTCTGTCCTGACTGCCTTCCTTTTTGGCCTACCCGGCCTCGGTGCCTCTTGTTGGCGAGTTGCTGCGGGTTTGGTAGGGCGTCCCGAATGCCTTCCCTGTAAAAGATGCCATGTGTATATGGTGGGTGATGTGCCTAAAAGGGGATCCTAGTTTTGGAGTTGGGATTTTTGGTTTTTCTTACTTGCGATGCAGGGAGCAGTCCGGGATAGTCGGCCATAATGGCCACCATGGCATCGTTGTAGCTTAACTGATAGAACTGCCGGTCTATCAGCTCCACGAATATAACCGAATCTTCTTGAAGTCCGGAGTCGAGGGCCTGGTCAGGGTCCTCTGGTTGTGGAGAAGGGCTGCTGACCTCCTTTATGGATTTTCGCAGTTCCTGCCGCAAAGTGGCAAGGTGAATACTTACGACAAAGAATGCGGGAAAAATGGGAGCAGGGAGATATAATTTACCCAGCTTGGAGGATTGTACATGGAGAATCCATCCCATGGCTTGATGCGGATGAACTCCTCTTCCTCACCCTTGAACAGTTCGGACAGAATTTTCGCTAGAGCGGAAGCATTGTCCGGACCCTTACGCCCGCGGCGGGTGGCGTCATCCGCCCCGTTATAACACCATAAGGGGTGCCCACGATATTGAAGTGGATGCACTCCCCGCATTATGCAAATCGACATAACTTCGATTATTGTCAATCCTGATTGAGCCAGTGCTTTGATCCGGTTCATCAGATAGAGGACTTCTCCGTTGTCTCCCGCCTGGGGGCTCCGTGGGCGCCAACTTTGGCGCTTCTTCAGAGGAGCATTGTTGAACTCAGGAAGACCCCGTCGGACAGGGTCCGGAAGGGGAACGACCTCCATATAGAACCATTCTGAACGCCAGTCTTCAGATGACTTCTTCGGGGTACCGGACAGGTATCCGGTATCGGCGATGCGCCACATTTCGGCTTCGCCCACTTGATAAAGTGATCTCCTCTGTATGCGAGGGACGAGGCAAAATAGCCTTTTCCAAAGTGAGCCTCGCAGCCCAGGAACAACTCGCAGAGAGCAACATAGCCAGCGATATGTAGAATGGATGCAGGGGTGAGATTGTGTAATTGGAGGCCGTAGAGCTCCAGGAGCCCGCGTAGAAACGGATGAATTGGAAATCCGAGTCCCCTTAGTAAATAAGGAACAAGGCAAACCCGTTCCCCCATGGAGGGACAGGGAAAACTCTCCGCTTGCTCCCCGCCATTGTAGGTGGCAAGCCCGGCTCGAACGGGCACCATATACGCCGGAGGGAGAAACCCCTTAGTCGGTAGTTCGACTAATCGACTGTGCGGGACTGAAAACCTCTCCCAATCACCGGGCTTAGGGCTACGGGGGCAGGAGGAGGAGCTGCGGAGGTCGGCCATGCTGGAATGGATCTTTCTGAGGCGCGCTCTGATGGATTCTCGTTGGGGGAGGATGGTATGGATCGGATCTAAGAATCCCCATCCCTTTAATAGACAATTTATTTATCTGGCTAGGGGGGCGAATGTAAAAACGCCCTGGCACCTCGTATTCATTCGAGGCGTGGGAGAAAGCCCTTATTGGGCACAGAAGCCAAGAGGTTCAACATTTATGGAGCCGGACACTGCTTACGAACACTTGAAAATTAGAGAAGAACCCGCCTTGCAATGCCGAAGACAACACTGCGTGCCAGACTCATCATCATTGAAGCCTGATTTGGGGGCTACTGAGGGAGTCCTGGATTAGGGGGTCTCCGGACAGCCGGATTATATCCTTTGGCCGGACCGTTGGACTATGAAGATACAAGATTGAAGACTTCGTCTCGTGTCCGGATGGGACTCTACTTGGCGTGGAAGGCAAGCTTAGGCAATACGGATATGAGTATCTCCTCCTTTGTAACCGACCATGTGTAACCCTAGCCCCCTCCAGTGTCTATATAAACCAGAGGGTTTTAGTTAATAGGATAACATACAATCATACCATAGGCTAGCTTCTAGGGTTTAGCCTCTTCGATCTCGTGGTAGATCAACTCTTGTAATACCCATATCATCAAGAATAAATCAACCAGGACGTAGGGTTTTACCTCCATCAAGAGGGCCTGAACCTAGGTAAAACATCATGTCCCCTACCTCTTGTTACCATCCGCCTTACACGCACAGTTCGGGACCCCCTACCCGAGATCCGCCGGTTTTGACACCGACAGTAATCTTGGGGATGCCCCGGAAGGCATCCCCTCTTTCGCCTTCGTCTATCGGTAACTTTACTTGAGGCTATATTTTTATTCACCACATGATATGTGTTTTGCTTGGAGCGTCTTGTATGATTTGAGTATTTGCTTTTTAGTTTACCACAATCATCCTTTTTGTACACACCTTTTGGAGAGACACACATGAATTGGAATTTATTAGAATACTCTATGTGCTTCACTTATATCTTCTGAGATAGATAATTTTGCTCTAGTGCTTCACTTATATATTTTTAGAGCACGGTGGTGGTTTTATTTTATAGAAATTACTGATATATCATGCTTCACTTATATTATTTTGAGAGTCTTTTAGAACAGCATTGTAGTTCGCTTTGGCTACAAAATTAGTCCTAAATATGATAGGCATCCAAGATGGGTATAATAAAAACTATCATAAAAAGTGCATTGAATACTATGAGAAGTTTGATACTTGATGATTGTTTTGAGACATGAAGATGGTGATATTATAGTCATGCTAGTTGAGTAGTTGTTAATTTGAGAAATACTTGTTCTAAAGTTTGTGATTCCCGTAGCATGCACGTATGGTGAACCGTTATGTGACGAAGTCGGAGCATGATTTATTTATTGATTGTCTTCCTTATGAGTGGCGGTCGGGGATGAGAGGTGGTATTTTCCTACCAATCTATCCCCTAGGAGCATGCACGTAGTACTTTGTTTCGATAACTAATAGATTTTTGCAATAAGTATGTGAGTTCTTATGACTAATGTTGAGTCCATGGATTATACGCACTCTCACCCTTCCACCATTGCTAGCCTCTCTAGCACCGTGCAACTTTCGCCGATACCATACGCCCACCTTATACCTCCCTCAAAACAGCCACCATACCTACCTATTATGGCATTTCCATAGCCACTCCGAGATATATTGCCATGCAACTTACCACCGTTCCGTTCGTTATGACACACTTCATCATTGTCATATTGCTTTGCATGATCATGTAGTTGACATCGTATTTGTGGCAAAGCCACATTCATAATTCTTTCATACATGTCACTCTTGATTCTTGCACATCCCGGAACATCGCCGGAGGCATTCATATAGATTCATATTTTGTTCTAGTATCGAGTTGTAATTTTTGAGTTGTAAGTAAATAAAAGTGTGATGATCATCATTAATAGAGCATTGTCCCAAGAGGAAAGGATGATGGAGACCATGATTCCCCCACAAGTGGGAATGAGACTCCGGACGAAAAAAAGAGAGAAAGGCCATAAAGAAAGAGAAGGCCCCAAAAAACAAAAAAAATGAGAGGAAAAGAGAGGAGGGACAATGCTACTATCCTTTTACCACACTTGTGCTCCAAAGTAGCACCATGATCTTCATCATAGAGAGTCTCCTATGTTGTCACTTTCATATACTAGTGGGAATTTTACATTATAGAACTTGGCTTGCATATTCCAATGATGGGCTTCCTCAAAATGCCCTAGGTCTTCGTGAGCAAGCAAGTTGGATGCACATCCACTTAGTTCTTTTGTTGAGCTTTCATACACTTATAGCTCTAGTGCATCCGTTGCATGGCAATCCCTACTCACTCACATTGATATCTATTTATGGGCATCTCCATTGACCATTGATATGCCTAGTTGATGTGAGATTATCTTCTCCTTTTGTCTTCTCCACAACCATCATTCTATTCCACCTATAATGCTATGTCCATGGCTCACGCTCATATATTGCGTGAAGATTGAAAAAGTTTGAGAACACCGAAAGTATGAAACAATTGCTTGGCTTGTCAACGGGGTGGTGCATGATATAAATACTTTGTGTGCTGAAGATGGAGCATAGCCAGACTATACGATTTTGTAGCGATAACTTTCTTTGGCCATGATATTTTGAGAAGACATGATTGCTTTGTTAGTATGCTTGAAGTACTATTATATTTATGTCAATATTAAACTCTTGTCTTGAATCTTTTGGATCTGAACATTCATGTCACAATAAAGAAAATTACATTGAGAATTATGCTAGGTACCATTCCACATCAGAAATTCTGTTTTTATCATTTACCTACTCGAGGACGAGCAGGAATTAAGCTTGGGGATGCTTGATACATCTCCAACTTATCTAATTTTTTTGATTGTTCCATGCTATTATATTATCTATTTTGGATGTTTAGTGGGCTTTAATTTACCTTTTTATATTATTTTTCGGACAAACCAACTAACCGAAGGCCCAGTGCAAATTGTTGTTTTTTTACCTATTTTGGTGTTTCACAGAAAAGGAATACCAAACAGAATCCAAATAGAATGAAACCTTCGGGAGAGTTATTTTTGGAACAAACATGATCCAGGAGACTTGGAGTGGACGTCAAGAAAGAAGTGAGGAGGCCACGTGGTAGGAGGGTGCGCCCAGGGGGTAGGCGCACCCCCCACCCTTGTGGGCCCCTCGCAGCTCCACCGACGTACTTCTTCCTCCTATATATACCCATATACCCCGAAAACATCCAGGAGCACCACGAAACCCTATTTCCATCGCCGGAACCTTCTGTACCCGTGAGATACCATCTTGGGGCCTTTTCCAGCGCTCTGCTAGAGGGGGAATCGATCACGGAGGGCTTCTACATCAACACCATAGCCTCTCCGATGATGTGTGAGTAGTTTACCACAGACCTTCGGGTCCATAGTTATTAGCTAGATGGATTCTTCTCTCTATTTGGATCTCAATACAAAGTTCTCCTCGATTCTCTTGGAGATCTATTCGATGTAAATCTTTTTACATTGTGTTTGTCGAGATCCGATGAATTGTGGGTTTATGATCAAGATTATCTATGAACAATATTTGATTCTTCTCTGAAATCTTTTATGTGTGATTTAAATATCTTTGCAAGTGTCTCCGAATTATCAGTTTGGTTTGGCCTACTAGATTGATCTTTCTTGCAATGGGAGAAGTGCTTAGCTTTGGGTTCAATCTTGCAGTGTCCTTTCCCAGTGACAGCAGGGGCAGCAAGGCACGTATTGTATTCTTGCCATCAAGGATAAAAAGATGGGGTTTATATAATATTGCTTGAGTTTATCCCTCTACATCGTATCATCTTGCCTAATGCGTTACTCTGTTCTTATTAACTTAATACTCTTGATGCATGCTGGATAGCGGTCGATGTGTGGAGTAATAGTAGTAGATGCAGAATCGTTTCGATCTACTTGTCACGGACGTGATGCCTATATAGATGATCATGCCTAGGTATTCTCATAATTATTCGGTTTTCTATCAATTGCTCGACAGTAATTTGTTCACCCACCATAGAAATTGCTATCTTGAGAGAAGCCACTGGTGAAACCTATGGCTCCCGGGTCTATCTTCCATCATATTATTTTCATATCTATTTGCTATTTCTATTACCATTTATTTTGCAATATTTAGTTTCCAATCTATACCATAAAAATACCAAAAATATTTATGTTATTATCTCTATCAGATCTCACTTTCGTAAGTGACCATGAAGGGATTGACAACCCCTTTATCGCGTTGGTTGCGAGGTTCTTGTTTGTTTGTACAGGTACTAGGTGACTTGTGTGTTACCTCCTACTAGATTGATACCTTGGTTCTCAAAACTAAGGGAAATACTTACGCTACTGTGCTGCATCACCCTTTCCTCTTCAAGGGAAAACCAAGGCATGCTCAAGAGGTAGCACAGAGCAGCGCAACATCATAGCGGCAACGGCTAACAATAGCAGTAGCGGCAGAAGCTAAGCAGCTAAGCAACAGAGGGCAGTAGCTAAGCAGCGGCAGAAACAAAAGGCAGCAACAGGGGTGGCGCTAGGCGGCGGGCGGCAGTAGGGCAGTGCTAGGCGATGGCCGGCGAGCCGCTGTTGGCGGAGACAAGGCCAAGGACGGGCTCGCGCTAGCAGTAGTACGCAGTAGCAACAGATGGCAGATAAGCAGCAGCAGCTCACGCACGCATGCATGTACACTGACACGCGAGCTCAGATGTTCTTGGGGACGGCAAACGGCTACCGAATCAAGGCGGGGGAAGGAGGGATCTGGAGGATTTTCTCACTGCGAGACCATTGGCGTGCTTGGGGAGGGTCAGGGTGGACCGGAGAGGTGGTGGTGATGGCGAGATGGCGACGGCCGAAGCGGAGGGAGGCGCCCGATCCGGCGATGGAGACCCCCGCGGCTCGAGCTGGTGGGCAGGGACAACATGGATGAGCGCAGGGAGAACCATGGACATCAAGGGGCGGCATGGGGGGGGGGGGCTCGGCGCATGGGAATGACGGTGGTGCATCGATGACGATCTCGGTTACAAGCTCCAGATCAAAAACGAGGAAAGGGGAGAGGGAAATATCGCTAAGGTTCGATCGACGGGCGCGGGGGTGTCGACCTTATACTCCACGGGAGCCAGGGGATGGCTGGCACGCGTCATGGCGTATCCACGGCCGGTGGATGGTCGCCAAGAACCCCGCCTCCCTGTAGCATAGGTTGGGGATGACCCTAGTTGGGCTAGGCCTAGTGCCCTGTTGCATCTGAGCCCGCTAGCACCGATGAGTTTTGCTCTTTTCTCTTTTTTAGTTTTCTGTTATATTTATCTCACCACTGATTCACATTTTATTTTATTACCAAATGAGTTTTGTTCAACATAAAACTTGTCACATAAATAGTGGTCATTATTTTGAAGAGGCCCACAAAGTTTCAAGTCGTTTGGGAAATGTAAGACTACTTGTTGGAATTTTAAACGACCAAATTAAATGTTGTTGGTCCACCAAAATATTGCTAGGGCAAAAATAAAATTCCAATTTGATTTGATTTCTTCACAAAAATTACTTGAGGGCTATTTGCAATATCACGAACATTTTTGTATCTCTGTTTTGGTTATTTTAGTGCATTTAAATATTATAAGAAATGTTAGTTTCTCCACCATTATTACTTATGAGTTATTTGTCACCTTTGGAAAAAATTTAGTTTTTATGTTTTAAAACTTTTATTGTTTGACTTGATTTTGAATTTGAGTTTGAACGGTATTTGAATCATCGCGAGATTAACAACAGTAATCATGGTGACATGGCATCATTAATATAGGTTTATTGTAGCTTAATTATCCGGGCGTCATAGCTATCAAAAGGAATTTCTGGCGCCGTTGCCGGGGAGGATTATCTACATATACCAGGTTCCTAATCACAAATCTCATCTCCTCGTGATTTTCATTATTTGTCATTTGCCTCTCGTTTTCCTCTCCCCCACTTCACAAAAATTTATTGTTTTATTTGCCCTCTTTTTCATTCGCCGTTTTCTTGCTGGTTCTTGTTTTGTGTGCAATATTGTTTGCCATTATTATCGTCATGTATAGTTCTTCCTCTATTGTGTGCACTCCCGAGAATGAGGTTCTCAACTTTAAACAAAGTGGAGGAGAAAATTTAAAAGATGCTTGGTATATAATTTGCAATGCTCATAATAAATCTATCCGTAAGCAATCTACCGTTATTCTTCTTCGTTGCTTTTATGTGGGCATCACCACTTGGTATAGATTCCTCCTTCATAAGATTACCGGTGGAAATTTCTTGATGTGTCCCTCTCTTGATGCTTTCAATGCTATGGGAAATTTAGTGGGTTGGCCAGCTCTTATGGTTAATGAAACAACTTTGACTCTTGAGCATGTCATGGAAAGATTAGATGCTATTGAAAAGAAAATGCTTAGTGAAGAACATATTGAAAACTTGGATAAAAAGGTGCATAATTTTTCTACTAAGATTGGGTTAAAAGCAGGAGAAGTTTTTAAGTTGATAAAAGAAAAGGGAACCGTCATTCATGAAAGAATTGAAGAAAGTCCGTCTGGAATTGATAAACTAGAGGAAATCTTTAGTAATTTGAGCACGGATCTTGCTTCTGCTAAAACTATTGAAAAAACTCCCGTAAAGATTAGCAAGACTACTCAAGTTACTAAGAACAAGGGTGCAACTTCTAGTAATAGTAAAGAGGATCTTAAGATGATTAGCATTCACCCGGATTTTGTTGAAGTTATAAGAGATCCCTTTGGCAAGAATGAATTCTTTAAAAAAATTCCTAGGAGTATTGTCATTGAAAATCTTTATGCTAAATCTTTGAAGAATTCTAAGTGTTTGATTGAAGAGTTGAACAAGGATGACAAAACTTAGATCCTTACTTTATGCCTAGCTAAGGGCGTAAAACTATAGTGCTCGTTGGGAGGCAACCCAATAAATAAAATTTATTTTTTCTTTTTGATTTCTATTATTGAGTGTTAGAACCATTATGCTACAGTTATGATTGTGTTTTTTGTGTTTTAATTAGTGTTTGTGCCAAGTAAAGCCTTTAGGATCTTCTTGGGTGATAGTTGTTTGATCTTGCTGAAAAAACAGACACTTTGCACTCGCAAAAATAATTTTCATTTTTAACTAGAGAGCAATAAAATACCAATTCCTTTTGCCTAAGATTAATATACAAATTTCCCAGGTTGTCCTTATTTTTCAGAGTTTTGGAGCTACAGAAGTATTCAAAATATCCAGATTTCTACATACTGTTCTGTTTTTGACAGATTCTATTTTCTTTGCATTGTGTGCTTTTTTGGATGATTCTATGGTTTTTTTGATGAGTTTTTTTCATATAAAAGTTGGAATACAGTAGATATAATGCAAGAACAAAATATGAATTGGTTTGCTACAACACTTATAGTAGTGATTTGTTTTCTTATACTAACGGATCTCACGAAGGCTTTTGTTGAGTTTTGTGTGATTGAAGTTTTCAAGTTTTGGGTTATCTTACGATAGATGAAGGAATAAGGAGTAAGAAGAGCCTAAGCTTGGGGATGCCCTGGCATCCCAAGCTATTATCCAAAGAGGGCAAGCAACTAAGCTTGGGGATGCCCCGAGTGGCATCCCCTCTTTCTTCTAATGACCATCAGTATTTTACCCGAAGCTATATTTTTATTCATCACATACTATGTGTTTTGCTTGGAGCGTCTTGTACGATATGAGTCTTTGCTTGTTTTATTTTTTGTTTTTAGTCTTGATCCCTTGCTGGACACACCTATTTGAGAGAGCCAAAAATATGCCATGACTTGTTAGAATTGCTCTCTATGCTTCACTTAAATTTTTATGAGCTATGGATTTGCCCTAGTGCTTCACTTATATCTTTTTGAGCATGGTGTGCTTTAGTATTTTTTTTAAATTCTCTCTTGCTACACTTAGATTTATTTGAGAGTTAGTAATTTTTTTAAGAAGTTCTCTCTTGCTTCACTTAAATTAATTTGAGAGAAAGAAATATTATGCTCGTGATCTTCACTTATATTCGTTTAAGCTTATCAAAAGCAACACATGAAAAATAGTCCCAAAGTGATAGATATCCAAGAAGGATATAATAAAAACTTTCATGAAGATCATTGGACAAAATAAACTTGATTCTTATTAATAGTTTTGAGATATGATGATGTGATATGTGAGTCATGTTGATGAGTAATTATGCTTTAGTAAGAATATTGGTGTTAAGGTTTGTGATTCCCTATGCAAGCATGAAAGTAAATAGTTATGCAATGAAATTATATCCTACTTGTGGTGCATTATTTGGTTTTAATTATGCTTAATTCTTGCTCATGAGATTATTCGTTTTTTGGTTGGTCACTTGTCAATCTTTTGCTAGCCTTCATTTTGCACTAAGTATGATCACTACTTGTGCATCCAAACCCCTTTAAACCAGTTTTGCCACATGAGTCCAATATACCTACCTATATGCAGTATTCTTTTGCCGTTCTAAGAAAATTTGTATGTGCCATCTCTAATATTCAATATAAATTTCTCATATGTGTGCTCGTACCGCTCGCGAGGCTGTGAGGTGTGGCTAATATTTTCCATGCTAGATGTCTTATTCTCATGATGAGTGTTTATTCACTTGGCATTGCACGAGAGTAAGGAAAAGGTATTAGGGATACCCAGTCCCGAAATGAAAAATGAATTTACTTTATGTTGTCAAATAATAAATTCCTTGGGAAGTGTTGGTATGGAAGGCACCCGTGGATACAGTTAGCCATGGAAAGTGAAAGTATGGTGGAAAAAGGAATAAACCTTAATTTCTGTTTGGGAACCGCCTATGATATATCTAGCATGGAAAGTGTTGGAAACTCTAAGTCGTTTTCGTTGGTGGGAAAAGTATGCTCTCAAAATGTTTTTATCTCTTAATTTTTGCTTTGAGCTCTGACACCTCTACAAATCCCTACTTCCTTCCGAAGGGCCTTTCTTTTACTTTATGCAATTTTTATTTTTGAATTTGAGTCTCCATCTTCTCTTATAAAAGCACCAACTAGGAGGAACTATGATCATACTTGAGCATTGGGTATAGTTAATATGCGAGTGTGTTTCATGGATGGATCAATGATTGAGCATGATGGGTTAGGGATAGCTCATTTTAGCATTGATATTTTGAAAGACATGGTTGCTTGTTGATATCCTTGAGTATTTAAGTTATCATGTCAAAACTAGACTATTGCTTTGAACAATATAAAAGTCCAAATTTCCATGCTATAAAGAAAAGAATATGATATGACATGTTAGGCAGCATTCCACATCAAAAATTCTATTTTTTTCATTTGCCTACTCAAGGACGAGCAGGAATTAAGCTTGGGGATGCCGATATGTCTCCAACGTATATTTTTTTTATTGTTTCATGTTGTTATATTATCAATGTTGGATGTTTTATAATCATTTTATAGTCATTGTATATCATTTTTTGGTACTAACCAATTGACATAGTGCCAAGTGCCAGTTACTGTTTTTTGCATGTTTTTTACATCGCGGGTAATCAATATCAAACGGAGTCCAAACGCAGCAAAACTTTTTGTAGATTTTTTTGGACAAGAATACAACCAGTGGGCCGAAGAAGCACCTGGGGGCTACTCCGAGGGGAGCACAACCCACCAGGGCGTGCCTCGAGGCCTAGGCGCGCCTATTTACTCTATAAATACCCTAATATTCCAGAAACCCTAGGGGAATCGACAAAAATCAATTCCACCCACCGCGGATTCCAGAACCACCAGATCCAATCTAGACACCATCATGGAGGGGTTCACCACTTCCATTGGTGCCTCTCCAATGATGTCTGAGTAGTTCTTTGTAGACCTTCGGGTCCGTAGTTAGTAGCTATATGGCTTCTTCTCTCTCATTTGATTCTCACTACAATGGTATCTTGGAGATCCATATGATGTAAACTTTTTGCGGTGTGTTTGTTGGGATCCAATGAACTTTGAGTTTATGATCATATCTACCTCTTTTTATCCATGAAAGTTATTTGAGTTTCTTTGATCTCTTATATGTATGATTGCTTATAGCCTTGTATTTCTTCTCCGATATTTGGGTTTTGTTTGGCCAACTTGATCTATTTATCTTGCAATGGGAAGAGGTGTTTTGTAGTGGGTTCGATCTTAGGGAGCTTGATCCCGGTAAGAGAAGGGGAACCAACACATATGTATCGTTGGTACTAAGGATAAAACGATGGGGTCTATTTCTACATAAATAGATCTTGTCTACATCATGTCATCATTCTTATTGCATTACTCCGTTTCTCCATGAACTTAATACACTAGATGCATGCTGGATAGCAGTCGATGTGTGGAGTAATAATAGTAAATGCAAGAAGGAGTCGGTCTACTAATCTTGGACGTGATGCCTATATAATGATCATTGCCTAGATATCATCATGATTATTTGAAGTTCTATCAATTGCGCAACAGTAATTCATTTACCCATCGTTTGCTATTTTTCTCGAGAGAAGCCACTAGTGAAACCTACGGCCCCGGGTCTCTTTCTCATATTTTTTGCCTTTGCGATCTATTTTATTTGCCTTTTATTTTTGTATCTATTAAACCCCAAAATACAAAAATACCTTGCTGTAATTTATTTTATTTGGTGTTCGATCTATCAATCTACTATAATTTATTCACGTCCGTTTGCCAATTTCTGGCACTGTTACCCAAAAGGGATTGACAACCCCTTTATTACGTCGGGTTGCGAGTATTTGTTATTTGTGTGCAGGTGATGTTTACGTATTGTTGCTTGGTTCTCCTACTGGTTCGATAACCTTGGTTTCATCACTGAGGGAAATACCTACCGTCGCTGTGATGCATCATCCCTTCCTCTTTGGGGAAATACCGATGTACCTTCAAGCCGCTATCATGCAGCTTCAATGATGCTCACCTCGAACGCCCTCGGCCGCTCTAGACGACCCCTCTCGAAGCGTTAGTTCTCCTCGTGGATCTCCTGATTCCTCGCCTCTGAGGCGACGTGTGCCGTGGCCACAGCAGCGGTAAGGCTCTTTGCATGCTCGACGAGACGCTCCTCCTCGTCCCGCTGGAACTTGGTGTAGCATGCAAGGTCGCTGACGCACGTGTGGGCCTCCACCTCCGCCTTCAGGAGGCGATTGTGGAGCGGGTGATGACCCCGGCGGTCTACGGTGGGCTGGCGTCCATGGCGGCCGGCGATGGGGAGGCGGCCACGACCACCACCTCCCTCCTTCGGGCCGCGATGGCGGAGCGAGTGATGGCCGACAGTGGGGTGGCGGCCATGACGGCCACCTCCCTCCTTCAGGTCGCTGAGGCAGAGTAGGCGATGACCCTGGCTTTCGACGGTGGTGTGGCGGGAACGACGGCCGGCAATAGTGATGACCCACAAGTATAGGGGATCAATTGTAGCTCTTTTCGATAAGTAAGAGTGTCGAACCCAACAAGCAGCAGAAGGAAATGACAAGTAGTTTTCAGTAAGGTAATGCCTGCAAGTGCTGAAATTGTAAGTAACCGAGTAGTTTGATAGCAAGATAATTTGTAACGGGCAAGTAACGATAGTAGTATCAAAAGTGCATCAAGATAGCCCAATCCTTTTGAGGCAAAGGATAGGCCAAAATGGTCTGTTATGATAAACAAAGCGTTCTTGAGGGTACACGGGATTTTCATCTAGTCACTTTCATCATGTTGGTTTAATTCGTGTTCGGTACTTTGATAATTTGATAGGTGCGTGAACCAGTGCTTAGGTGATGTTCTTACTTGAACGAACCTCCTACTTATGATTAACCCTCCCGCAAGCATCCGCAACTACAAGAAAAAGTATTAAGAATTATTTCTAACCATAGCATTAACTTTTGGATCCAATCGGTCCCTTACAGAATAGTGCATAAACTAGGGTTTAAGCTTCTGTCGGTGTCATGGATTTGTCACGGTGGATGTCCTTAGTGTGAGGACTTAGTCGTGAGGCCAATGCATCTATGTGGTATCTTGACAACGGCTGAGAAAGATGAGAGACGGGAGGTTTTACCCAGGTTCGGCCCCTCACGGTGGAGGTAAAAGCCTACATCCTGCTTCATTGATATTGATCATGGTGCTCACCATTACAAGGGTGCTCTATCTCGAGGAGCTATAGACTTGTCTGTCTAACCCTAACTTGTCCAACTCGTGAAAACTTGTCCCTCTTGGGTGCCCTGCCCCTCCTTATATAAGTTGGAGGGGCGGGTTACATGACTAGTCATAGTAGGATTAGGATTACTCTATTACAAGTGGAGTCCTAGTCTTGCTTCCTTTGTCCTTTGTAGGAAAATATTCCTTATGCCTTTCATCTTAAGCCGGCCCACCATAACACGAGCCGGCCTTCTGAGCCTTGGGCCTTATTATCCGTCTGATCCGCCTGCCGGGTTACTAATAAGTCGCCAAGCTTGGGTGGGTTACCCATGAGTTGCCAAGCTCCAGGCGGGCTACCAGTGAGTCGCCAAGCTCCAGCCGGGTCATACATCCAGCCGAGTTACACTGCGGGGTATATCCCCAACATTAGCGCCCAGTTTAATTTGGATTTATCCATGTTAAACTGATCCTGCAAAATAAACACAAGAACAAATTTGACAGGTTGTGCTTCGGGTTAAAAATTCTTTTAAGCCCGCACCAGATCATCCTTAAGTCCGTGTCATTTCCTTCTTCTAAAAAGTCCGGGTCAATAGACCAGCTTCAATTTGCTGACATTGGTTTCTCACAGAAAAACATTTTGAAGAATAATTAATTTGATTCAGCTCCCAATGCTTAACAAAAATATTGGTCTTGAAATACTCATCTGATTTTCAAGCGGCTTGAAGATGTAGATCTTGCCGGTTTATCATTGCCAAAATTGTTGGTTTGTAAATATTGATGGCACCGGGTCATAATTTCTGCTAACATCAAGCTTGAATTGTACCTCACTTATATGCATATCACTTGTAGCCCCCAAGTCTTAAGAAGGGAGCGTAGCAACAGCTTAAGACTTGCTTCAATATAAATGTCACAACCTTGAAGAAATCTAGGTTGTTCATCTCACTCACTAGTCAAAACTGAATATTCCACATATGTAGCCCCCAAGTGCCGGGTTTTCATGCTTGCAGCAACCTGGGACTTGTAATTGCCTTATGCTCATAAAAACTTCAACCGGTGTAGCCCCAAGGGCGATTCATTATGCAATAATGAGCAGGGACTTTGCAGATATGATCATGTAGTCTTGAGCAGCAACGTGTAGCCCCCAAGCGCCATCTTAGTAAGACAATACTGAGCTAGGGCTTTATATATACTTCATTGAAAATAACATCATATGATGTAGCCTCCATCGTAGGGCTTGAACCCATGACCACAAGGTTAAGAGCTTGTGTACTTTGAATTTTTGACAGGAGCAATTAGTAGCTCCCAAGGGCTGACTCATCACTGTGTGATAGGTCGGGTCTTCAATAAAGCGAGTTAAAAATGCCCTTGCATTAGCCCCCAAGTGTCATGGTGCATGCTTCCAGTGACACGAGACTTCCATATTTGACATAATCACGATTTCAATAATGTAGCTCCCAAGTGCCGGGTCATAAGCCTGCAGCGACTCGGGACTATTCCTTCCATTATAAAATAAATCATATCCACTGTTTGGATGATGTTGTTGAATGCCTTGTATATCAATATTGAACCATGCTCTCTGCTGTGAGCTGGTATTCTAGGATAAAGAAATAACAGCCATTGCTCTGAAGTGGCTTTCAAAACCTCAATCATAATACTGGTTATTGATAACCATAATAAAAATCCATCCATGTTGGCTATTAAAGATTTGAATAATATAATCTGGAATGAAAAAACCTCAATCACAAGATCTTGTCTGTTGACAAGTAAATCCAGAGTTTATATACTCACTGGCTCTTGGCCGATAGTGACTTAACGCACATCCATTGTAATCGGGATTTTTGTAACCCGGCGGCTTATAGCCTTTGTGAAAATCAATAATTGATAACCCTTTTGAAACACCAATTTTAATCTTTGATGATGGGCTTGAACTTAATCATTTATGTAAGTCATAGCTCTGCAAATCCTGCATAGAGTTCAAATAACATATGCCCTGGCGACTTAATGTCAAAAGCCAGGGCGGGTAATCAACCCAAACATAATATAGCCTTATGCAATTATGGAAAAGACTAGAATTAATGCCATTCAGGCCTAAACATACTGGCAACTTGAAGTTAAAAGCCAGGGCAGGTTATCAAACCTCGCATATTCATATAATCAGGAAAACATACCTGTAGGATTGATTTATACTGTTGGCTTACATTGCCATACCCAGTGAGGGTAACAATCCAATGATTTATAAGCGCATGAATTCCAATAGCGCAATCAAAAATATACTGGCGACTTAACATCCAAAGCCAGGGCAGGTTATCAAACCTCGCGTACCCATCCAACAATTGAAAAATATACCTAGAAGATTGGCTCAAATTGCCGGCCACATCCAGTGAGGGTGTCAATCCCAAAGATTTATAGGCGCATAATTCCAATGGCGCAATCCAAATATATACTGCCGACTTAACGTCCAAAGCCGGGGCGGTTTACCAAACCCAACATATTCATATCATTATTGAAGGACATACATGTAGATTGATACCATGGTGATGCCTTGATAATTATAATCCGGGGCCAGTATCAACCCGGAGTCATGAAATATCATCATTTTGATTGCTCAGGGCAAAATATTCTAGCAACTCAAAGTCTGCTATCAGGGCGGGTTATCAAACCCAAAGATGCTTAATGATGAGTCATATAATCAAGGCTATATGGCCTGTGAAATCGGTCCATATTGCCGGCTTACAGCGCCATATGCAGTAAGGGTAATAGCCCAAAGACTTAGAGCGCAGCGCCCTGTTCAATTTATTCATACTGCCGGCTTACAACACCATACGCACCAAAGGTAACATCCCAAAGACTTAGAGTGCAGAGCTCCAAGCGTATAATCAAATCATATTGGCGACTTATTGTCCAAAGCCAGTCTGAGTTATCAAAAACTCTAGATTGATTCAAATGTGAATCATAGCGATCAAGGCGACGTGGCTTGAATCAATTTCAAACCATATATCAATATGGTACAAACTATGAACCTTGAAAAGTATTCAAAACAATAACAAATCAGAAAAATCAAGGCCTTCATAGGCTACCAAGCCTCAATATCAAGTGCTATTTAGCGGGCCGCACAGCCACTGAGCTAATCCTTAATTCAAACCTGTAAGTCGGGCCTCACATGACCAATCGCCATTTTAACTTTGACAAGTTCAGGGTCTTTATAAGATTGACTGTCAAGAGTACGGCGAGTCATTCCAGGATTACCTGGTCAGAATGGCAAGCATACAAAGGCAGGATAACCCGGATTTTTGGTGAATACACCTAGCATTCAAGCCTATTACAAGGGACAAATGAAGCTCTATTTCATTAAACAAGAATCCCCCAAGTAATCTTTCAATCCAGGCGTATAAGCCGGACCAATAGGGTAGTCATAGCTATGCTCAATGAGCAGGAAGCCCCCAAGTAATTTTTAACAAGCCATGAAGGCAGGTTACCTATGTTTGAACTACACATTATACCAAGTTCTCTTTGGTAACAATTCAACTTGGGCGGAAAACTCCCAAGCTATTTGCAATCAAGGCGTACAAGCCGGATCAGTAGGGTAGTCATCGCCATGCTCAATGAGCAGGAAGCCCCCAAGTAATTTTTAACAAGCCATCAAGGCACGTTACCTATGTTTGAACTGCACATTATAGCAAGTTCTCTTTGGCAACGTTTAAGTTTTCCTAAGAACTCGAACTTGCGAGAGATGGATTCTTTTTGAATCGGAATTCTAAATCGGATATTGAGAGCTTCAAAGCTTTGTGAGAGATGAATTTCCCTTGAGCCAGACTTTAAACCGGAATCCTTCATTTTAAGCCAGAAATTTTTCTGACGGTCCTTCATTTTTTGTCAATATGGCAATAGCCTCCAGAACCGGGTTATCTTCCCTTCAATGACCTGGAGTTCTTGAATTTACTAAAATCGGCCAATTCTGCCAAGTCATGTCATTGTAGGCCCTAAGTCTCAAGATGACTCGAAGAGTTGACTTGAGATTCTTCATACTTGGCTGTGATATAAACCGGTATGAGTCATTCAACAGCTCAGTGATATAGTAGTCCCTTTTGTAGTAGACCACTTGTCCTGCATTGGAGAACTTGCAAGCTAGAGTAATTGTTCTTTTAAAGAAAGTAATATGTAATATAAAAATATACTGGATGGATTTCACCTGATATGTCAGGCCAGAAATTATCCACCGCCAGAGATGGTGATCACCACGGTGAAGCTAAAATCAATCACGGTCGGGTCGACTGCGGGAGCAGACAGATGAGCCGGCCATGGCGTTGTAAGCCAGCGCAGACGGGTGATTCAATCGCACGCGCGGTAAGCTGTGCGGACGGGCGAGTCAACCACGTCATGTTGATGTAAATTGGGTCGTAGAAGTGGCAGTTTGCACATATATTCATCGAGCATCATGGCATGGTCAGATGCTAGTGCATGATAATGGTTGCACGAGCTATACATCCATGACACGACCATCGCTCTTGCAGTGAACAATTGTCGTGCATGAACAATATTGCAGACCAAGGCAAAGATAAACTGTTCTTTAACAAAAACAATATGTGCTAGACTTAGATGGATATCACCTGATATGTCCTGTTGAACCCCCAATGTTCTGTTGTTTTGTACTGGTGAGTAGGGGCGGCTCAGCACAGCAGACTGGTGACTCAATACGCGGCAAAACGGTGACTCAATGCGACAGGGGAGGCTCAATACGCCCCAGGCCGCTCGAAAGCAGGCCAAGACGGGCCGCTCGACATAGATGAGCCGCCAACAGTGACTTGGCAAGGCGAGTCAGCGGTTGCGGCGGCTTGAGATAGCCCGCGACTGATGAAATGGCAGGCTCGCGTTTGAAACAGCCATTGGAAACAGGGCCAACGTAGGGATTTAAGCAGCTTCACGGCAGAGGAAACGGCGGCTATTGATCTGCTAGTCTAATCTGGTGTGGTAGTCCTTTGACCAAACATGCATGCTCACGTGAAGCAGTTTCAACAAATATTATCTCCTCAAAATCTGAGCCTTAACATGGGCAATACTCAAGTACTAGATGGATCACTTTATGCAAATAGTAGCAATGTAGTATTGCCTACTTGAACTACAATTTGTTGATCATCTGTATATACTATTGTAATCAATGTGCAAGAACTGCAGTCATAGTTATCTGAAAATTCGGCGCTCAACACTTGTATAGATGATAGAACACAAGGGCATATTGAGGCAGCACCACAACGTCTGCAGCTCGGCGCAAAGCCGAGCGAGGGGAGGCCCGAGAATGGAGGCAGCTCGTGGCGACGGAGCCGGTCCAACCCGGCAGCAGGGTCAACTGATCGAGGCTGCAGTCGACTCACGGTGCAGTAGTAGAAGAGGCTCAGGCGAATTTGATGCGGCACGGAGGTGGCGGCTTGCAAGCATGCGAACAGTGGCATCCTTTGGAACAGATGAGGCATATCGATGGGGTTGAGGCCACATTGACCTCTTGGATGGGACGACGGCAGGGGCAAAGGCGCCTTGAAGAGAGATCGAGCAGCAGAGTACAGCCAGGCAGCTCGTCGGTAGCTTGGAGACTAGCCGGCTCAGGCCGGGGAGAGTCGGCAGCTCTGCAGAGGCTCACCGCGGCGGCACTGGTCAGCGCTCGTTTGCAGCAAGGTAGCTCGGGGCGAGGTCACGGCCGTGGAGTCGTCCGTGTCCGCATCCACCCCTGGGTCCTTCTCCAAGTCGTAACTAGCTTGACCAAACCGTCCTAGTCGTAGTTAATTTCCGATTTTGCGTTTGACTGCGTCCATGTGGATCCGATCAGCAGCGTGGCTTCCTAGAATAAACAATAGCTTCAATTTATGGGGACTTGTAGCGCCATAGCCAAAATTCCTTGTCCATCAACATGCGACCCACTGCCGTAGAACACTTCATCAATGTTGATCGGTGAACTCATCTTTGATGCGGGTTTTTCCACACCAGCTTTTGTTGAGCCAGAAAATTGTGAACTTCTCGAACCCTAGAAAAGATCCCTCCAAGAAATCAACACCACCGTGTGACGGCCCCACGGTGGGTGCCAACTATCGTGGATTTGTCACGGCAGATGTCCTTAGTGTGAGGACTTAGTCGTGAGGCCAATGCATCTATGTGGTAGCTTGAGAGGGGTTGAGCAAGACGAGAGACGCGAGGTTTTACCCAGGTTCGGCCCCTCATGGTGGAGGTGAAAGCCTACATCCTGCTTCATTGATATTGATCATGGTGCTCACCATTACAAGGGTGCTCTATCTTGAGGATCTACAGACTTGTCTGTCTAACCCTAACTTGTCCAACTCGTGAAAACTTGTCCCTCTTGGGTGCCCTGCCCCTCCTTATATAAGTTGGAGGGGCGGTTACATGAGTAGTCCTAGTAGGATTAGGAGTACTCTATTACAAATGGAGTCATACTCTTGCTTCCTTTGTAGGACAATATTCCTTATGCCTTTCATCTTAAGCCGGCCCACCATAACTCGAGCCGGCCTTCTAAGCCTTGGGCCTTATTATCTGTCTGACCCGCCCGTCGGGTTACTAATAAGTCCCCAAACTTGGGTGGGTTACCCGTGAGTCGCCAAGCTCCGGGCGGGTCACCACTGAGTCGCCAAGCTCCAGTCGGGTCATACATCCGGCCGGGTTACACCGTGGGGTATATCCCCGACAGTCACTCTCGCAACCCATCGTCTAATTGCTACTCCACACTGCATTCCCTTAGGCCCAAATATGGTGAAGTGTCATGTAGTTGACATTCGCATGACAGCTCTAAGGGAATCACAACATACATACTATCAAAATATTGAACACATATCAAGTTCACATGATTACTTGCAACATGATTTCTCCCATGACCTCAAGAACAAAAGTAACTACTCACAAATGATAATCATGCTCAAGATCAGAGGGGTATTAAATAGCATATTGTATCTGAACGTATAATCTTCCACCAAATAAACCATATAGTAATCAACTACAAGATGTAATCAACACTACTAGTCACCCACAGGCACCAATCTATAGTTCTCGTAACAAGATTGAACACAAGAGATGAACTAGGGTTTGAGATGAGATGGTGGTGTTGAAGATGTTCATGAAGATTGCCCTTCCCAAGATGGGAGAGTTGTTGGTGATGATGATGATGATGATTTCCCCCTCCGGGAGGGAAGTTCCCCCGATGGAATTGCTCCGCTGGAGGGCAAAAGTGCTCCTGCTCAAGTTCTGCCTCGAGACGGTGCTGCTCCGTCCCAAAAGTCCTCATCTTAATATATCTAGGTCAAAATGACTTATATACCAGAAGATGGGCCCCAGAGGTGGGCTTGGGTGAGCACAACCCACCAGGGCGTGCATGGGCTCCCTAGCGCGCCCATGTGGGTTGTGCCCGCCTGGTGGGCCCCCTTTGGTAGTTAGTTGATCCAATATTCATCATATATTTGATAAAAAAATCTTAGTGAAGTTTCAGCTTGTTTGGAGTTGTGCAGAATAAGTGGCCTGACGTAACTTTTCCAGGTCGAGATTTCCAGCTGCCGGAATTCTCCCTCTTTGTGTATACCTTGCATATTATGAGAGAAAAGGCATTAGAATTACTCCAAAAGCATTATTATGGATAAACATCATAAGTAATAGTAGGAAAACATGATGCAATGTGGACGTATCAACTCCCCCAAGCTTAGACTTCGCTTGTTGTCAGGGGGATGGACCCCAGGCAGGCAACGGAACCCGGATCCTTTTGAAAAATTACGGGGCCAGCAGCGCCCCTCGAGCCGGCTCACGCTTGGCCGGGTCACTCGACCCGGCCAAACTCCGCATCCCGGCCGGGCTCCTCGACTCGGCCCCAACAACCAGCTCAAGACAACCGAACCCGGCACGTCAAGACTTCTCCAAGAAGACAGGTCCACCCTTGGCGCGTTCCTCAACCCGGCCATGGGTAAGCTCTCGTCCCATCCTAGCCATACGATAGGACGAGTCTCCACCTACCGATGACCGAGGCAACAGTGCCCCGCCCATGCCTCTGGTCAGTCGAGGCGTGGCAATAGTGCCCCACCTACCCGCTGACTAGGGCCGGCGTGACAAAAGTGCAACCATCGTCACCAATGATGCCAGCAAGCGGCGACCTGACGGAGCGCCACTGTAGCCGACTCAACCCGGCCACTCCCTGACGATCAACAAGACGGCCAACAGTGCCCCCGTACCCGGCGGGCCCCACGCCCAGAGAACCCGGCGAGCCCGGGCCCCCGGTGGGTCCCAGCGTCGGCTTTTCGAACAATGACAACCCAGCCCCATGCCCTTGTAACATTACCATTGTACCCCTGGGGGTTGACCTATAAAACCCCCCAGGAAGCCTCCATGCAGGAGGAGAGGCAACTCGCATGAGCGAACACAGAGAGACTGATTAGTAGAACACACACACGGAGAGGGAGCAGCCTAAGCCTTGGCCTGCCTTCCTTCCTCCCCGATATAGGTCAAGGAGCAACTCTATACTGATACACATCAACTACACTCGGCAGGACTAGGGGTATTATCTCTCCGGAGGGCCCCGAACCTGGGTATGTCTTGCGTCCCATGCTCACTCATGCCGACCTCGCCTCTGGAGCCCACCAGTGCCCTCGAGCCTCCTCCTATCTTTAGCCATCCCTTGGCATCCTCCGTGCACCCACCACGACAATTGGCGCACACCATGGGGAAGCTCGAGGTCTTGGCCGAGAGCATGCTTCAGACGGAGCTCCTCTCCGACTCCGACGAGCCCGTCACGCTGGCGGACGACGTCAGCGATGCACTCGCCGCCTCCTTCGCCGCGTTGCACGTCTCCGACGCACCTGCGGCCGACGAGTATCCCAGTGAGGTACCTAACTTTTTCGACTCCCCCCTTTCCCTCAGCTGCAACGCTCCCACCGAGGCAATGGACCTCTGCGTGGAGGTATTCGTCACCGACACCGGCGCCTCTTCCTCGTCCAATGCAGCAAGGAAGGCCGCCGCAGCCAAGGCCGCAGCCGAACGGGCCGGCTCGCCCAACCTGCTACACGCCATGATGCAGAGCCTTCGCGTCCCCATAGGCACTAACATCGACGCCTCCAATGTCGCCGAGGCCCGGACTCGGCTTGAGGAGGACCGCCAGTGGCTACTGGACCTCACCGAGATGCTCGTCTCCATGCAGCGTCGCCTGGACTCTGCTCAGCTGGAGTGCAACGCTGCCTAAGGCTTTACGCCGGCCACGCCCGAGCCATGCCGGGTCACCTATGTGCGGGACCGGGGCGGCGCGATCGGACACGCCTTCGGTGCCCTCCCGCCCATCTACGAGACTCCCGTGAAGAACATGTGCACCGCTCAGGAGGCGGCAGTCGGCCTGGATCAGCTCGTAGGCGAAGAGCTGCAGGACCGCCTCCAGAGGGTACACGACCTCCTCGCTGCGGCCAACGCACAGCAAGACCGCCTCAACCAACTCGCCAAGCCGGCGGGATCCTCCTCCCTCCGTGACGACGGACCCGGCGATCATCAGAACACGGCGTCTTCACCACCCGGCGAGGCGCACTCCGGCCATACCTCGACCCGGCACAATCCTTCCCGGGGACGACTGCCGGTGCCTTGGGCGACGAGCCGGCCTTGGAGACCGACGCCCGCTCGACCCCCCTCCCCAACCCAACCGACGTCCGACTATAGTCGACCCGGCCGCCTGTGGCGCGGTCGCCAGCCGGCTGGGCCCCCGCGCCATTCATGACACCGACGCCCGCCACCGCCTCGACCGACTCGCCCTGTCCCAGGAGGTGGAGGAGAGCGGTCCTGTCGGCCCGGCATGCTTCGGTCCACGCATCCGGGACGAGCCCTTCACCAAAGGGTTCACATCCCCCGTGACACTCCCAAGTACAACGGCACCATGAAGCCGGACAACTGGCTCACTGACTACACCACCGCCATCAGTATCGCCGGCGGCAACCAGCACCTCACCATGCGCTACGCGCCGCTCATGCTCCAGGGATCGGCCCGCACGTGGCTGAACAGCCTGCCGGTGGGCAGCATCAACATGTGGGTCGACTTTGAGCAGGCCTTCGTGTGCAACTTCACCGGCACCAACAAACGACCCGGCCGGCCCAGTCAGCTCGCGATGTACTTGCAGGGACCGGTGGAGACCGGCCGTGAGTATCTCACGCGTTGGACCGAACTCCAGAATAGCTGCGAGGGCGTCCACGAAGTCCACGCGATCCAGTACTTCGTCAACGGGTGCCGGGATTGCACCCTCCTCAAGCACAAGCTCTTGCACTCCGAGCCGGCCACCATGGCCGCGCTCATGATGATGGCGGACAAGTACGCCAACGCCGACTCCGCCATGAAGATCCAGGTGGCGCTGGATGAATCCGGCAAAGCAAAGTCGGCCCCCCCTCCAAAGTCGGCCATCGAAGGAAGCCGGCAGCAGCACAACCAGTAGAGCAATAAGTGCAAGGCTGATCAGCCAGCTCAGCACTATGACAACGGCTCATCGCGGCTGCTGAGCAGGCGCCCGCAACCAACCCGGCCGCCAAACAGCGGCAGACCGGCAAGATGGCATGGCAACCCGCCATGAGCTTCGAGGAGATGCTCGACGCCACTTGCAAACACCACAGCGGAGCAAGGTCGTCCATGCACATGCTTCGGCAGTGCGCCATTACCAAGCGCCTCATGAGGGGTGACGACCTGCCTCCTCCAGCCCCGGCTCTAGGAGCGGGGCAGCCGTCTCCACCTCCACCACCGCCTCCCGCAGGCGGCACGATGCGCGACGACGCCTACCCGGCCCAGAATGCGACCTACATCGTCTTCACCAGCCTCGGCGACGACAAACGAAGAGAGCGCCTCCTTCGGCAGGAGATGAACACCGTCATCCCGGCCAAAGCAGAGTACATGCATTGGTCGGAGCGCCCGATCACATGGACCTGGGAAGACCACCCGACTGTCATGCCGAGTCCGCGTGGCTACGTCCTCGTCCTCGACCCCACCATTTTCGTGCCTCGGTGCACGTGCAAGTTCTCCCAAGTCCTCATCGACGGCGGCAGCAACATCAATATCCTCTACCGCGACACCATGACCAAGCTCGGCCTCGAGGGCAAAGACTTGGAGCCAACCCGGACGATCTTCCACGGCATCATTCCCAGCCTCTCCTGCTCTCCAATATGTCGGGTCTGGCTCGACATCCTGTTCGGCAACAGCGACCATTTCCGACGCAAGCCGCTCTGGTTCGAACTGGTGGACCTAACCAGCGCGTATGATGTGCTGCTGGGCTAGCCCGCGCTTGCCAAGTTCATGGCGGTTCCCCACTACGCCTACCTGAAGATGAAGCTGTCGGGTCAAAAGGACCTCATCACCATCATCGACAACTACTGCAAGTCCATAGAGTGCGCCCGAGATGACGCCAAGCTAGCCGAGTCGCTGGTCGTAGCCGAGGAGTGGCGCCAACTCGAGTGGATCATCGCCTTGGCCAATGAAACATCGGTCGCGCCAATCTCGACCGAGGAGCCGGTCGACGAGGCCTCGTTCAAGCCCTCCAAGGAGACCAAGAAAGTGAAGTTGAACCCGGAAGACCCCAACTGTAGCAAGTACGTTGTCGTGGGCACCCGCCTCGATAGCAAATAGGAAGGCGAGCTCGCCGATTTCCTCCGTGAGAATCGGGATATTTTTGCATGGACCCCAAAGGACATGCCAAGTATCCCGAGGAAGTACGCTGAGCACATACTCCATGTCCGCAAGGACTCCAAGCTTGTCCGTCAATCCCTGCGACATTTTTCCGAAGAGAAGAGAAGAACCATCGGTGAAGAGGTCGCCAAGATTTTGGCAGTCGGCTTCATCATGGAAGTGTTTCACCCCGAGTGGCTGGCCAACCCAATCCTCGTCCTGAAGAAGAACAAGACCTGGCGCATGTGTATCGACTACACCAACCTAAACAAGGCCTGCCCCAAAGATCCATTCGCCCTCCCGCGAATCGACCAAGTCATCGACTCCACTGCGGGGTGCGAGCTCCTGTCCTTCCTGGATGCTTACTCCGGCTGTCATCAGATCAAGCTGGACCCGGCCGACGCCCTAAAGACGTCCTTCATCACGCCCTTTGGGGAGTATTGCTACATCACCATGTCGTTCGGCCTGAAAAATGCCGGCGCCACCTTCTAGCGCTGCATGCCGAAAAGCTTGTTGTCGCAACTCGGCCGCAACATCCACGTCTATGTGGACGACATCCTGGTGAATACCAAGCAACACCTCACGCTCCTCAATGATTTGAAGGAAACCTTCGGCAACCTGCGCGAGTACAAGGTAAAACTCAATCCGGAAAAGTGCATTTTCGGTGTCTCGGCCGAAAAGCTACTCGGCTTCCTCGTCTCGGAGAGTGGCATTGAGGAAAACCTGGAGAGGATCAAGGCCATCGAGCACATGCGCAAGCGATGTCCATAAATTCACCGGCTGCTTGGCCTCGGTCAGCCGGTTTCTTAGCTGGCTGGGCGAGAGGGCTTTGCCCCTGTACCAGCTGATGAAGAAGACGGCGCCGTTTGAATGGAACGACTAGGCGGACAAGGCCTTCTGGGACGTCAAGTGCATGCTCTCCACCGCACCCGTCCTAGCCGCACAACCAAGAAGGAGCCGCTATTGCTCTATGTCGCCGCAACCTCGCGGTCAATCATCACGGTGATGGTGATCGAGCGACCAGAGAAGGGCAAGATCTAAGACGTCCAGCGTCCCGTCTACTACCTGTGCAAGGTGCTCTCTGCCTCCAAGCAGAACTACCAGCACTACCAGAAGATGTGTTACGACGTGTACTTCACCGCCAAGAAATTGAAGCAGTACTTGGAAGAGCACGTCGTCACCGTGGTCAGCACGGCCCCCCTCGGCGAGATCATCGGGTGCCGGGATGCCTCTGGCCGGGTCGCCAAGTGGGCGCTCGAGCTAGCAGCCCACACCATCCTCTACGAGCCCCACACTACGATCAAGTCCCAAGCCCTGGCCGACTTCCTCGTCGACTGGACCGAGACCCAGTACCTGCCACCGCCGCTGGACTCAACGCACTGGTGCATGCACTTCGACGGCTCGAAGATGCGTCTCTGCCTAGGGGACGCATCGTGCTGTCCTCCCCAAAGGGCGACCGACTCAAATACA
Source organism: Triticum aestivum (assembly GCF_018294505.1). Taxonomy (NCBI): domain Eukaryota; kingdom Viridiplantae; phylum Streptophyta; class Magnoliopsida; order Poales; family Poaceae; genus Triticum; species Triticum aestivum. The sequence continues at coordinate 416,957,271 of NC_057797.1, read as the reverse complement.
CACTTTAGAAACACTTCACCGCCTCCAACAACGTTGCCGAGTATGAAGCACTTGTGCATGGCCTCCGGCTTGCCAAGGAACTCGGCATACGACGCATCCTGTGCTATGGCGACTCGGATCTGGTGGTGCAGCAGTGCTCCAGTGAAAGGGACGCCCGCGACCCCAACATGGCGAGCTACCGCTTCCTCACCCAGAAGCTGTCCGGTGATACGTCTCCAACGTATCTATAATTTTTGATTGTTCCATGCTATATTATATTCTGTTTTGGACATTATTGGGCTTTATTATACACTTTTATATTATTTTTGGGACTAACCTATTAACCGGAGGCCCAGCCTAGAATTGCTGTTTTTTGCCTATTTCGGAGTTTCGCAGAAAAAGAATATCAAACGGAGTCCAAATGGAATGAAACCTTCAGGAACGAGATTTTCGGAACGAATGTGATCTAGAGGACTTGGACCCTACATCAAGACATCAACCAGGAGGACAAGAGGTAGGGGGCGCGCCTACCCCCTGGGCACGCCCTCCACCCTCATGGGACCCCTGTTGCTCCACCGACATACTCCTTCCTCCTATATATACCTACATACCCCCAAACTACCATAGACGGAGCCAAAACCCTAATTCCACCGCCGTAACTTTCTGTATCCACGAGATGCCATCTTGGGGCCTTTTCCGCAGCTCCACCGGAGGGGGATCAATCACAGAGGGCTTCTACATCAACACCATTGCCCCTCCGATGAAGTGTGAGTAGTTTACTTCAGACCTTCGGGTCCATAGTTATTAGCTAGATGGCTTCTTCTCTCTTTTTGGATCTCAATACAAAGTTCTCCCCCTCTCTTGTGGAGATATATTCGATGTAATCTTCTTTTGCGGTGTGTTTGTTGAGACTGATGAATTGTGGGTTTATGATCAAGTTTATCTATGAACAATATTCGAATCTTCTCTGAATTCTTTTATGTAAAATTGGTTATCTTTGTAAATCTCTTCGAATTATCAGTTTGGTTTGGCCTACTAGATTGATCTTTCTTGCAATGGGAGAAATGCTTAGCTTTGGGTTCAATCTTGCGGTGTCCTTTCCTAGTGACAGTAGGGGCAGCAAGGCACATATTGTATTGTTGCCATCGAGGATAACAAGATGGGGTTTATATCATATTGCATGAGTATATCCCTCTACATCATGTCATCTTGCTTAAAGCATTACTCTATTCTTATGAACTTAATACTCTAGATGCATGCTGGATAGCGGTTGATGTGTGGAGTAATATTAATAGCAGTAGATGCATGCAGGAGTCGGTCTACTTGTCTCGCACGTGATGCCTATATACATGATCATACCCAGATATTCTCATAACTATGCTCAATTATGTCAATTGCTCAACAGTAATTTGTTTACCCACCGTGAATACTTATGATCTTGAGAGAAGCCACTAGTGAAACCTATGGCCCCAGGTTCTATTTTCCATCATATTAATCTTCCGACACTTAGTTATTTTTATTGCCTTTTATTTTACTTTGCATCTTTATCATAAAAATACCAAAAGTATTATCTTATCATATCTATCAGATCTCACTCTCGTAAGTGACCGTGTAGGGATTGACAACCCCTTATCGCGTTGGTTGCGAGGATTTATTTGTTTGTGTAGGTTCGAGGGACTCGTGCGTGGCCTCCTACTGGATTGATACCTTGGTTCTCAAAAACTGAGGGAAATACTTACGCTACTTTGCTGCATCACCCTTTCCTCTTCAAGGGAAAACCAACGTAGTGCTCAAGAGGTAGCAAGAAGGATTTCTGGCGCCGTTGCCGAGGAGGTCTACGCAAAAGTCAACACACCAAGTACCCATCACAAACACTTATCTCCCGCATTACATTATTTTCCATTTGTCTCTCGTTTTTCTCTCCCCCACTTCACCCTTGCCGTTTTATTCGCTCTCTCTTTTTTGTTTGCCTCTTTTGCCCGTCTCTCGTTTGCTCGTGTGTTGGATTGCTTGCTTGTCACGATGGCTCAAGATAATACTAAATTGTGAGACTTTACCAATACCAACAACAATGTTTTCCTTAGCACTCCGATTGCTCCTCTTACCGATACTGAATCTTGTAAAATCAATACTGCTTTATTGAATCTTGTCATGAAAGATCAATTCGCCGGCCTTCCTAGTGAAGATGCCGCTACCCATCTAAATAGCTTCATTGATTTGTGTGATATGCAAAAGAAGAAATATGTGGATAATGATATTGTTAAATTGAAGCTATTTCCTTTTTCGCTTAGAGATCGTGCTAAAGCTTGGTTTTCGTCTTTGCCTAAAAATAGTATTGATTCGTGGAATAAGTGCAAAGATGCTTTTATCTCTAAGTATTTTCCTCCCGCTCAGATTATCTCTCTTAGAAATGATATTATGAATTTTAAGCAACTTGATCATGAACATGTTGCACAAGCTTGGGAGAAGATGAAATTAATGATACGTAATTGCCCTACACATGGTTTGAATTTGTGCATGATTATATAGAAATTTTATGCCGGATTGAATTTTGCTCTTAGAAATCTTTTAGATTCGGCCGCGGGAGGCACTTCTATGGAAAACACTTTAGGAGAATCTACTAAACTCCTAGATAATATTATGGTTAATTATTCTCAATGGCACACTGAAAGACCTACTAATAAAAAAGTGCATGTGATAGAAGAAATTAATGTTTTGAGTGGAAAGATGGATGAACTTATGAAATTATTTGCTAATAGAACTTTTTCTTCTAATCCTAATGATATGCCTTTGTCTACTTTGATTGAGAATAATGATGAATCTATGGATGTGAATTTTGTTGGTAGGAATAATTTTGGTAACAACGCGTATAGAGGAAACTTTAATCCTAGGCCATATCCTAGTAATTCCTCTAATAATTATGGTAATTACTACAACAATTCTTATGGAAATTCTAATAAGATGCCTTCTGATTTTGAAACTAATATTAAATAATTTATTACTTCACAATATAATTTCAAGCTTTGATTGAAGAAAATTGCTTAAGATTGATGAGTTGATAGAATTTCTCTTGATGTTGATTCTTTGAAACTTAGATTTAATCTACCTAAGAATGATATCAATGAGTCTCTCAAAGTCATGAGAATTTCCATTGATGAGTGCAAATAAATAACCGCTTGGATGTGTGCTAAGAAAGATTGCTATATAAAAGCGTGTTCTTCTAGTTTCCATGAAAATAAAGATGAAGATCTAAAAGTTATTGATGTGTCCCCTATTAAATATTTGTTTTGCAATATGAATCTTGATAATTATGGGACTGAATATGATCCACCTTTACCTAGACGGCGTTCCAAAAATTCGGAGTCTTTAGATCTTGATGCTAAAATTGTTAAAAGTGGGATTGAAGAAGTCAAAACTTTTAATATTAATGAACCCACTATTTTGGATTTCAAGGAATTTAATTATGATAATTTCTCTTTTATAGATTGTATTTCCTTGTTGCAATCCGTGCTAAATTCTCCTCATACTTATAGTCAAAATAAAGCTTTTACTAAACATATCGTTGATGCTTTGATGCAATCTTCTGAAGAAAAACTTGAGTTGGAAGTTTCTATCCCAAGAAAACTTTATGATGAGTGGGAACCTACTGTTAAAATTAAAATTAAATATCATGCATGCTATGCTTTGTGTGATTTGTGTGCTAGTGTTTCCACGATTCCAAAGACTTTGTGTGATTTGCTAGGTTTCCGTGATTTTGATGATTGCTCTTAAAACTTGCACCTTGCGGATGCCACCATTAAGAAACATATGGGAAGAATTAATGATGTTCTTATTGTTGCAAATAGGAACTATGTGCCCATAGATTTTATTGTTCTTGACATAGATTGCAATTCTTCATGTCCTATTATTCTTGGTAGACCTTTCCTTAGAACGATTGGTGCAATTATTGATATGAAGGAAGCAAATATTAGATTCCAATTTCAGTTATGGAAAGGCATGGAACACTTTCCTATAAAGAAAATAAAATTACCATATGAATCTATCATGAGAGCCACTTATGGATTGCCTACCAAAGATGGCAATACCTAGATCTATCCTTGCTTTTTATGCCTAGCTAGGGCGTTAAACGATAGCGCTTGTTGGCAAGCAACCCAATTTTATTTTTATTCCTTGCTTTTTGCTCCTGTTTAGTAATAAATAATTTATCTATCGTCTGTTTTGGTTGTGTTTTTTGTGTTTAATTAGTGTTTGTGCCAAGTAGAACCGTTGGGAAGACTTGGGGAAAGTCTTTTTAATCTTGTTGTAAAAAACAGAAACTTTAGAGCTCACGAGAATTGCTGCCATTTTTATTTGGAAAGTGATATTTAGTTAATTCTTTTTTAAGATGATTAATAGATAAATTCCTCACGTCCAGAAATTTATTCTAGAATTTTTGGGGTTCCAGATCTTGTGTTATATACATATTACTACAGACTGTTCTGTTTTTGACAGATTCTGTTTTTCGAGTGTTGTTTGCTTATTTTAATGAATCTGTGGCTAGTAAAAGAATTTATAAACCATAGAGAAGCTGGAATACAGTAGGTTTAACACCAATATAAATAAAGAATGAGTTCATGACAGTACCTTGAATTGGTGTTTTGTTTTCTTTCGCTAACGGAGCTCACGAGATTTTCTACTTTAAGTTTTGTGTTGTGAAGTTTTCAAGTTTTGGGTGAAAGATTTGATGGATTATGGAACAAGGAGTGGCAAGATACTAAGAGTGGGGATGCCCATGGAACCCCAAGATAATCTAAGGACACCTAAAAGCCAAAGCTTGGGGATGCCCCAGAAGGCATCCCCTCTTTCGTCTACTTCCATCGGTAACTTTACTTGGAGCTATATTTTTATTCACCACATGATATGTGTTTTGCTTGGAGCGTCTTGTATGATTTGAGTCTTTAATTTTTAGTTTACCACAATCATCCTTGCTTTACACACCTTTTGAGAGAGACACACATGATTCAAAAATTATTAGAATACTCTATGTGCTTCACTTATATCTTTTGAGTTATATAGTTTTTGCTCTAGTACTTCACTTATATCTTTTAGAGCACAATGGTGGTTTTGTTTTATAGAAACTATTATTCTCTCGTGCTATACTTATATTATTTTGAGATTATTAAATAGCATGGTAATTTACTTAAATAATCCTAATATGCTAGGTATTCAAGACTAGTAAAAACTTTCTTATGAGTGTGTTGAATACTAAGAGAAGTTTGATGCTTGATGATTGTTTTGAGACATGGAGGTAGTGATATCAAAGTTGTGCTAGTTAAGTAGTTGTGAATTTGAAAAACACTTGTGTTGAAGTATGCAAGTCCCGTAGCATGCACGTATGGTAAATGTTATGTAACAAATTTGAAACATGAGGTCTTCTTTGATTGTCCTCCTTATGAGTGGCGGTCGGGGACGAGCGATGGTCTTTTCCTACCAATCTATCCCCCTAGGAGCATGCGCGTAGTGCTTGGTTTTTGATGACTTGTAGATTTTTGCAATAAGTATGTGAGTTCTTTATGACTAATGTTGAGTCCATGGATTATATGCACTCTCACCTTTCCATCATTGCTAGCCTCTTCGGTACTGTGCATTGCCCTTTCCCACATTGAGAGTTGGTGCAAACTTCGCCGGTGCATCCAAACCCCGTGATATGATACGCTCTTTCACACATAAACCTCCTTATATCTTCCTCAAAACAGCCACCATACCTACCTATTATGGCATTCCCATAGACATTCCGAGATATATTGCCATGCAACTTTCCACCGTTCCGTTTATCATGACACGTTCATCATTGTCATATTGCTTTGCATGATCATGTAGTTGACATAGTATTTGTGTCAAATCCACCATTCATAATCCTTTCATACATGTCACTCTTGGTTCATTGCATATCCCGGTACACTGCCGGAGACATTCATATAGAGTCATACTTTGTTCTAGTATCGAGTTGTAATTATTGAGTTGTAAATAAATAGAAGTGTGATGATCATCATTTTCTAGAGCATTGTCCCAAGTGAGGAAAAAAGGAGAAAGGCCATAAAAAAAGAGAGAATGCCCAAAAAATGAGAGAAAAAGAGATAAGGGATAATTTTACTATCCTTTTTACCACACTTGTGCTTCAAAGTAGCACCATAATCTTCATGATAGAGTCTTTTGTTTTGTCACTTTCATATACTAGTGGGAACTTTTCATTATAGAACTTGTCTTGTATATTCCAACAATGGGCTTCCTCAAATGCCCTAGGTCTTCGTGAGCAAGCAAGTTGGATGCACACCTACTTAGTTTCTTTTGTTGAGCTTTCATATATTTATAGCTCTAGTGCATCTGTTGCATGGCAATCCCTACCCCTTGAATTAACATCAATTGATGGGCATCTCCATAGCTCATTGATTAGCCTCATTGATGTGAGACTTTCTCCCTTTTTTGTCTTGTCCACATAACCCCCATCATTATATTCTATTCCGCCCATAGTGCTATATCCATGGCTCACGCTCATGTATTGCGGGAATGTTGAAAAAGTTTGAGATTACTAAAGTATGAAACAATTGCTTGGCTTGTCATCAGGGTTGTGCATGATGAGAGCATTCTTGTGTGGCGAAAATAGAGCATGACTAAACTATATGATTTTGTAGGGATGAACTTTCTTTGGCCATGTTATTTTGAGAGGACATAATTGCTTAGTTAGTATGCTTGAAGTATTATTATTTTTATGTCAATATTGAACTTTTATCTTCAGTCTTTCGGGTCTGAATATTCATACCACAATTAAGAAGAATTACATTGAAAGTATGCCAAGTAGCATTCCACATCAAAAATTCTGTTTTTATCATTTACCTACTCGAGGACGAGCAGGAATTAAGCTTGGGGATGCTTGATACGTCTCCAACATATCTATAATTTTTGATTGTTCCATGCTATATTATATTCTGTTTTGGACATTACTGGGCTTTATTATACACTTTTATATTATTTTTGGGACTAACCTATTAACCGGAGGTCCAGCCTAGAATTGATGTTTTTTGCCTATTTCAGAGTTTCGCAGAAAAACAATATCAAATGGAGTCCAAACAGAATGAAACCTTCGGGAACAAGATTTTCGGAACGAACATGATCCAGAGGACTTGGACCCTACGTCAAGACATCAACTAGGAGGCCATGAGGTAGGGGGCATGCCTACCCCCCTGGGCGCGCCCTCCACCCTCGTGGCCCCCCTGTTGCTCCACCGACGTACTCCTTCCTCCTATATATACCTACGTACCCCAAAACTACCAGAGACAGAGCCAAAACCCTAATTCCATCGCCGTAACTTTCTGTATCCACGAGATCCCATCTTGGGGCCTTTTCCGGAGCTCCACCGGAGGGGCATCGATAACGGAGGGCTTCTACATCAACACCATAGCCCCTCCGATGAAGTGTGAGTAGTTTACTTCAGACCTTCGGGTCCATAGTTATTAACTAGATGGCTTCTTCTCTCTTTTTGGATCTCAATACAAAGTTCTCCCCCTCTCTTATGGAGATCTATTCGATGTAATCTCCTTTTGCAATGTGTTAGTTGAGACAAGTGAATTGTGGGTTTATGATCAAGTTTATCTATGAACAATATTTGAATCTTCTCTGAATTCTTTTGTGTATGATTGGTTATCTTTGCAAATCTCTTCGAATTATCAGTTTGGTTTGGCCTACTAGATTGATCTTTCTTGCAATGGGAGAAATGCTTAGCTTTGGGTTCACTCTTGCGGTGTCCTTTCCTAGTGACAGTAGGGGCAGCAAGGCACGTATTGTATTGTTGCCATCAAGGATAACAAGATGGGGTTTATATCATATTGCATGAGTTTATCCCTCTACATCATGTCATCTTGATTAAAGCATTACTCTGTTCTTATGAACTTAATACTCTATATGCATGCTGGATAGTGGTCGATGTGTGGAGTAATAGTAGTAGATGCAGGCAGGAGTCGGTCTACTTGTCTCGGACATGATGCCTATATACATGATCATACCTAGATATTCACATAACTATGCTCAATTTTGTCAATTGCTCAACAGTAATTTGTTTACCCACCGTGAATACTTATGCTCTTGAGAGAAGCCACTAGTGAAACCTATGGCCCCCGGGTCTATTTTCCATCATACTAATCTTCCAACACTTAGTTATTTTTATTGCCTTTTATTTTACTTTGCATCTTTATCATAAAAATACCAAAAATATTATCTTATCATATCTATCAGATCTCACTCTCGTAAGTGACAGTGTCGGGATTGACAACCCCTTATCGTGTTGGTTGCAAGGATTTATTTGTTTGTGTAGGTGCGAGGGACTCGTGCGTAGCCTCCTACTGGATTGATACCTTGATTCTCAAAAACTGAGGGAAATACTTACGCTACTTTGCTGCATCACCCTTTCCTCTTCAAGGGAAAACCAACGCTGTGCTCAAGAGGTAGGATCCGGGTTCTTCGCAGGCTACAAGTTCCTCCATTTCCCGCGCAGAAAATGAGGCGTCCGACACGCTCGCCAATATCACCTTGTCCCGGTAATCCATTCTGTTCGGCGTCTCCCTCGAGCACCTGCACAAGCCGTCCGTCAAGCCGTCCCCGGACACCGAGTCCATGTACGTCCCGGACACCCCGGCCGTGCATCAACCCAGCCCGTGGACTACTGAACCTGGCCCGAGGGCTGCTTCCGTCGACCCGATCGTCGTCGTTCCTGGCTCGGGGACTACTGCCGTCGACCCGGCCGCCGCCGTTCCCGACCCGGGGGCCGCTGAACCTAGCTCGGGGGCTGATGTCCCTGAACCCGCCATAGTGGTCGTCCTCGCCGTGGTGACGACACCATCATGGGCCCTGCCCATCTCAGAGTTTCTGGAGAACGGAGTTCTCCCATGGACGAGACTGAAGCCCGGCAGGTGCAGCGTCGGGCGTCCGCCTACATCATCATCAACAATGAGCTTGTCAAGCGCAGCTCCACCGGCGTTTTCCAGCGCTCCATCGAGCAAGACAAGGGCATTGAGATCCTCCTCGACATACACCAGGGCGAGTGCAGGCACCACGGCGCCTCGCGGTCCCTGGTGGCCAAGGCCTTCCGCCATGGTTTCTACTGGCCCACGGACCTCGAAGATGCTGAGTCGCCTGTCCTCAAGTGCGAGAAATGCCAGTGGTTCAGAATGCGCAGCTACCAGCCGGCGTCAGCACTTCGGACCATCCTAATCGCCTGGCCCTTCATGGTCTGGGGACTCAACATGGTGGGGCCTTTCAAGACCGCTCGAGGTGACATGACGCATTTGCTGGTGGCAGTGTACAAGTTCACTAAATGGATCGAAGCAAGGCCAATCAAGAAGCTGGATGGGCTAACGACCGTATAATTCGTGAAGCACATCACGGTGTGCTACAGCATGCCGAACAACATCATCACGGACAACAGCACCAACTTCGCCAAGGGCGCGCTTGCGCAGTACTGCTCCGTCTCCGGCATCCGCCTCGACCTAGCTTCCGTTGCACACCCACAGTCCAACGGCCAGGTCGAGCGGGCCAACGGCCTCATCCTATCCGGCATCAAGCCACAACTCGTTGAGCCGCTCGTCCGTTCACCTTGCAGCTGGCTTGACGAGCTACCGGCCATCCTCTTTAGTCTCCGAACAACGCCAAACTGGTCGACCAGGTTCACTTCTTCTTTGTCTACGAAGTGGAAGCCATCATCCCGACTGGCGTCGAGTTTGACTCGCCGCGTGTCGCGATGTACACCGAAGCCGAAGCCAAAGAAGCCTGAGAAGACAATGTCGACCTGCTCAAAGAAGCACATCTCCTAGCGCTCAGCAATTTATTAGCAAGGCCTGAGGCACTACCACAGCAAGAAGATCAAACCCCTCGTGTTTCAGGAGGGAGACCTCGTCCTCCGACTCGTCCAGCAGCAAGCCGGCTTGCACAAGCTATCCTCCCAGTGGGAGCGCCCCTTCATCATTAGCAAGGCCTTGAGCGATCGCAACTCCTACTACGTCATTGACGCCCGCAAGTCAAACAAGCGCAAGAGAGACACCGCCGGCAAAGAAACAACCCGTCCGTAGAACGCGGAACTCCTCCGCCCGTTTTACAGTTAGCCGTGTGCACGTATGTATCGCTGCCTTTTGTAATCATCTGAAAACTATGGAGTCCCCGAAGGATGCTCGGGGCTGCCCTTCCCGACCGAGCTATCGTGTCTCCCGCATTTATGTATTGTTTACCTCTTCATCAAACCCGGCCACCGGTCCGACTCGCTCGACCCGGGGGCTCGGGGGTCTGAACGGCTTGGTCACTACCCGCCGCCTTACTTAGTGGTTCCTGACACATTGGAATTGCCGCGGTCTTCCACTTCGCCCTAAGCCACAAAACCGGCTCCGGCTATCGGCCAGCAAGCGCGCAGGGCCAGAGCACCAGCACTCCACGAACACTAAGTTAAGGACCGTGGGTTACCCAACCCGGCCATGCCACTTTAAGTTACCGCATGACTGATTGCTTGCCAACCGGCTTCGCCGGGTTGCCGCCAGCCGGCCCAGTGGGTGTTTCGCTCACGTTGAATGTTTCGACAGCCTAAATACTGCGCGGTCATCTCAAAGGCCGAACTCCTTGTCACGAACCGGAGCCTCGGTCGTCAGACTCGCAGGGGGGAAGCCCGAGAGGGGAAAACCGCAAGAAAACGGCTCGAAGGACAAAAAAGCAGGAGCGTAAAGAACCAAGAAATTTATACATCACAAGTTCAAATTTAAGTAGGCCCCAAGGCCAGAAGTCATAACACCCACCTCGTCGGCGCCCTCGTCACGGTAGACGCCCATCTCCTCGGAGCCACCCTCCTGCTCATACATAAGAAGGCCATAGTCGTGAGCAGGCACGACTCCGCCATCTTCCGCTCGCTCCGGTCGGAACTCGTCGTGGAAGGCGAACCCGACGATGTAGCTGGCCCTAGCAGCAATCCGACCGGCCTCCGTCTGCAGCTGGCTCTCCGAGCCAGCTCGCTGGCCCATCAACGCGTCCAACGACATATCCGGATGCCAAGACATCGCGAACCTGAGCGCCATCTCAGTGCGAGCACGGGCGGCGTAAATGTGCCAGTCCTGGAGCCAATCTGGCCCCGCCTCCAACCACCGCGCCAGCCGTGTAAAGCTGCTTGGCATAACAGAACCCATTCAGAGGGCCGCCGTCATCGCCGCACCGACCAGAGAGAGCCGCCCCATTCGGTCGCCTAAGACTCACAGACGAGCCTCGGAGGCAGTCACAATCTCCGGGAAGATCCAGGTCACCTGCGGGTCGGTCCCGGAGCCGACGACCCCTTGTGGGTCACGCTGAAAGCAGACGGCCTCCTCCGCTAGCTTGCGTGTCTCCGGAAGGCCCCTGTCAAGAAGAAAAGGATCAAGTTAGAAAAAATTACCAAGAACAAGAAGCCGGGTTCCCAGACCGGCAGAATCCAAGGAAAGCACTTACTGGAGAAGGACTCGTCCAGGTGCTGCGCTTCGAGCAACGTAGCGCGCCGCTCCAGGGCAAGGGTGTGGTCGCGCTCCTGTAGTGATTTCTCCAGCTCGGCGACCTTGTCAAGAGGCACCTTCAGCTCGGTGTCCTTGGCCTCGGCCGTCTTCTCGGCCTCCTCGCGGTGACGGGTTTCCCCCTGCCGGGTCTCCTCTGCCGCGGCCACCAGCGCCTTCAGGCACTCCACCTCGGCCAGGAGCTGGCTCTTATCGTCGGCCAGCTTGCTGCGTTGCTGGTATGCCTCGGCAAGGGACCACTGCGCCTCCACAACCTTGGCGGCTTCTGCCTTCACGCGCTCCACCTCGGCCTCGAGGCAGCCCTTGTCGCCCTCCAGCCGCTCCTGCAGCTGGCTGGCTTCATCGAGCGCCTACCGGGCTCCCGTCGCCTCCGCCCTCGCCCTCGCCACCTCGGCCCCAAGCTGGCCGGTGTCGGCGACAAGCCGGTCGTAATGAAGGCCGGCTCGAATCAGCCGGGTCCTCCAAGACAGTAACTCGGCTACAGAAGAAACAGTTAGAAACGAAGACAACAATATAAGATCGACCCAGCTACTACACATTTGGCCTGAATCTTGGGGGCTACACCTAGTGGGTGCGCTAGCACGCCCCCACTAGAGAAGAGCATGCAAAAGAATACCTGCCGTGGCGCGGAGCTCCTCCTCCTTGGCGGTGAGCTTCTCCTTGAGTGGCCGGTGCTTCTCGAGAAGCCGGTTGAAGACGCTGACCCGGTAGAAATCCAGTTATTGCAAGAAGCGACGGTCAACACAAGGACAACAACTTAAGATTCGACCCAACTGCTACCCGGTTGGCCCGAATCTCGGGGGATACACCCAGTGGGTGCACTAGCGCGCCCCCAAGAAGAAAAAACAAAGGCAAGGAAAAAACTTACGGTCACGGCGCGCTGCAGCTCCCGTGCCTGCTCCACCTAAGCCTGGGCGAAGGCCTGGATCCGGTCGGTCCGCCGTCGCAGGCATCTGGTCACGGTGGCCATCGCCACCTCCTACAGGGTCAGAGGCCGGAAGAAGACTTTGCTGGGCTCACCCCTCGTCGGTTGCGACCCAACGGCCCGGCCCCCTGGCCTGAGCGCCAGGGTGCGCTCTCCGCTGGTCGCCTCCCCCGTGGCCGGCGCCCTCTCTAGAGCCCTTTCCGGCGCCATCGCCGGTTCGGTGGCCGGGGTGGCCTGTGGCCCCACCACCAACGACGCCACGCCCGTCGGCGCCTGCGGCGCCCCCTCCGGTGCCATCTGTGGCTCATCCCGCAAGACAGCGTCACCGCGGCCTTCGCCAGCCCCCGCCCGTTCGACCATGTCGGTCCGCGGCGGGGTGCCACCCTCAAGCACCGCGACCTCCTGGTCGAGGTCCATCACGTCTGCACAGCCGTCCCGGCTGTGCTCTGCCCCCGAAGCCGGCCCATGCTCATGTCGCCGCGATGTTAACCTAGGCCTGGATCGACGCTGCCTCCAGCTCCGCCACGGCCTGGTTCTGGTCCTGCCAGGCCTGGGCTTCGGCATCGGCCGGGTCCAGGCCGAGGTCCGGATCCGCCGCCTCCTCCCGCTCCTCCTCCTCCTCGTCCCGGTCGACGATGCCGAACCGGCTCCTCCAGAACGCGGAGCCCTCATTGGGCGCAGCATCTGCCGCCACCGCCAACGAGATCGGCGACCTAAAACGCAAGATAGAGTAAAAACACAAGAGCCAAGTGGAGTAGCTCGGCCACTCGATTCAAGCAAGGAAATCACCCCGGCACCACGGCACCACCGGAACGGTGGGCCTCGCTGCCCTCTCCTGTGGAACGTCGCGCCTCCTCTTGGCAGGCGGCTTCACGCCACCAGCCTGGTCAGTCACGCGCTTCGCGGTTGCGGCCTGCGGCGTGACATTGTCCTTCCCGTGCGGTCGGCTCGCCGCCGGTGCCCCCTGAGACGACCCGGCTCTGGTCGCGCCGCCGCCTCCGCCACCTACCATCACTACAACAGCAACTCGCGTCAGCATCCCCAAGACAGTCCCGGAGCCGTTAACTCGAAGAAATGGAGACAAGTTTACCCGCTCGGCGCCCTACACCCGCGTCAGCGGTCGCCCCATCCCCTCCGCCATGGGAATCGGGCTCCTCTAAGGCAGCGCGGGCCACCTGCGTCCGCGCCCGGTCATAAGGATGCCGAATGGCGTTCAAAAGTATCTCCCGCATCGTGTTGGGGCGAATAAGAAGATGAGTAGCAGCAAAGTATGGAGACCAGGGACTCACCGTGGGCGCCGGGTTCGCCTGGCTGTACGGAGACTTCCTGAACTCCCAGTCGTCCCGCAGGTTGGCCTTGGAGATGTTGTTGACCCAGTGGGCGACCTGGTCCGCCCCCAGCCGCAAGTTCGACATGCGGGAGGGGTCCTGAAGCCCCGTCATCTCGCCGATGAGATGGATGCGCTGCTGCAGCGCCAACACTTGGCGTCTGATGAAGGGGGTGATAAGGTCGGTGCCGGTGAGCCCTTCCCGCTCCTTCATCACTGACACCTGCTCGCACAGGTTGAGCACCTCCTGCGACGGATGCTTGGGGTAATAACCCTAGTTCTTCTTCTCCCTCGGCGGCGAGTTGATGAAGGGTGGCAAGTTGATGCGGTCAGTGCTGAGGTTGCGGACGTAGAAGAAGGAATTCTGCCATTTCTTGGCAGAATCCTCCAGCGGCATCTTCGGGCAGTCAGCGCCTGACCGCTTGGAGATGATGGTGGCCCCGCACTCAGACATCTCCCCGGCCATCGCCCCCCGCTGCTTCAAGGAGAAGAAGCGCACCTAGAGGTTGATCGAGGGCTCGACCCCCAGGTACCCCTCGTAGAGGGTGACGAAGCCCGAAAGCTGCACGATGGCGCCAGCGCCAAGATGGTAGGGCTGGAGCCCGAAGAACTCCAGGAAGTCGTTGAAGAAGGTGGTCGCAGGAAGCCCGAACCCGCGCTTGAAGTGCGGGTAGAAGACCACGCGCTTCGTGCCCTCTGGCCGCGGCTCCTGCTCGCCCCACGACAGGCGCACGTCAACCTCCATCTCCCCCGGCAAGCGCCTGGAGGTGCAAAGATAGGTGATGTCATCAAGGGTGACGGTCGAGCCCATCCATGAGCCCGATGGCAGTGCCATGGACGAAGGTGAAAGAGAGAAAGGAAGAAGATGACGATGAAGCTCTGCTTGAGGAAGTGGGTGTCGCGATGCGCGGCGGTCGCAAGAAGCAGAGGAAGGAAGAAGGAGCTGGGGAGCGCGTGCGAGAATGACTTCCACCGCCCCCTCCTCCAATTTATAGCCCACGAGTCGAAACATGGGGAAGTGGGATCATTTGCGCTTGCCCCTCCCACTTCCCCGCAATAACTATGCATGTACACGCGCAGTAACTACATCAAGAATGGCAACCGGCCCGCGGACACCACAATAAATCCGTGCGCGTGAACCGAGGGCGTGCGGCCATGGGCCACCAGTGCATCGCCCTGTCCTATTGCGCGCATGGCCTGTCAGGCCTCTACGGCTTCCGGGCGCCATGTGGCGTCCGCGCGAAGTTCAAAAGATCACCCCAAGATTCGACGGACTCTTCGGTTTCCCGCCCCTGCTGGGGTGCCGCGATCCGACTTCCGGAAGTCAGCACACAGTGGGTGTTGCCGGACCCGGCGGCCGCGAAATCCACCTCCTCGAGGGGGGAACTGCGAAGGCCCTCCCATCCGAGACGGCGGACCTTCACAGCTTCGTGGACTACTGTCGGGGGGATGGACCCCAGGCACGCAACGGAACCCAAATCCTTTTCAAAAATTACAAGGCCAGCAGCGCCCCTGGACCCGGCCAAGCCCCTCGACTTGGCCAAACTCCGCAACTCGGTTGGACTCCTCGACTCGGCCCCAACAACCAGCTCAAGACAGCCGAACCCGGCACATCAAGACTTCTCCAACAAGACAGATCCACCCTTGGCGCGTTCCTCAACCCGGCCACAGGTCAACTCCCATCCCATACTAGTCATACAATGGGATGAGTCTCCACCTACCGATGACCGATGCAACAGTGCCCCGCCCATGCCTTTGGTCAGCCGAGGCGTGGCAATAGTGCCCCACCTACCCGCTGACTAGGGCCGACGTGACAACAGTGCAACCATCATCACCAATGACGCCAGCAAGCGGCTACCTGATGATGCGCCACTGTAGCCGACTCAACCTGGACACTCCCTGACGATCGACAAGATGGCCAACAGTGCCCCCGTACCCGGCGGGCCCCGCGCCCGGAGAACCCGGCGAGCCCGGGGCCCTGGCAGTTCCCAGCGCCGGCTTCCCGGACAATGACAACCCGGCCCCATGGCCTTGTAACATTACCATTGTACCCCTAGGAGTTGACCTATAAACCCCCGCCCCCCAGGAAGCCTCCATGCAGGAGGAGAACTCGCACGAGCGAACATAGAGAGATTGATGAGTAGAACACACACACGGAGAGGGAGCAGCCTAAGCCTAGGCCTGTCTTCCTTCTTCCCCGATACAGCTCAAGGAGCAACTATGTACTGATACACATCAACTACACTCGGCAGGACTAGGGGTATTATCTCTCCGGAGAGCCCCGAAACTGGGCATGGCTTGCATCCAACGCTCGCTCATGCCGACCTCGCCTCTGAAGCCCACCAGTGCCCTCGAGCCTCCTCCTATCTTTAGCCATCCCTTGGCATCTGTCGTGCGCCCAGCACGACAATTGTCCTCAAGCAAAAAACAAAAATTGAAAAACATGTCGGCATGCTTAGAGAGAGAGGGAGGTGTCGATAAAAACAAAATACGTACATAGAAGCATCATGTTCATTATTATAATAGCAAAAAACTTAAACATAAGACTCTTGTAAAAGAACTTTTATCATATACTTCTCATGAATAAGTAACATTCCATCACACAATCTGTCGGATGTGGGGCTCCGTCTAACCCTCAAGGTTCGAACACTGGGGTGCACGCGAAGTCTTTCCCTCCTACCAATCTACGCTCTAGCTCGCTAAGATCTTGCGGACGAACTCGACGAACTCACAACACAGAAAGACACAGGGTTTATACTGGTTCGGGCCACCGTTGTGGTGTGATACCCTACTCTGGTGTGGTGGTGGATTGCCTCTTGGGATGATGATGAATAGTACAAGGGGAAGAACAGCCTCCTGAGGTTGAGGTGTTCTTGTGCTTTTGGACTTGTGTGTCTCCCTGGGTCTGATGATCCTCCTCCTACTATGGTGGCTAGTCCTATTTATAGAGGCCCTGGTCCCCTTCCCAAATATTGAGCAGGAAGGGAGCCAACAATGGAGGGCTAATTCGAAGGGGGACAGCTAGTACAAGCTATCCTGACGAAAGCGGTCTTCGCCTGCACAAAGCTCTGGTGGTGACGCTGTCTCGGGCTCCACGATGACCTCCGTCCTGCAGTCCATGGCCTTGGTCTTGTTGCACCAAAATGGCAACCTTTGCCTGATGCCTCAGTAATCCGCGGCTGCGCTTGCCCCCTTTGCACCAAACAGGAAGCAAGGACGTTGCGCGCGCTGGCGTCCGCCTAGCACCCGCCTGGTGTCGATCATCATGGCTCACGTCACGAGAGCCTCGTGAGGTTTGCCCCGCGTTGATATATCCGCTCCTCGCGAGCCTGCCTGACCAGGCTCCTCCTGAGGAGGTCTTGCGTCGTCCGCCACGCGAGGCTTGGCCCCTCGCGAGGGTCTTGGGTGCCGTGTTGGTGAAGATGGGCTGTACGGCCTGCTGGCTCCGCCATGCCGCGGGCCGCAGGCAGGCAAGTCTGGGGACCCCCGTTCCAGAACGCCGACAGCAGCCCTCAGCCCAAGGTGCGCTCGGCCGGGCTTCGCGGTGAAGCCAAGGGTCAAGTTCGGAGCACCGCGGGCCCCCAAAAGCCTGCGGCCTCGGTTGACGTGTGGCGGTTGATCGGACGTGGGCGTCTCGGCTTCCCCATGCTGCCTCAACGACTGCACGACTTGACCTGCGACATGCAAGGGAAACCATCACTACCTGCAATCGTGGGAGATATCGGTTGGCCTTCTCTTGTTATAATTGAGGAGGGGGCGGAGCCCCCGTTGCCCATCTCTTCCTCGCTTGCTCGCTTCTTCTTTGCTTCATCGCCTGCAGCGCCTCCGATGGCGCCACGAAGGAAGTTCTCTGCCACCGAGAAGGGGAAAGCCCCTCGCGAGGGCCCCGGTTCCCCGGCACCCAAGCATGGTCGCGGCCGTCTGCGCAAGCACACTACGACCCCCACCGTGGCCCATCGTCAAGGCGGCGCCACGACACGCGGAGGGGACCGTCCCAACCATGGCGGTCCAGCTGATGAGGGGAGGCACACAATGGTGGCGCGGCCTCCCCGCCCACGCTTCCATTCAGCAAAGTGTCGCCGTAGTTTGTTGTCTGGTCGGAGAACCCGGACGGCAACTGGCTCTAGCTTCCGTGCTTCTTTGTCGATGAACTGCCGACCCCTGGTCCAGGCGGGCTCTGGTTGCAGGAGGATGGTTGCTGTAGCAAGGCCTCCTGGGTCGTGGTCGAGACTTCCACCGTGGGAAACATAGCCCTGGCCCGTGGCTGGCAGACGTTCGCCCGTGCGCGTGGCCTGGGCAGGCGGTGCACGCTCCACTTCAGGTATGACGGTTGGTCGACCCTCTACGTGAGGGTGTTTAGGGAAGATGGTCGCCGCGCCGGGTGCTGCCCCGAGAGGAACGACGGTGAGGAGGAGCTCGGCCTTGGCGACGGTCGTGACAAGGATGAGGGCGAGCCTGCCCTCGACGGCGACCGTGTCTCTTCCAGCTACGGCGGCAGTTCCTCCGGTGACAGCTCCAGCAGCGGTGGCTAGGACCAGCCGCCACGCATGCTTCGAAGGAGGCAGCGGGTCATCTCGTCACTGCGCCTCCATGAAGCGCGAGGAGGGGTCTGGCTAGGCTTGGGGCGTCGCCAAGGGACTGCCTCCGCGGATTGCTGAAACGCGACTTTGTTTAGATTTTTCCTTTTTCCTGCATCAAAAAATGAAACCAGTATGGGCCCAAATGGGCGTGTATCAAACTGTGGTTCTTGGTTAATGTGACATGCGTGTTATTCCCGTGCCATGTTGTTATTTTATGCAAAGATAACTTAACCTGATGCGTCTGGGACGCCCTTTCCTTCATGAGGTGCTTGCCTAGTGCGTTTGGGACACCCTTTCCTTTACGAGATGCCCACGTTTGCTCAGAAACTGCCAAAAAATTTGTTAGCGGGTGCACTATAGGTTTGCCGTTCACCCAAACCTTGACTTGGCGCTTTGTATCGCGGTACCCGAGGGGCACAGATTAGGAGAGATGTGCCAGGTTTCAGGCTCGAACGAGGGTGACTCGCGAGAAGACAGAGAGAAGAAAAACGCTCGCGAGGGCACCTACCTAGCCCCCTCGCGAGGTATGCGAGAGAGAGACCACGAGCAAACCAGAGCCAAAAAACGCGGTAAAAGGCGAAGGAACCAAATCAGCAAGGAACGCCAAAAAGCAAACATTATTAAGGAGAAGCGAGCCAACTACCGAAAGCAAATGAAAAGTCGCGTCCGACACCTAATCTAGTCTTCAAGTCTTCTCACCAGCGTGGAGCTAAGTGTTGTCCACTAGGCGTGGGAGGGAGCCCCAGGGCCTGAGGCCGGCGCTCCTGAGACTCCGGGGCGTGTATAGCCCCAACTCATTATTACGTGAGAGTGTCACGGGTGGCGATTCTTCACAGGCACCGAGCCTTCTTCACAGGTTTTGGGCCTTTCTTCACAGGCTCTGGGTCTTGCTTCACAGGCTTTGGGCCTTGCTTCACAGGCTCTGGGCCTTGCTTCATGGGTAGAACTTCCATAGGTGCTGGATGTTCTAGGCGTTTTGGATAGGTGTCCCTTCTTGCGTCTCCAAACACACGGTGCCAGGCCTAGAGATGTGGACGACCCTGAACGGGCCCTCCCACATGGGTGAAAGCTTGTGCAACCCTTCCCTGGAGAGGACCTGCCTCAGAACCAAGTCACCCATCTCGAGCGTCCTGGAGCGAATGTTGCGGCAGTGGTAACGCCGCAGCGCTTACTAGTACCTTGCCGCCCTTGATGCTGCTTCGCGTCGACTAGTACGAGATCCATCCGCCGCATGGCGTCCTGCTGCGTTTCGTCGAACGCCAGAACCTGCGCGGTGCAATGCTTGACCTCGTGAGGGAGGACTGCTTCAGCTCCGTAGATGAGGAAGAATGGGGTCTCGCCCGTTGGCTTGGTAGCGGTGGTGCGGATGCACCACAACACGGACTGGAGCTCGTCGTGCCAGCCCCTGCCGCAGGCCTCCAGCTTCTTCTTGAAGGTCCTGGTCTTAAGGCCCCTCAGGACCTCAGCGTTGGCGCGCTCAGCCTGACCATTACTCCTAGGGTGGGCCACCGAAGCGTAGGGGTTCTGCATTCCAAGGTTAGCACAGTAGGTTTTAAAGAGGTTACTAGTAAACTGCGAGCCATTATCTGTGACGATACAGTTGGGGACCCCGAAGCGGCTCACAAGGCCCTTGATGAACTTGACTGCAGAGTCGGCTGGAATGGTTCGGATGGCTTCCACTTCCTCCCACTTGGTGAACTTGTCGATGGCGACGTAGAGATAATGGTAGCCCCCTGGTGCTCGTGGGAACGGGCCTAGGATGTCTAGCCCCCAGACCGCGAACGACCATGTGAGCGGGATGGTTTGGAGGCCCTGAGCAGGCTGATGGATTTGCTTGGCGTGGAATTGGCAAGCTTCACAGGACTTCACTAGCTCGGCTGCATCATTGAGTGCTGTGGGCCAATAGAATCCGCCGCGGAAGGCCTTGCCAACGAGGGTCCGTGCTGATGAGTGATGTCCACAGCCCCGCCATGTATGTCAATCAGCAGCTCCCTCCCTTGATCGCTGGAGATGCAGCGCAGCGTGACATCGGTCATCGTCTCCTGTACAACTTGCCGTCTTGAATGCAGTATGCCGTGGCCTATCAGGCCACGCGCTCCGCGTCCTCTTCCTTCTCCGACAGTGTCCCGTGCATCAGGTACTCCTTAAACTCCTTGGTCCAGCACTTCTCCTGGGGCTTGAGTGCCAAGAGTAGCCGAGCTCCTGAGGTTGGGCCGCAAGCTGGTGCTCCTGTGGCCGGGGGCTGTGGGAGCTCCTCCCGAGGCTGAGTCATGCTTGAGAGAGGTGGCGTAGCTGACGGCTTGAAGAGCTGCTCTTCGAAGACGCCGGGCTCTTGCGGTTGCCGCTTGGATGCTCTCTTGGCGATGTCGTCGGCTTCCTTGTTGGTGCCCCTGGGTACGTGCTGCAGCTCCAAGCCTGAGAACTGCTTTTCCATCTTGCGCACCTCCGCAAGGTAGGCCTCCATGTACTCATCCTTTGGCTTGTACACTTTGTTGGAGAAGTTGACGAGGAGCTACGAGTCGCCCTTGATGGTAAGGCGCCTCACCCCCAGAGCCGCCGCAACCTTCAGGCCGGCTATGAGGCCTTTGTATTCTGCGATATTGTTGGAGACCTTCTCGCCATGCTGGAAGCAGAGTTGCACGGCGTAGTAAAGCTTGTCCTGAGTGGGCGAGATGAGCACTGCTCCAGCCCCCGCGCCCTGGTGCGCAAAGGCGCCATCAAAATACATGACCCAGCCGGCTGGTGCCTCACTTCCTGGGGAGGTGGACCGGTCTTCTCCTTCCTCAAGAGCTGGGGCATCTGTCCATTCCGCCACAAAATTGGCGAGTGCGGCTCCCTTGATGACCCTGGTGGTGCTGAACTCCAGCTGGAATGCTTGCAGCTCGATGTTCCATTCAGCGACCCTTCCGGCTGAGTTTGGTCTCCTGAGTACCCTCTCCAATGGGTAAGATGAGACGACCTTGATGGGGTGCCCCTGGAAGTAGTGTCACAGCTTGCGCGAGGCCACCAAGAGTGCGAGCAGGAACTTTTGCGGCATGGGGTAGCGTGCCCTTGTGTCTCACAGTACGGTGCTGATGAAGTACACCGGGTGCTCGATGAGGGCTGGCACACTGTTGAGGCTCGGGTCTTGCAGAGATTGTGGCGCATCCTGAGGTGGAGGGCTTCCTGAGACTTGGCCATCCTCAGGAGTTTTCGCGACGCTGCCCTGCCGAGCTTGAGCTTCCACCGCTGATGGCTCTTGTGTGCCTTCCTGAACCTGTGATGCATTAGCTCTGGCTTGACGCGTCACACCTTTGTCTCTGCTCTCCTCTCGAACCGCCACCAGCGCCGCGCTGGCGGAGTACGGGGTGGCGGCGAAGTAGAGTACCAGAGGCTCGAGAGGCCGCGGCACCACCATCACCGGGGGGCTGGTGAGGTATTCCTTGAGGTCTTGGAAGGCCCGGTCGGCCTCCGGGGTCCACTCGAAGGGGCCTTTCTTCTTCATGAGCTTAAATAAGGGTAAGCCGCGCTCGCCTAGCCTAGAGACGAAACGCCCTAACGCGGTCACTCGTCCTGCCAGCTTTTGCATCTCCCTGAGGGTCTATGGTGGGATCATGTCTTCGATGGCCTTGATCTTCTCCTGGTTCACTTCGATCCCTCTATGGGATACGAGAAACCCCAGCAGCTTGCCAGAGGGGAAGCCAAACATGCATTTCTCTGGGTTAAGCCTCAAGTTCACCCGGCGCAAACTCTCAAAGGTCTCTTCCAAGTCTTGAATCAATGTCCTTGCCTCACGAGATTTGACCACTATGTCATCAACGTAGGCCTTTGTGTTCCTGCCAAGCTGCCACCCCAAGGCGATGTGCATCAGCCACTGAAAGGTTGCGCCCGCGTTGCGAAGGCCGAAAGGCATGCAGGTGTAGCAGTACACCCCACATGGTATCAAGAAGGCCATCTTCTCCACATCCTCCACCACCATCTTGATCTGATGGTATCCAGAGAACGCATCCATGAAACATAACAAATCGCACTCGGCGGTGGAGTCGACGATCTGATCAATGCGCGGAAGGGGGAACGGATCTTGGGGGCAGGCTTTGTTGAGGTTGGTGAAGTCGACGCACATTCGTTCCTTCCCACCTTTCTTCGGTACTACGACGAGATTCACCAGCCATTCGGGGTATCGAACTTCTCGGATGGTACCTGCCGCCTCCAGTTTGCGTGTCTCTTGGACGATGAAGGCCTGCTTCTCAGTGGAATGCCGTCTTGCTCGCTGCTTCACGGGGTGTACGTTGGGGCATACCCTTAGATGATGCTGGATTACCTCTCTTGGGACCCCTACCAGCTAATTGGGCTCCCACGCGAATATCTCCTTGTTCGCGTGCAAAAACCTCACCAAAGCTTCTTCTTGTCCTGGGCCAAGGCTGGTTCCTATGGTGAAGGTGGCTCCTAAAGACCCGTCCTCGTTGACCGGCACCTGCTTGGTCTCTGCCTTGTCTTGGGTGAACAACTGCCTCTTCTTGGTGGGCGCGGTCTCCTTGGCCTCGGGTGCATCGGCGCCGGCTGGTTGTGCCACTGCCGCGGTCTTGAACGCGAGCCTGAGTGCTGTCACAGCCTCCTTAGTGTCCCCCTTGATGGTGAGGACGCCCTTGCTCCCTGGCATCTTCATGAGGCTGTAGGCCGGGTGAGTCGCCGCCATGAACTGAGCGAGAGACGGGTACCCAAGGATGGCGTTGTACGGGAGACTGATGCGAGCGATGTCAAAGTCCACCAGCTCGGTGCGATAATTGTCTCGCGTGCCAAAGGTGACAGGGAGGCAGATCTGCCCCAGAGGGTTAGCAGCTCCACCACTCACTCCTATGAAGGGCTTGCTGAGGTCGAGCCGTTCGAGCGGCACATGAAGAAGGTTGAAGGCTTCCACGGAGAGCAAGTTGAGGTCGGTGCCGCCGTCGATGAGGGTCTTGGTGACGGCCACGTTGTAGATGGTGGGCGTGCAGAGCATTGGAGCATCCCGGAGCCGGCGGTGGAGTCGGGGTGGTCTTCTGATTCGAAGGAGAGGTCGGCCTCCGGCGCAGCCCAACCCGGCGGAGCCCGCACTTGCAGGCTGCCCCAATCTGACGGAAAAAAGGCTTGAAGTGGCGATCTGAAGGAGGTGCTTGGGAGCCACCCAGCAGTGCCGCGACTGCGTGGTGCGCCGGCACCGTGTAACACACAGCGAAGAGGTCGCGGAGTTCCCCCCAGGACGTCACCGTGGATCCCGTTATGTTGAGCAGCCAGGCGCGCGGCTTGCCGGCGAGCGCCAGGGGGAACAAGTTTGCCATGATCTTGCCGTCGCCTCCGGCTTCGAGGACGACCTCCTCGTATGCTAGCAGGAACAACGCCGAGTCTGCCGCGCCATCATAATGCAGCAGCATCTCCGGCCTGAACTCGGCCGGCCACTGCATTTGCCGCAGAGCGGGGGCCAGGGCTCGGTACCCAGACTCCCTGCTGCTGGTGTTGGCCGTAGAGGTTGGTGGCGGGGCACCTGCCATGGGAGTATAGTGCGGCGATGCAGGGCACTGGTTGGTGGAAAGAAGCCCCGACGCACCCCTACCTGGCGCGCCAAATGTCGGATGTGGGGCTCCGGCTAACCCTTATGGTTTGAACACTGGGGTGCGCGCGAAGTCTTTCCCTCCTATCAATCTACGCTCTAGCTTGCTAAGATCTTGCGGACGAACTCGATGAACTCACAACATAGAAAGACACAGGGTTTATACCAGTTCGGGCCACCGTTGTGGTGTAATACCCTACTCCAGTGTGGTGGTGGATTGCCTCTTGGGCTGATGATGAACAGTACAAGGGGAAGAACAGCCTCCTGAGGTTGAGGTGTTCTTGTGCTTTTGGACTTGTGTGTCTCTCTGGGACTGATGATCCTCCTCCTACTATGGTGGCTAGTCCTATTTATAGAGGCCCTGGTCCTCTTCCCAAATATTGAGCGGGAAGGGAGCCAACAATGGCGGGCTAATTCGAAGGGGGACAACTAGTACAAGCTATCCTGACAAAAGCGGTCTTCGCCTGCACAAAGCTCTGGTGGTGACGTCGTCTCGGGCTCCACAATGACCTCCGTCCTGCAGTCCATGGCCTTGGTCTTGTTGCACCAAAATGGCAACCTTTGCCTGATGCCTCGGTACTCCGCGGCTGCGCTTGCCCCCTTTGCACCAAAGAGGAAGCAAGGACGCTGAGCGCACTGGCGCCTGCCTGGTGTCGATCGTCATGGCTCACGTCACGAGAGCCTCGTTAGGTTTGCCCCGCCTTGATATCTCCACTCCTCGCGAGCCTACCTGACCAGGCTACTCCTGAGGAGGTCTTGCGTCGTCCGCCTCACGAGGCTTGGCCCCTCGCGAGGGTCTTGGGTGCCGTGTTGGTGAAGATGGGCCGTACGACCTGCTGGCTCCGCCACGCCGCGGGCCGCAGGTAGGCAAGCCTGGGGACCCCCGTTCCCAGAACGCCGACACAATCGAAGTATAAAGCAAAACTCTATTAAAAACCAACAAACTATGTTCTTAGTCAACTTTGCAACTACAATTCATCATCTTTTCCGGAAGGGTCACGTATCGGAGCCTTTAGGCAAGTCCACATACTCAACCATCATATAGTCTTCTAGGATTGCTAACACTCACCGTGTACACATGAGCAAAACGTTTCAACCAGGCACATAGAAAGATAGGGGTTTATAATTTCTCCTCCCAACATATTCACCTCAAGGGTAATGTCAACAATAATAACTCATGCTATCTATATTCAACTAGACATATGTGCCTAGATCTTTCCTCCCTACATGATGCTTGCCAGAGGAGAAAAATAAAAAGGAATAGAAGGAAAACTTTGACTCTTTGCATGATAGTAAATACATAAAAGAAAAAGATAGGCCCTTCACAGAGGGAAGCAGAGGTTGCCATGTGCTTATTTGTTTGTATGCTCACCCCCTTAGTGCAAAAGAACGTCATGTTGTATAGTCCGTTGTGATAGCAACCTTTATTATGCAGTATGTCGCTTTTATTCTTCACCATCACAAGTTCGTACAACACTCAATTTTCTCTTACACTAAATGATCTCACATTTTTAGAAGCAATTTTTATTGCCTTTTTGCACCGATGACAACTTACTTGAGGGATCTTGCTCACTCCCTAGGTAGGTATGGTGGACTCTTGAATATAAGATTTGGATTTAAGGGTTTTTGAATGCACAAGTAGTATCTCTACTTAGTGCGGAATTTTTGGCCAGCAAAGATAGGGGAAAGCACCACATGTTAAAGAATCCAAGCCAATATGAATTCTATGTGAATATAAACAAACATAAACCATTAAGTTGTCTTCCTTGTCCAACATCAACAATTTTGGCATATAATATTTTGATGAGGGCTCACAATCAAAAAAGATTTCTAGGATAGTATATTTTTATGTGAATCTTCTCTTCCCTTATTAATTCTTTCATGAGTTGCATCATTGACTAATGCTATGTTTGTCAATCTCTAATACATGTTTCTACATATACTTTTCCTTATGTGGTGTCATCACCTACCATAAGATTAGTATATGATCTTTTTAATAATTTCTTCATTTTATTTATTTCCTTTCTCTTTTATTCCTTATTTGTTTTATTTTATTTGCAACATGAAAGTAAAGAAAGAAAAACCTGAAACTAAACTTTATTATATATCTTGCACACGATTACAAGGATAGATGAGTAAGCAAACTCTCGAAAATAAAGGATCAAACTAAACTTTTATTCATCTAAAGCAAAATATCGAACTAAAATAAGTAAAGGCAAAAGATAATGGGATGATACGATACCGGGGCACCTCCCCCAAGCTTGGCGGAAGCCAAGGGGAGTGCCCATACCCGATACTCGATTCTCTTTTGGTGGTGAAGAAGATGATGGTGGTGATGAAGCGATTCTATCCTTAAGGATCAAGAGATTCTCAAATCGACGGATGATGCTCCGGAGATGGATGATATGCTCTTGATGCAGAATATTTTCGCGGGTGAGATACTTATTTTGCACGCGAACTGTTTCAATGATGCAAAAGGCTTCAATCTTAGTAGGGGTACCGGGCAAGATGAGCAAGGTAAGGCTTAAGGATATCTTCTTCCTCCTCGGTCGGTAGTGCTTGTTCTACCACCGAGGGTGGATCTATGGTAGCCTCCTTGCCCTTGTCTTCCTTGACGGAGTCCGTAGGCTCCTCCCTCTTCAGCTCGATCTTCATCAACCAAGCATCTTCTTCCATGTTGTTGGAGGATGAGGAAGACATGATGCCTGGCTTGATAGATCTAACCGAAAACAACAAGAAAAGAGAATAGAAGATTTCTCCGTGATATGGTGATCGATAGGTTTGGGGAGTATATAAAGATTTTTGATCTAAGGGAACAAGCAAACTGTAGAAAAATGGAGTCCGGAAGGTGTCCTAGGTGGGCACAACCCACTTGGGCATGCCAGGAAGCCTGGCGCGCCCTGGTGTCTTGTGCCCACGAGGGTATGCTTCGTGAAAGTTTCTTATTTTCCTATTTTTCTAAATATTCCAAAACTGACAAAAAATATTTTTGTGGATTTTTCAGAGTCCGTTTACTTACCGTATCACGCACCTCCTTATTTTCACGATTCTGGAGTGTTCCGAAAGGACTCTTTTATTGTTCTTCCGGTGTCAAAGTTTGGATAATATTACTTTCAACATTAATGGGCGTACCTGAGATATAATGTTTTATTCGTTGCCCTTTAACAACCTTCGGGTTAGTACCTTCGACATTATTTATTTTGATGGCTCCGGACCGATAAACGTCCTCGATATCATAGGTTCCTTCCCATTTTGAGAAGAGCTTTCCCGCAAAGAATCTGAAACGAGAGTTGTACAAAAGAACATATTCTCCAAATTTAAACTCGCATTTTTGGATTCTTTTATCATGCCATCTTTTAACTATTATCTTTAAACAACTTAGCATTTTCATAAGCTTGGGTTCTCCACTCATCTAAAGAGCTAATATCAAATAACCTCTTTTCACCGGCAAGTTTGAAATCATAGTTGAGTTCTTTGATTGCCCAATATGCTTTATGTTCTAACTCAAGAGGCAAATGACAATCTTTTCCATAAATCATTTTATAAGGAGACATACCCATAAGATTTTTATATGTTGTTCTATAAGCCCAAAGTGCATCATCTAATTTCTTAGACCAATTCTTCCTGGACCTATTCATAGTATTTTGCAAAATTAATTTGATCTCTCTATGGTTAACATCATACTTGGCAAGCATTTTATGGAAAGCACAATGAATAAAGTGTGAACCACCATCAGTCATTAAATATCTAGGGAATCCAAACCTTGGGAAAATAACTTCCTTAAGCATTTTAGTAGAGGTGTTGTGATCAGCACTACTGGTTGGAATAGCTTCTACCCATTTAGTAACATAATCAACAACAACCAAAATATGTGTATACCCATTAGAAGAAGGAAAAGGTCCCATGTAATCAAATCCCCAAACATCAAATGGTTCAATAGCAAGTGAATAGTTCATAGGCATTTCTTGACGCTTACTGATATTACCTATTCTTTGACATTCATCACCAGATAAGACGAACTTACGGCATCCTTGAAAAGAGTAGGCCAATAAATTCCAGATTGCAATACCTTGTGAGAAGTTCTATCTCCAGCATGATGCCCTCCATAATCTTCAGAGTGACATTTCCGTAGGATTTGTCCCTGTTCATGCTCAGGTACACAAGGTCTAATAATACCATCTACTCCTTTATAAAGATGTGGGTCATCCCAAAAGTAACGTCTTAAATCATAGAAGAATTTTTTCTTTTGTTGGTATGTAAAGCTAGGTGGTAAATATTTAGCAACAATGTAATTAGCATAATCAGCATACCAAGGAGTACTGTGAGCAACATTTATTGTAGCTAACTGCTCATCGGGAAAACTATCATCAATAGGTAGTGGGTCATCAGGCACATTTTCAAGCCTAGATAAATTATCAGCTACGGGGTTCTCGGCTCCTTTTCTACCAGTGATATGTAAATCAAATTCTTGTAACAAGAGAACCCATCGAATAAGTCTAGGTTTGGCATCTTTCTTTTCCATAAGATATTAATAGCAGCATGGTCTATGTGAACAGTTACTTTGGAATCAACAATATAAGGTCTAAATTTGTCACAAGCAAACACCACTGCTAAGAATTCTTTTTCAGTAGTAGCATAGTTTCTTTGAGCATTGTCTAGAGTTTTACTAGCATAATGAATAACATTCAGTTTCTTATCAACTCTTTGTCCTAGAACAGCACCAACAACATAATCACTAGCATCACACATAATTTCAAAAGGCAAGTTCCAATCAGGTGGTTGAACAATAGGTGCAGAAATTAAGGCTTTCTTGAGTGTTTCAAAGGCTTCTAGACAATCATCATCAAAAACAAAAGGAATATCCTTTTGCAAAAGATTCGTAAGAGGCCTAGAAATTTTATAAAAGTCTTTGATAAATCTCCTATAGAAACCAGCATGACCTAAGAAACTACGGATACCTTTTATATCTTTAGCACATGGCATTTTCTCAATTGCATCAACCTTAGCTTTGTCCACTTCAATACCTCTTTCAGAAATTTTATGACCCAAGACAATGCCTTCATTAACCATAAAGTGGCACTTCTCCCAATTCAAGACAAGATTTGTTTGGTCACATCTCTGCAAAACTCGATCAAGATTGCTTAAACAATCATCAAAAGACTTCCCATAAATAGAGAAATCATCGATGAAAACCTCAAGAATCTTTTCACAAAAGCCAGAGAATATAGCAGTCATACATCTTTTAAAGGTAGTAGGTGAATTACATAAACTGAGAGTCATATGTCTATAAGCATAGGTTCCAAAGGGACAAGTAAAAGTGGTCTTTTCTTGATCAGGTTGAGAGACAGATATTTGTGAAAAACTAGAATATCCATCAAGGAAGCAAATATGTGTGTGCTTAGATAATCTTTCATGCATTTGATCAATGAAAGGGAGAGGGTAATGATCTTTCCTAGTTGCTTTGTTTAATTTTCTAAAATCAATTACCATTCTACAGCCGATAACAATTCTTTGTGGAATAAGTTAATTCTTATCATTAGGAACAGCAGTTATACCTCCTTTCTTAGGGAAACAATGAATAGGGCTTACCCATCTACTATAAGCTTTGGGATAGATTATACCTGCTTGCAGAAGTTTTAAGATTTCCGTTCTTACCACTTCCTTCATTTTCGAATTTAACCGATGTTGGTGATCAACAACGGGTTTAGCATCAGGTTCCATATTAATTTTGTGCTGACATAGAGTGGTACTAATGCCCTTTAAATCATCAAGAGTATATCCAATAGCAGCTCGGTGCTTCCTTAGAACTTTCAAAAATCTTTCTTCTTCATGTTCTGAAAGGTTAGCACTAAAAATAATAGGATATATCTTCTTTGCATCAAGATAAACATATTTCAAAGTGTCTGGCAATTGTTTTAATTCAGACATAGGATCACCTTTAGGTGGAGGAGGACCTCCTAGATTGTAAATAGGCAAATTATGTTTAAGCAGAGGATGTTGTTCAAAGAAAATCTTATGTATTTCATTTATTTCATGCATAAGTAAATCATTTTCATGGTCTAGCAAATATTGTTCTAAAGGGTCAGTAGGTGGTACAACAATAGAATCAAGACCAATTATTTCGTCCTTACTAGGCAATTCTTTTTCATGAAGCTTTCTACTGAACTTGGAAAAGTTAAACTCATGAGACTCATCACCAAAACTAACACTAGCGGTTTGTTTCTCACGGTCAATTTTAGCATTAACGGCGTTCAAGAAAGGTCTACCAAAGATTATGGGGCAAAAATCATCTTGTGGGGAACCAAGAACAAGAAAATCAGTAGGGTATTTTATTTTCCAACACAAGACTTCAACATCTCTAACAATCCCAATTGGTGAAATAGTGTCTCTATTATCAAGTTTAATAGTAACATCTATGTCTTCTATCTCTGCGGGTGCTATGTCATTTATAATTTCTTGATATAAGGAATAAGGAATAGCACTCACGCTAGCACCTATGTCACATAAACCATGATAACAGTGATCTCCTATTTTAACTGAGACAACGGGCATGCCAACAACAGGTCTATGTTTATCCTTTTATTAGGTTTGGCAATTCTAGCAACTTCTTCACAGAAGTAAATAACATGCCCATCTACATTTTCTTCCAAGAGATCTTTAACCATAGCAATACTAGGTTCTACTTTAATTTGTTCATCAGGTTTAGGTGTTCTAATATAGCTTTTGTTGACCATAGTTGAAACTTTAGCATGTTCCTTTATCCTAACAGGGAAAGGTGGTTTCTCAATATAAGCAGAAGAAACAACTGGATCAACATTGTGAAGTATAGTTTCTTCTTTAACTGGTACCGTACAAATAGGTGGGTGATATTTAAACCAATTCTCTTTAGGGAGATCAACATGAGTAGCAAATGATTCACATAAGGAAGCTACTATCTCACAGTCAAGTCCATATTTGGTGGTAAACTTTTGAAAAGCATCAGTATTCATAAAACATTTAACACAATCATACTTAAGCTTAATACCTGACTCTTTACCTTCGTCGAGTCCCCAATATTTAGAGTTGCATTTAATTCTTTCCAAAAGATCCCACCGGAATTCAATAGTCTTCTTCATAAAAGAACCAGCACAAGAAGTATCGAGCATGGTTTGATCATTACGAGAAAGATGAGCATAAAAGTTCTGGATAATAATTTATTTGAGAGCTCATGATTGAGGCATGAGTATAACATTGACTTAAGCCTCCCCGAAGCTAGAGCGATACTTTCTCCTTCAGGAGGCCAAATATTATATATATATATATATATAATTCCGGTCACAATGAACTAGATGCATAGGATAATTTTTTTGGTGGAACTCCAATTTCAAACAATTCCAATTCCAAGATACAATATCATCGCATAGCTATACCATGCCAAGGCTTTTCCCTTCAAATATAAAGGGAAAACCTTTTTCATAACTTCAACCCCGGGTAAGACTGCAAGCTTAAACAATCCACAAATTTGTTCTACATATATCAAGTGCACATCAGGATGTTCGGTTCCATCTCCTGCATAAGGATAAGCTAGCAGTTGTTCTATCATACCCGAAGGAATTTCAAATTCAATATTTTCAGTAGGTGCAGTAGCTTGAGGGGTAGCTAATTGTGGTTCCGGTCAAGGTGAATATACCCCGAACAAACCCCTCAAAGGATTGTTTTCCATAGTAACAAGTGACAATAAATTTTGGAACACTATATAAATGTCTCCTTACCAAATTCCACTTACCAAAGACGCTTCACTCCCCGGCAACTGTGCCAGAAAATAGCCTTGATGACCAACAAGTATAGGGTATAAATTGTAGCTCTTTTCGATAAGTAAGAGTGTCGAACCCAACGAGGAGCAGAAGGAAATGACAAGTAGTTTTCAGTAAGGTAATGCATGCAAGTGCTGAAATTGTAAGTAACTGAGTAGTTTGATAGCAAGGTAATTTGTAACGGGCAAGTGACGATAGTAGTAACAAAAGTGCAGCAATATAGCCCAATCCTTTTGAGGCAAAGGACAGGCCAAAACGGTCTCTTACGATAAGCAAAGCGTTCTTGAGGGTACATTTCATCTAGTCACTTTCATCATGTTGGTTTAATTCGTGTTCGATACATTGATAATTTGATATGTGGGTGGACCGGTGCTTAGGTGCTGTTATTACTTGAACAAACCTCTTACTTATGATTAACCCTCCCTCAAGCATTCGCAACTACGAGAAAGTATTAAGAATAAATTCTAACCATAGCATTAAACTTTTGGATCCAATCGGTCCCTTACGGAATAGCGCATAAACTTGGGTTTAAGCTTCCGTCAGTCTCGCAACCCATCATCTAATTGCTACTCCACAATGCATTCCCTTAGGCCCAAATATGGTGAAGTGTCATGTAGTCGAAGTTCACATGAAACCACTTAGGGAATCACAGCATAACACTATCAAAATATCGAACACATATCAAGTTCACATGATTACTTGCAACATGATTTCTCCTGTGACCTCAGGAACAAAAGTAACTACTTTCAAATGATAGTCATGCTCAAGATCAGAGGGGTATTAAATAGCATATTGGATCTGGACATATAATCTTCCACCATATAAACCATATAGTAATCAACTACAAGATGCAATCAACACTACAAGTCACCCATAAGCACCAATCTATAGTTCCGGTAACAAGATTGAACACAAGAGATGAACTAGGGTTTGAGCTGAGATGGTGTTGTTGAAGATGTTGATGAAGATTTCCCTCCCCAAGATGGGAGAGTCGTTGGTGATGATGATGACGATGATTTCCCCCTCTGGGAGGCAAGTTCCCCCGGCAGAATCGCTCCACCGGAGGGCAAAAGTGCTCCTGCCCAAGTTCGCCTCGAGACGGCGGTGCTCCGTCCCGAAAGTCCTCTCCTTATTTTATGTAGGTCAAAATGACTTATATACCACAAGATGGGCACCGGAGGTGGGCCTGGGTGAGCACAACCCACCAGGGCGTGCCCATGTGGGTTGTGCCCACCTGGCGGGCCCTCTGGTAGTTATTTGCTCCAATATTCTTCATATATTTGATAAAAAAATCTCCGTGAAGTTTTAGCTTGTTTGGAGTTGTGTAGAATAGGTGTCCTGACGTAGCTTTTCCAGGTCCAGATTTCCTGCTGCCGGAATTCTCCCTCTTTGTTTATACCTTGCATATTATGAGAGAAAAGGCATTAGAATTACTCCAAAAGCATTATTATGGATAAAAACATCATAAATAATAGTAGCAAAACATGATGCAAAGTAGTCGTATCAAACAGCTGCCGACGGGCAGCGGCGGTGGAGCGTGTGGTGGGTGTTCCATGCACACACAAGAGGAACGCCGCGTGCACTACACTACGCCGGGGACTGCACTGCCGCTGTGGTGTAGCCTCCCAGCTGGAGCTGTCCTCTGATGATAGTGGAGTGGCTGAGCGACGACGACGGACCGGTGCCATTGGCGATTGTGAGAGAAGTAGACGAGATAAGCTACAGGGAGGGAGGGGAAAATGTGATGCATGCCTCGTCGGCCGTGAGGGTTTATGTAGTAGGCCGGTAAGCATTGGGATTTTGGGGGATTTCACCGAGTCGGGCGGGAAGCTTGCGCGGGAACCTACGAGGTTGCGTGGGAATGGGCTCATCAACGATTCCTTGGTGCCACTTCGAGCCACCGTTTGGCCAAAAGAACGACCCCGCGCGCTGTGCAAGCTTGCGTTGTGAGCCGTCTGCGCTAGCGGGGTGACAAGACGTGTGAGAGGAGGATGAAAGGGCACGTCCTAGTTTATAAGTAGGATTTAACTAATAAAATATGAATGCATGTCGCCAAAGATTATATAGTTGGATTTGTATTTGAACATAGTTTATAACATGCATTAAAATTTTGTTGGTTAAATTTAAGGGCAAAGTATGGCACAGAATATAAAGGGGACTATAGACCAAGACGGAGGTAGTAGCACACGGCCGCTCTCTACGCAGCAACGCAACTGTTGGCCGGATTGTAGGCGACCATTTCCTGCGTGTTCAACGGCTCTATGTGTGTGGTTGCTTGCGATTGAGGCGGCCGCGGCGTGCTCTGCTCGCGTCCAGCTGCACGCACTCTGCTCTCGCGTCCCTCCGGGTGCTCTGCCCTTGTCTCTCCACGCGTGCTGCCAGTGTTTTGGCTGGCGCATGATCACGCACATTCGTGTGCATGTGGTTGCGTCGGGTGCGGCACGACGATGTAGTTACCCGCTGCCAAAACTACCATGCGGACGCGCCGAGAATCCAGGCCGCCCGACCCCCTTTTATTCCTGCAGTCATTTACCTTCATCTCTCATGTCACACGACACAATAAGCACACCCACGACGACACATACAAAGAGGACATCCAACGGTTCCAATGGCGCTCCCCATGGCTCCAATGGCGCTCCCAGCGGCCGACGACGACAACAGCAGGCAGTTCACCATGCATCATGTCGTGGACACCCACGTGAGGGGGAAGGCTCTCTCGGTGGTGTACACGAACGATCCTGTCTTGGTGGAGAGCTTCATCCAAACTATGGAGCAGTTCCTTGCCGAGGACAAGTACCAAGTGGTTGGCTTCGACCTCGAGTACACCATGGGTCGTGTCGGGCATGATCAGAAGGTTGTCATTGCTCAGTTGTGCGTGCGACATGATGACCTCATCTACCACTACCAACTAGCCATAAGGCCTTTCAAGTGTTTCTCCAGGTTTTTCAACAACTCAGACTACAGATTCGTTACGGTGGACACCACCAACGATCTAAAAGCACCCAAGGTTTCAGGCTTGAAAGGCTCGGATCTTGTCAACATCCAGCACCACTACAAGGTCTGGGGCAGCGACAACAACAAACTGAACCCCCTGGTTGACCTCGCCTCGGCCATCATCGACCCCTACTACGCGAAGATGAAGGAAGAGAGCAAGAAGGACAAGAACGCCTGGCACAGTGTTTGGCATGAGAGACTGGATGAACAACACGTCAAGTACGCAGCCAAGGACGCGTACACAAGCTACGAGATGTACAAGCAGATCATTGACATGAGGAACTATCTTCTTCCTGCCCCAAATAAGGGATCGAACCACATAGCAGTGGCGGGAGTGTCACAAGAAGTAGATGACTAGACGATCGTTTCTCCTACTTTAGAATGCATGCAATTGTTTATTGAGGTGTGTGTGAATGATCTGTATAGTCACTTATGTAATTGGATGTTTATTTCAGTTATATATATACATGTTATTCTTCTGTAGACAAAGCAAATCACATGGCTTATGAGCAGCAATCGTCTTGTTATTATTGGTCTCCGCACACATTTCTGATTACAGACCTGTTTGCCATGTATCACACACATCTTGTTCAGTTGAACCATTTCCATTGTGTTGCCTAATCACAGACAGTTCATCCTAGTGAACTGTATGCCGTATATCGCACACACCCTCATCTGGCTGCCCGTTTCTATTGTTCTGCATCACCGCAAACAGTTCTTCTGGATTAACCGGTTGCCACTCATCGCACACGCAAATCTAATCTCAACCGTGTTTGATGTCGCTGCCATCGCAAACATTTTGCACCTTTTTAATGGTTTTTTACACCACCGTTTGCGATTATTGGATCGCACACAGTTTCGTTGAAGGGTCTCTGATCCGACTATCACGTTTGGACCATCATGCAGTAGTGAAGTGATTCCAAAAGTCCATCTGTATGGAGTTGCTTCATGCGCTTTAGACCAATATGACCTAAACGAAAGTGCCACAAATATGTTGCACTATCATTATCAACTTAGCATCTTTTGGCATCAATATTATAAATATGTGTATCATCACAATCGAGATTCAATAAAAATAGACCACTCTTCAAGGGTGCATGACCATAAAGGATATTACTCATATAAATAGAACAACCATTATTCTCTGATTTAAATGAATAACTGTCTCGCACTAAACAAGATCCAGATATGATGTTCATGCTCAACACTAGCACCAAATAACAATTATTCAGGTCTAAAACTAATCCCGAAGGTAGATGTAGAGGTAGCGTGCCGACGGCGATCACATCAACCTTGGAACCATTCCTGACACGCATCGTCACCTCATCTTTAGCCAATCTTCGTTTAATCCGTAGCTCCTGTTTTGAGTTACAAATATGAGCAGCCGACCCAGTACCAAATACTCAGGCGCTACTACGAGCATTAGTAAGGTACACATCAATAACTTGTATATCAAATATACCTTTGTTCACTTTGCCATCATTCTTATCCGCCAAATACTTGGGGCAGTTCCGCTTCAAGTGATCAGTCCCTTTGCAGTAGAAGCACTCAGTTTCAGGCTTGAGTCCAGCTTTCGGCTTCTTCCCAGGAGTGGCAACTTGCTTTCCATTCTTCTTGAAGTTCCCTTTCTTTCCCTTGCCCTTTTTCTTGAAACTAGTGGTCTTGTTAACCATCAACACTTGATGCTCCTTCTTGATTTCTACCTCTGCGGCCATAAGCATTGTGAAGAGCTCAGGTATTGTCTTGTTCATCCCTTGCATATTAAAGTTCATCACGAAGCCTTTGTAGCTTGGTGGTAGTGATTGAAGAACTCTGTCAATGACACAATGAACTGGAAGATCAACTCCCAGCTGAGTTAGGTGATTGTAATACCCAAACATTTTAAGTATGTGTTCACTGACAGAACAGTTCTCCTCCAACTTGCACCTATAGAACTTGTTGGAGACTTCATATTGAAGGAAATATGCCCTAGAGGCAATAATAAAGTTGTAATTTATACTTCTTATATCATGTTAAATGTTTATTATTCGTGCTAGAATTGTATTAACCGGAAACTGAGTACATGTGTGAATACATAGACAAACAGAGTGTCCCTAGTATGCCTCTACATGACTAGCTCGTTAATCAAAGATGGTTAAGTTTCCTGACCATAGACATGTGTTGTCATTTGATGAATGGGATCACATCATTAGAGAATTATGTGATGGACAAGACCCATCCGTTAGCTTAGCATTATGATCGTCTAGTTTTTGCTATTGCTTTCTTCATGACTTATAAATATTCCTCTGACTATGAGATTATGTAACTCCTGAATACCGGAGGAACACCTTGTGTGCTATCAAACATCGCAATGTAACCGGGTGATTATAAAGATGCTCTACATGTGTCTCCGAAGGTGTTTGTTGAGTTGGCATAGATCGAGATTAGGATTTGTCACTTTGTGTATTAGAGAGGTAACTCTCGGACCTCTCGGTAATGCACATCACTATAATCCTTGCAAGCAATGTGACTAATAAGTTAGTTGCAGGATGATGCATTACGGAACGAGTAAAGAGACTTGCCGATAACGAGATTGAACTAGGTATGATGATACCGATGATCGAATCTCTGGCAAGTAACATACCGTTAACAAAGGGAATGACGTATGTTGTCATGCGGTTTGACCGATAAAGATCTTCGTAGAATATGTAGGAGCCAAATATGAGCATCCAGGTTCCACTATTGGTTATTGGTCGGAGATGTGTCTCGGTAGTGTCTACATAGTTCTCGAACACGTAGGGTCCGCACGCTTAACGTTCGATGACGATTTGTATTATGAGTTATGTGTTTTTGATGAACAAAGTTTGTTCGGAGTCCCGGATTAGATCACGGACATGACGAGGAGTCTCGAAATGGTCGAGAGGTAAAGATTGATATATTGGAAGGTTATATACGGATACCAAAATGGTTCCGAAGAAGATTGGGAATTTTTCGGAGTACCGGGAGGTTACCGGAACCCCCCGGGAAAGTTATTGGGCCTAATAGGCCATAGTGGAGGAGAGGAGATAGGCCACAGGAGGTGGGGCGCGCCTCCCTTGCCCCAATCTGAATTGGACAAGGGCAGGGGCGCGACCCCCTCTTTCCTTCTCCCTCTCCCTCCTTTCCCCTTTCCCCCTCTCCGTTGGAAGGAAAGGGGGCCGAATCCTACTAGGTTTGGAGTCCTAGTAGGACTCCCCCCTTGGCGTGCCTCCCCCTTGTCCGGCCTCATCCTTCCCCCTCCTTTATATACGTGGGCAGGGGCACCCCAAAGGCACAACATCAATTGTCTTAGCCATGTGCGGTGCCCCCCACCATAGTTTACCACCTCGGTTATATTGTCGTAGTGCTTAGGCGAAGCTCCTGCGCGGATCACATCATCAACACCGTCACCACACCGTCGTGCTAACGAAACTCTCCCTCGACCCTCTACTGGATCTAGAGCACGAGGGAATTCATCGTGTTGAATGTGTGCTGAACACGGAGGTGCCGTATGTTCGGTACTTGGATCGGTTGGATCATGAAGACGTTCGACTACATTAACCGCATTACTAAACGCTTCCGCTTTCGGTCTACGAGGGTACGTGGACACACTCTCACCTCTCGTTTCTATGCATCTCCTAGTTACATGTTGCGTGATCATAGGATTTTTTTTTGAATTACTACGCTCCCCAACAGTGGCATCCGAGCCAGGTCTATGCGTAGATGATATATGCACGAATAGAACATAAAGAGTTGTGGGCAATAATAGTCATACTGCTTACCACCAACATCTTAATTTGATTCGGTGGTATTGTTGGATGAAGCGGCCCAGACCGACATTACATGACCGCGTTCATGAGACTGGTCCGACCGATGTGCTTCGCACACAGGTGGCTGGCGGGTGTCTGTTTCTCCCACTTTAGTTGAATCGAGTTTGACTACGGCCGGTCCTTGTTGAAGGTTAAAACAACACACTTGACGAAAAATTGTTGTGGTTTTGATGCGTAGGTAAGAACGGTTCTTGCTAGAAGCCTGTAGCAGCCACGTAAAACTTGCAACAACAAAGTAGAGGATGTCTAACTTGTTTTTGCAGGGCATGTTGTGATGTGATATGGTCAATACGTGATGAGATATAAATTGTTGTATGAGATGATCATGTTTTGTAGAAGTTATCAGCAACTGGCCGGAGCCTTATGATTGTCGCTTTATTTTATGAAATGCAATCACCATGTAATTGCTTTGCTTTATCACTAAGTGGTAGCGATAGTCGTAGAAGAAATAGTTGGCGAGACAACAACGATGCTATGATGGAGATCAAGGTGTCAGGCCGATGACAATGGAGATCATGACGGTGATTTGGAGATGGAGATCAAAGGCACAAGATGATGATGGCCATGTCATTTCACATATTTTGATTGCATGTGATGTTTATCCTTTATGCATCTTATTTTGCATAGTACGGCGGTAGCATTATAAGATTATCGCTCGCTAAATTTCAAGGTATGAGTGTTCTCCCTGAGTATGCACCGTTGCTACAGTTCATTGTGCCGAGACACCACGTGATGATCGGGTGTGATAAGCTCTACGTTCACATACAACGGGTGCAAGCCAGTTTTGCACATGCAAAATACTCGGGTTAAACTTGACGAGCCTAGCATATGCAGATATGGTCTCGGAACACTGAGACCGAAAGATCGAACGTGAATCATATAGTAGATATGATCAATATAGTGATGTTCGCCATTGAAAACTAGTCCATCTCATGTGATGATCTGTAACACCCACGATGCGACTATATCTCCCACGTGTCGAGGCACGACTTAGAGGCATAACCGCATGGTGGTTTAGTCGCAAGTGGGGTAATCTTCACTCAATCCCATGTACTGAATAAGAAAGGGATAAAGAGTTGGCTTACAATTGCCACTTCACACAAATAACAAGTTAAACATACATCATCCAGAGTACAATCAAGGTCCGACCACATAACCAAAATAAAAGAAGACAACCCCTAATGCTAGATTCCTGATCGTCCCAACTGGGCACCACTACTAATCAATCGAAAAGACACAAAACTACGATAAAGATCTTCCTCAAGCTCCCACTTGAGCTCGGTTGCGTCACCTGAACTGGTATCATCGGCACCTGCAACTGTTTGGAAGTATCTATGAGTTATGAGGACTCAGCAATCTCCCACCCGCGAGATCAAGACTATTTAAGCTTATGGGTAGGGTAAGGTAAGGAGGTGGAGCTGCAACAAGCGCTAAGCATATATGGTGGCTAACATACGCAAATAAGAGCGAGAAGAGAAGCAACGCAAACGATCGAGAAGGTAGAAGTGATCCTGAAACTACTTATGTTCAAGCATAACACAAGACTATGTTCACTTCCCGGACTCCGCCGGAAAGAGACCATCATGGCTACACACGCGGTTGATTCATTTTAATTACTTTAAGTGTCAAGTTCTCTACAACCGGACATTAATAAATTCCCATCTGCCACATAACCGCGGGCATGGCTCTCGAAAGTTTATACCCTGCAGGGGTGTCCCAACTTAGCCCATCACAAGCTCTCATGGTCAACGAAGGATATTCCTTCTCCCGGGAAGACCCGATCAATCTCGGAATCCCGGTTACAAGACATTTCGACAATGGTAAAACAAGACCAGCAAAGCCACCCGATGTGCCGACAATCCCGAGGAGTCGCACGTATCTCGTTCTCAGGGCACACCGGATGGGCAAGACGTCGGGTTGGCATAGACCCTGGTTGCCCAGGGGGCACCGGACATCGCCCAGGTTGGACCAGCACTCAGAGAAGCACAGGCGCGGGGGGTAAATAAAGATGACCCTCGGGCTCCGGAAACCCAAGGGAAAAAGGCTTAGGTGAGGCAAATGTAAAACCAAGGTTGGGCCTTGCTAGAGGAGTATTATTCAAAGCGAACTGTCAAGGGGTTCCCATAACACCTAACCGCGTAAGGAATGCAAAATCAAGGAACATAACACCGGTATGACAGAAACTAGGGAGGCAAGAGTGGAACTAAACACCAGGCATAAGGCTGAGCCTTCCACCCTTTACCAAGTATATAGATGCATTAATTAAATAAGAGATATTGTGATATCCCAACATATCCATGTTCCAACATGGAACAATCTTCAACTTCACCTGCAACTAACAACGCTATAAGAGGGCTGAGCAAAAGCGGTAACATAGCCAAATAACGGTTTGCTATGAAGGTGGGTTAGAGGCTTGACATGGCAATATGGGAGGCATGATATAACAGGTGGTAGGTAGCGCGACATAGTGATAGAAGGAACAACTAGCAACCAAATATAGAAGTGATTTGAAGGGTATGATCATCTTGCCTGAGATCCCGCAAGTAAGAAGAACGAGTCCATGAAGAAGACAAACAGACGTAGTCGAATGGATCCTCACAACTCTGGAATGAAATCGAAGCTAACGAGAGAAACAACCCGGAAAGAAACAAACAACATGGTAAACAACTATCACATAAACATGGCATGATGCACAATCAAGTACGATGCATGTCCGGTTTAAAGAGGCATGGCATGGAAAAGTGCAACAAACAACACTACAAGTTAAGTGGAGCTTAATATGCAATGAGTTGCATATTAACGAAATGACACATGACTTATTTAGTTCTCTCCCGTTTATGTACCCAACAAGGTTAAATTTTATTAAACATGGCAAGAGATGAATCATAATAAAACTACCTAACTAGGCAAGTTTAAATGAGGCCGGAAACAACAAACAACAATTCTGGAAAATCCTCATATGCAATTTATGGATTTGGTACTGTTCTGCCCTTAACCATATTTTAGAGTTGTTAAGCATGCAGAGTAATGCCACCATGTTAAACTATGCATTTTTCTACCCCATTTACATATAAAGTTTATTAAATTTGAAGCTACAGTTAATTAGTTATGAATTAAAGCATTTTAGCATGGCATTTAAGCAAATTTAATCAAACAACATTTTAAACATTTTAAACATAGTTGAAAGTGGCATATTATGAAACTAGGAAAAATTCTAAACAAGTTACATATAAGGTTTGTTTAATTCTGATGCATGGTTGTGGAATTTTTATATGCATGAAGTTTGAGGGTTTTCTGCAAAACTGGCACTCTCTGGAAAATTAGCCAAATTCGTACAGAGAAAAAAAACACTACACGGGATGAATCTAGTGCAGGTTGGGCCAACGGAAAGAAAAAAACAACAGAGGCGCTGGGGTGTGGCCTCACCCAGTGGGCCTTGGCCCAGACGATGGTGGCAGCATACATGCCACGAGGCTGGGTGCACGCTGG
Source organism: Triticum aestivum (assembly GCF_018294505.1). Taxonomy (NCBI): domain Eukaryota; kingdom Viridiplantae; phylum Streptophyta; class Magnoliopsida; order Poales; family Poaceae; genus Triticum; species Triticum aestivum. The sequence continues at coordinate 416,915,245 of NC_057797.1, read as the reverse complement.
ATGTGGAGGCGTGCTGGTTAACACAGCGAGCGGTGCCAGGGACACAGGGCGAGGCATGGGGTCAACAAAGCAGAGGAATCGACCGGGACTTGGCACGGGGTTCATCTTCCTTGCGTGCTCGCACGCAGAAGCAGGAGGAGGCCGACGATGGACTTGGCGGCACTGGCACGACGCGAGACGGGAAGGAGAGGGCACACGGCGGCTCCGGTCATTGGCGGGTGGGGCACGGGACTTGGCGAAGTGGAGGCAGCGACGAGGAGAAGGACTCCGGCGAGGGTGATGCTCCTCCTGTGGACGCATCAGAGAGAGAGGGAGACGTGCGAGAGATAGACGGTGAAGGGGAAGGAAGAAACAGGGGCGCGGGCGTGGCTTGGCTCACCGGAGCTTTGCCATAGGTGTGCGGGCACGGCGGCGCTGCCAAAGGAGATGCATGCAATGGGGAGGGTTCATGGCGATGGCAGGACGCGAAGGAGGGTGGAAGCTGGGCTGCCGCTGCGATGCCCACGTGCACGAAGTAGGCGAGGCGAGCGAGCTGTCTGCCTCGTCAACTCCTGACGAACAGGAGCAGTGGCGGCTTCAATAGAAGCTTGGCGCGCGGTCAGAGCTTGGCGTCGGCGAGGGACGGCGGGGAAGGCGCAAGGCTGGACCGGCCAGAGCTCGATGTGTTGGTGAGGGGAACCGGAACCGACTGTCGGAGCCTTGATCTGAAGAAGAGGACGGCTATGGCGTCCCTGCTCGACGGACTGGGGCCGTTTCGGGCGATGAAGACAGGCGCCCACATCCTGGACGAAGCAGAGGACTTGGTGCGGCTACGACGATAAGGAATCGAACAAGGAAGTCGGGGATGGGGCATCGTGGCCGGATCCTGTACAGAGGAGGACACGGGCGAGGCGGAGGAAGGCGGGGCGCCGGTGCTCCTGCTCTGCTGTTGCGGGCATGGGGACGAGGAGGTGGATCTCGGGCGCTGTGGTTGCGGCTCGGGCGGTGAGGTCGTAGGAAGACGGCCATGCGGCTGCTCGGTGGTTTGATCAGTGAAGGTGAGGCTGGTTGGTTTGGGATGGATGGATTGATGAAGAGTAGTGGCTGGGCGCGAAGGGAGAGGAGCAGGTGGATCTCATGGATCAAGGGGAGGAGGCTGGTTCGGTGGATCGGGCAGGGGAGAACCCGAGGGGGATTTGGTCAGTGGGTGGTTGCGGCGGCTAGGGTAGGATCCCTAGAAAATAGGGTTTGGTCTGGGTAGGGGTTGGTCTATATATATCAAAATGGGTCTAGGTTTGGACCCTCTGATTTACACCGAACGGTCAAGATAAAAAGGTTAAGAGAGATCAAATAATAAACCAAAGATATTAGAGGGATGTTTGGAGAAGTTTCAGACGCACACACGAGGGGTCGATGCACTATATAGAGAGACTCTGGTTTAGGCAAGAGGGAAAATGAGGATAAGGTTGGTCTTGGAATGGTCAACAAAATAAATAGGGGATGCGACAACTACGAGCAGAAGCAAGTTTTAAAAACAATGACGGCAACGAGTGCCGATGCAATGCAAATGATGACATGATGAATGCAACAACCAAATAAATAACATAGCTGACACGCAAAACATGGAAGGCATCTGGAGCGCCGGTCTCGGGGCGTTACAACACTCCACCACTACAAGAGGATCTCGTCCCGAGATCTAAGGATGGCACCGGAGGAAACAGAAGAGGAAGGGGAAGGGGTAAAACTAAGTTGCTTCTTTGACAAATGAGTGAAACCAAAGAACCTTGCGAGGTTGAACAAATTGAAAGAAAGAATACAACGAATATGAACAAAGTTGAAAACACTCCATTAGAAAAGAGGCACAAGGAACATTACTAGAACCTTGTAGGTTGAAAGACATAAGAAAAAGGGTTGTAGTGGACAAAAAGTACATGCAAGCACTCTGGTATAAAAGAGATGTACAAGGAACGATAAGGATCAATTACGACAAAACTTCGGTTGGAAATGGAAGGCAATAATATGAACTTGGCCAATTGAAAGCACTTGGATGAGACTCCGGTTAGAAGAGGAATGATAGCCACAACACTTCGGTTAAAACAAGATAGAGAAGGAAAAAGAATGATATAATTTGGACAGCACTCACTACAAAAAAAATACACTTCCGTGATGATACATGTTTGTCACAGTAGGTCACATTTTCTGTCATGCATGTACATCCATGACGATTTTATGACAGAATCAAGATAGTCATACTTGTGCTGTCGTAGAAGTGTTCCATGACATTACCAAAATTATCATCACGGAAGTGTCCACTTCCATGACGATAAATCCCGCGTCACAGAAGTGCTTTCGTCAAGGGTGACCGACACATGGCATCCACCATAACGGAACGCCGTTAAGCTATCGGGTCGGGTTTTGGATCCGATAACCCGTTAACAGCCCCGACCAATGGGGCTTTTCCACGTGTAAAATCATCATTGGCTGGAGGAAACACGTGTCGGCTCATCGTTGGGACAGATGTCATCCACTCATTGGACAGAAGGCGCCTATGATACATCGACACGTGGCACGGCCCAACAGAGGCCCATTCCTGTGAAAAGGCCGGCCCGTTTGACTTGGTCAAAAGGTGGCGGGCCGGCCCATGTAAAGCCTGTTAACGGCCTGTTCGCATATAGCCCATTTACAGCCCGCTAACCCAAGGCCCGTTACGCCCTATCCGAATTAGGCCCAGTAGCGTCATCTGGGCCACCCAATATGATTCCAGCCCGTTTTCACTTCTGGCCCATGTATGGCCCATGACGTCTTTCGGCCCATATGAGGCCCTATGTAACTCTTGGCCTATTAACGGCCCGTGGTGAAACTGGCCCGTAATGAACAGTGTATCACTTTACACCCATTAACGGCCCGTGGTGAAACTGGCCCGTAATGAACAGTGTATCACTTTATACCCATTAACGGCCCGTTATTCCGTTGGGCCGTTTCCAGCCCATGTTATCTTTCGGCCTTCTCAGAGCCCATTTATTCTTGGGCTCATTTCCAGCATTCGTTTACTTACGGCCCGTTACTGTCATTTTCTGCTTGTGGGCCAAATTCAGCCCGTGGTTACAGTCGGCCCGTTTGTGGTCCGTTAATACGTTGGGCCGTTTTCATAGCGTCATCAAATACGGCCTATTAACGATGGCCCGTTATGGTCGGCCCATGAACGGACGATTCCAACTCTAGCCCGTTTACGGCCATAATGCGGCCTGTTATTGGCCCATGTTTGGCCAATCGATCATACTGCCCGTATAAGGCCCATTGATGATACGGCCCGTAGAAGGCCCATTGTTTCTACGGCCCGTAGAAGGCCCATTGTTTCTACGGCCCGTAGAAGGCCCACTGTTTCTACGGCCCGTAGAAGGCCCACTGTTTCTACGGCCCGTAGGAGGCCCAGTGTCACTACAGTAAATATTAGCCCATGGTTATTGTGGCCTAGTTTTAAAAAATAGGTTATTGCAGCCACTAGCAAACCGCGGAAAAAGAACTGCAATGACTACAAGCAAACAAATAAACAAGACAACAAGGAAATAAATAAGCAAGCAACTTACGCTAGGCTATCACGGCTATCACACATATTACATCCACTGGGCATCAAAGTTCGCCACCAGTGCAAATAAACGCGCCGACAAAAGAATATACAAAACTGAGAGCACTTCAGAAGGCACTAGGCCTGGCCAGGTCGGGCCCCCCAAACAGCTGAAGAAGCTGGGCAGACCTCAGTTGTGTCAACGATAGATGCATCAACACTAGATTTAAGGCATGATGGTGCGCACGGCAGTCCTCTGACATCTTCATTGCATCTTTGACTTCAAGTCGGAGCTGAGCTGAAGCAAGCCTTTCCGCTTTAAGTTGAGACTGAAGAAGTCGAACTGATTGAGGCAGCGACTGCACAGAGGTTGTCTCACACCTGCTGGTGAGTAGCTTCAACTCACTGTCTTCATCAAGACAGGACCTTGGGGTCATCTCGCTGTCCTCAAGATGGTTTGGCTCACTATCTTCCCTAAAGTTCTGCCTGGCGTAAGAGATACGAGTCTGAAAGAGAAACAAGGAGACACGTAACAGGTTTCACAATTATATAAGCAAATAAATGGATCTGTTCTGCATAAGGAACATGTTTTTACAACTACAATTTGAAACTGGTAGTTGTTGCAAACATCCAATCAGATGTAAACAGCAAAGCAAACAGCAGTGGAGGAAATGATGCCTATCCAAATCTATACTAGAACAAAGTTTGAAGGCTTGAGAAGGATGAACTTACATTACATGTTAACACGGGCTGGACAAAGCCCTTCTCCATGTTGATGGAAGGATAATTCAATAAATTCCCCAAAGAAAATTCTTTATAAGCGTTGCCATTATTCTACATTTTGCAAAGAGTAAATATAGATCAAATAATATTGGAAGAAACAGAGGATAATGAAGCTCAGGTGCAGACTGATGATACATAATCAAATAGCAATTAATTAAGTACAGCGTTACAAGGCAAAAGGGAGAGAGGTACTGACAAGAGCAATGCAGAGCCCATTATTGTTTTGAGATCGTATGATCCTTTGAGCAAGGAGATTCATCTGAAATTAGTTTTCATACAAGAGAGAAGGTAAGGCACAAGCAGAAATTTAGGAGTTCAAATTTTGAATTGATATCATAGACAGTACCTGACGCTGGGCTCCCAGCAGTTCTAATAGGGGTTTGGCCACTGGAGTAGGGGTAAAGTGTGGTACAGTTGGGCCTGTGTTTTCTGTGGCTGCTGATCTATCTGATTTAACAGGTATCACTACCTTTTCCAAATACCTAGTTTGTACTCCTTGAGGATCTGCACTCACCCTCTTCCTTTTGGACATCTATTACGAAAGAACAACATTTGACTGGAAAAACATAGTGTGACGACACATGGAATAGGTACAGAAAATGGATAGGTATGGCATATACTCATATATGATGCTTAAACTAAGCAGATGGTGTAACAAAGTAGAAGTAATGCAAGAGGTCAGATGCAAAATATGTGCGACCAATACAACTTTGCAAAGTTAGAGCAAGCACCTTGATGGGTGAATAAGATAGGCCATCCTCCACCATGCCAAGTTTGTTAGCCAGTGGATCGTTCCGCAATATTCCTCTCGTGCGCCCATTCTCATATTCATTTTGATAATGTTCAATATCTGACATGCATGAAAACATAAAAACAAGTGAGATTTTCTTTGTAATGCAGAAGTGATTCTAATCCAATACTGCCTCCCTGTAAACCCCTTTGTGCTATCTCTGCAATTCTTTTAAAAGATGCCATGCATGCTGTAATTTGTTGTGTGCATTAATATAATGTGGCCTACTACTCAAAATATGAGAGCTCCAGAAGTGATGACACTTCGCAGATGATAGCTTCAACATATAGTAAAGAAGAACAAGTCGACCTGACCTGACAGATTCAAAATATACTAAGGGAGAACAACTCGACCTGACCAGTCGACCGCAAGAGAAGAGTATCATCTTAAAGAAGAGCAGAAGAGCAAGCAGATTGAAGATATTACAAGTCTTTCAATACAATGTCGGTTGGCCACCCATGATGAACCAGAGCGCACAGAGAAATACTATTCTTTCCGGTCTCTCCATATGTGGCTCACATGCATTTCGAAACTAAAGTAGGAACATTTAGCTAACCAATTAAACATCTCTCAGTTTTACTAATATCAGCAATAATATCAGATATGAATTTGTACAACTAAGCTTGTTTAGCTCGATGGGTGGAGCAGTGCTATTACGACACGAACCACGTAGGCTGATTGTGGTCATCATAAAATGGGGAAAACATAAGCATGATGAGTACAGTGTTGACCGTGGCAGTGGGATGGCAGATCTGAAGCTGCAAACCGCGCAAAGGGTAGTTAGCAACCGATGTTTGCTTTGAAATAACAACTAAGATTTGGTATGGACAAGAAAGTACGGTCAACAAGTGACAAAGAAATGCAATTATGCTGTCTCTCTATATGTCGCGACATGCATTTGGAAACTCAAGTGGGACCTTTAGCTAACCAATTAAATGTGTCGGTTAACTAATATCAGTATCATATCACAATCATATTTGAACAACTAAGCTTTCGAATTCTGAGTGTTGTGTTGTTTAGCTTGAAGGGTGGAGTAATGCTAGTACGACAGAAAGCACCTACGCAGATCATAGTAGAGTAGATAAAAGGGGAAAACCCTAAGCATCAAGAGAAAAATCAGGAAAGTGGAACTAGCTGGACCAGTGGGTGGCGCACATGCTTTTCGAAACGAATATAGGAACATTAGGTGACCAATTAAACGTTCTCTGTTTTAGTGATATGAGCATCATATCAGATTCGTATTTCAACACGTAAGCTTTGGGTTGAGGTCTTGAGGAGCAGTGCTAGCACGACACGAAGCACCTACGATGATGGTAGTGAATATAAAGGGGGGAAACCATAAGCTTTACGAGTATAGTGCCCGTGCCATGGCGGATCTGAAGGTGCAAACCGGACAAAGCTACTTCGCAACCAATGTTTGCTTTCAACTAGCCACTACGATTTGGTACGGACAAGAAAAGTACAGTAAACAAATTACGATCTATTTTCCGGGTGAGATCAATAACTTAAGCACATATGGAAGAGTACCACCTCTCTTGCGACGCCGTGTAGGCCTATGCTGATACGTTGAGGGTGCTGCGGGTGCGATGGCTGTCGGCGGCGGGGAAGAAGACTTTAGACGGCAGACGGCCGGGTCGGGGGATATATCCTGTTGCCGTGGACGAGGCGGTCGTAGGAGCGGCAACGGCAAGGTGGACGACGGCGCCGATGAAGCGAGAGGAGGCGATGAAAGGATCCTGGTCCAGCGCCGTGGATGAGAGACGTCCATCTCTTGCAGTGGACGACGGGGTAGGGGTAGCGGCTCCGGCAAGGTGGAGGATGGGGTGGCGGACGGAGGAGGCTGGCCGCAGTGCGGAGGTTGTCGTGCCGCCGACGGTGTATGAATGGGGAAATGGAGGGGAGGGGGGATCTCAAACTTTGGGACGCGCTTCTCTGAAATGGGGGAAAGTTACGAACTTATCCCCCGTTTAAAATTTCGGACATCGCGTCGGTTGGGGATAGGACGGTAATCTCGCATCTCCCAAATATTTGCCGGTAACTATTTCGGGCGAGGAGAGGGTGTTTTGCCGCCCACGGTTGGCGCCCACGGTGTATGAACGGGGCTGACAGGTAGGGCGGTTGTGTCACGTCTGATGGAAGTTACACATCTGCCCCTATTTAAAATATTAGCCTACATCGATTTCGGACGAGGAGAGTTTGTTTTGCCGCCCACCGTGTATGAATGGGGAAATGGAGGAAGAGACACATGTCTTTCGGACGAGCTTGAATCAAATGTGTTTTGCCGCCCACGTTTGGCGCCCACCGTGTCTGAATGGGCTCAGAGGCCGTCGTGTCACGTCTGATTGAAGTTACTAGTCTACCCCTATCGACAGCAGTGTAAATCCGGTCGATAAGGATGTCAAGTGTCAGGGGTAGACAGTAATTTCCATCTCGCAAACACTTGCTTCGGGCAGCCCACAAATTATAGTGGGTGTTTAGCCGCTTCGTTCAAAACTTGGGAGAATTAGCATTCACGTTTGCCCTGGGACCTGGCAAACTAAATTCAAATCCAATTTGTATTCGATTACGAATATCCACAGATAATTATACGTTTTGTTATTTATTTCTTCAAAACCACAACAAAGATTTATTCCACCTTTATATATGATTATGATTTAGAAATGCCGTGATCTTCGAATTCAGTAGGTTGGATACACTCTGAGTCAAACAGTTATTTCATCCAATACAATATGCTCACACGAAAAACAGTTCACCTTATGTCAATCATACAAGTACTGAGGATTACCTCGCCTAAAAAATTCGGATCATTACAACACATGGACAACATAGGGGGTCTTGCAACATAATCCATTCAGAGACATGACACAACATGCAAGTACAATAATCTAATGACAATTTCAACTGGTATCTAAAGAAGAACCGGGATTACCTTGGGCTTCAGATAGCAGAAACAGCAGGACCTCCTCCGTCTTCAAATGCAACATTCTTACTTCCTCCAATTCTTGGGTTGCTTGCATAATGCGTGCCGCTAATTCCGTAATTTCCAGCCTCAAGATAAAGATTACCTCATTCATGGCAGCCACACCATCTCTTTCTGCCTCTAGTAGAGCCTCAAGCACTATAATATCTGTGCTCAGACTGCTCTCCGGCGGTGTTGCCTCTGAACTGCTACCATCTGGTAACATGGATGGCGCACTGCTTCCACAAATAGATTCTGGGGTTGTACATTGTGTCCTAGTGTGAACGGCATCCTGAAAGGTTTCCGCTGGACATCAGTAAGAGATAGTTATCGTATGATCCAGGCAGTAAGCTTACATGGTAAACGACGGACGAATTATTGCCGAGCATGGCAAACTATATTTAAATGGTTCGAAGCAGCATCAGCCGAAAAGAAATTAAAATGGTAAGATGAAACTAGGGATGTAAGTGGCAAATAAACGACATCCGCCAGTCCCATCTAGTTAGTTTTTGCTACCTCCCTAGTTCATTTTCCTCAAAAAACAAAAACTCTTTTGAACTATCATACCACTAGTGGACTTTAATCGGGATTAAACGGGACCCAGTTGACATCCCTAGTTGAAAGGGAGTGTACAACCGCTATATTTAAGTTGCCAAGGCATCTAAGCAGTTGAAATAATCTGAGAAAGCACTTAACAGTGTGGCCTCATATAAACTACGAAGACAGTCTTGTGATGAAGTTGAGAGGAAAAGTTAAGGACTCAAATGAAATAGGCATGCATTTCTTTACGATAGTACAGCAGGCACTGCTGACATATTGGCCAACTCAGGTATAGCGTAACAACAAATAAGCATTCGAATCAAGCAATACAGCAAAGCAGACAACTGAACTATTTGTAATTCGGTAGGATTACACGTTGAGGGCACAAGCCAAGAAAGCAGCCCACTCGCATTACATTTCACATGTACTAAAACACACTGGCTTACCATATGTTGCTGTGAAGCCTAGCTGCTGTTGCAATGTTCTTTGAAGATATCGTCAGCATCCCGTGGTTGCAAATCTAGTTGTTGTAGTTTATTCTGCACCATCTATTTAGGTAAAATTAATTTTAATCGCATGCACTGGTCCGAATTGATCATCAATGGTTCATCTAAACTAATGAAAGAAGGGTGTGTGCATACACGACAATATATCTGCTTCCCTCTATTTTTATGCTTGTTCGAGGTGCCAGCCCCAAAAGAACAAATATTTTGCTTGATGGGGTTGGCAGCTCCATAATTAATAGAAGCATCAAATTAGTCATGCAACTTGGGAAGATCAAGAACACACAAACAAGTAATGAACAGAGGCTCGGAGCAGTGATGTAATAGCTAGCATCAGAAAATGTAGGGTAAAACGAACAAAAAGCAGCGGAACCACATGCTAGTTTGCTGATGTGTAATTAAGCATAGAGAACATTAAGCAGTCTGATGGAACCAACAGGTGGCATCAGAACAAAACTAAAGCATATTAACTATATGTGCACTGGTATGTAATTTAGCACATGTAACATGTTCACTGCCAGAAGTATGGCCCTACAGGTGCAAGCAGAATAACGCGTCTCATGAAAAACTGAATGATGCCCTGAAGAAATTCAAAGGTGCGGTGCTTATGCTAGGAAAGTGAACGTAGGCGCCGGCCGTTGGATAATAGTACCTGATTCTCGGCGGCGTATGGGTATCGTTGTCATACTTGATAGCTAAGGATCGTCGATGGTGCTCGTGTTGCGGTTGAGTTTGGGCCGGCTGTCGCCGTCGCTGAAGCGGCTCCGGTGCTACGGTTGCGGCGCCTGTCGACATACAAGAAAGCTCATCTGTGGTAAGTGAACAGTTGCACGATAAAGAGAAAAACCGAAGGAGTACAAATCGAAATAACCTGATGAGGCTGCGGCGTCGGTAAAGCAGGGCCGGTGGAGTTGAATATGGCGTCCGTGGAGCGGGTCCGGTGCAGTGGACGAAGGCTTCGGCGGGCGCGTTGTACAGTGCTTTCGGTGAGGCGGATCTGTTGCGGCGGACGAGGGCTTGTATGAAGGGCCAGCGAAGGGGCGGACGAGGGAGTCAGTGAAGGGCCTACGCTGTGGTGGACGAGGGCGCCGGTTAAGCAGATCCGGTGCGGTGGACCATGATGGCGGTCAAGGAGATCTGGAGCGGTGGACAAGCCAGTCGCTGAAGCGGCTCCGGTGAAGTGGTGAGTTGGCAGTTGGGGGTTCCAAGGTGCGGAAGGTAGATCCGGCGGGGTGTGAGGTCCACCGCTGCGGCGGAGGACTAGATTCGGCGGCTTGCCGTGGTTGGGGGGGTCGGGGAGGGGAAGGGGAGGGGCTCTGGGGAAGAATGTTGGGGGCAAAGAGGGGAAAACAATGGAGTTACCAAAGCAGCCCTTTTCCGTTCATGTGGCAGGGGTAAAACAGGAATATCGCAGGGCTAAACTTTCGGGCGCGTGATATTTCGATGTGAGCGGGAAGTTTGAAAGCTTTTGGCGCCTAAAATTATAAGTATTCTGCTCTCGTACGGCCGACTATGATATCATGGCCGACAATTTGTTTGTTTTGCACGCAAAAAAATGTGCAAGTTTTGAAAATCAATGTCTCCAACTCGAAACTTAGATTGTCCATTCAATTCAAATATGGATCATTGAGCTACTACAAGCAAATACCATCATACGGTCCAATTCAAATGAAATTCCAAATGTGTTTATCCTAAATATGATGACAAAAGCAAAAATGTGTATGTGTATGAATAAAGTGGATGATTATAAAGTTTGAACATGCCCGTATGTGTATATCTCTAGGTTTGATATATGAATTTGAAATCACGAAATCCCGGCTTAAAAAATGTACCTCCGTTTAAATGAATTACAAAAGCTAATGATGGAGTCGAATTCCAAAATTCCAATCTTAGGTTTGTAATTCTGGTACATCAAGGTATATCACGCATGTTCAAAAGTATCGTTATCTCATAGTACAAACTGTGAAACAAATTGATCAACCATGAGTGCACAATATCTCAATTACGCTAAAGTCCCTCAAATATAGACACCTCACTCTTTATCTGAAGTCAACCCCCCCCCACCACCACACACACACACACATAGAGAAGTCGTTCTCTCCCCCAAACACCAACACACGAGCACATTAACACCCCTCTCTCTTGTAAAGTCCGGACCCCAACATAGGTCTCTATCACTTTGTCTCTCGGGCATGCACACATCTCTTCCCTCACTCTCTAGGTCTCCCGCTATCTCTCTTACCCAAGCACACGCACTATGTAGAGTGTATATTTCCCATACACACAAAACGTCGCCCCCAAACGTCTATCTCCCTAGTTATGTGGTTCTCGCGCACTCACCTCACACACCACCCCCACTGCAAACAAGCACACTTTGTCTCCTTGTGCACCACTCTCCTCTTTCTATCTCTCCCACATGCGGACCCGCCCCAGCTCCTTCCCTGTATACATATATGTCGTGACTCTTTGCATAGCTCCCTAATGTATAATCGTTCTCGATTTCGCACATTGTTCTCTACACCATCTATTCTAGATCTCTCATGAAGTCCCTATCACACACACGATGACTCGCTTCCCTTGCGTCTCCGTTCATAGGCCAATTTCGGACAACATCAACATTGTCTCCCTATCTATACGCCATTTATGGACACAAACGACCCCTCTCGCCCCCTCTCTTCCTCTCTCTCTCTCTCTCCGTCGCTAGCTCTCTCTTTCTCTCGCTCTCACACCCCTCTCCCACACACACACTCGATGTCTCTTCCAAATAGTCTGCTCCCCCCGCCCGCACCCGTGCTATCTCGCTACTACACATGTCACACCATTCCCCCTTCCCTTATACTAGGTTTACATCATCAGTGGTCTCTCTACTCCACATACACTCTCTCCCTCTCACACACAAACGCGTGCACAAACACACACAGACACGCACAAACACCCATTTATCTGGATCCTCATCTCTCCTCATGTCCGCATGTGTATCTCACACACTCACTCTCTAATTATGTATATGTGTCTCCACGTTACACAACACAAAGCCCCATGTACATGTCTCTCTCTATCCTCCACACACATAGACACAAAGAATCTGTTATCATTGCCTCAGTCTCTAACATATCACACACGCACACTGTCTCTCTCTCTCTCGCAAACACGCTCAACAAGGGTTTCCCCGTGAATAACTTACCGTCTATTCATCAACAGTCGTGGCAGTACGGCGAACACGAGACGTGAAAAAGAATAAATCTACACGTGCTTAGACCACCTAGTATGACTACTAGGACTAGAGCAAGCCAAAAAGCGCGCCGCCGTCACCCCCTCCTTGTCGGCGACGGGAAAATCTTTGTTTTACACAGTCGAGAAGTCATTGTGCTAAGGCCCCACATGCCGAGGCGTTGAATAGAATGTAGATGCTAGTTTACGGAAGCAAGTATCGATAATACGTTTGTATCTCCATACTTATATTTCTTCTCTTATAAAAAACCGAGTTGGTGATGATGGTACGTGTGCCATCTTGCAATATAGACCGTCCGATCTATATCTGACGGATGGAAATTAAACTAAAAGATACCCGCACCCCTCTCCACATTTGCAGACAAGGCCTTCCCTCGTTCATCCTTATCTCCAACAAACCTCATTGTTGAGCAATTAAGAAAGGAAGCCTCTGGAACAAACTGGCCTGGTGGCCGCTGCCGGCGTCGTCAATCCCCATGCCTCCGCTCAGTCCGACCACCAACCACCACCACACCCCACTCCTCTTCACCTTATCTCATATTTCTCGAGATATCATTAGTTTTTACACATGGGATTACTCCCGCAAGGGTCAATCACAACAAGTGTTTTATAAAAAAATGCATCTTGATGTTCCGTGCAATGCACGGATCTTGCTAGTACTCCTACACAAGACTAAGTTGGTGATGCTGGTGTGTCTGCCATCCGTCGTTTCTGACCATTAGATCTACATCTAACGATTGTGAGGTAAGTTGTTGCCTTTTCTCACCAACATCCCACTTGTCTACCAATTTGCAGAAAAACCCATAATTAGTATCTTAAAACCAACCACATCCCTCCCTGACCTCACCAAAACAGCCCAAGGAATATATTCTAATTGAAACATAATATATCTCTAGTGACATATGTATATCAAAATTAGAGTGTTTTGTACCAAGTTTGTGAATAAGTATTATTCTAATTATGATTCGTTGCAACGGACATGAACATTGCTAGTATTTCCAACCATGCATTTTTTCCTAGTATTCCATAGTTTCGAGTTTTCCATCAAGATATTAGTCACTCATGGTTGATATTTACTTTCAATCATGTACACATATGCACTATGTAACTAGCCTTGCTTATTGGCTTCCAAAGCTTAACTTTCACTCCTACTTACAATATGTAGAGTATTTAACAAAAAACTACCACTTTCAACCAGCCCTAGGAAGAATCTATTGTACAAAAAATAGCAAAAACATACCCAAAATTTCTTAATCCACGCCAAAAACTACCTAGTACTCCTACCGATTAGGTTCGTTTAAACCCATTTATGACAGGGTTGGCCCACACGTCCGTGCTGACGAGGCAGCTTAAACCAACACATTTTGTTTGACCGTTGACACGAGGGACCCACATCTGACCTTCTATCCTGTTATTCCCCTCAAATCATTATTTTTCCTGAACATTACTTCAAACAGTACTGATGCGTGTTCGTCGGTGGCGCCGGTGATGAGCGAGTTGGCCGCCGCTCCGCCGGACGGGCCGGACGCCGCGCTGGCCTCCGCACGGGTTGGCAGGCTGGCCCGAGCGTGACTCACGAGCGAGCAAGCCGCCGCGCTGGCCTTCGCTCGAGCCAGATGGCTGGCCTTAGCGCGGCGCGCGAGCAAGCCGCCGCGCTGCCGTGCCAATCTAGCTAGCAAACCTTGCAGACAAGCAGCTGGACGGAGCTATCTTGGCTAGCTAGCGGCTGCGAGCGCCGGACGGAGCTGGCATCCGGGCTGCCACAACATGGGATCCGCACCGTCGGCGGTTTTGACCTCGCCTTCTGCCGGCGGCGGTAGCTGCGTCCCATGGCCGAGGATGACTAGGTGGACGGGCCGGAGGTAGGAGGTCACTCGAGGATTTTTGTTGGTAAGAGCATGTACAATGGTTGATAAGGTAGTCTTATCTTAAGTCTGCCACGTATGCAAGTGGTAGTAGTTTCTTGGCATTTTAGTGGTTTCTTGCATTATTAGAGCAAGTACAATAGAGCTGAGTCAGTAGGCTATAAGAAATAAACTAGTATATTTCTGCTTAGTTGGAGGAAAGAGAAGAGGAGAGAGAAGGTAAGCGGGCTCTTCGTGAAGAGCCAGCTCTAGCACGTGCTCCTAGGCACTTTGTGAGAATGAGAAGTGGGCCACATAATAAAAAAGTAGTACACTTTTTGATCTAATATTGTACATGTTGGCTATAAGATGGGCTGTAGATGACATGGCACTGGCTTATAGCCAGCAGTTGGCTATACTATTAACCATGCTCTTAAGGGTTTCTTGTAAGGAACAATGTACGTACTACTAGCGGCAAAAGGCGATTCTAGGTTGCGTTGTACTCCAACGAGTACTACTAGTGGTCGCGGGAGTGTATACCTCGTTTTGTGGGTTCGATCCCGGCCGAACGCACAACAACCTTTTTTTTTAAATAGTACTACTACACTTCGCTGTGAGCCAATATTTTACACGGGTAGTTTGAGTTTTGAAGTCAAAAGGACGTGCGGCCCCACAATCTGGGTGCACTAGACAGCCTAGCCACGTGAACGGGTTTTCCTTCCCAGCATCCCGTGGCTCGCGTGCTCTCCCTAGCCGCACCTCTCTTGCAGCTTCCTCATCAGCTAGTAGCATATTTAAACTAGCGCCTCCCAATTAAGCCCGAGGAGCCGGAAAATCCTGGCGGGGCATTGGGAACTGTGCAATATGGCTCTGTACGTAAAGTACTCTACTACTACTACTCTGTAGCTCGTGGCGTTGCACGCATGGACTTCACTCCATTATCGGCTCTACTATAAAAGAAATTTCTCTTGATGTGTTTTTTTGAAACGGAGGCAAAAGCTTTGCTTCATCTCATTCATAAAGAAGGAACTACTAACAAAGTTTGACGATATCCATTACACCTCCACAAATGGAAGAGAAAAGCCTAGTCTCGCTGTATCAAATAACTCAAATGTTCTGCCCCCGCAGTAACCGTCGCTGATAAACAGGCTGCTAGTGTCTGCATGAGAGGAGCGGCTGAGTAGGCCAGCTACGTGAGAGGAGTGGCTGAATAGAGCACCGAGAGTACCCACTAGGCCACTACGCAGGTGTACTTCCCCTGCATTGATAGTACAACGATGGTTCTAGAGAACAGTAGTACCCTCCACTTCCAACTGTTGCTCCTTGGCCCTGAGATTCAAGAGTTCAAAACGGGTGCACTATACTAGACTAGACTAGAAGTACAGTACATCACACTACTAGTTGAGAAAAGTAGTACTAGTACTGCTACAGTACGAGTACGTACTCCTCCATCACATAATGTAAGACATTTTTTGACACTAGTTGGCGTGTACAAAAAATGGCAAAAACATACCCAAAATTTCATAATCCACGCCAAAAACTACTACCTAGTGCCAAAAATTTCTTACTAGTGCTATTATTTACAGTATAATGCAATCTCATAACGTTCCATAATGCTAGTACTCCCTCTGTCCAGGTGCATAAGGCACCTAAGAGAATTTAGGATTTTCAAGTATATTAGTCGCCCTACATTAGTTAGCACTAATGACTCGTATGCCTACCCCAATGCACTTAGCATTTTCAGCTTCACATTTATATCCCTTCCATATGCAAACCAATCAGCCGCCTCTATCATTTACTTTTTCTTTGCATGCATGCAAGCTGGACCTAAAGAATTGTGTGAAACAATCCGTTAGCCTATGCATGGTTAGTCCTACCATCATTACACTTAATGCGGGATTAACTAGAGGGGGAGAAAAATGTGATGAGCGTCCAATCAACATATGCCTAGTTCACGGTGCCATTTCTTAGGTGCCCTATGCACCTGGACGGAGGGAGTACTAGTAGTAAATAATAGCCTCACCCCTTCGCTGAGGAACGATCTACAATTGGAAGGGACGAGGCCCTGCGGTTACTACACTCTTATATCCTCCTCGCTAGTTTCCCTCCCCCCGAAGAGAAGGCAGTTCGTCGCTGCTCCCATGGATTCGCCAGGCGGTTCTCCTCCTCGTCGGGGCTGGGAGACCTTGGACGACGATCATGTGGGAGAAATCGCACGCCGCTCCAACATCCTCACCACCGCAAGACTCGGTGCTTCCTGCACCAACTTTTTCAAGATGCTACCTAAACAGGCCATGCTTGTTGGTCTTCCATGCGTCCTCGAGGAGAAGGCTCTTCTATGGGACAATCCTTCAAACAGTCCACCGCTCCCTGGCCATGGTTGCATGTTGACTCTGCTAGAGTTGCCGACGTTGAGAGGTAGTCGGATTTTGTCCGATGAGAAGGTCAGTAATGGAGTTTGATCATGTAGTACTTAGTTATTCCATTTCCATCCCGTAATTTCTCCACTGCCCACCATCTTATATATAGGTCTGGGTCGGTGCCAACGAAGATTGGCTTGCATACCTCCGGTTGGATACCACCATCATTTTGCACAACATCCACAGCAGTGCGGCCGTTGCGGTAGACCCCTTCTCCACCATTGGGATCGGCCTTCCGGACTGGCTGGGCTTGAATACGTATGATGATGCCTACATGAGATTGAAGAAGATAGCAATTGCGGACCCGCCGACAAAGCGACGCGGCTACAACGATTACTTTCTCATCGTGGTGTTCGACATAAGGATTGCCATCAATGCAAGAGGCAGTAACGGCAGAGGCTGGCACATGTTGGCGGCGGCAGATTTGTACCCCTACATGTTCGAAGACACCGTGCGCCATCTAGGCCGCATCTTGGCGGTGACAAGCCAGGGGACTTGTTTCATCTGGTTGCCATCCTACGGTACGGGAGATTACAAACGGAATGAACAAACCATCATTTGCATCCCTAACGGTACTCCATTATTTTGCAGGGACCAGTCATCCCCCGATCAAAATAAGATCGCCGATCCTGGATGTGCATTTGCATCCGCGATTCGGTCTAACCTGGAACCTTGTAGCTGACTTTGGCATATTGGGATCAACTATCTTAGCAGTCGTTACCATGGTACCACTGATGTGCAACATGGTCACACAATCTACCATGATCGGACCATCACCATCTACCTAGGTATTCCATTTTTTAACCCTCTCGCCTTCTCTTTCATTGTTGTACTAGTAGTATACTTTGTAGTACTAGTAGGAGTACTTTTTACCTTGGAGGACGCGTATAGCTAGCTAGACCCTTGAAGACTTGAACCCACTAGCTGCCACCATTTTTGTTTTTCCATGTCTTACTATCTCATCCATGTAGCCAAGAGTGGCTATATATAATAAGCCGGTTATTTTACTTCCTCTATACCGGAGTAGTACTATTTGCTGCACAGTATTACTGACCGCCATATTTGAGCACAACATTATTATGCATGGACCTTGACTATGTACGTCACCATGTGTCCAGATCGGGGATGCCGCGTGTACCAGATGAACGGCGCCGAGTTCGACCCCCGTGATGCTACGTGGGTGCCGAGGAACACTCTTGGAGAGTACTCACTTTTCATCGGGGACAGCTACCCCATTGTGAAGCGTATGCCACCTTCCGTGCACGACACGGAAGGCATGCCATTCATGAAGCATGGTTGTGTCTTCTGTGCGCACCGCCGGATGAACGACATGTTGGGACACGCTATCCCTGATTTATGCCGCTTCAGCTTGGATGAGTCTCCATCGTGTGGAACCAGACTAGAAAGCTGCGACAATGATTCCCGTTGCCCACCGCTATGGATCGTGCCATCCATGAAGAACACTTGGGACTGGAACTTGGAGGAGGACATGTAGCCCATCTATAACGTGTAAGTGGAGTACGGTAATTGTGAACGGTAGCGATGTGAATATATGTAGACTAGTCGTGCACAAATTTATCACATGAATTGGAGATGAACTTGTGTGGCATACTGGCATTTGTCCTTTAGAATTTATTACTAGTAAATGTGTTATGTGTACGTGCAACTTGTGTGGTTGTTGCACGGGCTCCAACACGCTCTTTGAGAAAAAAAGGTGGCACAGCTTTGGATATACGTGACGTGGCGGCATCATACAGTAGCATCGTTCGCTATAGTTGTAGTACACTCCTACTAGGACGACAACTCCTATAAAACCTTGCGCTTGGATCTTTGACTCTTCGGGAGGTTCAACAGTTCGTACTCGTGTGAACCTTGCACTTGGCTCTTCGCCTCTTCGGAAGGTCCAACAATGATGATACTACAGTACAATATGCTTCTGGCAATCTGACACCAATTGAACTGCTGCACATCCACCGCGAGGGCGAGGGCGAGGGAGAGGGAGAGGGCACTGTAGTCAAAACCCTCTCCTCGTCCTGCGAACCACCACGCGCGTGGGCGAGGGAGAGGCATAGTAAGCAAGCTTCTCCTCGTTCGGCGAGTTGATGGGACACATGAAAGCAGTACTAGTACTAGTAGTAGTAGTCCATATTGCGTCCTTTCTGATTAATATGGCTTAATTTGAAACAAGAAAAATACACTGGCGGTCAACGTATGTAACAATACACTCTTTATGGCTTAATTATACGATCACTAGCTCATCGTAGAGCACCGTATTGCACCCTACTAACCGGCCACATAGTCGATGTGGCACTTTGTTGACTGGTTAAATTGTCACCTGGTTTCTGGGTCCCACCTGTCAGTTGGCAGAGCAAAGAAATCAGTTAAACAAAACTTTACGCAGGCGCGACATGAGTCCAACCCTTGCGCGCGAACCGCCCTAGCTGTGTATGTGAGTGCATGCACGTGTCCTCCCTCGGTCTTCCAACAAAGAGTGTACATCGGCTATAAAACAAAGAGTGTAGTACATGATGTACATCTACACTTCCAATGCATTTAGCCTTTAATCTAAATCGATATTGATTGACTAATGCACCAACTTGTGCTGTAGGTATAGGCTACATGTCTATCCTTAATTACAGCATGCAACGGCCTTCATTTAATCTTCTTACCTCAATGGTCGCATGCACACATAAGTCTGCTACTTTTGGGCATTAATTATGCCCTGGTCAATGTGTAAATCTCTAAATGTACAGTCTTTCACGGACGTAGGGAGTAGGTTGAGCACTTGATCGTGAGCATGTGTGTTGCATCGTGTGCTGTGTGCCGCATGGGTGCGTGAGTGTTGCGTGCGCCCATGTGTACGTGTGAGTGTTGCATGTTGCATGCATGCATGCATGGGGCTTACTCCCTCCCATTGACATGTTCATATTTCAAGCTTCCTCTATTCCCTCCATATGGTGATACTCCCTCTGTTCCCAAATAGTACGGAGTAAAAGCCTCCCTCTGTTCCCAAATACGGAGTATTTGTCTTTCTACAGATTTCAACAAGTGACTAGGTGCGAAGCAAAATGAGTGAAGTGAGCGTAGAGGCATAGGGATACTGTAGAAAGGAAGTCCTCGCGATCCATTATTCCCCATCCCGGTCAGAGACAACTATTCAACTAGTCTTCGCAGTGAAGTGACAATACACACCGCAGCAGATGGGACACATAATTAATAAGCTGAACCAGCGTGTTGGTGTTACTAAATCAGCCTTACCCAGTAATGCCATCTCTTCTTCTTCCTCCTCTCTTCCCCATCGTCGGCCGCACACCATTTACCCCCGCTCACTACTCGCCAGCCCGCGCCATCTTCCTTGGTAGCTCTCGCATACCATATCCCCCCGCTCACTGCTCGGCCACACGAGGAGAAGCTTCTTCGCTCGCCCGCCCGAATCCACTTCCCCGCTGGCTCGCAGGCACCGAAAACCCCAATGGCAGAACCGACTGACACGCAGAGCCGCGATTGGAATTCCCTCCCCGATGTTCTCTTGGAGCAGATCTGTAGTCGTATGGACCTACTCAGCACCGTCCGTCTGGCCACATGCTCGGTGTCTTTGTACCGTCTACTCTTCTGCAACCGGACGGCTCTTTCCAAGACACCCTGCTTGCTGATGCCCGATCTTCACAGGTGGCCCAGACACCGACTTGAAGATCCTACGGAGGTTGTCGTGGTGCCCCTCGACATGCTACCACTACCCGTCCACCTATCCTTCATGCGCAGCCACTACTGGGCGGGCATGAAGGCCAACTGGATCGTCCTCATCCACCACACCGGTAGTCCGTGGCATCTCGTGGATATCTACACCCAGCGAGAGATCACCCTTCCATCGTTGGATACCACCGCCATCGAGCCTCGTGGCCCGCCGGACACTCCTGCCTACTATGCACGAGACGCGTCAAGCTTTTGGCTCGACCTCTGTTTGCAGAAAGTTGTAATCTGCGAAGTGCCCACACCATCAGAAGACTACATGGATTACAAGCTCATTGCCTTGTTCAACACGGTCGCCATACATGGTTATGGCTCATCATCAACCCTGTTGAGGCAACATTCCTGTCTGATGCTATAGTGCATGATGGCATCGTTTACACGGTCGACGCACAGATTGGCTACCTATACTGGTGGAATCTATCGTCATGTAATTGTTCTATCTCATCTCATCTTTACCTTATGAATACGACTGCCTGTTCATTTGTTACAAATTTAGAATGCATAGCATGTCTATAACCACATCATTGCTATATGTTCCTCTCATTTCCTAGATTTTTATGACCACACATGTTATTGTTAGAGTTGATATGAGAACAAGTGGCATCTAATGATTGTTAGAATACATATTATGAGCATAACATCATGATTGCTATATGTTACTCTTGTTTACAAGATTTTTACAACAACGCATGTTATTGCTTAGAGTTGATATGAGAACAGTACTAGTAAGTGCTATGGTAGAATATGAGTAGGCGCTGTCATAGCTGTTTTCCTCTCATTGTTACATGATGTTTGAACCATGACATATTGCTAGAATATGAAAGCCATTGGCTTGTTTTTTTAACTTGGGGTATGATTATGACCACGGCATTGCAATTCTCTGTCTATGATATGTGTCACTGTTATAATAATCTTAATTCCGCACATACTCTGAACATGATTGTTTATTTTTGTCCTTTTGGTCTCCAATTTGAATTGTTGCAGCAGACGCAAATGCGTTGGCCTTCATGATTCCAGGACCTGGAATCATACCAGCCGATGGGTGGTGGTTTATCGCTCGTTCAGCTGACGGCGGTCATCTGATGCTCATTCGCACATACCAAATTGACCAAACCATTACATCAAACCACATGCAGTACAATGCATGGGGCGTTCGTGACATTGATCGCTATGGCTGCTTCGTGTTCGAGAAAGATCCCAGCTCCGTTGGGCCAGGCGTATTGAACTGGAGGCGGGTTTACAGCCTCGGCAACCACTCCTTCTTCCTCGGGCTCAATTATCCGATCATCCAACCAATCATCGACCATATCACCGGCGATGATTACTATGCTATGAAACTTCCATTCGCGAGGGGGGCTGTGTTTACACATCATACCATGGGTTTCATGAATCACCATATCCAGAGATTCGCCGACACAGCTTGTTCCCAGATAATCTTCAGTGTGTGAAAGGCATCAAGCTTCCATGCAATGGATGGCTTTTGTAAACCCGACATGCGGCGATGTGGTTCATGCCAACAGCAAATATGCACAACTTGATTCGTGCTGATATCTAGACTGAGCCATGTATTCTGCTGCTGTAGCACGACCCTCTTTTGTTGGATATTATGTACTGTTGTTAGTTTTAAGCACTCCTCTGGTTTGAAGGATAGATACCTTCCTAGGATCAAGTGCATCCTAACTCACCTGTGTAGGATGTACTGATAATGATGATGGAGATGTTGTGCAGAAGCCATATATATATAGTGTTAGTATTCATCACCCAGGGTGCAGAATAAGTTATTCTTCACCCGAGGTAATCTTACGATCATTTCATAATTAAATTACATTTCGAATTCAAATAGTTACATTCGTATTGATTCACTACATAAAATTTGACATGAGAAAATAAAAATATAGGTCATAAGACAAGAAAATTTACAGCTTATGTGTATTTTAGACTATGTTTTTACGTTTGTAATTTTACATAACATAAAATATTTTTTTACGTCGATTATATATTTTCTTACGGTCTCTTTTTGCCTCCGAAATAAGACAAAACTTACGGAACGTAAAATTACGATGCATTGATGGTAAAATAGAGGGGGGTGAAGAATAACTCTTCCTCACCCAGGGTGACGAATAGCGTGAACCTATATATATATATATATACATCTGGGCTATTCTGTTACGCGTAGCACGATATTATTCTGTTACCCTACTTGAACTGATGAGTTCAAACGGTTGAACTGATGAAATTCGAGCGGTTGAACTGATGCTTTTTGTTGCTGTTAAAAATCGTCTTTAGGTCAAAAAAATTTGTAATTTTTTTTTGTCAAAATGGGGCGTGTAATATATTGTTGGAAAGCTCTTGACATCCACATTACAATCTTATAATTTGTTTTTGCAAAAAAATATGATTTAAGAGCAGTTTTGAAAAAAACGCTTTTTTCAAAACGGAAAACGTGAATTGTATTTTCGACTTAATTTGCAAAAGGTTTGTCGGCATTGAGAAAATGAGATGGCATTGGAAAGCTTGTGAAAATCCGCATCTTCCATATATCTACTATTTTTTCAAATTCTATATGATTTAAAAGTAATTTGAAAATGGTGAAATTCTGGGTAAATGTTTTTTACTGTTTTTTGCAAACGGTTTGTCATATTGGCGCAAATGATACGGCGTTGGAAAGCTATGGAAAATGCACAACTTTTGCGTATAGAAAGTTTTTTCTAATTCCTTACGGTTTAAATACGAATTCAAATCAGGTTAAAATTGGTTTTGAACACGGTTTTTTTTAAAGTTTGTTGAAATGGGGCAAATAATATACCGTTGGATAGCTATCGAAAATGCGAAACTTAGTCATATTGGATGTTTTCTCAAATTCACAATCATTTATGAGTAATTTTGAATATGGCAAGACGGATCCTGCTGTTTTCCCGTCTGAAAAACAGAGTACTCATACTAATATATGTGTGTGTTTGTACTGAGCTATTTTTTGTAGAGTAATTTTGAATTATTCTGAAAAAAGAGTACTTGTACTAATGTTTGCATGGGTCTGTACTAAGTATGTTTTCACTAACTAGACTTTGCTCTATTTTTGGGTATTTTTTTGCTCGTAAATTTTCAACGGTTTACTCTATCGTCGCCCCTGTACTTGCCTGGTTTGTATCATCGAACTGAATGGTATTTTATTCAAAAAGAAAATGTTTTGTTTTGTTTCTTTTTTTAATTCAACATTTTTTGACAACGATGTTCTGAACTTCTCTCATTTTACGTCTTGTACTGAGGTACTTACTAAGCAGGATTTTCATGGGGTTTCTTTTTTTGCTTGAACTTTTACAATTTGAATTTCTGTCATTCCTTTTATTCTGAACGGACCACCATTTTTAACTCGTACTGAGGTACTTACTACGACCGAATTGGGGTGGCTGTCGCGTGTCTCGGCGAGGAAGAAGACGAAGCTCAAGAGTGAGGCTGGATTCGGCCGGCGGCTGGTCCGGTCGATAGGATCCTGCGCAAGGTGGGGGGTGAAAGGCGCAGGGCGGCGGGGCTTGGAGTGGCGGCGCACGGCAGAGGGGCTTGGGGTGGCTGCGCGGGGCGGGGATGGCGGTGCACGACGGCGGAGGGAGGCTGGGACGACGTGCGGCAGAAAACAAGTAAAGGATGTTCTAGTAATAGAGCATAACGGATAAATAAATTCAGAGAATTATAAACCAACATTAGATATCAAAATGTAAGATAAAGTCTCTACTTTGAGGCATAACAACAGCTAGTCAACATGATTTTTTCCTCCAAATTAAGACTTCCCAAGAATATGCTAGCATCTGGAATGAATCCACTGGATAGATCGATCGACTAGCTTGTACTCATACAATAACATTTTTTCAACCTGAATACGAATGGAAAAAGCATGGTGATAATGCAAATTCAGAAGCCCTGTTTAGCAACGCATTCATCTGTCCATGTTCACTCCATGTTCGCATGATGTTTTTCTTTGAACTGTTTTCAAATTTCTCTGCACATATTGAACCTTTTCCGCGTTTCATTATGCATTGAGGATATAATACATGTTGAACTGCTACACCAGAGCGGAAAAAGTATATCCATGTGCACTACTATTTTACATTGAACTTTCATCAATCAACATGCATGATTTACCTTTCTGTAGACATTACATACTCATGCACAGCTTCACTATCATACACAATTTTTACAAAAACATAGTTCACTTCTAGAACAAACAATCTTCTCTCATAGCTTTTCCTTGCTACCTTTAACACAATCAATTGGACAAAAAAGCACATATGATTTTAGATACAAAAATCACCTCCACGTCCACCAGCTGGACTGATTTTTGCTTTTTTAGATACAAAAATCACCTCCACGTCCACCAGTTGGACTGATGTTATGCTTTCTTCTACTTCATGGTCTTGCGCAAGTTCATAAAACTGTTCGGCGAAAGCTCTTGCCAAGAACTTGCTAGTTCTATTTTTTGAACTATCCCAACCAGTGATGCTTCCCTCTAGGACAAAGAAGAGATAAAAAATGAAAAGCAAAAACCAAAAACCAAAAATAATGTAAAAACCTCTATAAATTTAGGACTCTCCAGAAGCAGCAACATGAACACTTTCATAGTGGGCAAACCTAACATGCAAACTCGCAAAAATAGAATTGAACTAATATACATATTTGTCAACAAAATTATGGTTTCTCGAGATCTGAACTGATTGTGTTACAAGCACATGCACAAATTCAAACGAGCCGATGTAAGTGATGTTAAAAAGATAAGCAAGTTCATGTATATTTATTGGGAGAAGTTAAAAAATAAACTTTTAAAAATTTTGTACTGCTTTTGCTATAACAACTATAGTCATCTTTGAAGGAGCTGAAGAAGCAACTCGATATTCAAGAAAGAATGGGTCTCATCCGGCCTAGTTATTCTCCATGGGGTTGTGGTGTTCTTTTTGTGAAGAAGAAGGATGGAACGGACCTACTTTGTGTTGATTACCGTCCATTGAACAAGAAGACCATCAAGAACAAATACCCACTTCCCAACATCAACGAGCTGTTCAAACAACTCAAAGGTGCCCAAGTATTCTCCAAGCTTGATCTCCGTATGGGTTATCATCAGATTCGAATCCGTGAGCAAGATATTCCCAAGACGGCTTTCAGGACAAGCTATGGTTCATATGAATACACTATCATGTCTTTTTGGCCTCGTCAACGCTCCTCCGACTTTCTCTCGCATGATGAACTTCATCTTCAACGCCTACACCAATGACTTCGTTTTGGTCTATCTCGACGACATTCTGGTTTTCTCGAAGAACAAGGAAGATCATGCCAAGCACTTGCGTTTGGTTCTTGATAAGCTCAGGGAACATCAGTTCTACGCCAAGTTCTCCAAGTGCGAATTTTGGCTCGATGAGGTTCTTTATCTTGGTCATATCATCTCTGCCAAGGGCATTGCCGTGAATCCTGAGAAGGTGTCTGCAATTGTGAATTGGGAACCTCCTCAGAATGTGAAGCAACTCCATAGCTTCCTCAGTCTCGCAAGCTATTGTCGAAGATTCGTTGAAAACTTTTCTAAGATCGCGAAGCCTCTCTCAAATCTTCTCCAGAGGCACGTCAAGTACGTTTGGTCTCCGGAGTGTGATATTGCTTTCAACACTTTGAAAGAGAAATTAATCACTGCTCCAGTTCTGACTCCGCCTGATGAATCCAAGCCGTACGAGGTCTTTTGTGATGCCTCTCTCCAAGGTCTTGGCACAGTATTGATGCAAGAGAAGAAAGTTGTTGCTTATACCTCTCGCCAGTTGAAGCCTAATGAGATGAACTACCCCACTCATGATCTCGAGTTGGCGGCAGTTGTGCATGCTCTTTTGACTTGGAGACATCTTCTATTGGGAACAAAAGTGGACATTTTCACTGATCACAAGAGTCTCAAGTGCATTTCCACTTAGCCTAATCTCAACCTCAGGCAAACTCGATGGGTCGAAATGATTCAAGGGTATAATCCGAGTATCGAGTATACTCTAGGCAAGGCTAATGTGATTGCTGACGCTTTGAGCAGAAAGGCTTACTGCAACAGTCTGATTCTCAAGCCTTATCAACCCGAGCTTTGTGAAGCTTTCCGCAAACTTAATCTGCAAGTTGTTCCTCAAGGTTTCCTCACCAACCTCCAAGTCTCTCATACCTTCGAAGACCAGATTCGCCAAGCTCAGCTTCTTGATGTTATGGTGAAAAAGGTGAAGATTGGGTTTGCCAAGAGTCAACCCAAGTACAAGTGCTACCGCCTTGATGACAAGGATACTCTCTTCTTCGAGGATCGTATTGTTGTGCCCAAAGGTGAACTTCGTAAAGTGATCATGAACGAGGCTCACAATTCTCTCCTCTCCATCCACCTTGGGAGCACGAATATGTATCAGGACCTTAAGCAGGCTTATTGGTGGACTCGAATGAAGCTCGAGATTGCTCAATTCGTGAATGAGTGTGATGTCTGCAGAAGAGTGAAGGCAGAACATCAAAGGCCAGCTGGTCTCCTCCAACCTCTTGCCATTCCAGAATGGAAGTTTGACCACATTGAAATGGACTTCGTGACTGGGTTTCCAAAGTCCAAGCGTGGCAATGATGCTATATTCATTGTCATCGACAAACTCACTAAAGTGGCTCACTTTCTGCCTATCAAAGAGTCGATCACTGCAGCTCAACTGGCGGAACTCTATACCTCTCGAATTGTCTCTCTGCACGGTATTCCTCAAGTGATCTCTTCAGACCGTGGCAGCATCTTTACCTCCAAGTTTTGGGATTCTTTTCAGAAGGCCATGGGCACCAACATCCGCTTCAGCACAGCTTTCCATTCTCAAACTAGCGGTCAAGTCGAGCGTGTCAACCAGATTCTTGAAGATATGCTCAGGGCTTGTGTGATCTCCTTCGGCATGAAGTGGGAGGATTGTCTTCCTTATGCTGAATTCTCCTACAACAACAGTTTTCAAGCAAGTTCGGGCAAGGCCCCATTTGAAATTCTGTATGGAAGGAAGTGCCGTACCCCTCTCAACTGGTCTGAAACCGGTGAACGTCAGCTTTTGTGTAATGACTTAATCACAGAGGCAAAAGAAATGTGCAAAGTCATTCGAGATAACCTCAAAGCAGCCCAATCCCGCTAGAAGAGCTACTATGATAGTAAGCACCGTGATTTGGCTTTCGAGATCGGAGATCATGTTTACCTCCGCGTCTCTCCTATGAAAGGTACTCGTCGCTTTGGTATCAAAGGGAAGCTTGCCCCTAGATACGTGGGACCTTTCAAGATTGTCAGCAAGAGAGGCGATCTCGCCTATCAACTCGAGCTTCCTTCAAACTTTGCAAATATTCATGATGTGTTCCATGTATCTCAGTTCTGAAAGTGCTTCAAGACTCCTGACCGCACCGTCAACTTCGAGGACATTGAGCTCCAAGAAGATCTCTCTTATCGTGAGCACCCAGTTTCTATTCTTGAAGAGACTGAACGCAAGACTCGCAATAAGTCAATCAAATTCCTCAAAGTCAAGTGGTCACACCATTCCGACCGTGAAGCTACCTGGGAACGCGAGGATCACCTCCGTTCTGAGTACCCGGCGTTCTTTCAGTCCTAGATCTCGGGACGAGATCCTTTCGTAGTGGTGGAGTGTTGTAACACCCTGGATGTAACTTTCCCTATTTGTACTCCAACTCTTGCCGTTTTCAGCGTTAAGTTATTTTATTTTCTTGGGTTCGGGTCTTTGTCTCCGTGTGTTGTTATCGTTGTCATGCATCTCATATCATGTCATCATGTGCATCGCATTTGCATACGTGTTCATCTCATGCATTCGAGCTTTTTCCCCGTTGTCCGTTTTGCATTCCGGCGCTTCATTCTCCTCCGGTGGTCATTTCTACCTTTCTTTCGTGTGTGGGGATTAAACATTTCCGGATTGGACCGAGACTTGCCAAGCGGCCTTGGTTTACTACCGGTAGACCGCCTGTCAAGTTTCGTATCATTTGGACTTCATTTGATACTCCAACGGTTAACCGAGGGACCGAAAAGGCCTCGTGTGTGTTGCAGCCCAACACCCCTCCAATTTGTCCCAAAACACACCTAAACCTTCTCCATCATCTAGAGCGTTCGATCACGATCGCGTGGCCGAAAACCGCACCTCATTTGGACTCTCCTAGCTCCCTCTAGGCCTATATAAAGGTCTCTCCCCGAAATTCCGGATCCCCCTCCCCGAAACCCTAAAGATCGTCTCCGCACAGCCGGACATTGTCCGCACCGCGCCGGACACCGCCGCCAGCCATTCGCCGCCTGCCACGTCACCACCGCCAAACCCACCGCCGCCGAAGCCCGCCGCGGCCTGCGGAGGGCCCGCCCGAGCTGCCTACCGGGCCGCGCGCCCCGCGCCCCTCCTCCACAGATCCGCCGG